>NW_022984643.1:5275310-5915379 GCF_008694065.1 Daldinia childiae
TAATAAAAAAATTTTAATTTATTAATTATTATAATATAAAAATATTTTTTTATTTTATTAATTATATTTTTTTATATAAATAATAAATATATATTTAAAATAATTAATTTATTAAAAAATTATAAATTAGTAATAATCTGATTTTTTTATATATTATTAATTATATAATATATTATAAAAATTAAATAATTAAAAAAAAAAATTATTTTATATATTTTATTTTACTATCTTTATATATATTATTAAAAATATTATTAATTATTTTTTATTTTTTAATATTAAATTTATATATTTTAATAAAAAATTATATTTAATTTTATTAATTTTTTATTAATAAAATTTTTATTTTTTTTTTATTTAATATATTAATAAATTTAATTTAATCCTAAATTTTATACTTATTAATTAATTATTATATTTATTTAAAAAATTTGGTATAAAAATTTTATAAATATATATATACGCCTTTTTTTATTTTAATATAAAATATATTTTTTAATTATTATATTTTTAAAAATAATATTATTTATATTTTATTTTTATTTTTTTATATAATTATTTATATATTTTTAAATATTTTTTTATTTAATATAAACGTTTTTATTATTTTATTTATAAAATTAAATTTAGAAAATATTTAAAATTTTTTATTTATTTTATTATTTAAAACTATAATTATTTATAGAAATAACGCCTTTTTTTAAATAATAATTAAATATTTTTTATTATAATAGTTTTTTATATAATTTAATCTTTATTTCTATTTAATATAAATAAAATTATAGCTTTTATAAATTTATTTATTTCGATTATAAATATATAATTTTTAATAAATTTCTTTACGTTAATTTTAAAAAAATTTATATATTATATAAATATTTATATTATAATTTTAAATAGTATTATTATTATAAATAACGTTAAAATTTATTATTAAATTAATTTTTTTTTTAATAATATTTTTTAAAATAATTATTTTATTATAAAAATTAAATATTATAATTTAATTCTTATAATAAATATTTATTATATATTTATATAAAAAAAAGATTTTAAATAATAAGTTTAATTATAAATTATTATTAATTAATAATATTTTAATTATAAATATTTTTATTACGTAATTATTTTTTAAAATATTATTAATTTTTATTTAAAAAGTAATTTTTTATAATAAAGTTATTTATTTTATAATATTTTTTATAATAATAAATATAATTTTTATAATTTTAATATTTAAAATATATTTTTTTAATTAAAAATAATTTATAAATATGTTTAAATAATTAATATTTATATAAATTATAATAAATTTAATATTATTTTTTAATATAGTTATTATTTATAAATAAATATATGATATAAATTTTTATTTTAATATTATATTAAGTTATAATTATATTATAATAATATTAAATATATTATTTATTATAAAAATTGTTTTATAATAAATTTATATTTAATAATTTTTAAAAAAATTTAATATTTTCGGTTTTAAATTTTTTTTATATATTTTTATTAAATTATATATAAAAAAAATTATTTTTTTTATAAATTTATTATAATAAATTTAATAAATTAATTTTTTAACGGTTTTATTAAGAATATTTTTAATTACGTTTTTATTTAATAACGTTATTATTTATTTATATATTAATTATTTATATATAATTAAATATATAAAATAAATATTAATTTTATTAATTTTTACGTTTTTTTTTTTATATTAATTATTTTTACGTATATTTTTTTAAAATCTTTTTTAATTTTTTTTTTATTATAATATAACTTTAAATAATTATTTTACGTTTATATTTTTTTTTTGAAGGTTATTTACGTTTATATATATTTTATTTTAAATATTTATATAACTGTTTATAAAATGTTTAAGCTAAAATTATTATTGGTAATTTTAATAAAATAAACGCTATTTTCGGTAAACTTAACCTTGGTAGCTTTTTTAGCTATAATTACGTCTTTATTTTAGTAAGTTATTATATTTTTAAAATTATTATAATTATTTTTTATAATTATTTCGGTTAAAATTACTTTAATTAAAATTATTTTGGTTAAAATTGCTTTAGTTAAAACTTTATTTTCGTTTAAGTTAAACATTACGTTTAAAAAAACGGTTTAAATAGCGTAATTATTAATTTTAATTTATATTTTTTTTTAATTAATATAAACGGTATTGGTTAATATTTAAAAAGTTTTAATAAAAGGCGTTATTAATAAAATTAATATTATAAGAATAGGGGGTAAAGTTAAAATATTAGATATAATAAATTTGGCGTAAAAACTTTTTAAAATAACGTAATTGTAATATATTTTTTATTTTTTTTTTAAATATTAAAAATAATTGTTTAACGTTATATTTATTATAGGTTTTTATAATAACATTTTTAATTTTAAATAAATAAAATTATATAGTTAAAATATTTATTATAAGTAGGTAATAAATTTATAAATTTTTATATATTAAAATACTTTTATTATTTAAATTATTATAAAGATATTTTTAATTATACGCATTTTATTATATATTATAATTTGTATAATAATTTATATATTAGTTAAATTAATTTTAAACTTTTTTACAATAAAGTTAAAAATATAATTTAAGTTTATCCTTATTAAGGTTTTTATTTTATTTATTAGTCGTATAATTTATTATAATTATATATTTTTTTATAAAAATTATAAGAAATTATTTTATAATATAGTTTTTTTTATTAGGTTTTAAGCAACTATTTTTATAAAATTTATAAATAGGTAAATATTACGCTAATAAACGTTGTTTATAATAATAATATAATTTTTTTTTTTATATAATTTGGTAGTGTTAAAATAAAAATAGTTAATATAATAAAGTTTTTATTTATTTAATTTAATATAAATATAAAACGGTTAATTAATAATAATTTTAATAACGTTATTAATATTATAAAATAGTTTTTGGATAGATTTTTTTTTTAAAATAATTTATATTATTATAGTAATAGTTTTTATTTATTATTAAATATTATTATTTATTATATTAATTAAGTTTATATAATTATTTAATAAATTTATATAATATAAATTTATAAAATTATATAATAGTAAAAAAGTTTCAATAAATTAAATTAATTAATTTGGTATAAAATTAATAAGAAATAATTGTTTAAAATTTAGTAAAAATTCTTATAATAGGGGTATTAATTCCTTTTATTTTTACTTATTTTTAAAAAATTTTAATAAAGGATTAAGGAATAATTTTAATATTATTTTTAATTGATTTTTAAATAAATAAAAATAATTAATTTATTGGAATAATTAAACGTTTTATTTAGTTAGTATAGGTTTTATATAATAATAAATTATTTATTTTAATTTTAAAACTTATAATTTTGGGATAGCCGTATACTATCCTATTAATATTTTAAGCGTTTATTAATTTAAAATAGTTAACTTTTTTTTAAAAATAATTAGTTTTTTTTATTATTTTTTTTATTTTTTTTATTTAATAAAGATATAATTATTTATTTAAGTTATATATATTTTTACCTTAAAAATATTTATAATCTATTTATTTAAATAAAATTTAAACTTTTAATTTTAAATTTTTTATATTAATTTAAAAAATAGTAAAAAAGTTTAATATTTACTTTTGGTTTTTAAAAATAATAAAGTTATAAATGTTATAATTTATATCTTTTTAAAGGTTATTTTATATATTTAAAAAAAATTATTATTTTTATAAAAAAATATAACTATTTGGTAGCAATTTATTATTTTATTTTTTAATATTTATTTTAAATTTAACTAAAAAAAAGGGGTAGGTTTAATTTAGGGATAAAGTTTAAGGATAAAAAAGATAAGAAAATAAGAAAACGTTATAATATTTATGGTATATTTTTTTACTAAAATAAATTAAATAAATATATATAATTTAAAAAAAAGGAAAAGTAAAATTATTAAAATAATAGGCTATTTTTTAATAAAATTATAATTAATTAATTTTTTTAAAATAAATATATTGGTAAATTAAAAGTGTGCCAATTTATTTATAATTAGGTTTAAAATTAATTATATAAATTAATAATTGGTTATAGTAGGTTATGCCTACCAAATAAATTAACATTAATAACATTATAATTATTAAATATATTAAAAAATAGTTAAAAATATTAATAATATATTTATTTAATTTAATTAAAATATAAATAATTTTTTTAAATTAATTTAATATAAATTAAATTAATTAAATAATATTATTTATTAATTTTTTATGATTAACGTAAAATTTAATTTATTTTTAATAAAAATAATAAATTATAAAATTTAGGAAAACACATGCACTCGCAAGCTTGCGCAAGCATTTTCACATATTCGCAAGCTTGCACAGTAGAATCCGTTAGAAATATTTAAATATCTTAATAAATTTCAGTTAATTATTTTCTTTATTAATTTATCAATTTCTTATCATTTATTAAAAAATTTGTTATCAATTATTTATCAATTTTTCATAATAATTTCCAAAATCTAAACGTAAAAAATGTCTTTAACGGATAAAGATTTTATAGATATAATTATTATTTTAATTTTAATATTAATTAATAAAATTTTTTAAAAAATATAAATTTTAAATTTTATTATTTTTTTAATATTAATAATATTATTAAAAAAAAAATTAATTATATAAATTAATAATAAATTTTATATATTAAAATACCTATATATAAATATCAATTTTTATTTTATTAAAATTAATAAAAAATTTTATATTATTAATTTTTTAAATGGAAATATAGTAATAATTATTAATTTTATTTTTGAAATTTTGTTTTATAATAAAATTAATATTTTTAATTTTATTAATATTTATATTATAAATAAAATTATATTATAATAATTATTTATAAAAGACCCTTTTTTAAAAAAAATTTTATTTAAAATTTATTATTATTATTTTTAAATTAAAATATAATAATATTATAAAATTTTTAATATTTTTATATAAAATAAATAATTAATTAATTATTTTAATATAAATTTAAATTTTATTTTTTAATTTTAATAATTATTAAAAATAAATTAATTTATTTTTAATATTTTTAAAAAATATAATAATTTATAAAATATATAAAAAATTTTAAAATTAATTTTCATTATTTAAATAAATTAATTAAAATAATATTTCAATTTAAATTTTTAATCAATTAATAAAGAATTTAATAAATTTTAATATTATATAGATTAAATTTTTAAATGTTAAAAAATAATATTATTATAAAATAAATAATTATTTTTATTATAATATTTTTAGATATTATATAAAAAAAATTAAAAAAAAAAGAAAATAAAGATTTAAATTATATTTATATAAATATAATTATTTTAATAAATTTTATAATTAATAATATTTATTTTAACTTTATTTATTTTAATAATATCTTTATTAAAACCTAAAATAAACCTTTTATTAAAACCAAAGATTTTTTACCAATTATCTTTTTATTAATATTAATATTTTGATTAAAATGATTTTTTTAAATTTTAACTTTTTTAATTTCTATTTTTTTTAATCTTTAATAAAATAGAAAAAGTAAATAAATTTAAAAAAAAATCTAATTTTTTACTAAAATTATAATAAAAAATCATAAATTTTATTATTAATAAAATTAAATATTTTAATCTTTAATATTTTAAAAATAAATAATTATAAATTATTATTACTATTAAGGATTTAAATAATATTAAATATTTTAATCTTTAATATTTTAAAAATAAATAATTATAAATTATTATTATTATTAAGGATTTAAATAATATTAAATATATATATTTTATAATATTTTATTTTAATAAATTTAGCATATATTAAAAAAGGTTTTTTAAATATTAAAAAAATATATATAAAAGGTTAAAAGATTTTTAATTTATTTAAATTAAAAATATTATTATTAAAAAATAGTTAATCAATTAACGTTAGATTTATTATCTAAATTATTTTAATTATTATTATTATAAATAACTATATAAAACCTATATTTTTATATTTAATATATTTAAACGTTAATATAATTCTTAAAATATTATAATTATAAAAATATAATTTAAAAATTAATTAGATTATTAATATAATTATATTTAATTTTTTATTTTATATAATTTATTATTTATTAATAAAATATTCATTATAAATATGAAGATTCTTTTTAATTAAAACTTTTTATATATATTTTAATCTTAAATTTTATTATATAACTTTTTATAAATTTAAATCATATTATTAAAAAATTTATTATAAATATTTTTATAAAATTTAAAGGTATATTTAAAGATATATTTAAAGATATTTTTTAAAATTTAATATTATAATTATAAATACCTTATAATTTTAATTTTTTAAATAATATAAATAAAAATATTTATTTTTTATTTTTACTTATTAACAAAATTATCAAATGATATTAACCTATAATAATATTATATTTAATAAAATAATTTTATTAATAAAAAATTTATATTCTTTTATTTAATAAATTAAATATTAAAAAAGAATTTTAAATTTATATTTTATTTATAATTAATATAATTATATATTATTATTAAAAAATATTTAAATTATTTAAATTATTTTAAAAGAATTTATAAAAGATCTTATTAATATCAAATAAAATGATTTTTTAAATAAATTATATAAAATTATATTAATAAAAATTATAAATATAAAAAAAATTAAAATATAATTAAATCTAAAGTTTTATCCGTCGGAGACATTTTTTACGTTTAAACTTTTAAAATTATTAAAAGAAATTAATAAAAAAATAATAAATAATTAATAAATAATTAATAAATAATTAATAAATAATTTTTTAATAAATAATAAAAAATTGATAAATTAATAAAGAAAATAATTGGTTAAGATTTATTAAGACATTTAATTTAGATATTTCTAACGGATTTTACCGTGCAAGCCTGCAAGCATATAAAAACGCTTGCGCAAGTTTGCAAGTGCATGTGTTTTCTTAAATTTTATTTTTATAAATAATTATTATAAAATCTTATTAATAAATAAAATAATTAATGTAAATATTAATAAATGTATAATAAATAAATTTAAATATATTAAAAAAAGATTTTTAAGAAATTACTTTTAAATTTTATAATAAAATAAATATTTTTATAAAAAGAAATGTAAATAAATTATTTTTATATTATCCTTATAATATTAAAATTAATTTTAAATTTAATACAAAATTCCTTTATTATAAATCCTATTTATATAATAATAAAAAATTCTAAATTATTTCTAAATATATTTTAAAAAAACTTAAATAAAAATTAAATTTAATAATTTACTTCTTTTATTTCTTTATAAATATTATTAATTAAAAAATGAAATAATAAAATTCAAATTTATATAAATTATTAATTATTAAATAATAATATTATTAAAAATTATTATTTAATTTTATAAATATAAAAAATAATTAAAAAAATATAATATATTAAATTTTTTTTTAAAATAAATATTATTATTATTTTTAATAAAATTTATATATAAAAAAAGAATAAATAAAAAATATTATTTATTATTAAATAAAGATTTTTTAAATATAAAATAATATTATTTAAATTAATTAATATATTAATTTATTAAATAAAAATTATTTTACCTATTTAAATAATATAATTATATTTTTAAAAATTAAAAAGAAATATATAAAATATATTCAAAAAAATTCTAATATTTATAAAACGTTAACTTTTAAATAAATATTAATAAATATAAATTTTTTATATATAAAATTAAATATTTTAATATATTTATTATAATAAATTATATTAAAATAAATTTAAATAAAATATAAATAATTTTTAATTAAAAAGATTCTAAAAACTTTAAAAAAAAATTAAATTTTTTTTAAATTTATTAATTTTTATTAACAATTTATAAAAATTATTTAAAAATTGTAAAACCTTTTATAAAAATAACAAAAAAAGGCTAAGCTTAAGATTAAAAACATAATAAAGAAGTATAAAAAGCTTTTATAACATTTAAAGTTGTTTTTAAAACTATTTCTATCTTAACGTTTTATAATTTAAATAAAGAAACCATAATTAAAATAAATATTTTTAATTAAATATACAATAATGTTATTTTATAAAAAAATAATAATAATAAATAATATTTGATTATTTATTTTTTAATAAAACATTTCTTATAAAAATATAGTTATAAAATTTATAATAAAAAATTTTTAATTATTATTAAATTTTTAAAGAAATAATAATCTAAATTTAAAAATCTAAAATAATTTAATATATTTATAAATTATAAAAATCTATAATATTTATTAAGTTAAATAAATTAAATTTTTTAACTGTTTTAATGTTTAAATTATTATTAATTTAAATTTAAAATAAGTTATATTAACAAATTAAACTATTTCTTTAAAATTAAATTGAACTTTATAAATAATATAAAATTAAATAATAAATATTATAAAATTTAGGAAAACGCATGTACTCGCAAGCTTGCGCAAGCGTTTTCACGTGTTCGCAGGCTTATACGTTAAAATCTGTCGGAAATATCTAAATATTTTGATAAATTTTAGCCAATTATTTTCTTTATTAATTTATCAATTTTTTATTATTTATTAAAAAATTATTTATCAATTATTTATTAATTTCTTATAATAATTTCCAAAAGTTTAAGCATAAAAAATGTTTTCAACAAATAATTTTTATAAAAAATCGTATAAATAAATAAATCTTAAAAAAATTTACTTAATATAAATTTAATAAAAATTTCTTTTTTTATTAATTAAATATAATTAAATTTATAAATATTTTAATAAATAACATATATATAAAATCTTTTTTAATCTTATAAATAATTATTATTTTAAAAAATATATTAAAAAAGGTTTAGTTAAAAAAATTATATAGCAAATTTTAATAATTTCTTTTTATAAATTATATAATAATTTAAAAAAAAATTATTATTAACACCGATTTTTTATTTTAAAAAATAATAAATTTATAATTTATATTTTATAAAAAAATTATAATTTAATTTTTGTAAATTATTTAAAAAAAATAAAAACTTTAAATTTAATTATGTATTTTTATATTTAATTAAAATTTTATAAAGATATTTTTTATTATATTTAATATTATTATAAATATATTTATTTTAAATTATTTAAAAATATATTTTAATAATTATTTTAATTGTTAAAAATTCTTTTTCATTTTTAAAAAATGTTAAAATTAATTATATAATATTATTATTAAATTATAAAAATTATAATTTTATATATAAATATATTTTTATTATTATTAATTAATTTATTAAAATATACTATTTTATTTTAATTATATTTTTTAAGGTAAAAATCTTTATAAATATATTTATATATTATATATAAAATTTATATTTATTTTTTAAATTTAATTTAATTATAAATTAAGGATTATTTTAATACCTTTTTTATTTTTCCATTTTTAAATTCATAAATAATTAAAAAATTTAAATATTTCTATAAAAACTTATTTATAAAACTATATTACTTTTTTATAAAACAATTAAAAAAATTGATTACCTTTTATAAAATTTATAATAAATAATATAATTTTAAAAATTATTAATATTACCCTTTTTTAATTAATTATAAATTTTATTTATATTTAAATATTAAATTAATTAAATTAATACCGTTTAAAATAACCGTTTAATAATAACAAAAATATTTTTTAATAAATATATTAATTATTTATATGAAATATATTATTAAATATTTATAAAAATTAATTATTAAAATATAATAATAATAAATTTATTACGTTAATAAAAAAAAGATAAATTATTTTAAATATAAATTTAATACTAAAATAGTTTTAAATATATATAATATTAAAATAAAAAAATTTATTTAAAAATTTAATAATAAATATTAAAACCTTTATAAAATTATTAAGGTTTATAATAATATTTATTTTTTAAAATTTTTAAATAACGTAAAAATATTTCTTATATTTTTAAGAGCAAAACAAGATCTTTGATTGAGTATCCTAAAACTAATGTTTTATCTATCCTTATGTATACCAGTCAGGCCTTTTATCCCGTAGGGATAAAAAGCTTTTAACTAGATATAACTATTTATTACTTGTTGTATCTAGCTTATTTTACTTCATTCCACAATTTCATATATTTTTTTAATTAAAACCTTAAATAATTCGTTTTTAAAATAATAAATTGTTAATTATAATATTAAAAAATAATATAAAAATAAAGAAATTTTAATATAAAATAATAAAATAAAAAATAATTATTTAAAATAATTTTTAAAAAAAATTTCAAATATAAAAATTTAATATTAATTTAAACATATATTAAATTATTTAATTTAATAAATATTTTATAAACCCATATAAAATCGGAAAAATTATATAATTAAAAATAAAAATTAATTTAAAGATTTTTATATAAAAATTAAAAATCAACTTAAATTATAATAATTTATTAATTAAACAGTATTAAATAAAAGGCGGTATAAAATAAAGAAAAAGCTACAATTAAATTATTTATAAAATTAATTAAATATTTAAAATAAATACTTTTTTAAAATAAAAATATTATTACGGTTAAAAATTACATAATTATTTAATTTTGTTAAATATTTTATATAATTTAATTTTAAAATAAATATCTTAAATCTTTATATATATATAGTCTTATAATTTGTTATAAAGCTTTTGATATTTTAGGTTCCTTAAAACATCATTGTTTTCTTTTATGATCTTTTAATCTTATAATAATATTAATATAATAAAACAAAGTTAATATATAAATTAATTTTTTTTAAAAAGATTTATTTAATTTAAAATTATATTAATTATATTATAAATAATATAATTTATATTAAAGTTTTATATTATCTTATATATTCTATTTATAAATATATTATAATAAATAATTTATTTATTTTTAATAAATATTTAATAAATAATTTATTTATTTTTAATAAATATTTAATAAATAATATTATTTATAATATATATTTTATTATTAAATATAATAATTTAGCTAATTTATAAATTCATATTTTAGTTATTAATAAATAATTTATTTATAAAAACGTATAATTACAAATTTTATAAATTTAATTTGATAAAATTGAAATTTTGGTTTTTATATTTTATTTATTATTTAATTTTTATATTTAATATTTTTTTTAGGTTAAGTTTCATATAATATATTATTATAAAATAATTAAATATAATATATATATCTCTTATTTATTATTTTATAAAATATTTAATTATATTAAATATTTTTAATTTTAATATTTTTAATTTTCTAATTTATTTCTTTTTAATAGTAATAATTATTTTTTTTACAAATTATAAATTATAATTTATTAGAATTTTTAATTTAATATCTATATTTATAAAAACCTTATTTTTTTGGTTATAAATTTTACAATATTAATATTTAATATATTATTTATTTAAAAATTTATAATTCTAAATAATTAATTAAGATTTATAATGAATAAATATAAATTAAAAATTAATAGGGATGTGTTTAATTTTTTTAATAATGTTTAAAATAAATTTTAAATTAATATATATTTAATTTTATTAATTTATATAAAAATTTAATTATTTATAATAATATTTTTAATGTATTTTTTTTTTATTTTAAAGGTAAATATATATATATTATTCTTTATATAAAGGTTTTAAATTATTATTTTTTTATTTTATTATTATAATATAAATATAAATGTAAATATTAAATATTAATTAATATATTAAATTATAAAAATATATATTATAATGGAAACTTTATTAAACTTTTTATATTTTTAAACTATAAATTAAGATTTTTTATATAATATTAATATATTTTTACGTTTTATTGTTTAAATTATAAAATTTAAGAAAATACATGCATTTGCAAGCTTACGTAATCGTTTTTACGTACTTGTAAGCTCGTACAGTAAAATCTATTAAAAATATTTAAATATCTTAATAAATTTTAGTTAATTATTTTTTTTATTAGTTTATTAATTATTTATTATTTATTTATCATTTATTTATTAATTATTCATTAATTTTCCATCATAATTTTTAAAAATATAAGTATAAAAAATATTTTCGACGGATTAACTTTAAAAATAATTATACTTTAATAAATTATTTTATTATATATTTCGGGTTAAAAAAGACTATTAAAAAATAAAATATATAATCTTTTTATATTAAAAATTTTATATAATTTTTAAAAAATAATTATATTTTTATTTAATTTTAATTTTAATAAAAAAATTTCATTATTTTTCTTTTTTATATTTAAATATATTATATTTATAAAAAATATATTTAAACATTTATTATAAATAATATTATAATTAAGGGAATGTGAAAATGTAATAATATTTATATATATTATTGTATATATAATTAATGTTTAAATTTTAAGAAAACGCATACACTTATAAACTTACACAAACGTTTTCACGTGCTTATAAGCTCGCACAGTAAAATCTGTCGAAAACTTTTATTAATTTCTTATCATTTATTAAACATCTTATTATTAATTATTTATTAATTATTTATCAATTATTTATTAATTTTTAATATTAATTTTAGAAAATTTAAACGTAAAAAATGTTTTTAACGGATAAAAGTTTAGTATTTATATATAACTTTATTAATATAGTAAAATTTAAACTAATTATCATAATTTTTTTACTATAATATATTTTTATTTATAAAATAAATATATCTTATATACTTTTCTAAATATATTATAAAGTTATTTTTAATTTTTTAAACTTAAAAATTTAATAAATTTGTTAATTAAGTTCTTTTTTTAATTAATATATTATATTATAATATAGCCAATTTTTACTTTTTATTTTATATAATAATAATTTTTTTATATATAACATTTTTAATAATTCATTAATAATTTATTAATAATTTATTTAATTACTTAATTATTATTATATTATTATATAATAATATAATTAATTTTTTAAATATATGTTTTAATTTTTTCAAAAAATTATAAATTTACATTATATTAATAATAACAGTAATAAATATAATATATTCGAATTTCTTTAAATTTTTAACAATAATTATTTATAATTTAAATAATTATAATATAAATATTTTAGTTATAAAAATATATAATTAATAATTAATTCTTTAATAATTAAATCTAAAATATAATTAATGTTTATTACATTATATAACCCAAATTTATTAAATTTATAATATAAATAATTTTTATTAAATATATAATATTATATTTATTTTATTATATTATATTATATAAATATTTTATTATTTTTTTTAATTTTTACTATATATTTGATTATAAAATTATTTATAAATTATACCTTAATTAACATAATAAAATTTATATTAAATTTTATGATATAAATTAAAAAATTTATTTTACCTATTAAAAATATATATTTAAATATTTTATTTATATTATAAAGAATTATATTTTCTTATATTTTTAAATTAAAAAATATTATAATTCCTCTTATTTTTCTTAACGCCGCATTTTAAAAAACTCTTTTAATATATTATTTATAATTAAAATATATATTATCAATAAAAATAAATTTTATAATTTTATTTTTGAAAATTAATTAATATTATTTAAATTAATAATAAAAATCTTTTTTTAAATATTATTTATTAATGTTTTTGATAATTTAAAATTAAATTTAAAGAATAAAAAATTATTAATATAAAAGATTATTATATTTTCTATTTTTTTATTAATAATTAAGTGAAAATTATAAAAATATTTTTTATAAAGTTTTAAAAATAAATAAATTATATAGGTAAAATTATATAGTATAACTTTGGCATTTCATAACCCGTTTTAATTAAGGGTAATAAATATTTTACAATAATTATAAATAATAAAACCGTGTAGCGGCAATTTATAATACATAAAATAAAAGATAAAATTACCGAAACCTTTATAAAATATTTTATTTAATTATATAAAATATTTTAAATTTTATTTAATTTATGTAATAGTTTTAAAAAATAAGTTAAAATTTTTTAAATTAATAGCGGATAAAAGTTTAAAATAAATTATTCAAAAATCATTTATTCAAAAAAAGAATCGAATTAATTTAGTTTTTATTTTATAATTAATATTGAAATAAAGTAGCGGAACAAAATATATACTTTTTATAAGATAAAATTAAAATTATATATATTAAAATAAAGATATTTACTTATTTTTAAGATTATGTATTATTAATAATTATATACGTTATTAATAAAATTAAAGTATCAAATTAAAAAGGTATTATATTTATAAAAAAATATAAATTATATTTAAAGCCTGGAAAAAGTTATAAACTTTATAACGTTTATTTTTAAATTTTTAAATATTATTATATTAGGTTAATTAATTTAAATTATTCAATTATAATAATTAAAAAAACTTAATAAAAAAAGCGTAAAAGCTATATTTCTAAGCTATTAAAAAAATATAATTTTATAGTATAAATATTTTTTTTAAAAAAAGGTTTTTTATTATATTATATATTATTTTTTATAAATATATTAAAAATAATAATAAAGCTTTTAATTTAAAAAGTATTATTAAGTTTTTATTAAATTATTTATAAAAATATTTACGTTATAAAAAAGTAGTTAAAATACTTCAAATTAACGTAAGAAATAAAAATAATAACGTTATTAATAAAAATATAATCGATAAAAAAAAGGTTAAATTAAGCATAATGGCAGGCGCAACCTGCCATAACCAATTATTAGCTTATATAATTAGCTTTAAGCCTAGCTATAAATTACTGGCAAACTTTCGGTTTACCAATACATTTATTTTAAAAGAATCAACTCATTATAGCTTCATCAAGAAATGGCCTACCACATAAACATAAACGTTTTAAGAAATTTATACCAAACTTTTACGTTTATAAAATATTAAATAAAACAAATAATTCTTTTATAATAGTTTTTAATTAAAAAAATAGATTAAATAATTATTGTAAATTTAAAAATTAATATATTAATATTATTATTTATAATAAAAAAATTTATAAATAATTTTATCTAAAAATATTTATTAATTTTATAAAATAATACAAAACATTTCAAATAAGTAATAATAAATTTATATTAAAAAAAATAAAAGCAGGTTTCAAATAAAATAAATAATTTAAAAAAATTTATAATAAAATATATTTCATTTTATAATCTTATATAAAATTATATATAATTATTAAATAAATTTTCAATAAATATGAAAAAAGAAAATTTTATTGAATAAATTATTAAAAAAATTTAAAGTATATATTTATATATAAAATTTTACGTAATATAAAAGCGTAAATTATAATAAAATAAAAGCTATAATAGTTAAAATAGTTTTATAAAAAATATTAATGGCGTTAATTATAATTTTAAATTAATATATGATATAAATCAATTTTATAATAGTATATTGTAATAAAGATTTAAAAAAAAATATTTTTATAAAATTTTTTTATTCTTAAAAGAATATTTTAATATATATTTAAATAAGAAAAATAAATATAATTTTAATAAGTTAAAGATTATTAAATTAATAAATTTATTATATAAATTAAAATAATTTAATATTATATAATAAAAGAAGGTTGAAATAAAATTTAAAAAGTTAAGATATTTATATATAAAATAAAATTAAATTTTTTTAATTTTTTTATTAATATTTATATTTATAAATTTATTAATAATATATTTTATTTTATTAATAATATATTTTATTTTTTTATATTAAAATAGCATAATTTTTAATATTAAAATCTTCTTATTTTTTACTTTATTTAATAATTTAAATTATATTTTATAAACTTATATTTTTCTTTCTAATTTTTTATTATTAATATTTATATTTATCTTTAATTTATACCTTTATTAATAAAAATATATAATATTTTTATAATAAAAAACTTTATTATTTTATATTTATTATTATAAGAATTATTTTATTAAAATTTTAAATATATTAACTATTTATCCATCTTTTTAATTAATATAATAATTTTCCTAAAAATCTTTTAATTAAAAAATTTTAAATAAAAAATTTTAAATATAAAGGATATATTATAATATTACTTTAATAAACTTTTCTTTTAAACCTTATAAATTATATAATATAATCCCTATTTTTATAATAAATATTATTTTAATTTTTATAAACATAATATATTCTTTATTAAAAATATTAATTATTATAGTAAATATAAAATTATTTATATTATTTATAATATATATTAACTTTTATATTTAAAAAGAAATTGGTTAAAATATATAAAATGATAATAGTAAGATTAAAATATAATATTTAATAAATATAATAAATTATTTATTTATATAACTATTGATTTTATCTTTAAAATAAAATTTAATTATTTTAATTTATATTTAAAAAATTTAAACCATTAAATGTTATATTTTTTAATTAAAAAATGTATAATATTAATATTTATTTTAATAATATATATATTATTTTTAATATTTCTATATTAAGTTATTTTAATTAATAATTATAAAATATAAATTATTTAATTATTTTAACTATTATTTTAAATATTATTTTAATTGTTATTTTTATCTTTTTTCTTTAAATAATTCTTTTCCATATAACCATAGTTACTATATTTAGAATAAGATTTTCTTTTTACTATTTTAATTAAATTTATTTTTAAAATATTTAAATTTTTAATTTTTACTGTTATTATTTTTTTTAAAAATTATAAAATAATTTATTTATTAATGTACTTCTTTTATAATTATAAAATTTATTAATAAAATTGTTTATAATATATATAATTAAAAAAAATTAAATTATTTTTATTTAATTTTTTACTTTTTTATTATAATTAAATAAAAATATTATAATTTATTATTTATTATTTAAAAATAATTTAAATTTTTATATTATTTATATGGTTTATTTTGACTTAAAATTATATTAAATCAAATCTTTATTATTATATTTTTTATTTATAAATTTATATTATAATTTTCTTTTATAAACTTTATTAATTAAAATATAAGTTTTATTTTATAATTTTGATGTTTTTATACATTTTTTTATATTTAAAATTAATTTAAAAATATTATATTTATATATTTTTATAATAATTTTAAATATTTTTAATTTATTTATAAATATAATTTTTATTCTTTTATAATATCTAATCTTCAAAAAATTAGTATAAATTTTTTCTATATATTTACCGATTAATTTAACTTTTTAAATAATTTTTTTTATTAATAAAAAAATTAAAATATTTTTATTTTAAAATTATATTAACTATAATATATATTAACATTTTATATTTTTTTATTAAAATTTAATAATTTTATTAATTTTAAATTATTAAAAATTATTTTTTTTATAAATTCTTTCTTTAATTTCTTATTATTATATTTAATTAAATTTTATATAGGTATTAAAAAAGAATATTTTTTAATTTAATATATAATAAATTTATTTATAAAATATAAAGATTTTTTCAAAATATTTATTATAATTATTATATTTTTATTTATAATTATAATAATTTTATATAATCTTTTTTATTTGTTTTTTATTATAATAGATTAATATATTATTATTCATAAATAATAATATAAATAATATCTTTATTATATTAGGTTTATTTTATATATTTAAAATAATATAAATAATTTTTTATATTTTAATTATTTTTATTTTATTTATAATTTTTTATATTATTTAAACTTTTTAAAATTATAATAATATAAAGAATAAATTTATTATAATCTTAAAATAAACGTTAAATATAAATGAAATAGATATAAATTTATTAAGATTTATTATTCGTTAGAAATATTTTTTACGTTTAAATTTTTAGAAATTATTACAAGAAATTAGTAAAAAAATAATAAATAATTGATAAATAATTGATAAGAAATTAATAAATAATTTTTCAATAAATGATAAAAAATTGATAAATTAATAAAATAATTGGTTAAAATTTATTATAATATTTAAATATTTTTACCAAATTTTACCGTACAAACCTGTAATTACGTGAAAACGCTTGCGTAAGCTTGCAAATACATACATTTCTTTAAAATTTATTATTAACCGCTTTTATTATTATTTAAAAATAATTTTTTTTTAATTTTTTAATTTTTTTAAAAATAATTTTATACATTTTTTAATTTTATTAATAAATTAATATATATTATAATAAATATTTAATTATAAATCATATCTATAAAATAAATTTTATTATAAAATTTATTATTATTAAAATTAATATCTACATTATAATTAATAATATTAAATAAATTAAAATAAATATTAATTTAATGTTAATTTAATATTTTCTAATTTTTTATAATAAAAATAAATTATATAAATTAAATTAATTAAAAATATATTATTATATTAATCATATAAAAAATTAATTTCTTATTAAAATATATAATATTTCACAATTAAAATCTATATTAGGACTTTTTAGTATAAACCTAAAACGCTATAATATTTTACCTTTAATTTAATAATAATAATAAAATTTATTAATTTCTTTAAAATTTTTAATATTTATTTTATATTTTATTTTATTAAAGAAATTATAAAATTTATTAATAAATAAAAAATTAAAACGTATATATAAAAAATATAATATTATTTAAGTAAAACTAAAAATATTTTTTTTTTTATATAATTTTAATTATTATATTATTTTTATTAATTAATTAATTAATAATATTATTAAAATAAATTTTTAAATAATTTATATCTTTAATTTAAAAAAATATTAATTTTTATTATATAAAATTTTATTTTATTAAAAAATATTAATAATTATAATTTTTAATAATTTTAAAAATAAATTATTTTTAAAATATATTTATATTTTATTAATACAGTTAATAAATAATTTATATTAATTTTTTAATTTTTTAATTATAAAGATTTTATATTACTTTTATTTTATTATTAATATATATATTATTTTTATATCCAATATAATACCTTAAAATATATATTTTATTTATTAATTAAAAATAAATATAATATTAAAATTAACCTTATTATCTTATTTTTGATAAATAAATAGTTATAAATTAAAATAATATTAAAATAATTAATTATAAAAATAAATTATAATTATATATTAATTATTAAATTCTTTTTTTTATATAAATTTATTAAAATCTTCTAAATTCAATTTATTAATGCCTTTAAATTTAATTAAAAATATTAAATAATTTTTTTTTACTTAATTTTTATTTATTTCTTACTATTTTTTTACATTTTTATATTTTTTTTATATATTTAATAAATTAATATATCTTTTTTTAATATATTTAATAATACCATTTTTAATATTTAAATAATTTATTATAAAAATAATATTTTTTCTATTTATTATTATAATAATATTTATAATTAATATAATATTATATTTATCATTATTATTATTTTAATTATTAATATTAATATTATATTATAATATTTTTTTAAAATCTTTACAAATATTAATTAACATTTAAAACTTATTTATTATTTTTTAAAATTAATATAATAAAATAAATAAAATATATTATAATTATAAAATATTAAAATATAATTATAATAAATTATTATTTTCTTTTAAAACTTTATTTAAAAATACGTTAATATAATAATAATTTATCAAATATAATTTCTAATACTTTTATATTTAATTAATTTTTATTTTATTTTTAATTTTAATATTATAAAAAATAATTATTATTTAATTTTAATAATATTATATTATATTTTATTTTATATTAAAATATATTATAAAAAAAATAAATTATTTTTTTTAAAAATAATTAAAAATATAGTATAAAATTAAATTTATTAAATTTTAATTATATAGTATATATTTAAAAGAAATTGGAACTTAGTTTTGAAAATATTATATATTTTATATATATAATTATTTTTATTATTTTAAACTTTTTTAAAATAATTTATAATAATTAAAAAATATATTTTATTAAAGATTTATAATAAAAAACGTTATAAAAAATTTAATTTTATTAATTAATAATAAATATAAAAATTTAATTTAATAAATTATTTACTGGTATAAATAATGAAACTATTTAAGAAAAAAACCGTAACCTTTTATTAATTAATTTTTTTTATTTTATATACCACTTAAAAAAACTATTAATATTATGTATAAATTATTTAATAGTAGTTTAAAAAATTTAAATTTATTTTCTAAAGTTAATAGGCTAGATTATCCTTTTATTAAATCAATTTTATACCTTAAATTATAACTTAAATTATAACTTTATTATTTTATATATTATTAAATATTAAAATTATTATTTAATAAAAAAAACCTTAAGAGAAATAATAAAGATTTTTATAAAAATGAAAAAAAATTATAAATATTTATTATTTAAAGATTATTTTAATTTCTTTATTAAAAATAAATTATTTATTATAAAGAATTTAACATTTTTTAAAATATTTAAGTATAAAATTAAAAAAAAATATAATAAAGGTTTTATTTATTAAAATATTAATAAAGTATTAGAGATTAATAAAAGATTAATAAAGTATTAGAGATTAATAAAAGATTAATAAGAAAAAAAAAGAAAAAAAAAGAAATTATATTTTTTATAAAATAAATAATATATATTATTAATATATAAATAATAATTTAATTAAAATAATATTTTAATTATAAATTTATTTTATATATAATATTAAACATAATAACGTTTTAAAATTATAAATTATTATTAATTATTATATTTATAATATAATATATATAAATATATATATATTTAAATATACCATACTTTCTTTAATATTATATATTAAATTTTCTTTATTAATATAATTAATTACTTTTATTTTATCTTTTTTAATTTATTAAAATTTTATATTAATAATTTATTTATTAATATAAAATTAATAAAAGAATTTAAATAATTAATATTATTCGTTGGAAACATTTTTTACGTTTAAATTTTTAAAATTATTATAGAAAATTAATAAGAAAATGATAAATAATTGATAAATAATTGATAAGAAATTAATAAATTAATAAAAATAATTGGTTAAAATTTATTAAAATATTTAAATGTTTTTAATAAATTTTACGGTATAAGCCTATAAGTACGTAAAAATGCTTGCGCGAATTTACAAATGTATGCATTTTTTTAAATTTTATTTTAATATTAATTTTAATAATTTTAATAAAGTAATAAAATTATTTATTATAAATATTTTAAATTAATTAATATAAATAAAACCTAAATTATTTTTTATTTATAAATAATTTTTTAATTATTAATAATTTATTATTTTATTATTATATAATTAAATTATTATTTAAAGAATATATTTTAAAAATATATTTTATTAATTTCTATAATTTATTTATATAATTTATTTATCTGTTAAAAATATTTTTTACGTTTAAACTTTTGGAAATTATTATGGAAAATTAATAAATAATTGATAAATAATTAATAAATATTTAATAAATAATTAATAAATAATTAATAAATAAATAATAAAAAATTAATAAATTAATAAAGAAAATAATTAATTAAGATTTATTAAGATATTTAAATATTTCTAATAAATTCTACAGTGTAAGCCTGCAAGTACGTGAAAATGCTTGCGCGAGTTTATAAGTACATGCGTTTTTTTAAATTTTATTTTTTTTATTAAATTAAATTATTATTTATAAAATAAAATTATGTTTATAATAAATTTTTATTTATATTTTATAAATTATTAAAAATAATTAAATTAAATTATAATATAATTATAAAAATTTAAAAGAATTATATAATAATATAAAATTATATTTTATTATAAAAAAATATTTTATAATAGAAAATATAATATTATTATTATGTATATTATTATAATAAAACTTTTTAAATTATTATAATAATGATTTTTTTAATTTCACTAATTTATATTATTAATTATTTAATAATATTAATTAATATTAATAAATACATATATAAAATAATAATTAATTAAAATAAATATATTTATAATATTTGAAGAAGAAAAACTATTTGAAAAGGTATACCGGAAATATGCTTTATTTATATATGTATATGTTCCTTTTTTAATGCGTGGGAAACGTGACCTTTTTTTAATTATTATATAACTATTATTGGTATATATAAAAATAAATAAAATATTAATTTTAAAATAATTAATTAATAACCATATTACTTTAATATATTTTAATATAAAATAAATAAAAATATAATAATATTAAAATTAAATTATTATTATTTTTTATAATATTAACATTAAAAAATAAAATAAAGGTTAAAATTAAAAATATTAATAATTATCTATAATTAATTATTATTAGATTAATATATTTTTAAATTAAATTTAAAAAAAGTTTTATTATAATTATATATAAAATATGTTATAATATTATATAATTATAATATATTTTATATATTTAATGTATTAATTTAAAGATTTAATAAATCCATTTTAAACATTAATTAAAATTTATAAAACTTTTTAAAACATATATTAATATATAATTAATATTAATAACGCAAATAATAATAATAAAAAAATGGTATTAATTGATATTATATTGATTATAAATATTATTATATTAACAAAATAAGGTTATATTTTTATGAAAAATTGTTTAAATATTAAAATTGTTATTATTAAACATATAAAAAAAAATTAATTTATTAATTATTTATAAAAATACGTAAAAATGTTAAAATATAATAAAAAATAAAAAGAAATTAAAAAAAGTTTATTTTTTATTTTTTTTAAACAATTTTAACAAATTTATAAAAAGAAAGTCTAATAATTAATATATAATTATAATATATCTTTATAATTAATTATTTTAATATTGATTTAACCTCTAATTATTTATATATAAAAAATTAAAATAAAAATTAATGTTAATATAATATTTATTTTAAATTAATATGTAAAAAATATATTTTAAAATATTATATTAAATATAGAAATAACATATATATTAATAGTAAGTAAAGGATAATATAAGATTTTTATTAATACCAATTTAAAATATTATTTATATTAATAAAATAAAAATATATTTCGAAAATAATTTATTTATAAAATTATTAAAAATTATAATTACTAATATTTTTTTTAAATAAATTTTTATATAATAGAAATTAATAACTTATTTTTTTATTAAAAATGTAATTTATTTAAAAATATATTTTAATAATAAACAACCTTAAATCGGTAATAAAAAAGGCTTTATTTGAGTAATAACCACATTTAATGTAAAGCGTATTCGGGGTACATATTTTACCATATAATTTTCTTAATATTTCTTTATATTATATATTTATTTTTTTCACTTTTATTATATCGTTTAGCAATATTTAAAATAACTATTTATTTTATTTTTTAAATTTTTCTTTAAATTTTTTAATTAATATTATAACGATTTTAAGGTTAATTTTATTTTTTTAGTTATAGAAATTATTTTAATTTTTTTTTAAAAATGTTTAAAAAATGTTTTTTAATAAAATCGACGTAAATGTTACAAAAATCTTTTTAAATAAATATAAAAAAATATAATTATAATATTATTTAATAAAACATTAATAATTATGAAAATAATATTTCAATATATTATATGGTTAAATATAATTAAAAATTAAAAAAGTTATTTAAGGTTTAAAATTATATAAAATTTATTGATTTAAAAAAATGTTATGTTTAGTAAAAATATATAAAATATATTTGTTATAATAAAAAATAGGTTTTTTACTTATTAAATATTTTAAATATTTATATAAATTATATTATTAATAAAATATTATATAATAATTCATTTTATTAATAATTTATTAATTAATATTAATTTTATATTAAAAATTTATATAATATTAAAATTTAAATTTTATAAATTAAGAAATTTTTAAAATTATTTGTTTTTAATATTATAATTACGGCAAAAAATTTAAAAATAATAATAATTTTATTTTATTTAAATAAAAATAAGAAAATAAAAATATTAATTATTGAAAAGTTATATTTTAAATTTATTTTAAATATTTATAATTATTTAAAAACATTTATAACGTCATTAATTTTATATTTAATGTTATTTTTATAATAATATTTAGTAAATTGTAAAACTTTTTTAATTAAATAATAAAAAGTTTTTTTTAATAGTTAAGAAATTAATTTTTTAAACTATGTTATATTAAATTTTTTTAAAAAAAAATTAAAACTGTTTTTAATTTAATATGTTTTTAAATGTAAAAAAAATTATTTGTAATTTTATAAATTTAATAATTAAATATATAATATCTTTGATTTCTTTAATACGTTATTTATTAAATTCTTTTATATTTATTATAATTTTTTATTATTATAATTTTTTATTATTATAATTTTTTATTATTATAATTTTTTATAATTTATTTATATATAAAATTAATTTTAAAGTTGTTTAAAGTTACATAAAAAATAAATTTAATAATGACTATTGTTATTGGTACACCCTCGTTTTATTATCGGAACTTATTGGCACATTTAATACATTTAAATACATTTTCCCCATTTTTAAGTCCTTATATATTATAATGTATTAACTTTTATAATTTATTTAATATTGTATTTTAATATATAACGTTTATATTGTTATTTTTGTTTTAATTCAAACTTTTTAATAATATAAGTTTTAATAAAATATATATGTTAGTTTAAAAATTATTCGAATATATATGTATAATTAATTAAATATTTAATTGAATATAAATGCGACCGTAAAAAAGCTTTTTATAAAACTTTATTTTAAAACTTTTATTAAATATATTAACCATTATAACTTTTTAAATTTAAAAATGTAATATATAAAACTAATATTGTTAATTTTACATCAATTAAATCATTTTAATAATATAAATATCAATTTAGTACAAGCTTTTAATATAAAGTTATTTAAGTATGTATAATGGTAATGGTTGGTTGTGGTGGCTTTTAGGGATACCACGTGATATCCTTTTGCGCGGTTACATTTACATTAAATTAAATATATATTTAAATATCTTTTAAAAAAACGTACATATTTAATCGATATTTCTATTGTTGGAAAGTTTTAATTAAAGTAAAAATAGCGATATAAATCTTATATGTTAAAATTTTAAATTAAATAAATTATAAAAATTAAAAAGTTAAAATGTGGTATAATTAATTTAATTGAAAAAATTAATGGGCATGTACTTGTTATATAAAATGTACCAATAAACCTCCAATAATAAAATAAAAGTATATTAATAACAATAATTTTAATAATAGTTAATAATTAATGATATATTTATTTAAATTAAATATTTTTTATTAAGTTTAATAAGTAAATTATTATATTTTTCCTTATAAAATATTTAATGTAAAAATTATATTTCCTATTAAATTTAATAATAATTATATTAAATGTTTATGTAAATTAATTAAAAAAGCTTATATTATAATGTTTTATATAATATTTTAAACTATTGTTATTAATACGCCCTTGGTTTATTATTGGAGTTTATTAATACATTTAATACATTTAAATACATTTTATTTATTTTTAATTCTTAACTTTTTATTATATTCATTTTTATAATTTATTTAATTTAATCATTTAAAATATAAGATTTATATTAAGATTTTTACTTTAATTAAAGCTTTTTAATAATATAAATTTTAATTAAATGTATACGTTATTTTAAAAGTTATGTTAATATATGTATATATTTAATTAAATATAAACGCGATTGTAAAAAAGCTTTTTATTGTCGCATTTAAAGCTTTGTTTAAAAACTTATTAAATATATTAACTTTTATAATGTATTAAATTTAACAATTTAATTTATATTATTTAAATTGTTAGTTTTACTTTAATTAAGCTATTTAAATAATATAAATATTAATTTAATATAAACTTTTACCATAAAATTATTTAAATATATGTATTAATGGTGGTGGTTTTTAAAAAAATTATATGGTATTTTACCATTTGGTTGTAATGATATTAAATTGAATATATATTTAAATAACTCTTAAAATAATGTATGTATTTAATTAAAATTTATATTATTTAATAACTTTAATTAACACAAAACAAACATTTTTAATTATATAAATTAAAATGTAATATAAGTGATTTAATTAAAATAATTGGTGCGGATGTATTTAATGTATAAAATATATTAGTAAACCTTTAATAGTAAAATAAAAGTGTATTAATAACAATAATCATATTTTAATATATAATATATTATAAATTTTTTAATATAACAAAGTAATAATTTTAAAAAAGATTAAAATTAAATAATATTTTTTAAAAATTAAATAAATAAGTAATATATTATTATTTTATATAAAAAAAAACTTTTAATTTAATATTATTTTATTATTAAAATGTTTATATATATTTATTATAACTAAATAATTTAATATTTTTTTATGTATATTTTTATAATTATCTTATTATTATAAAGTGTGGGACTAAATTAAATTAATTAATAAAAAGTTTAAAATTTAAAATAATTTTTATTAAAAAATATCTTTTTTTATTACATAAAAATTAATTTACTTGATATTTAATCTATATTTAAAAATATAATTAATAATCAATAAAATATTAAACTTAATTAATTTTATTATCAAAAATATATAGTTTTTACGTTATAATATTTCATATTTAATTTATAAATATATTAAAAATCTCTATAAAAATTATTATTTTTAAAAGTTTTAAATATGTTAATGATAAGAAATAATCTTTAATATTATTTATAAATTATTATATTAAAATCCCTTATAATAGAAAATTATTAATAATATTAATATTAATAAAAATAGTTAAAAAAAAAGTTAACTATATAAAAATTTATAAATTAAGTATAATAATAAATACCATTAAAGTATTATAAAAAAAAAGTTTATGAAAAACCGTTTAATAAAAATATAAATTGAAATTAAATATAATTAAACTAATCTTAAAATAAGTTTTATAAATTAAAGTTTTAAATTAAAGTAAAAGTTAAATAATAGTTATAAAATAATTTTTTTTTACATATATATATAATTATTTTAAGATATAAATAATGAAAAAAAAAAATATATTTATTTTATGTAAAATTTGGCATTTATATAATATTATAACCTTATTGTTAAATATTTAAAGTAAAATATTTAAAAATAATTTTTTTTTAAATTATATTTAATTTAATATAGTTAAATGTAAAGTATATAAATTTATATATAAATTATAAAACAATTAAAATATTTTTAATTAAGACTTTTGGAATATAAAAAAATATAAAAAGTTATTAATAAAATTATATATTAAGGTATATATTTGTAGTTTGTTTTATTTTACTTGTGTTTATTGTTTATATAAAGCCTTTTTTATTGCTAATTTAATGTTACATTTTAATATATAATATTTATATTGTTACTTTCGCTTTAATTAAAGCTTTTTAATAAAATAAATTTTAATTAAATACATGCGTTATTTGTAAAGTTATTTAAATATACGTATGTATTTAATTTAATATTTAATTAAATATATATATAACCGCAAAAATGTTTCTTACAAAACTTTATTTAAAACTTCATTTAAAATTTTATTAAATATATTAACTTTTATAACTTATTTAATTCAATAATTTAACTTATATAATTTTTACTATTAATTTTGTTTTAATTAAAACCTTTTAATAATATAAATATTAACTTAATACAAGCTTTTAATATGAAATTATTTAAGTATATATGGTGGTAATAATGGTAGCTTTTAAAGAGACTACGTGATATCTTTTTAATTGGTTGCATTTGCATTTATATTAAATATATATTCGAATAATTTTTAAAATAATGCATGCATTTAATCAAAACTTATATCGTTAAAAAGCGATAAATAAAACGAAAATAATAATATAAATTTTATATATTAAAAGACGGGATTAAATAAATTATAAAGGTTAATATATTATAATATGGTAAAGTTAATTAATTTAAAAAATTTAAAACAATTGGTAAAGATGTACTTTTTATATAAAGTGTATTAAGAAACCTTTAATAACAAAACAAAGGTGTACTAATAACAATAGTCAAAATTAAATAGAAAAATAATTATTTTAAAAAATTATATAAAAATTTTAATATAAAAAAATTAAATACTTTATTTTTTAATAATATTTTATAATTTAAAATATATAATAAAATAATTTAATAAAATATAATTTAAAAATATAAAAATAAAAATATGTTAATATTATATAAAAAGTTTTAATATATAAATTAATAATATAAAAATTTTAAGAAAAATTTTATTATAATAATAAAATATAAAAATAATAATTTAAAATATTATTATAATATATATATATATAATTTAAAACCTTGTTATAAAAAATAAAATACTTTAAAAATATTATTACAAATAATTAAACTTTTATATAAATTAGTAAAATTAAATATATATTAAGTTGAAACTTGTTTTAAATATTATAAAAAAAATAAAATATTTTTTATTAACTTTTAATTTATATTTATTAATTATAAAACTTAATGAAATATTTAAAATAATGAAATTTTAAATAAACAATATATTATATTTTATTATTAACAAATTTTAGTCGAAAAAAATAAAGTTTTAATAAAAATAAATATTAAAGTAAATTATGAAAAATAAAAAAAATAAAAATAATTAAAAGTTTTAATAAATTACAAAATATAATTTATAAAAAAATAACTGTTATTATTTAATAAAAGAATAAATTAAAAAATTAAAAATATTAAATCTAAAAATATTTAATATAATTAAATACTTTAAAATTTAAGAAAACGCATGTACTCGCAAGCTCGCAAGGTAGAATCTGTCGGAAACATCTAACTGTTTTAATAAATCTTAGCCAATTATTTTCTTTATTAATTTATCAATTATTTATCAGTTTCCCATAATAATTTCCCAAAGTTTAAGCGTAAAAAATGTTTTGGACGGATAAAATAATAAATTAAAAACGTTTATATTATATATATTTATTAATTTAAAATAGTTTTAAACTATTTTATAATCATATAATATATAACATTTAATGTAAAAAAAACTAAAAATATTAAATTTATAAATGAAATAATAAATAAAATATAAAAATTAAGGTTTTAACTTTATTAAATTAAATTTATAAAATTTATATTTATATATTTCTTCTTGTTAAAAACATTTTTTACGTTTAAACTTTTAAAAATTATTATGTAAAAAAAATAAAAAAATAATAATTAATTAATAAGTAATTTATTAATAAATAATAAGAAATTAATAAGTTAAAAAAAAACAATTAGTTAAAACTTATTAAGATATTTAGATATTTTTAATAGATTTTATTATGTAAGTTTATAAATATGTAAAAACGTTTGCGCGAGTTTATAAATACATGCGTTTTTTTTAATTTTAAATAAATTATTTATTAATAACGAAAATATAAATTTTTAAATTAATTATATTATTATATTTAATAATAAAAAATTTATAAATTATAATTATAAAATATATATTCTAAATAATATTATTTATTAATTATTTATTAAAATTATTACTATTAATATACTTTCGTTTTATTATTAAAACTTATTAATATATTTAATATATTTAATATATTTAAATATATTTTATTTATTTTTAAGTTTTAATATATTAAAATGTATTATTATTTTTTAATTTAATATTTTAATATGTATTATTTATATTATTATTTTCGTTTTAATTAAAGCTTTTTGATGATATAAATATCGATAAAATGTATATATTATTTTAAAAGTTGTTTAAATATATATTACTTAATTTAATATAAGTAACCGTTAATTTTATTTTTAAAATAAGGTTTAATTATTTTAATTTATATTTAAAATCTTTTTTTAAATGTTTAACGTTATATTTTTTAATTAAGGAATTTATAATATTAATGTTTATTTCAACAATATATATACTATTCTTAATATTTATTTAAAATTTAAAAAAACGCAAGCACTCGTAAGCTCGTGTAAACATTTTCACATATTTATAGGTTTATATAATAAAATTTATCAAAAATTCCTATCAATTTTTTATCATTTATTAATCAATTATTTATCAATTTCTTTTAATAATTTTTAAAAGTTTAAGCGTAAAAAATGCGCCCGACAAATTATTTTATTTTAACTAACAATTATAAAATATAAATTATTTAATTTAATTATTTTCATTATTACCTTAAATATTATCTTGATTATTACTTTTACCTTTTTTTTAAATAGTTTTTTAAACGTAACTATATTTACCACATTTATAACAAAAACCGGGTTTTTTACTATTTTAATTAAATTTATTTTTGAAACGTTTAAATTTTTAATTTTTACAATTATTATTTTTTTTAAAAAATTATAAAATAAATTATTTATTAATTTATTTTTTTATAATTTTAAAATTTATTAATAAAATTATTTACAATTTATATAATTGAAAGTTTTCGATTTATTTTTTATTTATTTTTTATTATAATTAAATAAAATTATCATAATTTATTATTTATTATTTAAAAATAGTTTAAATTTTCATATTAATTATATTAAATAAGGTTTTTACCGTAATGTTTTTTATTTATAAATTTATATTATAATATTTTTCATTAAATTTTATTAATTCAAGTATATATTATACCTAATAATTGTAAAATCTTTATATCTTTTTTGGTATTTAAAATTAAGTTTAAAAGATTACATTTAAATTTTTTTATAATAACATTAAATATTTTTAATTTATTTATGAATATAATTTTTTTTGTTTATAATATTTAATTTTTTAAAAAATTAATATGATAGTTTTTTTTATATATTTACTGATTAATTTAATTTTTTAAAAAACTTCTTTTATTAATAAAAAAATTAAAATATTCTCATTTTAAAATTATATTAATTATAATAAATATTACTATTTTATATTTTTTTTAATATTTTAATTTTTTTCTTTAAATTTAACAATTACTTAAATAATATTAATTTTAATCATTTTAATCATTTTAACAACTTTAAATTATTAAAAATTCTTTTTTTTGCAGAATTTTTTTTAATTTCTTATTATTTTATTTAACCAGCTTTTACGTAAATATTAAAAAAGGGTTTTTTTAATTTAATACATAATAAATTTATTATTTTTAATAAAGATTATCTTATTTTCTTATTTTATATTTAACTTTCATATTTATAATAAAAAGATTTACTTAATACCTTTTAATAATACCACCTTTATTAAATTATTTAAACTATTCTTGGATATTGGTTAAATTAAACTATTAAATGTTATAAAAAATAAATTTAGTATAAATAATTAATTATATATTTTCAAAATAAATAATAACTATTATATTACTATTATTTATATTAAAAATTTTTAAAATACGTTCATATAATTTTTATTATGTTATTATATTATTTATTTATTTTAATTTATCTATTATTACATTACTATAACATTTTTAAATTTAACCTTTTTAAAAAATTTATTACTTTATTAATTAATTAATTTATTATCAAAATGAAAACTTTTTGTATTTATTTTATTTTAAAATTTATTAATTCTTTTAATGGTTTATTTTTTAACTTAATTTTAATTAATTTTTTATAAAACATTTAATTCATTTTTTTTATTTATTACTGTAATTTTATAAACTAAATATTATTTATTTTTACTATTTTTTAATAAACGTTATTTATTAAACTATTTTTCCTTAATTTTTAAAATTTTATATTTTTTAATTTATTTACTAAAATTTATACACTTTTTTTAATATATAAAACCTTCTAAATAATTTAAAAGATTTTGCAATAATTTAATTAATATTAATATGAAAAATGTAAAAATATAATAATATTTATATATATTATTTTATACATAATTATGATTTATAAAAATTTAATATTTATATATAACTTTATTAATATAATAAAGTTTAAACCATTTATTATAACTTTTTTATTACTACGTGCTTTTATTTATAAACTAAATACCTTTTATATAAAAATAATAATTATAATTAATATAATGAAAGTTTTTTTTTAAAAAAAATATTAATAAAATATTAAAAATAAATGAAATATTATTAAAAAAAGAAAAAGTTATATTATTTATAAAATAAATAATATATATCATTAATATATAAATGGCAATTTAATTAAAATAATATTTTAATTATAACTTTATTTTATATATATAATTAAACATATTAATGTTTAAAAGTTATAAAATATCAATTATTATTATATTAACGTTATAACATATATAAATATATTTATAGTTATATTAAATTAAACCATTTTTTTAATATTATATATTAAAAATTTTTACATTAATATATTTAATTATTTTTGTGTTACTTTTTTTAACTTATTAAAATTTTATATTAATCATTTATATAATAAATATTTTATTTTCCGTGTAAATACTTTTATATATTAATATATATTATAATATTATTCGTAATTATCTTAATGGAAATATAAAATTATTTATTATAAATCTTTTAAAATGTTTTTAATATTTATTTAATATTTAATATACTTTTATTTATATTTTTAAAATTTATTAACGTAAGTAATATTTAAATTGTTTTTGATTTAATAATAATTATTTATAGGTTAATATCGTTTTTATTTTATTACCATATAATCAAAATATTATTTAAGTTATACTTTTACTAAAACTATATTTTATTAATTTATATTATTTGTTGAATTTTTTGTATTAAATGAAATTATTATTTTAAATATAAACTTATATTTACGTTAAATCTTTTATTTAAAACTTTTAAAACATTATAAATATTATAAAAAAATAAAACTGTAATATATAATAAAATTATATTGTAATATAATAATAAAAGTTTAAAAAAAGTATATAATAATATAAATTAATATTTTATTTTAAATAAAAAAAAGTATTTATATAAAAAATATAATATTATTATTACATACCTGTAAAATACAATAAAATAAGTTAAATATAACAAATAATAAATAATTGTATTTAATTAAAACCCTTTTATTTTTACGGGATAAAAGGCTTAATTGGTATATATAAAAACAAATAAAACATTAGTTTTAAAATATTTAATTAAAGATGATTTTGCTTTTAATACTTATATTATTATAATAATTTTTTTTAAATTATTACATTAATAACTTTTTTAATTTTATTAATTTATATTATTAATTATATTAGTAATTATTTTATAATATAAATTAATATTAATATATATATAATGTAAAATAAATAAATAAAATCATAATTAATTAAAATAAATATATTAATAATATTTAAAAAAAGGAATTATTTAATAAATTATATTAAAAGTATAATTTATTTATAATTATATATGTTTTTTATAAAATGAAATAAATTAAATTAAATATAATAAATAATAAATAGTTATGTTAAAATATTAAATTAAATAAGTTATAAAAGTTAAAAAGTTAAAAAATAATATAATTAATTTAATTAAAAAAATTGGTAAAAATGTATTTGTTATATAAAATGTATTTGTTATATAAAATGTATTAATAATAATAATTAAAATTAAAATTAAAATAATTAAAATATAAAATTTAATTAGTTAAAATTATTTTAAATGACTTTAAACTAAAAATTTAAAAATAATCCGAAAAAACTCCTTTTTTTAACCATATAATTTTTCAATTAATTACATTTTAATACATTTTTTTAAAACATTTTTAAATTTTTAATTTAAAATAATTTTAAACATTTTTTTTAAATAATATAATAATAATAATTAAATTAATTAAAAACATTAATTTTAACGTATTTATAATAAATAAAATTTTTATATAAAAATAAATATTAATTTAATTATTTAAATAAATACGTATGCGTTTTAAATTAAAATTAACCAATTGTAACGTTAATTGTAATAAATGTAATAATAAACGTTAAAACTTATAACATTATAATATAATATCGTATAAATATATAAAAATAATGAAAAATTAATTAAAATAATTAAAATAAAAAATATTTTAAACGTTATTATTATTTATTATATTATCGTTAATATAATTTATGTAAAAATTATTAATTTATAAAAATTTAATGTATTAAATAAAAAAAAACTTTGTTTTTTTTAATTAAAATAAACTATTTAATTAATAAATGACTAATTTTCGATTAGTCATTTATTTTTTATTAATTTTATTAAAAATTTAATTAAAACCTTAAAACATATACCGATTCGTTTTATAATATATAAAGTTAATTAAAACTAAAATTCGAAAAACGCCTTTTTTAAAACCTACAAATATAAACACATAGACCAAAGGTTTTGTAGCACCTATGACGCCAACAAAAAGGAAGCAAAAGCGGGCGAAGCCCCGCCGCTCCTCGAACCTCTAGTCTTAGCACACTAAGATAAGTTAAAAAGGGCTGTGGCTGGAAAGATACAACATAACGAACGAATATTTCAACGGGAGGTTTAAAGTCACTTCAAATAACCCAAAACTAGGCCCGTTTGTAGCGTTGCTTTGGAAGGTCGGATCACGGCAATGCCTGTCAAATACCAGGGTGCCTAAGTGGTGGATAATGGTATATCCGAACATGGCCGGTCTGTGCCTATATCCTATCCACTTATTACTCCTGATACAATAACCTATGTATGTAGATCAAAACATAAGGTTATCCAATAGATTCGTGTGTTTGGCAAACACCCGGTAGCCAGACACAAACTGGGTATACTAAGCCGATACTATAGGTAAGTACTCAAGTAGTCATTAACTATATGTAGAATACGTCCCCGGATACGGCAGTTAATGAACTCTTCCCCGGATCTCTGCGTCTTGAATGTTATAAATAGAAAGCTGGCGATTCGGAATCCGGGGCAAGTGTCGGACAGTGCGGCGGCAAATGTATGCCTCATGGATTTGAATACGAAAATAAGGGTCGCCATATGGGGCCATGGTTTCACCACCGGTGTGAAGGTTGAGAGATATAAGTGTTGATGTAGGAATCCCTCAACTGTCCTGTTTCTCTAAGTGTTGAGCTTTCATTCATCTAAGTTACTCAAGTGTATACTGAATAATGGCAACTCTCAAATTTCTGCTCCTGGCCTACGCGGCGTCCCACGCTGCAGCATTCATCCACCCGGGACTTCTGCATACGTCCGAGGATCTGACTCGCATTAGGGACCATGTAAACAATGCGGATGAGCCTTGGAATACAAACTGGCAGCTACTCACCAAAAACTCACACGCTCAGTCGACCTATGAGCCCAGCCCACAGGCAATTGTCTACCGGGGTTCCGACGGTACTCACGCCCAAAACTACCCAAAGCTTTATAACGATGTTCACGCCGCTTACCAGCTTGCGATCCGTTGGCAAGTCGAGCAAGCGACTGAGTATGCTGATGCCGCTGTCAAAATCCTCAACGCATGGTCGTCCACAATGACGGCCATAGGTGGTAACAGTGACCTCTTCCTCGCGGCCGGCATTTACGGGTATCAGTTGGCAAATGCTGCTGAATTGATGCGATCCTACAGCGGTTGGAATAGCAGATCGCAGGACGACCTGAAAAGTCTCCTCGTGGATGTGTTCTATCCCCTCAATTATAGGTTTCTTACAACCCATAACGACCAGGATGAGTACCATTACGTAAGAGAACTCCTATAACTCTGGTTTTTCCTTAGTTATAGAAGACCTTTCTAGGACTATGATAGACGTCTCATAAGTTTGAGCTCTGCTAACTAAAGCTTGTTTTAGTGGGCAAATTGGGATTTCTGCAACACGGCCAGTATAATGGCCATTGGCGTCTTCACAGATAACCAGACCATGTACGACTGGGCCAAGGACTACTTCCTGCACGGAGATGGTAGAGGTGCCATCAACAATTTTATTTACAAGAACTACACCGAAGATGGGAGTGGTAAGATTCTAGCCCAGGGCCAAGAGGCAGGAAGAGATCAAGGCCACGCAACACTAGACCTCGCGCTCTTGGGCGCTATTATGCAGCAAGGGTACAACCAAGGAGACGATTTGTATGCGATTTTGAGTAACTCCGGCTTAGCTGCGTGAGTATATCCCTTCGAAAAGACGATGTGTATTTAGAGGCTGACAATAGGAGCAGATCGGAATATGTCGCCAAGTACAACACAGGCTACGACGTGCCGTACACTTGGTATAATAGCTACCTTGGAAACCAGACCGAGATCAGCGCTGCCAGCCGCTATACCCACCGTCCCGGCTTTGAGCGCTTATATGCCCACTACGCGGATGTCAAGGGCCTGAATGCCTCTTGGACGAAACTGTACCGAGACGAGACGAACGGTAATAGTACTGACGGCGTGGAAGGCGGTGGCGGCGATTACAGCAGTAATAGCGGAGGTTATGATGACTTAGGCTACGGAACATTATTGTATCGATTAACGGTTTAAATACAACAAGGGGGGGAAATACGTTACTTTAAGCAATTTGAAACATTTTGAAAGCAACTGGCAGGCGTAACTTGCCATTTTATATAACCAGCTGTAATTAATAAAATTTAGGAAAACGCAAGCGTTTTTACGTACTTATAAGCTCGCATGGTAAAATCTATCAGAAAAATTTTTCAATTTTTTATTATTTATTAAATGTTTATTTATTAATAATTTATTAGTTTTTTATAATAATTTTTAAAAGTTTAAACGTAAAAAATGTTTTTAATAAATTAGTTTAATTAATATAAGTTTTATTTGTAAAATTTTAGTTTATAAATAAAATTTATTAAAATTAATTTCATTTTTATTTAATTTAACTCGGTTTATTAATAACGTAACTTAATTTAAAATAAATAAAATTTTATTAATTAAATTATTTAAACATGTTAACATAAATATCATTAATATATATAAGTTTTAAATTAAAAATATTATATTACATAATATATTTAAAGTTAATTATAATATAAATTAAATTTTAAATTATATTAATATTATATATTTATTATAAATAAAATAATAAATGAAATTACATTTAATATAATAAAATTAGTTTTTTTTAAATTTATATTAAAAAAGTAAAATTTTAACTTTAAAAAAACTTTCGAAAATTTTATTATTTATTATTTTTATTTTTTTCATTTTGTTATTTTTTTTTAAAAAAAATCATTTTTTATTATTAAAATATTATATTATTAATAATATCGTTTTAAAAATTAAACCGATTTTACAAAATAAAATGGTTTTACGGTTATAAAACGTTTTTTTAAAATCAAATATTAAAAATGGGTATTTATATTTATTATATATAAATTTTAACCAATTAAAACCTTTAAAACTTAAAAATGTTTTGTTATATAAAATTATTTTAATTTTAAAAAGATTTTTTTAAACTTTTTTTATAATATATATTATTTATAATAACGTTATTAAATTTATTGTTTATTAAACTTTTTAATTAACTTTGTTTAATATAATTATTTAATTGGTTTATTAATTAATTAACCAATTAATTTTATATTTTTTTAAAAATTTTAAATTGAAGTTACGTTTTTATTTTATTTTATTTTTTATAATGATTATATGTAATTAAATAAAAACATTATATTAAAATATATAAGTTTTATATTATAATTAAATTAAATAAAACTGTAAAATAAAGTATAAAATAAAGTATAAAATAAAAGTATTATTAAATAATGTAAAGTTTAATTAATAAAAAAACACGCATTATTTAAAAAAATAAAATAATTGAAATCATTTTAATAACATAATTATATAATGAAATAAATATTTAATAATATATAATAACTTTAAATATTATTTATTTAATCTGTTTTTTATTGTTTATTTAACCTTATTTATTATAAAAAATAAAGTTTATTATTTATATTAAAAGAAATTAAAAAATCATTATAAAAATCAACAAAAAACTTAATAAATATTATGGAAATAATTAATAAAATTTAAAAAACATATAAATTAACGGATTTTAAAATATTATATTATTTTAAATTATTAAAAATGATTTATTAATTTTAATTTACTATATTATATTTTATTATAATATATTTGTTTTTTAAAAATAAAAATATTTTATAAAAACTTATAATAAATTATTTTATTAAATTGAAATAATATAATATTTAAAACGTTTTAATTTATATATTTATTAGTTAATTATGTAACATTTATTAATTATTTTATTGATTTTTTATAATAATTTAAATTATTATAAAAAACGATTTTATTTATAAATTATTATATTAATTATTTATTTTATAATAATATCATTATTTTAAAATTTTATATAAAGATTTTATATTTAAAAATATTATTAATATATTTATTTAATTTAAATTAAATTAATTAATTATAAATAAAAATTAAAATAATAAATTACTTTACGTTTAAAATGATATTATAATATGAACTTTTTTAGTTTATATGCTTATTAATTTCTTATAATAATTTATTAATATGTTTAATATAAATAACGGATTTTATTTTAAATTAATAATTTTAAATAAATTAATATTATAATAAAATTAACTTATTTAAATTTAACAATTTAAAATAACATTTATTATTTATATTAAATAAATTAATAAATTATTATAGGAAATTAATAAATGTATAAATTAAAAAAGTTTATATTATTATATTATTTTAAACTTAAAATAATTTTTTAATTTTATATTTGTTAAATATATATATATATATAATATAAAATTATTATTATTATTAAAACTTAATGGTATATTTAATATATTAAATATTATAACTTACGTAATTTTATAATATAATATATAATATATAATATTTATATTTGCATTTTAATTAAAAGTTTTGAATAATATAAACTTTAATTAAATATATTAATTCTTATAATTTATTTAATTTAATAACACAATTTATCCGTTAAAACATTTTTTACGTTTAAACTTTTAAAATTATTATAAAAAATTAATAAATTATAAAAAATTAATAAATTATAAAAAATTAATAAATTATAAAAAATTAATAAATTATAAAAAATTAATAAATTATAAAAAATTAATAAATTATAAAAAATTAATAAATTATAAAAAATTAATAAAGATTTCTGAAAAATTTTACCGTATAAACCTACAAGTATATAAAAACGTTTATACAAGTTTGCAAATATATGGGTTTTTTTAAATTTTAATATATATAATTATTAATAATATATAATTTTAAAAATAAATAAATATTGTTATTATAACGTATATAACATTAACTTTATTTTATAAAAAATATATATATTTTTATACTATTTTATTTCAATATTAATTATAAAATAAAAATTAATTTAATTTAAATTTTTTTTAATAAAAAATCTTTAAATAATTTATTTTAAACTTTTATTTACTATAAATTTAAAAAAAATTAACTTATTTTTGAAAATTATTAAATAAATTAAATAAAGTTTAAAATATTTAATATAATTAAGTAAAATATTTCGTGAAAATTTTAATATTTTTATTTTTTATTTTATATGTTATAAACAATTATTAAATATTTTCATTATTTATAATTATTATAAAATAATTATTACTTTTAATTAAAATATATTATGAAATATAAAAATTATATTATAGAATTTTGTTAATATAATTTATTTATTTTTAAAAAAATTTATTTTTTTTTATAATTTTTATTTAATTATATATAAAATGATTTTTAAATGATTTCTTTATTAAAATTTATATTTATAAATTACTTAATAATTTTTTTTATTCTTTTATATTAAAATAAGAGCAACACTAGTTGGGCAGTAAGGGGCGTACTAAATGGGCAGTATGCCGGGCTGGCATATATCGTTAAATACCTACCCTACCATATAAAGTCATTACTATAAACTTATATTGTCAGAATAGTCTCAACCATCCGTATTTTTAAAAATATAAGCCCTCTTATTGGCTTAAAATCTTATATCGCCTGTTTGGTAATATCTTTATTTTTATTTTAATATTATACCTTATTTAGCATTTTATTTAATTTAATTTAATTAATTTAGTTAATTTAATTAATTTAATAACGATGTAAGTAAAGTTTTATATAATAATTTTATTTGGTTGTATGTATTTGCTAAGTATTATTATTTGGTTGTATGCGTTTATTTCGATGTAAAAAAGTTAAAAATAAAGTCTTTAAATAATACCTACATATGAGGCTAGTTAAAAGGTTATGGCTGATAAAACTAACCAATTAAAAGTATATATCTTAGGTAAATTCAAATTTGGTAAGATTGTTATAAAAAATATATGCGCGATAAAGTAAGTTTATATAGGAATATATGTAATACTTGTACGATACTTACCAACCTTGCTATTATGCAATTATATATAATATATTGCCCACCTAATACGCCCCCTACTGCCCGACTAGTGTTGCTCTAAAATAATATAGTTTTTAATATTAGAAAATTAATTTATTTTTTATTTTATATAATGATTTAAATAATATTTTATAATTTTACTTAATTTTTATTAAATTTTTTATTATTAATTTTCATTTTTATTTTTAATTTATACACTTATTAACAAAAATGAATTAAATTTTAAAACTTAAATTTATTATATTTTTATAACAAAAAACCTTAACATTTTACGTTTAATATTATAAAAATTATTTTATTAAAATTTTAAATATATTAAATATTTTTTTATTTTTTTATTTCATATAATAATTTTTTTAAAAAGATTTTAAATAAAAAATTTTAAATATAAAAAATATATTATAATATTATTTTAATAAGTTTCGTTTTTAAATTTTATAATTTATATAACGCAATCCCTATTTTTATAAGAAATATTAATTTAACATTTATATATATAATATATTTTTATTAAAAATATTAATTATTATATTAAATATAAAATTATTTATATAATATATAATATATATATTGATTTTTATATTTAAAAGAAATTAGTTTAAATATAAAAAGTAATAATAATGAAATTAATATATAATATTTAATAAATATAATGAATTATTTATTTATAAAAATTATTAACTTCGTTTTTAATATAAAATTTAATTATTTTAACTTTTATTTAAATTTTTTTTAAAACGTTAAAAATTATATTTTTTTAATTAAAAGATTTATAATATTAACGTTTATTTTAATAATATATATATTATTCCCAATATTTATATATTAATTTACTTTAGTTGGTATTTATAAAATATAAATTAAATAATTATTTTAATTATCACTTTAAATATTACTTTAATTACTATTTTTACCTTTTTTTTTCAAATAGTATTTTTAAATGTGGTTATATTTACCACATTTATAATCAAAACGGGTTTTTTTATTATTTTAATCAAATTTATTTTTAAAATATTTAAATTTTTAATTTTATTTTGTATTATTTTTTAAAAATTTATAAAAAAATTATTTATCAATTTATTTTTTTTATAATTATAATATTTATTAATAAAATTGTATAAGATGTATTTACCTTGTGGATAAAAGTATATAATAATAAGGAAATTACAATGGTTAGTTTAAATTTTATTATATTAATAAAACCATATAAAAATATTTAATTTTTATAAATTTTAATTACATATATAATAATATATATAAATATTATTATAGTTTATATTCTTTTATAGTAATATTTTATTATTATTAATGAAATCGGATATTAATTAAATTATTATAAAAATTTTTTTATTTATTAAAAAAGTTTTATATATTAAATAAAGTAAATAAATTTTAGTAATTAAATTAAAAGGTATAAGATTTTGAAAATTAAGTAGAAATAATTTAATAAATAACAATTATTAAAGAATAGTAAAGGTAAGTAATATTTGATTTATAGGATTAAATTAATAAATAAAGGGAAATAATTAAACGTTTTATAAAAAATTAATTAAAATTAGGTTAAAAATTAAATTACTAACAAAAAAAAATTACAAATTTAAAAATACAATAAACGAAAAAAGTTTTTATTTTAATAATAAATGTAATAATTAATAAAATAGTAAATTTTTTGGAAAAATTAAATTTAAAAATATTATAAAAATATTAATATAAATAAATTAAAATTAATAAATAATATAGTAAAATAATAAAAATTATATAAACATATTTTAAACATTTTTAATAAAGGTAATAATATTATAATAAATATTACTTATTTTAAAAATAAAAATATATAACTAATTATTTATACCAAATATATTTTTTATTACGTTTAATAATTTAATTTAATTAATGTTTAAAGATGGTTTAAAAAATTTAATAAACATAACATTATTAAAGGTTATAAAATAAACTTTTCCCTTGTAAATATTAGAGCCAGGTATAAAATAAAAAACGAAATAATTTTTATTACAAATAACGAATTTGTAATATATTAAATCAATAAATAACGCCCCTTAACGCTTACATAAAACTTAATTAAATATAATAGTAAGAAATTAAAGAAAAAATTTGCAAAAAAAAATAATTTTTAATAATTTAATTATTATAAATAACAATTTAAAATTCTTAAAATTATTAAATTTATTAAAGTTATTAAAATTGTTAAAATTACTAAAGTTAATAAAATTAATAAAATTATTATTATTTAACTAATGATTAAATTTAAATAAAAAAAATAAAAAAATAAAAAAAATATAAAACGTTAATATTTATTATAATTAATATAGTTTTAAAATAGAAATATTTTAACTTTTTTATTAATAAAAAAATTACTTAAAAAGTTAAATTAATTGGTAAATATATAAAGAAATATTATATTAACTTTTAAAAAAATCAGATATTATAAAAAAATAAAAATTATATTTATAAACAAGTTAAAAATATTGAAAATTGTTATAAAAATATATAAATACAATTTTTTTGATTTAATTTTAAATATAAAAAATATATAAAAACCTTAAAACTATTAAATAAAATTTATATTTTAATTAATAAGGCCTATTAAAAAAAGCTATAGTATAAATTTATAAATAAAAAATATAATAGTAAAATTTTTATTTAATATAATTTTAAATAAAGGTAAATTGCGTAAATAATATAAAAATTTAAATTATTTTTAAATAATAAATAATAAATTATAATATTTTTATTTAATGATAATAAAAAGGTAAAGAATTAAGTAAAAATAATTTAAAAAATTTTCTAATTATATAAATTATAAATAACTTTATTAATAAATTTTATAACTATAAAAAGAATAAATTAATAAATAATTTATTTTATAATTTTTAAAAAAATAATAAAAATAAAAATTAAAAACTTAAATATTTTAAAAATAAACCTAATTAAAATAATAAAAAAAACCTTTTTTATTATAAATATAATAAATATGGTTACGTTTAAAAAGATTACCTAAAAAAAAGGTAAAAATAATAATTAAGGTAATAATTAAAATAATATTTAAGATAATAATTAAAATAATTAAATAATTTATATTTTATAACTATTAATTGAAATAAATTAATATATAAATATTAAAAACAATATATACGATATTAAAATAAATATTAATATTATAAATTTTTTAATTAAAAAATATAACGTTTAACATTTTAAGAAAAACTTTAAATATAAATTAAAATAATTAAATTTTATATTAAAAATAAAACCAATAATTACGTAAATAAATAATTTATTATATTTATTAAATATTATATTTTAATTTTACTATTATTATTTTATATATTTTAACCAATTTTTTTCAAATATAAAAATTAATATATATATTATAAATAATATAAATAATTTTATATTTAATATAATAATTAATATTTCCAATAAAAAATATATTATATTTATAAAAATAAAAATTATATTATATAAATTATAAAACCTAAAAAGAAAATTTATTAAAATAACATTAAAATTTAGGAAAACGCATGCACTTATAAACTCGCGCAAGCGTTTTTACGTACTTGTAAGCTCGCACGGTAAAATCTATCGGAAACTTTTATTAATTTCTTATCATTTATTGAACATTTATTTATCATTTATTTATTATTTATTTATCATTTATTTATCATTTATTTATTATTTATTTATTAATTTTCCATAATAATTTCCAAAAGTTTAAGCGTAAAAAATGTTTTCAACGGATAATATATTTTTTATATTTAAAATTTCTTATTTAAAATCTTTTCAAAAAAATTATTATATTAAATAAATAAATAAATAAATAAATAATACGTTTAAAATCTTAATAAAATAATCTTTATAATAATAAATATAAAATAATAAGATTTTTTACTATAAAAATATAATAAACCTAAACCTTAAATTTTAACGCATTTTTATTAATAAAAATATAAATTAAGGATAAATATAAATACCAATAATAAAAAATTAAAAAAAATTGCGTAAATTTATAAAATATTATTTAAATTATTAAATAAAATAAAAGATAAATTAATCTTTTAATACCAAAAATTATACCTTTGTAATATAAAAAAAATACAATAAATTATTAATAAATTTATAAATATAAATATTAATAAAAAAATTATCAAAAATTTTCTTTATTTTATATACAATTAAATCAAAACTACGAAAATATTTTTCAAAATTTTTTGAAAATAAATAAACTATGTTAATAAAATTATAGAATATAATTTTAATATTTTATAATTTATTTTAATTAAAGGTAATAAATATTTTACAATAATTATAAATAATAAAAACATATAACAATAATTTATAATATATAAAATAAAAGATAAAAAATAAAATTATTAAAACTTTTATAAAATATTTTATCCAATTATATAAAACATTTTAAATTTTATTTAACTTACCTAATAATTTTAAAAAATAAATTAAAACCTTTTAAATTAATAATAAATAAAAATTTAAAATAAATTATTTAAAAACTTTTTATTAAAAAAAATTAATTTAATTTAATTTTTATTTTATAATTAATATTAAAATAAAATAACAAAAAAAAATATACATTTTTTATAAAATAAAGTTAAGTTTATATATTTTATAATAAAAATATTTATTCATTTTTAAAATTATATATTATTAATAATTATATATGTTATTAATAAAAAAATACCATGTAACACAACGAATTGTGCTAATTGAAAAGCTTGCTAGCGAGGCTTTCCAATTAAATACGTTAAAAACCAAAACCGATGGCTTTGGTTTTTTAAGAGAGGTACGTATTTGATTTTAAACTAAACTATATTTATACATTTCGGGTAAACTTCAGCCAATAAGGTAAATACAAAGTTATAAGGTTTTATTAGCTTGAAAATCCGATCTTTTTACAATTATATATATTAAATTTAACTTAAGAAAACAAGCTTTTTAATTAAAATTTTAAATTAAAAAAAAAATTATATTTATAAAAAAATATAAATTATACTTAAAATTTAAAAAAAATTATAAATTTTATAACATTTATTTTTAAATTTTTAAAAATTATTATATTATGTTAATTAATTTAAACTATTAAATTATAATAGCCGAAAAATTTAATAAAAAAAACGTAAAAGTTATATTTTTAAACTATTAAAAAAATATAATTTTATAATATAAATATTTAAAAAAAAGAAATTCTTTACCATACCGTAACTTATCTCAGTTAGCTTAAATTAAAATGGTTTGTGTTAATATACCCTTCGCGCCACAGTAATTTTTAACCAATTAAAACATTTAAAACCTTAAAATATATAACACGGAATTTTAATTTAAAACATTTTGGTTATTTTTTCTTTTTTACTATATTTTTTTTTATTGAAAATATAAAATTATTATTTAATAATAAATAATTATATATATATATATAAATTTTATTTGCTAATTTTATTAGTATTGTTATAACGGAATATATTAAATTGATTAAATTTAATTAATTTTAAGCTATTACGTTAATACGAAAACGATTTAATACCGTATTAGTTATGGCATGTACGAAGTTGTTATAAAGTTAAAAAGCTTGTTTATATACACGATGAAAAAAACGTGATTTAAGTTTTAACTTAAAACGTGATTAAGTTTTGACTTAAAATTGTTAATCGTAATAAAAGATATTTACGTTTAAAGTTTTCGGGGGTAAAGTTATTTAATAGTTTGCTACTACTTAAATTTAAAGCGGATTTATTTATTAATTATTATTTTATAACTTAAAAATAAATTATTATTATATATGTATATTTTAATTTTCGAAACGTTAAAGTTTAAAGAAAATTTAATTATTATAAAAATTAAATATATATATTATTAACTTTAAGATATAAAAAAAAAATACTATTATATGTAATTATTAAATAATTTAATATTATAATTATAATATATTGTTTTATTATTAATAAAAATGTGTAGTTTAACTTTAAAAACGACTAAAATACTTTAAATTAAATTTAATTAAACGATATGTTATGTTTTATAAATATATTAACACGGGCCATAGTGGTGTGGCGTAAGTGGCGTTTAACTAAATCTAATTTAAGTTTGCTAAAATAAACCGCAACGTAAATCACTAGTCAACGGCCCATACAAGTCAATAGCCCAACCAAAATATAACCAAAAATCAACATTTTTAAAAATTTATAACTTTATTAACTTTTGGTTAAACTTTCCCAAATTTTAATATATATTATATAACCATAAAACTAATATATAAAGAAATTGAAAAAAATACTGTTACACTATAATATAAGTTATAAAAATTTTGGACATTTTTAAACCCATTTTTATATTTTTCATTTTTAATGAATTAAAAAAAATAATATAAAAATAAAAAAAAATATTATTATTATTATTAAGATTTAAATATATATTTAAATTTAAAATCCGAATTTTAATAGGATTTTTTTTAAATAAAGTGCACGGTTACGTACAAACGTATTTTATATGTGTTTTCGTTGGGTTGTTAACTTGTGTGGGCCGCTAACTAGTGATTTACGTTATATTGTTTTTTATAAATATATTAGAAATAATAAGAAAACTTTTAACTTAAAAAACGTTATTAAATTTTTACTAAACCACATATAAAAATACTTATATTATAAAAAAATAGCTAAAATATTTAAAATTGACGTAAAAAATAAAAATAATAACATTATTAATAAAAATATTACCAATAAAAAAAAACTAAATTAAACGTAAATATAAATATTTTAAAAAATTTATATCAAATTTTTACATTTATAAAATATTAAATAAAGCAAATAATCTTTTTATAATAGCCTTTAACTAAAAAAGCGGATTAAACAACTATTTTAATTTTAAAAATTAATATGTTAACGTTATTATTTATAATAAAAAAAAAGTCGTAAACAATTTTTTAAAAAGATATAAAGAACTATAAATGAATAATTTTATTTAAAAATATTTTACTAATTTTATAAAATAGTATAAAACGTTCCAAATAAATAATAATAAATTTATATTAAAAAAACAAAAATAAATTTTAAATAAAATAAATAACTTAAAATTATTTATAAAGAAATTCGAGAAAATTTATAATAAAACATATTTAATTTTAAATTGCCATATAAAATTATATATAACCATTAAATAAATTTTAAATAAATATTAAAAAAAATTCATATTTAATAAGTTATTAAATAAATTTAAAATATATATTTATATATAAAATTTTATATAATGTAAAAGTATAAATTATAATAAAATAAAGGTTATAATAATTAAAACAACCTTATAAAAGATATTAATGACATTAATTATAACTTTAAATTGATATATTATATAAATTAATTTTATAATAATATACTTTAATAAAAATTTGGAAAAAGATATTTTTATATAATTTTTCTTATTTTTAAAAAAATATTTTAACATATACCTAAATAAAAAAAAATATAATTTTAATAAATTAAAAATTATTAAATTAATAAACCTATTATATAAATTAAAATAATTTAATATTATATAATAAAAAAAGTTTAAATAATATTAAAAAAATTAAAATATATATTAATAAAAACTAACAATATTATTTATATTAATAAAAAAATAGGAAATGTAATAATTTTTTATATTAATAATTTTTTATAATTTAAATCCAATTTTAAATAATTAAAGATATTAATAAATAATATTTAAAAAAACATTTTTATTACCAATTTAAATAATATCAATTAATTTTTAAAAATGAAAATTATAAAATTTACTTTTATTGGTAACATTTATTTTAAATAAAAATAATATATTAAAAAAACTTTTTAAAATATAACGTTAAAGAAAATAAAAAGAATTATAATATTTTTTAATTTAAAAACGTAAAAAAATGTAATTTTCCGCAATATAGATAATTATATAAATATAAATAAAATATTTAAATATATATTTTTAATAAATAAAATAAATTTTTTAATTTATTTAATAAAATTTAATATTAATGTTATTACATTAATTTAAACATGATTTATAAATAATTTTATAATAAAATATATAATAGGAATTAAAGAAATAATAAAATATTTATATAATATAATAAAATAATATATATAATCCGTTGAAAACAATTTTTACGCTTAAACTTTTAAAAATTATTATCAAAAACTAATAAATAATTAATAATTAATTAATAAATAAATATTTAATAAATAATGAAAAATTAATAAACTAATAAAGAAAATAATTGGCCAAAATTTATTAAAATATATCTCCAACAGATTCTACCGTGCAAGCCTGCGAGCACGTGAAAACGCTTGCGCAAGCTTGCAAATGCATGCGTTTTCCTAAATTTTATTATATATTTAATAAAAATTACCTACATTATAAATTTAATAAAATCAGACTATACAACAAAATAAACGCTAATTATATTTTAAATTTAATTATTAAGTAATTAATTATTAATTATATATTTTTTATAACCAAATTATTTATATTATAACTATTTAAATTATAAATAAATATTGTTAAAAATTTAAAAAAAATTAAATTTATTATATTTATTATTATTACTATTAATATTACATAAATTTATAATTTCTTAAAAAAATTAAAATATATATTTAAAAAACCAATTATATTATTATATAATAATATAATAATAATTAACTAATTAAAAAAATTAATAATAAATTATTAAAAATAATATATATAAAAAAATTATTATTATATAAAATAAAAAATAAAATCCTATTATATTATAGTATAATATATTAATAAAAAAAATGTAACTAATAGATTTATTAAATTTTTAAATAAAAAAAAATATTATAAATTTATAAAATTATTAGGTTTAAAAAATTAAAAATAACCTTATAATATATTCGAAAAAGTATATAAAATGCATTTATTTTATAAATAGAAATATATAATCATAAAAAATTATAATAATTAATTTAAATTTTATTATATTAATAAAGCTATATATAAATACTAAATTTTTATAAACTTTAATTATATATATAATAATATATATAAATATTATCATATTTTATATTCTTTTATATAATATAAAACTGGTTAAAAAAGGTTAATTAAAAAGCCAATGAAAAAGCTATGGATAATGAAGTTAGCTAATTAAAAGTGTATATTTAAATAAATTAAATAAATTAAAAAGTTTTATTAAATTTGGCGAAATTATTATAAAAGATATATATACGATAAGGTAAGTTTATATAAAAATATATGTAATATTTATACAATACTTACCAACCCCGTTATTATACAATTATACTTAATATATTACCCATTTATTATGCTTTTTACTGCCCGATTAATATTGCTTATTTATAATATAAATAATAATAAAAAATAGTTTATAATTTTTTAAATAAATTTTATAATAATATATTTAAGTAATAATTTAATAGAAAAATTATTTATATATTATTTTTATTTTTTTGAAAATATTTTTAAAAATTCTTTACTAAAATAAAAAAAATATAATTTTATAAAAAGAATTATTATTAAATTAATAAATCTTTTATATAAATTGAAATAAACAAGAGTAATTTAATATGTAAAAGTTAAATAATTATTACAAAAAATAAAAAATTTAATTATTAATATTAAATAATATAATATATATTAATAAAAAATTAAATATTAGTATTATTTTATATATAATTAATTTCATCTTTTTTAAAATATAAAAGATTTAAATGAAAAAGATTAAATATAATTTAAAAAAAGTATTAATTATTTATTCGAAAAATGTAAATTAATTTTTAAAAATATAAATTAAATAATTTGGTTTAACAAAAAAAGTATATATTAATTAAAAAATATATATATAAAAATGTGAAATGAAATGGAAAAAGTTAAATACAACAAATAACAAATAGTTGTATTTAATTAAAAGCTTTTTATTTTTTTAAAATAAAAGGTTTGACTGGTATATATAAAGACAAATAAAATACTAGTTTTAAAATAATCAATCAAAGATTATATTGTTGTTAAAAAAATATTTAAAAAAATTCAAAATTGTAAATTTTAAAATTATTATTATATTATTTAACTTAATAATATAAAATTAAATAATAAAATGTAAAAGTTAAATAAACAAATAAAAATATATAAATATATATTATTAATTAAAAAATAGAATTTTTTAATATAAATTATAAAACCGGATTGAAATTTTATTATATTTATTTAAATAAAATATGTAATAAGTTTGGCGTTTAAATATTTGATAGAAATAAAAAAAAGTTATTAAATATTTAAATAAGGTAATAAAGATAAATTTAATATAAGAAATTAAAGAAAAATTTTTTATATTAACGTTATAATAATTTTAAAAAGTTTCTTTATTTATGTTATCAAAAATCCTTATCGGGGCTTTATATGTATTATTAATATAAAAGATATATATATACGTATATTTCTTTTATTTTTAATAAATAACATTTTAACTATTAAAATTGTTTTATTTTAACAATATAACGTATATAATTTATATTATTAAAATTGTTTTAATTAAAACTTTTAAATAATATAAGCTTTAAATAAATATATGCAATATTTTAATTGTTATTTAAATATTTATATAATTATATATATATGTAATTGCGAAAAGGTATTACGTGTTTTTTTAAAAAACAACTATTACAATTATTTATACTTAAAAAACTTTATTTTTAAAGCTTATATTTAATGCTTTTATATATTATTATATAGCTTTAATTAAAGCGATGTTAATAATATAAAATATATATATTACATTAATATATCATGTTAAATTTATTACATTTTTAAATAACAATTAAAATATAATATATATTTATTTAAAACCTTTATTTTTCGAGAATTTTATTTAATGCAATTTTAATAATATAAGATTTATTTATTATATTATTTAATTAAATATAATATATTAGTAATTATTATAAATAAAGTTTTACATTAAAAGTAAATGGGATATATTTTGATATATAATAATAAATGTAAAGTTTTAATAAAGATTTTTAATAGTGTAAATAAAAAAACTTATTTTAAATAATTTAAAATTATTAATATTAATTTATTTAAAAATATAAAAATTAATAAATTAATAATTAAAATATTAAAAACGAAATTTATAAAATTAAATAAATATATTAATAATATATTTTAAATATATATAAAAACGTTGGTTATGTAACTTAAATGGGATAAACGTACTTATTTTGTATATATTTTATATATTTTAATTTATGATTAAAATACGTATTTAATTTTATTAATAATAATCTTTATTAATTAATACATAATATTTTCATTTATTTAATATTTATTAATAATTAACGATAAATTAGTTTTAAATTAATTGAATATTTAAAAAAAAGAAATAGTTTATACTTTAAATTTTAATAAAAAGAAATAAATAATTTCAAATTGTTATATTTTTATATATAATTTCAAGCCTAAAACTTTATAATTTAATATATAGTTTTAAGTAATTTTATATTAATTAAAATTTTTAAATAAAAGAAATAATTTATATTTTAAATCTTAAATTTTAAATTTATATTTATTATATACAAATAAATAATATTAAGATTTTATCTTATTAAATAAATGGTTTTAGAAAAATTTATATTATTTAATTTATTCGTTTATTATATGTTTATACTTAACATTTAAGAAAACGGATGCACTTGTAAACTCGCGTAAGCGTTTTAACGTATTTGCAAGTTTACATAATAAAATCTATCGGAAATTTTTATCAATTTCTAATCATTTATTAAACATTTATTTATTAATTATTTATCAATTTTTTATAATAATTTTTAAAAGTTTAAGCGTAAAAAATGTTTTCGACAAATAATATATAAAATGTTAAAAAAAGTAATAATATTATAAATTATGTTACAATTTTATTTTATTAATAAATTTTATATTTTATTTAAAGACTTTTTAATTTTATTTAAAAAGTTTTATTTATTAATATTATTTAAAAGTTTAATATGTAAAGAAATAATAATTTGTAAAAACTATAAAATATATAATAACGCTATTGTTTTTAATTTTTTTATTGAAATAATTTATAAAAATAAATTGTGTAATTTTTTTATTTTATAATATATATTTAATAATAATTTTATTTATTTCTTTCTTTTATTATAATAATTAATATTATTATTAATTTTAATTATAATATTATATTTTTATTTTATATTTAAATTAGTTATATTATATTAACTTATATTTAAGTTAGTTAATTAAATAAAGCATTTTTTATAAAAATTCATTAATAATAAAAAATGTTATATTAAATTTATAAATAATAATATAATAAGAGTTTTAATAATTGAAATTACGATGTATATAGTTAAAATATATAAAGTTATAATAAAAATATAATTAATAAAAATTTATAATATATTTTTTAAATTAATTTTAATAATTAAATTTTAACTTAATTTAATAAAATTCAATATTTATTTTCTATTACATTTCTTTTTTAAATTTTACGACATTTATATAAATTCAATAATTAATAATTATTAAATATTATTAAATATTATTAAATATTATTAATGTAAAATTAATCTTTATATATTTAAAAAAAAGTATTTATTTTATTAAAAATTATAATCAAAATTATTATAATTATTTTTAATAGTTTACGCTATATTTATTTAAATTATAATTATATAATTATAAATAAAATAAATATAATTTAATTTAATATATTTTATATTTTTAAACTTAAAATCAATAATAATATATATTTAATTAACAAATTAAGAAATTATAATCTTTATATTCCTACTTATTTATGTTATTTATAAATAAATAATATTATATTATAAAATTAATTTATTGAAAATATGGAGGTTTTTGTTTAAAAATAATATAAACACTTATTATGAAATTATTTATTTATTAGTAAAATAAATAAATAGTAATATAAAGATAATAATTTCTTATTTTATTAATTAAAATATATATTAATATTATTTTTAAGTTTAAAAATATAAAATATTAAATATTAAATAAATAAATTTAAAATTAGTTTAGATTTATGTATTATTATTTATAATATTATGTTAAAAAATAATATTAAAATTCTTTTATAAATATTTTATATTATAAAATAAAAAGTTTTTTATATAAATAAAATTTTTTAAATATATATATTTGTGAAATAAAAGAAAATAAATTAAATATAACAAGTAACAAATAGTTGTATTAAGTTAAAAGCCTTTTATCCCATAGGGATAAAAGGCCTGACTTGTATATATAAAAACAAATAAAACACGAGTTTTAATCAAAGATCATATTGTTTTTAATATTTAAATAAAAAATATAATAATTAAAAATATTATATAAAATAAAATTAAAAAAATATCACTTAAATATTTTAAAATATTAATTGCGTAAATATAATATATTTCTAAAAATCTAATAATAAATTATATTAAAGAAATTTATTTTAAAGAAAATATATATTATATTAAATAAAAATATTTAATATTTTTACTTAATTCTTTTTAATAATTTAATAAAATTAAAAATGTTTATATTAATTTTTATATAATAATAATTAATATATATTAAAAATTTTTAATAAATTTAAAATAAAAGTTAAATGATATAATATTAATTAATTTTATTAAAATAACCAAAAATTTTAAAATTTAAAAAAACGCATGTACTTACAAGTTTATATGCTAAAACTTGTCCGAAATTCTTATTAATTATTTATTAATTTCCTATAATAATTTTTAAAAGTTTAAATATAAAAAATATCTGTGATAAATTAAATAAATTAAAATTGAAATTAATATTTTAATAATTAAAAAAGTATTAAATATAGGAAAAAAAGTATTTCATTTATAATAAATTAAATCATTAACTTATTAAATATTTTATATATAAATAATATAATAAACGTAATTAATGGCGTTAATATATATAAGATTATTTTAGTGTGTTAAAATTAAAGATTTAAGGAGCGGGAAACTTCGTTTGCCTCCGCCTCCTTTTTTCGTTGGCGCCACAAACGCCATAAAACCTTTGGTTTGTGTATTTATATTTGTAGGTTGTAAAGGAGGAGTTTTTTAATTTTTAATATTAAATACCACTTAACATTTTAACCATATTTAATACATATTTTAATAAAACTATATGGATAATAATATAATAAATAACAATCACGTTTCAAATACCTTTTTTTTTTAATTATTTAAAATTAATGTTTTATTTTTATTACTTTTTTAATTTTTTTATATATTTATATAATATTACGTTATAATATTATAAGTTTTAACGTTTAAATAGTTTTAAAATATTATATTTACGCGTTTACATTTATAATTACCTACAATTATGTTTAAAATACTTTATATTATAATTATTTACAACTAATCTTTTATTTTTGTTACTTTTTTATTTTTTTTATATATTTATATAATATTACGTTATAATGTTATAAGTTTTAACGTTTATTATAACTATTATATTATAACTAATTTTAACTTATAACGTATACGTTTTATATATAATTATTTATTTCAATAATTAAATTAATATTTTTAATTAATTTTAATTATTATTATTGTTATATTATATAAGGGGAAAATGTTTAAAATTACTTTAAATTAAAGATTAAAAAATGTTTTAAAAAGGTATATTAAAGTGTAATTGGCTGAAAAAATATATGGTTAAAAAAGGTACTTTTTTTAAACCATTTTTAAATTTCTAGTTTAAATTAACTAAAATAAATATAAAAATAAAAAATAAAAAATATTAAAAAGATTTATAATATATATAATATAATACTAATATATATAATATTTTATAAGTTATAATAGAATTAATAATTTTATAAATTAAATTTCTTTTATATATTTATTAAAATAATATTACGTTTATTTTTTATTTTTTATTTTAAAAATTAATATATATATATATATATATATATTTATATAAAGTTGGATATGTTTCTGACTGGAAATTAAATAATATAATTTGGTAATAACGTTATAAAATTTAAGAAAACGCATGTACTCGTAAGCTTGCGTAAGTATTTTCACATGCTCGTAAGCTTATACGGTAAAATCTATTAGAAATATCTAAATATCTTAATAAATTTTAGCCAATTATTTTCTTTATTAACTTATTAATTTCTTATCATTTATTAAAAAATTATTTATCAATTATTTATTAATTATTTATTAATTATTTATCAATTATTTATCAATTATTTATCAATTTTTTATAATAATTTCCAAAAGTTTAAGCGTAAAAAATGTTTCCGACGGATAAAAAAATAGTATTATTATTAAAATATTTATTTTATTAAAAATTATACAGTTTTAAATTATATTTTTTAATATATTGTTTTTATTATACTTTTATAATATAAAAAACTATTTATTTATAAAAATAAATATTATTTTACTATAAAAAATACGAAAATATAATAATACTTATATATATTATTATATATATAATTAAAATTTATAAAAATTTAATATTTATTTATAAACCCATTAATATAATAAAATTTAAACTAATTACTATGACTTTCTTATTATTATATACTTTTATTTACAAAATAAATACATCCCATAATTAATATTTAACTAAATAAATTTATTATAATTTTTAAATCTTTTTTAAAGTTTAATTTATTTTCTTTTATTTAAATCGTAAAATTATAAAATTCAGTTTTTTCTTTCTTTTATTAAATCTTTTATAATGTTAATAAATTTATTTCACATTTTAATAATTTAATTTTTATTTTTTATTTTATATAATATACCTATAATTTTAAAATTTTTAATATAATATAAAATTATTATAAAAATAATATAATCTTTAATTGATTATTTTAAATCAAGGTTTTATTGTTTTTTATAAAATAAAAAGCCTTTAATTGGATATAATTATTTATTATTTATTTTATTTAACTGATTTTATTTCATTTTATATCAAATTTAATATTAAAAAAAACATATAAATTAAACATGTACGTTATTAAAATTAATATAATTTTTAATTAATTATTTTAAAATTAATATTCGATTTATTTTTATATATATTTATTAAACCTTTTATTTTTTCAAATAAAAAGCTTTTAATTAAACATAACTATTTATTATTTATTTTATTTAACTGACTTTATATTATTTTATACTGTTTTTTAATTTAATATATATATTAAAGATTTTTTTAATTTTAATAAATCATATATTTTTTAAATTGTTTTTTTTCTTAATTTTATAAATATATTTATAAGATTTTTAATTTTTATATATATATTAATCTTTTATTTTAGTTAAAAATGTTAAATATAAATATATTTATTGTTTTTATTGATTACTATATAAATTACTTATATTATAATAATATTAAAATTTAGGAAAATGCAAGCGTTTTCACGTGCTCGCAAGTTCGCACAGTAAAATCTGTCGGAAACTCTTATTAATTTCTTATCATTTATTAATCAATTATTTATCAATTATTTATCATTTCTTTATTAGTTTCCCATAATAATTTTAAAAGTTTAAGCGTAAAAAATGTTTCTAACGGATTATTTTTAAATATTATAATAAAGTTTTCGAATATTTTTTTAACTTATATAAAAATGTTTTATATTATTAAATAAATAAAAATATTATTTATAACATTAAAAAAAATATAATATATTAATTAATAAATATTATTATTAATGAAATTAAATATATATTTTATTTATAAATGAAAATACATAAAATATATTTAAAATAAGTAGATTTATTTCATTTAAATTATATAATTAACGTTTTTACATTGATATTTTTTTTTTACGTAATTATATAATATTATAAATCTAATATATATACTAATTAAAATTACAATTTTAAAACGTTTTAATTGTAATAAAATTGGCTTTTTTTTATAATTCTTTTTTTATTAATCCGTTAAAGATTTTTTTTATATTTAAATTTTTAAAATTATTATAGGAAATTAATAAAAAAATAATAAATAATTAATATATAATTAATTAATAAATAATAAAAAATTTATTTGTTAAAAATATTTTTTACGTTCAAATTTTTAAAAATTATTATAGGAAATTAATAAATAATTAATAAATAATTAATAAATAATTGATAAATAATTAATAAATAATTGATAAATAATTAATAAATAATTGATAAATAAATGTTTAATAAATGATAAAAAATTAATAAAAATTTCCAATAGATTCTACCGTGTAAGCCTACAAATACGTAAAAATGTTTACGCGAGTTTGCAAATATATGCGTTTTCTTAAATTTTAGAAATTTTTAATAAATTTTATTATATAAACTTATAAATATATAAAAACATTTATAAGAGTTTTCTAATATATACATTTTTTTAAATTATATTAAATTAATTTAATAATTTTTTATAAAATAATATATTTACGCATTTAAAATATTGTAAAATTAAATAGAATTTTTATTAATAAAATATTAAAAAATATATATATATATATAAATAAATATAAAAATTTTTTAAATAAATTAAAATAAAAATTTATAAATTAATAATTTAAATTTATTTATTAAATTATTTTAAAAATATAATAATTATTTAATATATATGTTTTAAAATATATAATTATTCATTACTTTATTTAATAATTTTTTTCTTTTTAAAATTTATATTTATTTATTTAAATTAATTAAAAAATAATAATTAATATTATTTAAATTATTTTAAATTAATTTAAGTTAATTTTATAATTTTATTTTAATATAATTAATATTAATAAATATTTTAAAGGTTTCATTAATATTAGATTTTATTATTATATTAATTAAATTATTTTATTTATAAATTTATTAAATATTAATATTATTATAATTTTAATTATTATAATTATAATTATATTATATATTATTATATAAATCTTACATATTAAAACATTTTAAATAATTTATTTATATTTTATAAAATTTTAATAAATTAAGTTATTCATTATAATAAATAATTTATTAATAATAAAACTTTTATAACCAACTTAAAAATTATAATTATTATTATTTATAAAAAATTTATTAATAAATATAAAAATTCTTTTTATAATAAATTCTTTAATTATTATTAAAATTATTCATTTAATTTATTAATTTTAATCTTTTAAAACTTTTAATATTAAATAATTTTATATAAATTAAATATTATTTTAAATTAATAAATTAAAATTATATAAATATTATTAATTTATTATTACATATATTAAAATTTAAGAAAACGTTTGCGCGAGCTTGCGAGTGCATGCGTTTTCACGTGCTCGTAAGCTCGCACAGTAAAATCTATCGGAAATATCTAATCTTTTATCAGTTTATTAATTTCTTATTATTTATTAATCAATTATTTATCAATTATTTATTAATTATTTATCAATTATTTACCAATTTCTCATAATAATTTTAAAAAGTTTAAACGTAAAAAATGTTTTTAACAAATAAAATAATATTATTGTTTTTAATTTAAATTAAAAAAATGTTTTTATTTTATTTTTTTAATATAAATGAATATTATTATTATTATTAATTAATATAATATAATTATTAAATATTAAAAAAATATTTTTATTAAATTATAAATTAAGTTTTATTTGAAACTTTATTCTTTTATTTTTTTAAATTTATTAAATACTTTATTTAATATATTTAATATTTATTTTAATAACGTAAATCACTAGTCAACGGCCCACACAAGTTAGCGGCCCAACCAAAATATAACCAAAAATCAACATTTTTAAAAATCTATAACTTTACCAACTTTTGGTTAAATTTTCTTAAATTTTAATATATATTATATAATTATAAAATTAATATATAAAAAAATTAAAAAAAATATTATTATATTATAATATAAGTTATAAAATTATTGGATATTTTTAGACCCACTTTTATATTTTTCATTTTTAATTAAATAAAAAAATTAGTATAAAAATAAAGAAAAATATCATTATTATTAAGATTTAAATATATACCTAAATTTAAAATCTAAATTTTAATAGGATTTTTTTTAAATAAAGTGCACGGTTATGTATAAACGTATTTTATATGTATTTTCGTTGGGCCGTTAACTTGTGTGGGCCGTTGACTAGTGATTTACGTTATGTTAAGATTAGAATTTAAGGAGCGGGTTTTATCTTTCGCCTCCTTTTTTATTAACGTTATAGCTGTTATAAAACGTTTAATCTATATATTTATATATATAAAGTATAAAAAAAACGGGTTTTAAACTTTAATTTTAAAGACGTTTAAAGGTTTTAACTGTATTTAATATATATTTTAAAATTTTAATTATTTATAATAAAATTTTTAATAAAATTATATTAATAATAATATAATAAATAATAATAATGTTTAAAATATTTTTTATATTAATTATTTAAGGTTAACTTTTTACTTTTACTATTTTCTTATTTTTTTTATATATTTAAATAATATTACGTTATAATATTATAAGTTTTAATATTTATTATAATATTTATTACAATTATTACGTTATAATGAATTTTAACTTAAAATGTATACATTTTATTTAATAATTGATTTAAATAATCAAATTAATACTTATTTTTTATATAAAGATTCTATTTATTATAAACGCGTTAAAATTAATATTTTTAATTAATTTAATTATTATTATATTACTTGAAAGGAAAATGTTTAAAATTATTTTAAATTAAAAATTGAAAAATACTTTTAAGGAGATGTGTTAAAGTGTGATTGGTTAGGAAAAGTTGTGGTTAAAAAAAGTATTTCTTTTTAAAACATTTTTAAAATTTTAGTTTAAAGTTATTTAAAATAATCAAATATATTATAAATATTAATTTTAATTTAATTATATTATTTAAACTATTTTAAATTAAAAAATATAAATCATATATTAATATAATTATAAAAGAAAATTCATAATTTTAAAAATAAATTATTTATTAATATATATTAATTTTAATTATTTTATATAATATTATTATAATAATTATTATAATATTTTTAAGAAATTAATTTTTAAGTTTAATAATTATTTAATAATAATTATGTACTTACATAATATTATAAAACCATATAATTATTATAATTATTTTTTATTATAAAAATAAAATAAATATAATAATAATTTATTAATTAAAATATTAAATTATTAATAATTAAATAAATATTTTTTTATTATTTATTATTATAACCTTAAATAAAGAATTATAACTTTTTATATAACTTATTAATATTTTTTCCATTTAATTTCGTAAATAATTTATAATTTATAATTTAAAAAATTAAACATTTTTATATTTCTTTTCGTTATAATTATTAAATAAAAATCCTTTTTATTTAATAAATCCTTTTATTTTCCATATATTTAACTTTTTAAATCATTATTACAAAGTAAAAATCTTCTTTTATTACAATAATTATAATAGTAATTATATACGAATTACTTTTTTAAAAAACATATAAACATCGTTATAAAAATTTGCTTTTTAAAATTTATTTTTATTTTTAAAAAATCGTTTTTATAATTATTTAACTATTAGTATTTTAATTATTTAACTATTAATATTTTGATTTTAAAACTAAATTCATTTTAAAAGTAAAATTTTATAATGATAATTTTAAAATTAATTAATTTACTATTTATTTAATAATATGAGTTTTATTATTTTAAATAATTAATTTATAAAACTTAATTTAATTATTATTTTTATATTAAATTTAACATATTTTATATATTTAATTTATTTTTTATAGTTAATATATAATTAATTTATTATTTAATTTTAAACTTATAAATTCATATATTACTTTTTTAATAAGTATAATTTAAACAATTAAAATTTAAAAAAACGCATGTATTTACAAGCTCGCGCAAACGTTTTCATATATTCGCAGGCTTATAAGGTAAAATCCGTCGAATATTCTTATTAATTTATTATTATTTATTAATATATTTTTTATTAATTATTTATCAATTATTTATAAATTATTTATCAATTATTTATTAATTATTTATTAATTTGTTATAATAATTTTTAAAAGTTTAAACGTAAAAAATGTCTTTTATAAATAAATAAAAAATATAATAATAAAAACCTTATTTAATATAATTTTAAATAAAAGTAAATTACATAAATAATATAAAAATCTAAATTATTTTTAAATAATAAGTAATAAATTATAATATTTTTATTTAATTATAATAAAAAATAAAAAATTAAGTACAAATAATTTATACTTTTTTAAATTAAATAAATAATTAATTATATAAATTATAAATAAATTTGTTAACAAAATTTATAATTGTAAAAAAAAAATTACTAAATAATTTATTTTATAATTTTAAAAAAATAATAAAAATAAAAAATAAAATTTTATATATTTTAAAAATAAATTTAATTAAAATAATAAAAAAAAGGTAAAAATAACAATTAAGGTAATAATTAAAGTAATATTTAAAATAATAATTAAAATGATTTAATAATTTATACTTTATAACTGTTAATTAAAAAAGATTAATAAATATTGGAAATAATATATACATTATTAAATAAATATTAATATTATGAATTCTTTAATTACAAAATATAACGTTAAATATTTTTTTAAAGAAAAATATAATTTAAAATGATTAAATTTTATCTTAAAAAGAAAATTTATAATTATATAAATAAATAATTTATTATATTTATTAAATATTATATTTTAACCTTATTATTATTATTTTATATATTTTAACCAATTTCTATTAAATAAAAGAATTAATATATATATTATAAATAATATAAACAATTTTATACCTAATATAATAATTAACGTTTTTAATAAAGAAATATTATATTTATGGAAATAAAATTAATATTTATTATAAAAATAAAAATTGTATTATATAAATTATAACATTTAAAAGAAATTTATGAAAATAATATTATAATATATTTTTCATATTTAAAAATTATTATATTAAATAAAAAATAAATAAATAATAGTTAATATATTTAAAATTTTGATAAAATAATCTGTATAATAATAAATATAAATTGTAAAAGGTTTTTACTATAAAAGTTTAATAAATTTAAACTTTAAAATATTTTATAAAGATTTTCATACCATTATTTTTTATTTTATACGTTATAAAATATTATTCAAATTATTAAATAAAATAAAAAATTAATCAATCTTTAAATATTAAAAATTATATTATTTTATTATAAAAAATAAAATAAAATATTAATAAATTTATAAATATCATATTTTTTAAAAATCTTTAAAAGTAAATAAACTATGCCATTAAAGTTATATAATATAATTTTGATATTTTATAATTTATTTCGATTAAAAGTAATGAATAAATTATAATAATTATAAATAATAAAAAATTATAATAATAATTTATAACGTATAAAATAAAAAATAATGGTATGAAAATCTTTATAAAATATTTTAAAGTTTACTTAATTTACCTAATAATTTTTAAATAAAAATAAAAATTTTGTAAATTAATAGCAGATAAAAATTTAAAATAAATCTTTTGAAAACTTTTAATAAAATAATTTAATTTAATTATTATTTTATAATTAATATTAAAATAAAATAATAGAAAAAAGTATATATTTTTTATATAATAAAGTTAAGGTTATATATATTATAATAAAAATACTTATTTATTTTTACGATTATATATTATTAATAAAATTAAAGTATTAAATTAAAAAGGTATTATATTCATAAAAAAATATAAATTATATTTAAAAAATTTTAAATTTTATAAATTTTTAAAAAGTATTATTTTCTATTAATTAATTTAAATTATTAAATAATAATAGTTAAGAAATTTAATGACAAAATATTTACATTACATTTTTAAACTATTAATAAACATATAATTTTATGATATAAATATTTAAAAAAAAAAAAGTTTTTTATTATATTATATATTGTTTTTTATAAATATATTAAAAATAATAATAAATTTTTTCCGTTAAAAACATTTTTTACATTTAAACTTTTAAAATTATTATCGAAAATTAATAAAAAAATAATAAATAATTGATAAATAATTGATAAGAAATTAATTAATAAATAATAAAAAATAAATAAATTAATAAAAAAATAATTGGTTAAAGTTTATTAAAATATTTAAATATTTTTAATAAATTATATTGTGTAAGTTTGTAAATATATGCGTTTTTTTAAATTTTAATTTAAAATATATTATAAATTTTTTTTAAAATTATATATAAAAATAATTACATTATAAAAAATTATTTAAAATATTTAAAATTAATATAAAATATAAAATTAATAATAATATTAATAAAAATATAATTAATAAAAAAAAGAAATTAAATTAAATATAAATATAAATGTTTTAAAAAATTTATATTAAATATTTATATTTATAAAATATTAAATAAATTAAATAATTTTTTTATAATAATCTTTAATTAAAAAATGAAATTAAATAATTATTTTAATTATAAAAATTTTATAATTTTTTTTTTAAAATATAAAAAAAATATAAATAAATAATTTTATTTAGAAATATTTTATTAATTTTATAAAATAATATAAAATATATTAAATAAATAATAACATAAATCACTAATTAACAGCCTATACAAATTAGCGGCCTAACCAAAATATAACCAAAAATCAACATTTTTAAAAATTTATAACTTTATTAATTTTTAATTAAATTTTCTTAAATTTTAATATATATTATATAATTATAAAATTAATATTAAAAAAATTAAAAAAAATATTATTATATTATAATATAAGTTATAATATTTTTGAATATTTTTAAATTTACTTTTATATTTTTCATTTTTAATTAATTAAAAAAAATAGTAAAAAAATAAAGAAAAATATTATTATTATTAAAATTTAAATATATATTTAAATTTAAAATTTAAATTTTAATAAGATTTTTTTAAAATAAAGTATACAATTATGTATAAACGTATTTTATATGTATTTTCGTTGGGCTGTTGACTTATGTGGGCCGTTGACTAGTGATTTACGTTAACGTAAATTACTAGTCAACAGTTTATATAAATCAATAGCCTAACGAAAATACATATAAAATACGTTTATACATAATTATATACTTTATTTAAAAAGAATTTTATTAAAATTTAGATTTTAAATTTAAGTATATATTTAAATTTTAATAATAATAATATTTTTTTTTATTTTTATATTATTTTTTTTAATTAATTAAAAATATAAAATATAAAATTAAATTTAAAAATATTTAAAAATATTATAATTTATATTATAATATAATAATATTTTTTTTAATTCTTTTTTATATTAATTTTATAATTATATAATATATATTAAAATTTAAAAAAGTTTAATTAAAAATTAGTGAAATTATAAATTTTTAAAAATGTTAATTTTTGATTATATTTTGGTTAAGCTATTAATTTATATAAGTTGTTAATTAGTAATTTATATTAATAAATTTATATTAAAAAAAAGAAAAATAAATTTTAAATGAAATAAATAATTTAATATAATTTATAAAAAATATAATAAAATATATAATAAAATATATTTAATTTTATATTATTATATAAAATTATATATAATTATTAAATAAAATTAAAATATATATTTATATATAAAATTTTACGTAATATAAAAGCGTAAATTATAATAAAATAAAATTTAAAATTTAGGAAAATGCATGTATTTGCAAATTCGCACAAGCGTTTTTACGTGCTCGCAAACTCGTACGATAAAATCTGTCGGAAATATTTAAATATTTTAATAAATTTTAACCAATTATTTTTATTAATTTATTAATTTTTTATTATTTATTAAAAAATTATTTATTAATTTTTTATTATTTATTAAAAAATTATTTATTAATTTTTTATTAATTATTTATTAATTATTTATTAATTTTTTATTAATTTTTTATAATAATTTTTAAAAATTTAAAAGTAAAAAATGTTTTCGATAAATAATAGTTAAAACAGTTTTATAAAAGATATTAATGGCGTTAATTATAGTTTTAAATTTAAACATTATATAAAATAATTTTATAATAATATATTTTAATAGAAATTTAAAAAAAAATATTTTAAGATATATTTAAATTAAAAAATATATATAATTTTAATAAGTTTATTATATAAATTAATATAAATTAATATTATATAAAAAGAAAATTTAAATAATATTAAAAAGATTAAAATATATATTAATAAAAATAAATAATGTTATTTATGTTAATAAAAAAATAAAAAACGTAATAATTTTTTATATTAATAATTTTTTATTATTTAAAATTAATTTTAAATAATTAAAAGTATTAGTAAATAACGTTTAAAAAAATATATTTATTATTAATTTAAATAATATTAATTAATTTTTAAAAATAAAAATTATAAGATTTACTTTTATCGATAATGTTTATTTTAATTAAAAATAATATATTAAAAAAGAAATTTAATAAATAATGTTAAAAAATTAATAATATCTTTTAATTTAAAATGTAAAAAAATAAAACTTCGTATAATATAAATAATTATATAAATATAAATAAAATATTTAAATATATATTTTTAATAAATGAAAAAAAATTTAACCTATTTAATAAAATTTAATATTAATTTTATTATATTAATTTTAATATAATTGTTAAATAATTATATAATAAAATATATAATCAAAATTAAAAAAAGTAATAAAATATTTATATTATATAATAAAATAATATAAATAATATCATATATTTAATAAAAACTATTTATACCGTAATTAAAATAAAATTAAATTATATAATATAATAAATATTAATTACATTTTAAACTTAATTATTAAAATATTAATTAATAATTATATATTTTTTATAATTAAAATATTTATATTATAATTATTTAAAATTTAAAACAATTTAAATAAACTATTGTTATTAATACACCTTCGTTTTATTATTAAAACTTATTAATACATTTAATACATTTAAATACATTTTACTTATTTTTAAATTTTAATATATTATAATATATTAATTTTTATAATTTTATTAATTTAATATATTAATATATAAGATTTATATTATCATTTTTACCTTAATTAAAGCTTTCTAATAATATAAGTTTTAATTAAATACATATGTTATTTCAAAAGTTATTAAAATATATATATATATTTAATTAAATGTAAATGCGATCGCAAAAAAGCTTTTTACGGAGTTTTATTCTAAAGTTTTATCGAATATATTAACCTTCATAACTTTCTCAATCCAATATCTTAATATATAATATTTATATAGTTATTTTCGCCTTAATTAAAGTTTTCTAGTAATATAAATATTCATTAGATATATGCGTTTTTTCAAAAGTTATTTAAATATATATTCATTTCGATACAAATACGACCGCGCAAAAGGACATCACGTAATCTCCCTAAAAGCTACCACCACCGATATACATATTCAAATAACTTTATATTAAAACGTTGTACCAAACCGATACCTATATCATTAGAAAGCTTTAATTAAGGCAAAACTAATGATATAAATTATATAAATTAAGTCGTTAAATTAAATAAATTATAAAAGTTAATATATAAGGGTTAATAGGTAAAATGTGGTTTAATTGATTAAATTGAAAAAATTGGTGGGGATATACTTGTTATACAAGGTATACCAATAAGCCTCCGATAGTAAAATAAGGGTGTACCAATAGCAATAGTCATTAATAAATGTATTAAGTTTTTAAATAAAAAAATATTATAAATTTATAAAATTATTAAATTTAAAAAATTAAAAATAGTTTTATAATATATTTAAAAAAATAAATAAAATATATTAATTTTATAAATAAAAATATATAATAATAAAAATGTTATAATAATTAATTTAAATTTTATTATATTAAAAAAATTATATATAAATATTAAATTTTTATAAGTTTTAATTATATAACGTAAATCATTAATCAATAACCCATATAAATTAACGGCTTAATTAAAATATAATTAAAGATTAATATTTTTAAAAATTTATAACTTTATTAATTTTTAATTAAATTTTCTTAAATTTTAATATATATTATATAATTATAAAACCAATATATATAAAAATTGAAAAAAATATTTTTATATTATAATATAAGTTGTAATATTTCTGGACCCACTTTTATTTTTTTTATTTTTTATTAATTAAAAAAATAGTAAAAAAATAAAAAAAAAATATTATTATTATTAAAATTAAAATATATATTTAAATTTAAAATATAAATTTTAATAAAATTTTTTTAAATAAAATGTACGGTTATGTATAAATGTATTTTATATGTATTTTTGTTGGACTGTTAATTTATGTAAACTGTTAACTAATGATTTATGTTATATAATAATATATATAAATATTATTATATTTTTACATTTTTTAATAATATATTTAAATTTATAATTAAAAATAAAAATAAAATAATAATAATTAAAATGATTTTTTAATGAAAATTTATAATATTAATAATAATAAAAAAATGATATATAATTTAAATTGATTTAATAATAATATATTTAAATAATAACTTAATTAAAAAATTATTTATATATTAATTTCATTTTTATAAAAAATATTTTTAAAAAATTTTTAATAAAATAAAAAATGATTATTAAATTAATAAACTTTTTTTATAAATTAAAATAAATAGGAATGATTTAATAAATAAAAGTTATGTATTATTAAAAGATTAAAAAATTCATTTATTAATATTAAATAATATAATATATATTAATAGAATTTTAAATATTATTATTATTTTTATATAAATAATTTTGTATTTTTTAATATATAAAAAAATTAAATAAAATAAATAAATATAATTTAAAAAAAAGTATTAATTATTAATTTAAAAAATATAAACCAATTTTTAAACGTATAAATTAAACAATTAAACTTAATAAAAATGAAATATATTAATTTAAAAAAATATATTAAAAACATAATAAAAAATTTAAAATAATAAATTTTAAAAAAACTATTATAATACCATTTAATTTAATAATATTAAATTAAATAATAAAATGAGAAAATTAAGTAAATAAATAAAAAATATATAAATATATATTATTAATTAAAATGAGGGATTACGAGATGTAATGATGCTTGTGTATATTATTGTGTGTGTAGTTAAGGTTTACAAAAGTTCGATATTTATGTGTGGCCCCATTAGTATAGTGAAATTTGGACCAACCACCGTAACTTCCTTATTACTACGTACTTCTATCCATAAAGCAAGTGCATTTTACATAAAAATTTAATTTTTTAATATAAATTATAAAATTAAATTAAATTTTATTATATTTATGTAAGTAAAATATATAATAAATTTTTATTTTAATTAATTTAAATTAAATTTAATTAAAAGCGTTACGTTTTACGGTACGCCGTTATAACTTGTAACTTATATTAATATAATATAACGTTTCATTAAATTTAATTTAAGGTATTTTAATTGTTTTTATGGTTAAATTATATATTTTTATTAATAATAATATAATATATTATAATTATAGTATAAAATTATTTAATAATTATATATAATAAAAAAATTTTTATGTTAAAGTTAATAAAATATATATATTTAATTTTTATAATAATTTTAATTTTTTAGAAATTAATAATTAAATGTTTTTTAAAGTTTTCACATTTTAAAATTTAAATTATATATATTTATTTAACATATAATAATAATTTGTTTTTAAATTATAAAATAATAATTAATAAATAAATTTAATTAATAGTAAACTATTAAATAACTTTATTTTTAAAAATGTTAAATGTAAATATTTTTTATTACAATTAATAATTAAATTTTAAATTACGTTTTTTTTTTATTATATATATAAATAAGCCTTATAATTTGTTGTAAAAATTTAATATTTTAAGTTTTTTAAAATATTATTGTTTTTCAACTTTATAATAATTTCGTATATGTTATTATTAATATAATATTAAATTATCTTTATATTAACTTAACAATTTAAAATTAATTAAAATTAATTAATGTAATATATTTTATTATAACAAAATTCATAAAATTAACAAATAAAACCTATATATATATTAATATTATAATAATTTTAAATTATTTAAATTAATTAATACTAATTTGTTTAAAAAAATAAAAATTAATAAATTAATAAAAAGTGGGTTTTTATAATAAAAAAATTAATATTATAATTTATTTATAAAATAAAAAAATATATAAAAAATAGAATTTATAAAATTAAATAAATATGTTAATAATATTTTTAAAATATAAAGTTTTTTTATAAAACTTAGAAAAATATTTAAAGAAATTATTATAATATTTAAAAATAATAATGGTGTTATAAAATAAATAAATAATATAATAATTAATAAAAAAATATATTTACATTTAATATTTTTATTTAAAATAAAAGATTAATATGAAATAAATTAAATTATAATACGTATAAAAAATAACATATATATATATAATTTATTAAAATTAAATTTTTTAATATACTTATTTAATTAAAAATGTTTAAAATAAAAGAAAATAAGTTAAATATAATAAATAATATATAATTATATTTAATTAAAAGCTTTTTATTTGGGAAAAATAAAAAGCTTAATTAATATATATAAAAATAAATAAAATATTAATTGTAAAATATTTAATTAAAAATTATATTATTTTTAAAAATTTATATTTTTAAAAATATAAACAAATAAAATTATTTTAATAATATAAGTTTATAATAGTAACTTTATATAATAAAATAAATATTTAACGATATATATCAATTTAACATATTATTAATTTAATATAACTTTTATTGTTTAATTAATGTTATTTTTATTTATTATATTATTATTAATATAAATTTATTAAACGTTTAATTAAATGTTTAAATATATATTAATTTATTTTATAATATGTAAAATTAATTAAAATTAAAATTTAAAAAACGCCTCCTTTAAAACCGACAAATATAAACACATAAACCAAAGGTTTTATAACGTTTATAACATTAATAAAAAAAAAGTTTTTTACCGTTTTTTACCTTTTAATTTTAATATAAAATAATAATAATTAATCTTTAATTAATTATCTATTAATTAGTTCATTTATTTTAATTAAAAAAACTTTATTTTTTTTTAATATATTAAATTTTTATAAATTAATAATTTCTATATTTGATATTTTTATTTTTATTAAAAACTTTATAAGTTATTAATATTATATTTTTATTATTATTATAATATTTTACCGTAATTTTTAATTTTTATTTATTTATTATTAAAATGGTTAAAATATTTAAATTTAAACTTTTATTAAATAATTTATAAAAATTAAATATATTATATTTTAATATTACGAAATAGTTTATTAAAAAAATTTAATTATTAAAACATTATTAATTTAAAAAACTTAACTTAAAAAATTTAATATTTAATAATAGTTTATAATTATATTTATAATTTTATTATCAGTTAAAGTTTAATAATTTTTTTAAATTAAATATTATTATATATTAAAATTATTAATTTATAAATATTTTAAATAAATTTAATTTTATTAAAAATAAATTTATTTTATTTAAAATAAAATTACTTTATTTAAAATATATTTATTATATTATGCAAAACTATTTTTTTTTAATTATATAATAATAATAAATAATATATTATTAAATATATTATTATTTTATAAATAATATTAACATTAATAATTAATATGATTATTACTATTAATATATTTTCGTTTTATTATTAAAGCTTATTAATACATTTAATATATTAAAATACATTTTATGTATTTTTAATTAATAATATATTAACCTTTATAATTTAATTAATTTAACAATTTAACTTATACAATTTATATTAATATTTTCACTTTAATTAAAACTTTTAATAATATAGTTATTAACTTGGTGCAACGTTTTAATATAAAGTTATTTAAATATGTATATTAGTGGTAATGGTGGTAATAGTGGCTTTTAAAGAAACCACATGATGTTTTGCCGTTTAGTCGCATTTATATGTAATTAAATATATATTTAAATAATTTTCAACAAAATGTATGCATTTTATTGAAACTTATATTATTAAATAGCTTTATTTAAAGCGAAAATATTAATATAAATCGTATAAAATAAGTTATTAAATTAAATAAATTATAAAAGTTAATATATTAAAATATAATGTAATTATTTTTATTAAAATAAGTGGTAAAAATGTAATTATTATTTAAAATATATTAATTAATTTTTAATTATAAAACAAAAATATATTAATAATAATAATTTTTAATATTTTTAATAATTTTTTTATTAAAATTTATAATAATTAATATAATTAATACATAATTATAAAATAAAAAATTTAATTAAATAATTTTAAAGTTTAAAATATTAATAACGTAAATCACTAGTCAACGGCTTATATAAGTCAACGGCTTAACGAAAATATATACAAAATACGTCTATGCGTAACCGTGCACTTTACTTAAAAAAAATCCTATTAAAATTTGGATTTTAGATTTAAATATATATTTAAATCTTAATAATAATAATATTTTTCTTTATTTTTATATCATTTTTTTTAATTAATTAAAAATAAAAAATATAAAAATGGGTTTAAAAATGTCCAAAAATTTTATAACTTATATTATAATGTAACAGTATTTTTTTCAATTTTTTTATATATTAGTTTTATAGTTATATAATATATATTAAAATTTGGGAAAGTTTAATCAAAAATTGGTAAAGTTATAGATTTTTAAAAATGTTGATTTTTGGTTATATTTTGGTTAAGCCGTTAACTTGTGTAGGCCGTTGACTAGTGATTTACGTTATGTTTTATTTAAACATAAATAAATTTTTAAAATTTATTATTATTAATATTATAAATTAAAATGATATTTATTATAACGTTAATTTACTTATTAATATAATATATTATATAAAAATTAATAAAGTTTATAAAATTACAATTATAATTTATATATATAAATTTTATTATAAAAAAATTATGAATTAATATATAAAAATATTATTATAAATTAAATAAAATAATATATTTATAAATAATAATTATATATTAAATAAATTAATTAATAAATTTTAAATAAAATGAAATAAAATATGGTGAAAAATTTAAATTATTATTTAAATAAAAAACTTTGTTTTAAAAATATATCGGTTTAAATTTAAATAATGGAATGAATATATATTTATTAAACTTATTAAATAAATAATATAGTTTAATAAATATATTAAAATTAATAAAATTAATAAAATTAATAATAATAATATAAAATATTTATAAATAATATATTTAATATTAATAAATAAAATATTAAATATAATTTATTTTAATAATTCAATTATTAAAAAAAATAAAAAAAAATAATTATTAATATAATGATAAATATTAATAAAATAATTAAATTTATAATAAAACATATAACTATAAAAACAATTATTATTAATGAAAATATTATAGAAATTATAATAATAATTATTATAAAGATTTTTATAATTATAACCGGTAAAAAAATTATAATAATAAATTAAAAACAATATATTAAATTATAATAGTAAAATTATTAAATAAAACATAATAATTATAATAATAAAAATTATTTAAAACATAAAATATTTTTAAAAAAAATATTTAAATAGTAAAAAGTTAAAGAAAAATAAAAATTATTTATTATATATATAATATAATAATAATAATAATTACGTTAAAAAATTTACAAAAAAATATAATAAATTATTTAATATATAATTTTATTATTTTAAATATATATATATAAATTATTACATCTAAAATTTAATAAAATAAAAATAATTAAAAAAAATAAAATTATAAAATTAAATAGTTTAATAAAAAAATAAAGTTATAACATTAAATAATTGTCGCACAAAGTGTTAAGGCATAGCTGTGGGGGCGGCGTAGCCGCCACAACAGCTATGCGTTTTTAACCACAACTATCACATGACTTTATAGCCGTATATATAACTTGCGCAAAGCGTAAGATATTATTAAAAAAAATAAACCAAAATATAACACAAATTACTATATACTTATGCAACATCTCCAACTTTAACAATAATTTAATAAAAAATATTATTTATAAAAAAATAATATAAAATATAAAATATTAAAAAATATTATAAAAAATAATAATAATAAAAATAATATTTTTTTAATTTAAAATTATTAACGTATTAATTGAAAAAAATTGTTAAATAAAATAATAAATATTAATTAATTTAATATTATTATTAAAAATTATAAAATATTTAAAATAAAAATATTACTAAATATTAAGAAAATAATAAAAATTATAAAAATAAAAAAAAAATATAATTTTTTATTAAATTATTTATAAAATTTAAATATAATTTATTAAAATTAAAATATATAAATATAATTTTAAATTAAAATTATTATTTAATATAAAATTTTATAAAAATTATAATATTATTATTACTTAATTAAAAAAATATTTATTATAAAAATATATTTAAAATAATTTATAATTTAAAATTATTATTATTTATAAAATTATTAATAATTATATTAATATAATTTATAAATTATTTTTAACAAAATATTAATTTTAATTTATATATTTTAATATTTTATATAAAATATATATATTAAATATTATTTAAATTATTATGTTTATTAATTAAATTAATAAAAAACGTATTATATTTTAAAAAATTAAAATAAATATAATTAATAAAATTATAATAAATAAATTTATAATTATTATATAAAATAAGTTAATATTATTTAAATTATAATAAAAATTTTTTAATAAATTATAAAAAAAAAATTTAAAATTTAAAATAAAATTTTTAATCTTAATATTTAAAAATTAAAAAATATATTTAAAATTAAATTATGGTTATTATTGCACTTTAGTTTTACTATTGGAGTTTATTGATACATTTAATATATTAAAATATATTTTATTCATTTTTAATTATTAATATATTAACCATTATAACTTATTTAATTTTACAATGTAATATAAAAAATTTATATTATTAGTTTTGTTTTTATTAAAACTTTTTAATAATATAAATTTTAAATAAATATATATGTTATTTTAAAAATTATTTAATTATAAATGTAATTATAAAAAAACTTTTTATAAAACTTTATTTAAAGTTTTAATTTATGTAATTTATACCGTTAGTTTTATTTTAATTTAAACTTTTTAACGATATAAGTATTAATTTAATGTAAGTTTTTAATATGAAATTATTTGAGTATATATGGTGGTGGTGGTTTTTAAAGGATTATATGATATTTTTTTAAATAATTACATTAACGTTAAATTAAATATATATTTTAATATCTTTTAAAATAAAATATGTATTTAGCAACCTTTAAGAAACGAAGGGGAAGCGATTTAAAATTAGTAAAATTTGAAAAAAAGCTGCGTGAAATTAAACAATGCTATACTTTTTAAATAGCAAATATATTTTATTATGTAAAAATAACTTTTCAATAAAAGGCAATAACTTCTTATATATTAATATAACTTTGGTCTTAAAAATGCGTTTTACGTCTTTAAATTAAAACGTAAAACGCGTTATAATTTAATTAATTTTATTATTTTTTTTAAAATTATTTTTAACTTATAATATAATAAATAATAATTATGCTATTATAATTTTAGATTTATTAATATTATATATTATATATATTTTATACGTAAATACAAAATTGTATTTATATGAGTTAAAGCAATTATGTTAATATTTAAATATTATTATATATATATTTAATTATTTAATTTTTTAAATATTAATATTTTTAATAATATTATATTAAACATTTATTTAATATATTAATTAAATAGTTAAAATAAGTTTTAAATTTATATATAATATATTTTACCGTAATATTATTTACTTTTATATTAATTTTAATACGTTATATATATATATAATACGCCACTTTATATACCTTATATATACCGGTTTTATTTATATTATTTTATTAATATTTGGCGTATTTTACAAAAACCTAATAGTTTTTAAGCTATAGTATTTTTTGGGGGCCTTTTTAAAAAATTAAAGAAAATGTAAAAGAAAAAAAGCTTTTTATTAGTAAATAATTTAATAAATATTTATTATATATTATTTTTATAATAAGGTTTTTTTAAGGTTTAACTATTATTATTAATTTTATTAATTTTTTAAAAATTAAAAATATTTATAATTATTGATTTTATTAGGATTTTAATAATTATTTTTTGGTTGTTTTAATTAAGGAGTAAGTTTTATATTAATTATAAATTAATAATTACCTTATTTAAAAATTAAAAGAATTTAATAATTTTAGTTTTTAAAATATAATAAAAATTTATTATATTTTTTATTTTTTTATAAAATAATATTAACTTATTATTATATATTAAAACATTTAAATTTTTATTTTTTATAAAATTTTAAATATTTTATATTTAATTAAATATTTTTGTAATATTTATATTATTTTATATTAAATTTATTTTTAATTTTAAAATTAAAAATAAATTAATTAAATTTTTTTAAACCTTTTTATTATTGTAATAATATTCTTATTTTTTAAAAATATATTTTAAAATTTAATAAGTTATTAATTTATTAAAATAATATTTTTAAAGGTAAATTTATTTAAAATCTTTTATTAAATAATGGTATATTTCTTATATAAAAAATAACCCTATTATTTTTCCAAATTTTTTTAAAAATATATCTTTTTTTATTTATTTAAAATATGCCAAAAACCATAGAATATATTTAAAATGGTTTAATGGTTTATAAAATGGTTTAAATTAAATATTTTATTATAAAATTAATAATTTAATATTTAAAAATATAATATTTATTCTTATTTTTTATATATAGGTTAAATCAAATATAAATTTAATTATTTTCTTTATTTTTTTTAATATAAATTTTTTAAAATTTTTTATTATTATATATAAAATATTATTAATAAATTATTTATAATATAAAATATTTAAATATTCTTTAATATATAATTTATATTTAATTATATAAAAATTAATTATATTTAATATATATATTATTTTTATAATTAAACCCTTTTTTTATTTATAATATTTTATTTTTTTTTTATTATTATTATATTAAAAAATAAAGTAATTATTAATTATTTTATATAATTTTCTTACTAAATTAACCTAATATAAACTATTATATCTTAATAAATAATATTTTTATATTATTTATTTATATAGTTTTTTAAATGGTTTTAAAGATATATTTATATAATATACAATTATATTTATAATATATAAAAATATCTTTTTACTAAATAAAATAATTAAAAATAATAATTTTTAATAAATTTATTTAAATGAAATAATAATTTATTTATTTATAAAAATAATAGGTTTAAATATTTTTAATAAGATTTTTATTATAAAATTATATACTACTAAATGGCAAGGTATAATAGGTTAAAAAGTAAAAGGTTTTTTATAAATTTTTAATAATTTTGTAAATATAAGGTACTTTTTTATCTTTTATTTAATTATTTATAAAAACTATTTTTTTTATATTATCATTTTTAGTAAAAATTTTAAACTAATATTTATAAGTATAATAATTTTATTTTATACTATTAAATTCTTTACTGCAATTTTATTTTAATTTATTTTTTATAAGATATTTTAATTTTTAATTAAAAATTTTTTATATTTTATATAATATTATAATAAAAATATTATTATAATTTTAAGATTTTTATTAAATATTATAATTAATAATTTATTTTAAATTATATAGTTTTAAATATTTTTTAATATAATTAAATTTTTTTTAATTTTTACTAAAATATTACGGGATTTTTTAAATTATATTATAAATCGTTATTTTTTTTTATTTCAATTTCTATTTAATATAGTAAAAAATTTTAACAAATTTTTTTTAAAATTTTATATTAATTTTTAAGTTAAGGTTATACAGCTTTTATTTTTTTTTATTAAATATACATTTTTATTAAATATATTATATAAAATTATTTTATATTTAAATAAATAAATTTTTATTATAAATAATATAAATTAAATATTTACCTTTTAATAATAAATTATTTTTTATTTTAAAAGATAATTATATTCCTTTTAAATAATAAATATATCTTTTTTTTATAGTTATTTTTAATATTTTAAAAGGTATATTAATAATAATATTTATTTTTATTTAAAATATAAGTGTAAATAATATATTGTTTGGGAAGGAGGTTGGGTTATCCCATTAAATACGCTTGCCGGAAAAGTTTATTTTTTACTTTTTTATTTTTAAACCTTTTTTTATATTTAGGTTTTTTATTTCGGAAAATCTTTTTTTTTCCCATTCTTAAGTACGTTTAATTTAGGTTTTTTTAGGTATAATTAATTTTAAATTGGTATTTTAAAGTTGCGTTATATTTTTAAATTATAGGCGTTTTATTTCTTCGGTTAATTTTTTATTAAAAAAATTATTAAAAATTTTAATCGTTATAATAACATCTTTTTATATAAGTAAGATTTATTGATAAAATTTAAATTTAATTAAGGACTTTTAAAGGTCCGCCATATTTTTACTATAGAAAATTTTAACAACTTATTAAACTAAAATAAATACATTTTTAATAACTTTATTATAATTTTATTTTATTTAATTAAATTTAAATATTTGGTTTATATTACCAAATATCTTAACTATTAATATATTAATATTAATAATTAATATACTATTATTTTTATAAAAAGCCATTTATTTTTTATAAATACAATTAATTATATCTATAAAAAAATTAACTATTTTTATACCATTAACGTAATCCTTTATAAATAAAAATTCTTTTTTTTTAACTTTAATTATTAAATTAAAAATATTTATATAAAATTTTTTTATAAAATTTTTCATTATAACTATTAAATATAATATACTTTTATCCTTTTTTTTTTTAAAAAATTCCTTTATATACTAAAATTCCGGTACATTTATTACCTTAAATTAAAGTAGCAAAATATTTAACCGCTTATATATTCAAAATATTTAAAAGATTTTATTAACACGCTTATAACAATTACATTCATTACTAAACTAATAAAACCAAGGTTTAAAAATCTTATAATATATCGTAAAAATTATATTTATATAATCTTTTATTATAATAATATAAAAATAAATAACCAAATAATTTTACTTAATATTAATTTCTATCATTAATATAATAATAGGTAAAAAAAAAATAAAAAATTTAATTATAAACAATATAATATATTATAAATAAAAAGTTTAAAACTAATTTATAAAATTATAAATTAACAACCTTTAAAAAATAAAAAAAAAACAATTTAAAATTAATAAAATTTAAAAAAAAACTACGTAAAACTAAACAATATTATACTTCTTAAATAATAAATACGTTTTATTATACAAAAATAACTTTTTAATGGAAAGTAACGGTTTTTTATATATTAATATAACCTTAGTCTTAAAGATGCGTTTTACATCTCCAAGCTAAAACGCAAAACGCAAACATGACAAATAATAATAATAATAATAATAATAATAATAATAATAATAATAATAATTGTAAAAATATTAATAATAAAATTATTATAATATAAAATTTAATTATTAAAATTTTAAATTTTTTAAAATAATTAAAAATTAATAATTTAATATTTAAAAAAATTAATAAATTTAAATAAGTTTTTTTTAATAAATTATAAATTAGTTTTAATAGTAATAATTATAAAATTATATAATAAAAAAATATTAACCGTTTAATTAAAATTATAAAAATAATAAATATGTTTAATAAAATATATAAATAAAATAAATTTAAATATATTATTTAAACTTTAAATAATATTAAATAAAAATAAATTATTATTATATTTATTAATTTATTAAAAAAATTTTTATTTGTTAAAAACATTTTTTACGTTTAAACTTTTAAAAATTATTATAAAAAATTAATAAATAATTAATAAATAATTAATAAATAATTGATAAATAAATATTTAATAAATGATAAAAAATTGATAAAAGTTTCCAATAAATTTTACCGTACAAGCTTACAAATATGTGAAAATGTTTACGCGAGCTTGCAAATACATGCGTTTTCTTAAATTTTAATTAATAAAAATAAAAACAATAATATAAAAAAAATAACAGTAATTATTTTAATTTAAATAATAAAAAAACTTTACATTAAAAAATTTAAAAAATTTATATTTATATAAATATTACGTAATAATTAAATTATAAATTTAAAATTAACTAAATAAAAAATAATTTTTTATTATAAATTTAATATATAAATTAATTATAAATAATTTTTATAATTAATATAATATAAATAATAATAATAATATAATAAAAATATTATTTCTTTTTTTTTAATTAAAAAATTATTAATAAAAAATAATAATAATTAATTTTTAATTAATTAATTTTTTTTAATATATTAAATTTTTATAAATTTTAACATATTAAAATAAATAAAATTTACCGTTTTTAAATTTTTAATTTATTATAAAATATATTTAATTAATATAAAATAAAAATTTCTATTTATAATAATTTATATTTTTTCATTTAAACTAAATAAAAAAAAAATCGCATTATAAAATCGCTTCGTAAACTTAAGGCATATTTTCAAGATTGGTGCTAGCATCAAAACGGCCATAGATCCGATCCTGGTCTCCCTTTTGCCGCAGGGCAACCACCAGGCAATTACAAAGTGTAACAACTACACTTTTACTAACATATCCGCAAGCTTTTTACAAAAGCCCGCAGATCGCCTTGCGCATCATCCCGATCGTATGATATTGAAGATGCTGGAAATTGAATAAGATCCTTCCGAGCAGGGATTTGAGCATAGGAAATACGACATGGTGGTTGCCGCCGCAGTGCTTCATGCCACCGCTGCTGTTAGAGAGGCCCTAAAAAACGCAAATTCACTCCTTAAGCCGGGTGGTTACCTGGTTATATGACAAACAAATGGGGCACCGTTTCTGATAGTGTTTGGGGAACGCTGCCCGGGGGTGGAGAGGCACAGAGGACGACCGCCAGCAGGGTTCCCTTTACTCCCGACCAGAGTGGGATATCTGTCTGAAAGAGTGTGGGTTTACTGGCATCGAACTCTGTGTTCCCGATCACACTGAAGAATATCATCATACCTTTAGTCTTATGGTCTCGAAACTGGCCCCCGAGAGTGGTGTCACTACACAAGAGTCCACTCTCCGGTCCATGATCATCTCAGCGGACGCTAAGCTCCAACAAGAGGTAGCTTTGGATATTGCCTCCTATATGAAAGAGTTAAAACATATGTCGAGTTATGATATCGTTGGCCCCAACTCCCTACTTTCTAAAAAGGACAAGATTGACGTTTTGGTAACTTTGCTAGAACTTGAAGACCCATTTTTTGGCTCGATGACGGAGGAAAAACTAGCCATCCTTAAATCCATAGTCGATTCTTCGAACCAGGTATAATGGCTCACGAGCGGTGGCGGTGCCAAAGCGACTCAGCCGGAGAAGGCCATGTCTTCCGGCTTCGGTCGTGCCGTCACGCAAGAATACCCGGGCCTTTGGTTCGCCAACATCGACGTGGATGATCCGAAGATAGCCGCCAAGATATTTGCGAGAGTGTTCGGGCGGAACGTAGGGATAGCCGATAGCGAAGATTGGGAATCTGATTATTAGCAATCCGATAGAGCCGTCTTAATCCCGCGCGTAGTCGAGGCGGACGAGATTAATGCCTTTACGCACTTGAAGACGGGCGCAGGTTGATGCAAGAGCAATACAACATCCCCAACGACCGCATCTTTTACAGTCGCAACCTCTTCTTCGGCCGGCAGATCATGCAGGTAACCCAGGGCCGCGGGGTCGACGTGGTCTTGAACTCGTTGTTGGGCGAGGCGCTCGCTGAATCTCTACGCATCCTCGCGCCGCTAGGACGCTTCGTAGAGATCGAAAAGCGAGACATCCACACGTTCCAGAACCTCCCCATGCAGCCATTTGTCAGGAACGTGTCATACCACGCAGTTAATACCAAGTCAGTCGAACATTACAACCCAGCCCATATGTGTGAGCTTGTGCTCGAGCTGGTCGATATGCTCGACGCCGGCACCTTCCGACCCCCACGGCCCGTGAGCGTCTTCACGAGGGGCCAGTTTGAATCCGCGATCTGATATCTGCAGACAGGGCGGCACATAGGCAAGGCCGTTGTCGACTGGGAGACTGAGGTAGAGATTCCCGTGGTACCAAGTCCCGAGCCGGCGTTCATTTTCGATGCGAACGCTAGCTACGTAATCGCTGGCGGCTTGGGTGGTATCGGTAGGAGTCTTGCCGCGTGGTTTAGCCGCCGCGGCGCGAATGTTGCTACGCCCCGGTGCGACGTGAGCGATGCTAATTCTCTAAGGGCTGTAATTGATTATGCCACCAAGACACTGCCTCCTGTCAAAGGATATATTCAGACCTCCATGGTCTTGAAGGTAGGCCATTTTAATAATATAATACTTGATTAACACAACTCAACTGACCAAATTCTCCCACTTCTAGGATCGGGTGTTCCAAAATATGACGCTGGATGAATGGCAAACTGTGCTTGATCTTAAGATTAACGGGACGTGGAACTTACACCGCATCCTCCCTAAGAAAATGGACTTTTTCGTCATCCTCTCCTCCACTGGCGGAATGGTTGGCTCGACCGGTCAGTCATAATATAATGCGGCCTCGGCCTTTCAGGATGCATTCGCCCGGCACCGCTGGTCCTTGGGCGAGAGGTGCGTCTCGGTCGACGTTGGTGTCATTAAGGACGTTGGCTACGTGGCCGAGCACAGCGACATCGCCAAGCACTGGGACGAAACCAAGATTCAGGTTCTCGCTGAGAAGGACCTGCTCGCAGTCATTGACTAGGCGTGCAGCTACCCAGAATACTGCCAGCTTCCCAGTACGACTACGATGTTATCTTCCTGGTCTACCCAGACCATCGCGGGAACGGGGCCGGCAGCCAAGGTGGACAAACAGACCATGGATTTGATGCCGTACCTGAAGCGGCCCCTATTCCGCACTTTGCAACAGATAAACGCATACGGAGCGGGAGCTGGTAGTCAGATAAGGATGCAAGAAGAAGATGCAGATTACGGCGTCCAGCTACGCGCGGCCGGAAGCCTGGATGAGGCCGGGGCCATCGTTGCGGCCGCGTTAGGGAAGAAATTGGCGCGCGCCCTGTCCGTTCCCGAGGAAAACATCGATATCATGAGGCCGGCCCACTCTTACGGAGTTGACTCATTAGCTGCTGCGGAGCTGCGGTTCTGGTTTTCTAATGAGATGAAGTCGGACATTTCCGTATTTAACATTTTAGCCAACAATCCTATTCTAGCCTTAGGACGATTTGCAGCAGGAAAAAGTGAGCATTTGTTGAAACTATAAATAACTAATTACCTATTTACCATGTAATTAATTAAAGTAATTAATTAAATAAAAATAACAAAATTTAAACTTTTAATAATATTAACGTATAATTAAGTTATTTTTTATATTTATATAAATAATTAATATACATATAAATTTTCTAATGTTTTAATTAATATATTGTATATATAAATATATAATATTTATTATTTAAATAATAATGGATATTATTAATTTTTGTAAGACTTTTTTTCCGCCCGCGTCCATTTCGGAACTATTGTACTTACTTGACCACTTCCACCACTACATTACACACTTAACCATGTGGCATACAGTCGCCGCAAACATCGAACGACGTCGCCACGCCACTAGTTGTGCTGATGATGTACCCACCAATGGGAATATCCGACGTCGGCATTCTTGAGCTTCTCGATTCTGATCCCAGACCGACCTTCGTCGTCGCGATTGCTCCGGCACAGTCGCCGCAGCCAATCTATGCGAACCCCGCCTTACGCCAAAAAACCTCCCTACACGCGCGACTCGTCGAGTTATCCCAGTCGCGCCATGGATCTTTTTGGGACTGGGTGACTGCTCCTACCCCCGGTAGTTCGACCCTAAACCACACCTCCCTTTTCGAGAGTATAATCTGGACGCGGTCGATAGTCAGCAATAAATGGGCTGTTATTGGTGGTAATCATGGATTGACGTCGGAAGAAGACTTCCATGGCGGGAGGGCCTCGCATAGCCACGGAAATAGTAACAATATCCTACACGATAGCGCCTTATCCGTGGCTTCAGATGATGGAGATTATGGTTGGACACCTCCAGATTTCATGCTAGATCAAGAGTCCTTTGTTCATGTAATCAACACTCTGGACTGGGCGGCCACGCCTCTCGGCCCGCTGTCCCTCTGGCCTCCTCTCCTTCAGCAAACCTTCAACCAGGTTCTTGCTGATTCAAGACCCATTGTTATCTACTGGGGTGACAAGTTGACGACTCTATACAACGAAGCATTCAGCCAGCTGTGTGGCTCTAAACATCCTGCTTTATTGGGGAAGTCGGTAGAAGACGCTTGGCCTGATTTCTGCGAAAAGATAAAATTAGCAATGTCCTCGATGGCCTCAAAGCAGCGTACGGGCAATGAGGACGAATGGCGGTTCTTTGTAGAGAAAGTAGATGGGAGTTCTGAAGAGAAGTATCTTAAGTGGTCTATGATACCTATCATCGAGAAGAACAAGTGCCTTGGTTTTATCCAGCCTATCCAAGACACAACTTCTATGCGACTCTGGGAGAGACGTATGCAAATGCTGATTGATTTAGGCGACACTTTGGTCACTGCCCGTGACGTTAAGTCCTACTGGGCTAAACTCATCCAAGAACTCGAGGCGTGCCAGCCGACCTACGATATCCCTCTTGCTATCCTCTACTCGGTTAAAGAAGACCCGGCGTCGTCTGCAGGAAAAGCTGGTCGACTAGAAGGCTGTTTAGGTATTCCGCAGGGCCATCCTATAGCCCCCCCGAAGTTACAGCTAGATGGAAGTGATCTAGGTTTGTCTTTATCTTTTAGAGAGGCTCTCGAATCGCAGACCCCAATACTTTTGCAAATCAAGAATGGAACATTGCCAGAGTTGCTGCTCAAGGGTCTACAATGGCGTGGTTTCAAAGACCCTTGCCACGAGGCTATCATTTGCCCTATACGGCCAACAAAAGATGAGCATGTGCTAGGCTTGCTCTTACTTGGGCTCAATCCTCGTCGGCCGTACGACAATGACTACCAACAATATATCTCCTTGCTAGGGCAGAAACTAACTACAACTCTGGCGTCTACCGTACTTCTAGAAGAAGAAGCACGAAGGGGTCGCAATATCGCGGAGCAAGCCGCATATGACCAGGCGATGCTCGCAATGCAGACGAAAGAAGCTACAGAGTCTGTCCAAAAGTTTCAGCAGATCGCTGAATTCATCCCAGTTGGAATGTGTTTCGGTAACCATCGTGGCAACATTACATTTGCTAATGATGCCTGGCATCGGATCACTGGCGCCCCTCAAGTAAATCCACTTACACCTGAGGGTTTCTTGTCCTGCGTCATCGAGGAAGATAAGCCTAATGTACAGCGGGCATACGAAGAACTTCAACGAACTCTTACTGTGACTATTGAGTTAAGAGTTCGACGGCCGGTGGAGGATACTTATCCCCTTCAGTATCCCATTGGAAGCTCTCCTAGTTTTGAGAAAGCCGGGTTGGACCTTGATGCGGAGGATGGGAGTGTCCGGCACGTTCTGGCTTCCTTGAAAGCTGAACGGGGTCCTAATGGCAACATTAATCAGGTTTTGGCATGTTTGACAGATGTGACTTTACATAAAAAGGCCGCCGAAGAAGCAATTCGCAAGGCCCAACAGGCAGAAAACCTCAAGCGGTAAGTACTAGTACTTCAACATGTACACGACCTCCGCTTTCCACGTAACAATCCATATCCCTCAGTCTTAGCGAGCCTTGAAAATTCACAGAACAAAGCTGCAAGATAACCCCTAAGCCTTTGAAAGGCCAGAAACTAACTTTACCTGCTGTAGGATGGCGCAACTCGCCACGGTGGGGATGTATGACATGGCTCTCGATGGCCGGTTGATCGGAGCCAACAATGTGTTCTACGAAATGTGCGGCCTGGAGAGAGTGGACCTCTCCCAAGTGTCAGTTAAGCCATTCGAATTTTGTGTCGTCGATGAGGATATACCAGTCCTAAAGAAGACGCTTGCCACCCTCGTTAAAGAATGCAAGTCGCAGACTGCCGAACTTCGGTTAAAGACATTGTGGACTGAAACAGACACTACTGGCGAACAGATTACTGCACCGCGTTGGGTCCTTGCTACCTTTATGCCAGTGAGTAACTCGGAGGGGGCAATTCAAACTTTTACAGGCTGTCTGAGTGATGTTTCATTACAAAAATGGCAATTCGAAAAGGAGCGACAGCGGAAGGACGAGGCGATCGAATCAAAGCGACAGCAAGAGAACTTTATCGACATGACTTCGCATGAGATGCGTAACCCTCTAAGTGCCATCGTTCAATGTGCCGATGCAGTCATCGGGTGCCTTACCAAGGCCCAAGAATTGATCGATTCAATGTCTGTGAAGCCTGATCAAAACGGCGTGTTGAACACTGCCACAACCAATACCCCGGGCCGCATCTGGAAGGAAGGTTCCCAGTTAGTAAAAGACAGCATAGACAACGCAGAGACAATAATCGCTTGTGCTCAGCATCAAAAACGAATTGTCGATGACATCTTGACAATGTCTAAGCTGGACTCGAATCTTTTATCTATTACTCCGATTACGGTTAATCCTATCCACATTGCGCAAGAGGCTTTCAAGATGTTCGAGGTGGAAGCTCGTAGAGTTGACATCGATTTGACCATGGTGGTTGACCAATCTTATAATAAGCTCAATATCGAGTTTCTGGATTTAGATCCTTCTCGACTGAAACAAGTTCTTATTAACCTTCTCACAAACGCCTTGAAATTCACGAAGAATGGACCGACGAGAAATGTTTCGATTACGATGAGCGCTTCCAAGACCCGTCCCGAGGATCGTGCCTCTTCGGTACAATTCATCCCACGCGCACTGGAAACGATATGGCAAGGTGATAGGCCATCTTCGCCAATACCTGTGGAGAACAGGATCTATCTCATGTTCGAAGTCAAAGATACAGGACAAGGACTCACCGAAGAAGAGAAGTCTTCTCTATTCCAACGCTTCGTCCAGGCCAATTCGAAAACCCATGTGAAATATGGAGGTTCGGGGCTCGGACTGTTTATTAGCCGCAGGCTCACCGAGATGCAGAATGGCGCTATCGGAGTAGCATCTAGTCCCGGTCAAGGTTCGACCTTTGCATTCTACATTGAAGCTCAGGTGCCGAATGAAGAGGCATTCAGAGAGGCTCGGGCAGCTGCGGAGGCTGTCGGCCACATCCTAAAGACAACAAGCAGCGCCGCTGGCAAAGCATCAAACAGGGGTCCGTTTACTATGACAAAGCCGGGCAAGAGGCTACTCACACCACAGATAGAAGGTGTCCTCCTAGTCGAAGATAACCTTATCAACCAACAGATCACCCGTCGTGACCTTCAGAATAGTGGATGTTCGGTCGAGGTGGCCAATCACGGAGTTGAGGCCCTGCAGAAACTTGAGCACACGAACCGTGCGGATGGGCAATTCCCACTTAGCCTTATCTTGATGGACATTGAGATGCCGGTACAAGACGGTCTCACCTGCACGCGCAAAATCAGAGAGCTGGAGAAGACGGGTTATTTTAAGGGGCCACGGATACCTATCATCGCGGTCAGTGCCAATGCGCGCATGGAGCAGATATTAGAGGCCAAAGCCGCCGGATGTGACGACGTATTGGTGAAGCCATTTCGGATTCCCGAGTTGATCGAGAAGATGATGACCGTAACAAAACAGCTTGAAAGGTTTGGATGAGGTTGACCCCGATTGTGTTTTATAACATCGGCTCTCTATCGTTACTTTTAGTATTGTTGGTCGAGACACAGTCGAGACCAGCTGCCTCGCTCCTCTTTCTTCCTCCTATTACAGTCGCATAGACTTGCATTCATCGCATCATCTATACTGAGCTGGTTTGTTTATTTGTTTGCATTTGTCACTGGACGGATAGCGTCAGCATGATACCACGGGAACAATAGCGACTTATGAAGATAGGCATGGGTTTGGAGTTTTAGGTATTTGTAGTTCATTATTGCCAAGCCTATCGAATACGCAGCTGCTCATAACTATGTACGATAGATAGCTGCCAATTAAACCGGCTGGCTTGTTCTTTTATTTGTTGCGTGGACTGACAGGTATGGCGACTTTGGTGATATCGTTCGTACGTTATCTCTAGGCGACAGTTGTACCTAGGCTACACATTCTGGGGGTTATATGTTCGGACGTACAACCCACGGGATATGATTCATGTTTTACCAGTATATTAAGGTCGTCTTATTTCTAAGAATTAGAATTTTATCATAATCAAATGAAATTCATGAGAATGTTCAAGCTGTTGTGCGGAAGTGAGATATTCTATGTAGAAAGTCGATACGCAGGTCTCATACCTCGAGTTTACAACTTAAAGCCAGGTTTTCACACTTATCTGAATTTCTTACTAGCCTCGGCAAAGCTCATCCCTTTCTTGATCGCCTCTGCCATCTTATCATCCGCGTCAACTTGCTTCTGCATCAGTGGTAAGGCTTGCTCCGCCAACTCAACAGGCAAGACGATGACGCCGTTCAGGTCCGCAATTAGGTAGTCTCCCGGTCGAATATCCATGTCTTGCTCGTCTGTTTGCAGTTTCACGGGCACGTTGACAGCAGCTACCTTGAGTAGTTCAGCTGGAGGTGCCGTCCCCGTCCCACGAGCAAAGATCTATGATTCTTAAGCGTCGGTAAACGTGTAAAGGGAAAGGGGGCTTAAGTAATTAATTAAAGAGAGTGATAATCATACCGGATAGTCTAATTCACGCTGCTCTTGCAAGTCACGAAAACGTCCGTCGATGATAGACCCGACGGCGCCCCTAAATCGAGCGCGAGTCGACATTAAGCCTCCATACACGGCATTAGGAGTTTTGGGAGGGCAAGAAACAAAGACTACAGCACCCTTAGGTACTGTATCAATCTTAGGCGATAGTTAGCACTTCTTCCCGTTAACTAGGTAGACTTTTTCTTTCTTTTTCTTCTTTCAACGTACATAGTGGGTTGGATGTTTAGGCGATGGATCATCTAACGGCACGTACTTAACAGTGTAGGCCGGGCCTACTATCCTGGTAGGACCATCCTGGCGTTGAGGGGACCACATGGTCAAGCCGGATAAAAACCCGCCATTACGATATTTGAGCTTGCATAAGGCATCTGAGACGTCGCAGCTAAAAATTTAGGAAAATTAGATAGGTTATAGCGCTCGTATTGCTTTTCCTTACGTTGTGTACTTCTGTAGTTCTTTAATGATAATATCTTGAGATTCTGTCATATTGCCGAAATACCGAACTCGGCTGAATTGCGCGCGTCGTGTAGCGGTACCGAGAGAAGGACTTCTAAGCTGAATGCGCAATGCGGATAACATGGAGATCTGTTATTAAAATATCGACTCTTTGTTGTTTTATCTGTTATTTTATTTTATTTTATTTGTCATGCCAAATCTCCAAAACGTCGGTATTGTCAATATTAAGTTAGGTACCTAAGGTTAGAATTTGGTTAGTTGAATTATCTATTAAAGGTATACATTGAATTGTACCTTCACCCAAGTCTATGATTACATCACATGCTTTTAATCGAGTTCTATTATCATTATCCTTACTAGATAAATATCTATATGTAGGTAAGGTAGTTATAATGTTAGTGAAGTTTAATATAGAATAAGACATTTAATTCGGCTTCGGATTTGGATTAGCTAAATACTGTACGTACCCGGGTTGGTTAATCAAAGCTATGTCATGTGAAACGTGATAAATTATTCTCATCTTTTTTTGCCTGGTTAGGTATTACAAAGTCTTTCATAGACCGTCTCATAACAATTTGCCAATTTGTTATATCCCTGCAGTCGGGTCCAAGGATAAGAAAAGAAAAGAAAAAAAAAAGTCATTAAAGAATCGATAAAATACGAGTTATCGAGGGGTCACTAATATGAGCTCTGTATCACTGTGTCCCTCAACCCCCAAGACCCCTTTAGTCTGCGAGATAGTAGACATTGCAGGTGGCCGACGCTCGTAAGTGACCGCACTGGCAATAACACCGACCGCTGCAATACCAATCATGATATTAATATCACTCGTAAAAGCCGATGCGTACCTGTATCAACCAACGTTAACCTCATATACATCGACTAGCTACTAGCTGCTAGCTGCTAGCTGCTGCCTGCTGCCTGCTGCCTGCTGAGACTTACACGGAGCGAACGAGAAGTTTAATCTCGTCTGGTAGCCACGGAGCGATGGTTGGGCTGTGATGTAGCGCAGCTAAGTCTTCAGCATCCATCTTGCCGCTCAGTTCAACTGTTACCTTTCTGTTGAACATGATACTGCAAACTGCTATCCCAATAGCACCACCGAATACTCGAGCCTGCGCGATTGCGCCTTGGGCGACGGCTAGATCTTGGCTTTGCGACTGCACCGAAGCCATAATTGTTCCTGCCCCAAGGGACAGTCCAAATCCAAGACCTAGAATTACCTGGAACCCATACTGCGCTTTGGTCTCAGTTGTAGCATCCTTGAGCGTGGACATAAAGCTAATGCCGACAAGTTGAAAAACTTGAGCTAACATTAACGTCCACGATGTATTGTTCCTTTTGCGCGAGATAATACCGGCGAGAAAAGCGCCAAAAGAAGTTGCACCTAACAGTGGTAAAAGGTGGATGCCCGAATAGAGCGCGCTCTCTCCGCTAACAATTTGGAACCGCTCGGGGAGGATGACGAGAACAGACAGGTAGATGAAGCCGGTACAAAACGTACATCTGTCCCTTGTTAGCTGTCCTTTTGTTACACATTCGACCACTCATACATACATGACGCAACTCGCATATACTCGTCGAAAGAAGAGCCTTAGGGGAAATATAGGCTCAATATGTGTCCTGCCTTTAAGGCCGATAAATATCTCCCATGTGAAGAAGGCTACCCAGCTGAGAGATGCAATTGACAAGGCTGCAACAATAGTCGTACTATCCCACCGATATGTATAAGTGCCGGCCTCCTGCAGTGAAAATACTAGCAGAGCGCATGCTAATATGACTGTAATATTCCCGACGAAGTCAATTTTTCGAATTGAACTCCACCCTCTCTGGTGTGCGATAAGTTCGGTTGGTGATGTCAGATATATAGCAACGAGAACCATCACACCGGCCGGGACGCTATTGCGCAAGTTAGAATCAACCTGGAGCTCAGGTAGTTGGCACGTACTTGATCCAAAATATGATAGTCCACTGGCTTGTCGATGAAATTACAGCCCCGAGAATGGGGCCTAACACATACGACACCGCTAACGTGATACCTACCAGTCCACCCATTAGGCTAGGCTTATCGGATGGGCCTACTTCGAAGAGTACGATCTGACTTAGGCTATACAAGCCAGCGCCACCCATTCCTTGGAATGCTCGACAGATAATCCTATCAAGTATATCAATCAATACTCTTACATAGGAAATAAGAAGGGAGGTAGACGCACAACCGAGTCATGGTGGTTGAGCGAGCACACCCAATAGAGAAGCTGATGAAGAGGATCCATGAGCAAAATAGCATATCACGTCGCCCGAAGATATCGCTCAGCTTAGCAAATCCAATAGCGCAACCAAGGTAGGCCAATAGATAGGAGAGAACGACCCAAGGGGCATCTAGGAAGTTCTGGAGATCAATGGATATAGTAACAAGAGAGGTTGAGACGATAGATGCGTCTAAGGCCGAGAACAGAAGTCCTATAAGTTGACTAATGAAGCTGTCAGCCCAAAGCGGTCATAATTCAAATAGATTGGCGTTCCTTACGTTATAATTAGGGTGACCTGTTGCCAGCCTTGAATAGCATGATGATATGACATCGTAATGATTGAGAAATGGCCGCAGCAAGAGTAGCTATATCGAGCTAGAGAGGAGTTTTTCGATAGTACTACGTCGGCAGCGTTGTTGGTGAGACTTAAACTTCGGTTCAATTCACACTTGCGAGGACGAGGGCCATTGTTCTGTTGAGTTTGTCTTCTTCTCTTTCTCTCTGTGCATAATAGATAGATAATTATTACCCCCCAAAAATAGACCGTCGAATTTTGGTGGGTAGGCAGCCACTTTCCAGCCTAAAGTAAGATTTATTTATCTTCTGCAGGCATCTATGTTGTGTACTTTCTCGTAGTGCCTAACAGCTTCTGGTGCCGAACCTCGCAAAGAAGGCTACTGCGCCTTTATTTTCTTTGCTTTCCTGTTGACCTTGCCGAGAAGCATTGTTAATTACAGCAGGAACGGTGGGATGTTTCCATCTCAAGTTATATATACCTAGGCATGCACGTATGCATCTGAATACTTAAAATAGTATATATATATAATTCAGACCTTACCTAACCTTGGGTTTCTGTGCGGCCCCTTACGCACCAGGGTAACTCATAATTACACTCTAATCTATCTGTTTCTTGTCTCCTATTTTCTTCGATGAGACTACATAGTTGTACAGGGCTAGCTATATATGTACGACTCAGCCTCCGGGGTAGACCTAGAGTAAAACACTAGAATAAACCTGTAAGAATCCGAGTCAACACATCCCGTCACGACTAGATTAAGGACATATAGGGGCTTAAATTCTCTCTACAGACTTCTTCTTGGTCCTGACTTGACGGGGATAGCTGGCAGTTTGACATTGTCTAGTTATTAATGTACTGATATGTAACGGCAAATGACGGGCTGATGTTGTGTAAGGTAGGACATGAGAAACGTTCACCAGGAGATCATATATCTACCTACACGGGGCGCGGCATTCCAACATAATTTATTTTACTTAAAATATTATACTTAGTTCCTCAACTATGTTCAGATAGCTGCTCCTATTACTGTTGTTCGTTTAGTTTTTGTCTGAGGTATGAATGAGACATAAATGACACCATAAAAGATGGCTTCGAGTACGATGTTTGTGTCAAATTTCTACCCTGACGCACTAATCTGTTCCTCATAGAGATGAAGTTTCCAACAGTATGGAATTGGGACAAATAAGATCCATGCTGTACCTAGAGCTTTTGTACGTACTCCCCTCCCCCTAACTACCGAGGTATCTATATACCCATGTCTGTTGTCGAAAATTATTTTCTACCGGGTAAGTTGAAGTAGTTGAGAACGCTGGGTTCCGTGAAACGTGATACTAACAACCTGATGGGCTCAAACCCCCTAAGCGCCACAGAGACAGATCATGTACAGTCCCATTTGTGCAACTTCTGCTGTTCCTGGACTAAGTAATAGGGTCGTCGCACCCGCGATGCTTTGTTCAACTTGTTTGTCGTACCAATAGTAGCAATTTACTCGGCGGTCTGAAACGAGAGATGTGTTTTTCATCTAGACGTGACAAACATGTTTAAACGGCATGAAGGAACTATGCTACATGACGTAAGATTTAGCTTCTAATGCCTCTCTTAACCGTTCTCTGATGACTTTAAGCTGGAGCCGCAACAAATCTTGTTTTAATCAAGGTTGATGGGGGCTTCTTCACAATCCGCATTCAATAATCCAAACCTAGGTAGCTTTGTTGATATATCACATAATAACATAAGCCCCCCCTAGAGGCGCGGCTAATTCCCAGCAACTTGGATATTGAAATTCTAGCCCTAGGTAGTTTGCTTTTGTGCTACCTTGGACTTAATTAACAAGTAACTTTAGGAATAATGCCCGAATATGGCATCTATCACATGGGGCTACGTAAAGTCAAATAAAGCTAGTTTCCGGAGATCTCTAGACAATAATAGTTCTATTGTGAGGGGTGAATTTCGATTGGTCTATCATCCCATTCCTTACGCTCCTTACCCCCCTTTGATTGGAGTATTAAAGAAGACCACATATTAACAATGTTTCTTTGTCTATATAATTACATGCCGCAGTGTTTGCCTCGGAAAATAATAGAATTTATGTATTTTACTAGTCGACATTAATAAAATCCTCGTATTGTCTGATAAGAGAATGGGAGTTTAAAACATTGCCGCGAAATTCAGCTTTGATCCGCAAATATACTATACTATGTGGAGTATCCTATGATCTAATCCGAATTACTGGGAGTTGAATTTATGTTGGCGCTAAAAAGAATTAAAGCCATGCGAGAGATCGATTAATAAGTGCTTAACACCTGTTTCGTGGCTGTGCTTTTCTTTTTCTTTATTTCTTTTTTTGTGCTGTCCCATACATCTATATATATCTCTTTGATACTCTTAGACGATGTCCGAATACGATGTCTTAAACAATAGAAGACGTTAGCGCTAACAAGTACACAGACCCTCTCTAGGAATTATCAAAGGTTAACCTTTTGTGACAACTAGATAGTTACAACTACCGGGCCGACTACTATTTTTATGGACTCCACGTGTCATGTACCTGGGCTTTGTTGTTATCCGGCTCTCCATGTTCCATTATAAACTAAAGTAACTAGACAATTCGGTCTATATTCCAATATGACGAGACTGTTTATTAATTCCTGCCAGTTAGGTAGAAGCCAGGTAGAAGCCAGGTAAACAGACAAGGATATGACGAGGAGCATAAACAAACAAGTAGCAACACTCGATCCTTTAGCTCTTGTAGGAACAACAAACAACTTGTTGTATTAGACTTTCCTTTAACGTATATTCAGAAACACCCTCGGTGTATTTTGTATCACATAGGGCTATGCCTATCTGATGACATAAATTCAATGACACATGTCCCTTTGTTCTTTGTTATTTAGCGTAATTACTGGCGTCTAATCGCTCCACCCGAATGGTTATATCCTTGGAGGCGTATTTTGAATGCGGTCACAATTCGTTGTGATTTACTGTAGGAAGTAAGCCACCCGACAGCATGATGGAGATCCGTTGATGCTATGTTTTGTGTTATATTCAGTAAAATTAAACTTCTTACAACTTTTCTTGTTACAGCCTCACGGCCTTATTGTAAGCCGGGTATCTTAAAATATACCTAATATATGTATCTCCCTAGGTAGGTGTTCTACCTAATGTTGCTTAAATATAGTTTTGGAAGTTACCTGAGCTACATGAATATGTATAACAAAGTTGTTGGTTCTATTTTGGTAGAATTATACCCTAAGACCATACCCTCTTAGTTTAGATCACTGCCCAACGAAAATCATAACAATCTTCTAGAATTCGCGGACCCATGTGGTTTTTATAGACGGTACTACAGATACTTGGCTAGAAAAAAAGAGGCTTCATCAGATCAAGATCTGTTTAGGCTCTAAGCTCGGAGCAATCCTCTTAGCTCCTTGACTCATTGCATGCAAAGATCTACATGGTACTTTGGGCGTTGATGTATCCTCCCCCTTTTATCTGCCTAAAGACACTAAGAAACCAACTCGCCGGATAGAACAGCCACACTCGACAATTCAACTTAGACCATTTCCCTTCGGCTCGGAACGGACATGAGCATTTCGGTTTATTACTAATTATATCTCTGACCTTTAAATACTACAGGGGTTCAAACATGAGTTCAAATGTTTATATCTATATAACATCTTCGTCAATATTTTATATAAATACACCAATACCTTGTATCATTTCTTCCTACAAAAAATTAGTTACTGCCTCTCTTCAACGGGTTCAACACAAGATTTTTCTCATCTTACTCCTACTACTTCCCCAAGACTGCAGCATACAACACATGCTTTTTTCTAAAATTGTTTGCCTCCGTACATCTTTAAACTCGATCACAATTACCTTCTCGAATCTATCTTAGACAAGGTCTGGCTGTTCTTTATAGACCTAGTTACTGAGCTAGACATCTAAATTGTCTGTGCTTGTATTATACAGACCCTAGTATTGCACGACAATACTTCCCTTTTGGTAACTAATAAAGGACTCTGGGCACCCCTGATGGCTAGCCCGATCCATGATTCAATGGAACCAATTGCTGTGGTAGGAATTGGATGTCGTTTCCCTGGTAGCGCTACGTCTCCTTCACAGCTATGGCAGATGCTCTGCTGTGGGGAAAGTGCCTGGTCTGAAATCCCCAAGGACCGTCTTAATGTCTCTAGTTACTTCCACCCAAGCGGAAACCGAGAAGGCAGTGTATGTGCTCCTTTGGGATCCTGCAGTCTAATAATGGCTAAACCTCTGGTTTAGATTCCTTTCACAGCCGGCCATTTCCTGACCCAGGATGTTGGCGCGTTTGACAGCTCAGTACGCCTCAGCCTATATAATCCAAAGAACGGAACTTTGCTAATATGTGAAGTTCTTTTCCATCCCAGCCGATGAAGCCAAAGCGATAGATCCGCAACAACGAATGCTTCTCGAGGTTGCGGTAGAAGCTCTAGACAGCGGTATCAATGTCAGCATCCCTTCCCATTTAATATCATGCTAACATGTGCTTTTAGCCGGTGTTGACCGCACAGCTTTAAAGAAGAGCGATACAGGAGTTTGGGTTGGCTCCTTCGTGAAAGGTACGCATTCATAAGATAAACATCGTTCGATATCTTTGACGCTTCGCTCTAATAGTATTGTAGATTATGAGCAGATTGTCTTGCGTGACCCCGATAACTCCCCAAAATATGGGGCGACCGGTAACGGAATAGCGATCATGTCGAACCGTATCTCGTTCTTCTTAGACATTAACGGCCCAAGCATGACCATCGACACAGGATGCAGTGCCAGCTTAGTTTGTGTTCACAATGCTTGTCAAAGCCTTCGTAATGGAGAGATCGATGTTGTAAGTTTATACAATAGTTGAATGCCAATGAGAAACCACTCACATCCGTCCCAAATCCATTGCGTGTTATTTCGTACGGATATTAAAAGCGAACTGCTGACTATATTAGGGGCTTGCTGGCGGTGCCGGGTTGATCCTGACGCCTAATACTATGATGCCTATGACGGCGCTAAATTTCTTGAGCCCGGATGGTAAATGTTACACGTTTGATGCGCGTGCAAATGGCTACGGCCGAGGTGAAGGAATCGGTCTTGTGGTTATGAAGCGTCTCTCAGATGCCATACGAGATAACGATAATATTCGTGCCGTAATTCGAGGTTCTAACGTTAACCAGGACGGGCGCACACCTGGTATGTATACTAACTATTTGGTCTGGTTAATAAGAATACCGCTAATTTTATCCTAAGGTATTACTCTACCTAGCGCGGAAGCTCAGCTTCGTAATATAAGAACAGTGTACAAGAAAGCTGGCCTACCTGTTGACAATACGGCCTATGTCGAATGCCACGGCACCGGTACACAGGCTGGTGATTGGAGAGAGTTGAAAGCAATTTCAGACGCGTTTTGTGCAGAGCGTAGTTTCGATAACCCTATATACGTCGGTTCAGTCAAGACAAACATTGGTCACCTCGAAGGATGTGCCGGAATTGCCGGGCTGGTTAAAGGAATCCTCACCATTGAGAATGGAATGATTCCACAGCATCTCAACTTCGAGGCGCCTGGAAACCCAGCTATTGACTTCAACGGCTGGAAAGTCAAGGCAAGGAAATATAACAACTCACAGCTATGTCCTTTACTAATACTATACTAGGTTCCGATCGGTAATACTCTCTGGCCCACCGAAGGACTTAGACGTGCGAGCGTTAACTGTTTTGGCTTTGGCGGAACGTAAGTAACCTCAACGTCTATAACATCAGTATATTTAGACTTGGATGTCTCTTCGAAATTTTCTATACTTAATTCTATAATTAAATACTAACTTTAGTACTAGGAACGCACATGTTATCCTCGATGACGCTGCTCACTACCTGGCTCAAAGGGGGCTCTCGGCACACCATAACACCACACTTCGTGATGGCACTCGAAATCTGCCAATCCCTAGTACCACGATGCACGAGTGGGTTAGATCCGTACAGGGGATGTCAATTCCTACCCGCGATTCGAAGACACATCTCTTCATTTTTTCGGCCCACGAGCAGAAAGTATTAACTCGAATCCTCAAAGACTACGCGTCTTACGCCGGAGAGCAACTTGAATCCTCGCCTAGAAATATCATGGAAGATCTTGCGTACACTCTAGGTTGCCGGCGGACACAATTACAATGGAGAGCATCAGTCGTTGCGCGATCACCCGAGGAGCTCATTCAAAAATTAGTTAACTTACCAAGTAGCGATCTCATTAGGGCATCAGAGGACAGGAGCTCTATCAGATCAGCCTTTGTATTTGGTGGCCAAGGAGCCCAATGGTTTTCTATGGGCAGGGAGCTTCTCGGATTTGACGCCTTCTTGCAGTCGATCGAGGACGCAAGCTTGTATCTGCAGACTAAGCTAAACGCCCCTTTTAGCCTGCTTGCAGAGCTTCTTAAGGATGAAAGCCACTCCTTGGTTAATCAACCCGAGATTTCCCAGCCAGCAACTACAGCAATACAAATGGCACTTGTAGACCTATTGACGAAATATTTTGGAGTTAGCCCAAACTATGTCTGTGGTCATTCTTCTGGCGAGATTGCGGCAGCTTACACTCTGGGGGCTCTCTCACAGGAGAACGCCTGGGAATTGGCCTTTCACCGGGGACGCTGCGCTGGAGCTATGCTGGCTTCGAAAGACGAAGAATGCTTAAAGGGTGGCATGCTTGCCGTTGGTCTGTCAGCTTCTGAAGTACAAAGATATGTGGACCTAGTCGGCGACGACAAAGTGGTGGTGGCTTGCATCAATAGTCCAGCTTCTGTGACTTTGTCTGGCGATGAAAGTGCAATCCAAGAGCTTCAGGAAGTTTTCCAAGCCGCCGATGTCTTCAATAGACTTCTCGTTGTAGACATCGCATACCATTCACACCACATGAAGCGTTGCGAAAACGCATATCTCCAATCGATCGCGCACATCAAACCGAAGAAGCCAAGGAATGAGATGATCACGCATCCTCACAATTCAGGAAAACTCGTTACGCCTAGTGACATCCGAGTGGGAACTAACTCCGTGTATCTCAGTAACGACACCCCCATCATGTATTCGTCCGTTACTGGACATGTCATTAGTTGGGAGGACCTTTCTCCTGAGTATTGGGTAAGGAATATGGTGTCGCCGGTCCTTTTTGCTGACGCTATGCATCGGATGATGAGCGTCAAAAATAGTGAGAAGCCAAGCTTCATCCTAGAAGTTGGACCGCATTCATCACTCCAAGGTCCTATAAGACAGATCCTCGACGCCGAGGAAAAGCTTAGGCAACAGCCGGTTTATTCATCTGTGCTTCACAGGGGAAAAGACGCGGCTACAACTCTATTGGAAGCTACTGGGAAGCTCTGGGGCAATGGGTTTGACGTCGCCATGCCCTGGGTAGTCATGAGGAATGTACAGACTGAGCGACCTAGGCTACTCGTTGATCTGCCAAAGTACCCCTGGAATCACGACAAGGTATATTGGCACGAGTCACACTTGTCGCTGGCCAATCGTTTCCAGATTCATGGAAGATATGATCTCATCGGGCGACCAACAGCTGATTCTATTCCATTTCAACCCCGATGGCGTGGCTTCTTCCGCGTCTCAGAGAATCCGTGGATGTTGGATCATCAAGTGCAGAAGACAATAATCTATCCAGCCGCCGGCATGGCTGCTATGGTACTCGAGGCTGCTAAGCAACTGGCTTCGGAACAGGTTTCGGGGTACCAGATCACCAAGTTCAAAATTCAGAAAGCTATGATCATTCCGAGTACACCACATGGATTAGAATATGCTTTAAACCTCAACAAAAGGGACTGTCAAATGGCTGTGGCTCCTATTGAGGATGGCAGATCTTCCTCATTAGCTATACCTTCAGTCTCTTTCGAGTTTTCTATATACTCCAAACAGCTCGACAAACCTTGGGAGGAACATGGTAGCGGGTATGTGACAATTCATTACCACACAGCTCCTAAGGAGGTAAAAAAATATTATCAGGCGTACCTTGACGCAAAGAAGGAGTGCATCGACCCCGTTAATCCAAGACAGCTTTATGAGAGTCTAGATGTTATTGGCATGAACTATGGTAGGCTGTTCCAGAACATCGAATCTCTCCATAGGCAGGGCGGTGTTTGTGTCGGCGCTATTCGTATTCCGGACACAAAATCTGTCATGCCCGCAAATTTTGAATATCCGCATATTATTCATCCGACGACCTTGGATTCGGTCTTCCAAACCGCCTTAAGTTTCGGAAACGGTCCGATGGTTCCCTCTTTTCTTGGAAGTCTCTATGTATCGGCTAACTCTCCCACGCTCTCAGGGGCTGGCAAACGACTTGCTGCCCATACTTGTGCAAAGCTTAACGGACGACTTGGTGCATCTGCATCCTTTGTTGTTTCGGAACAGTCCTGGTTGGAAACGTCCAGTGCTAATCCACTCATGATAATTGAGGACATGACTTTTACCGCCTTGCACCGGAGCGCGACACAGGAACTCGATTTCCTCCCGAATCATCGTAGTCTCTGTTCCGAGATTACTTGGGAGGAATTCAACATTTTAGAAAACTCCAAAGAGCAGCAGGTTGAGCTGACCAACAGCCTACTTATCCTTATTCCTGTAGACGCTAGTCCGGATATTAGCGGGCTCCAAGCTGAACTCTCTAAGAACTTGAATTGTCAGTTCCGAACATTGAGTAGTATCAAGGAGAACGAGATACTTCCAAGATACTGTATCTCCCTTTTGGAGGCCGACGGGCAAGCATTACTTTGGAAATGGACAGAACAGGAATTTATTGCATTCCAGAACGTGGTTTGCGCCATGAAAGGAATCTTCTGGATCACTCGTGCTTCACAGCTCGAGGCTACGAACCCGAAATCTTGTCTGGCGCAGGCTTTGGGGCGGACTATACAATCAGAGTATCCTAAGAAGAAGCTAGTCACATTTGATGTCGGTATCGATCTGAGCTTTGCCTCTACCATGGTGGTATCATTCACTCAGACACTCTTAAGATTGGTCGCGCGATCTTTCTTTAGACCTCGGGTTGTGGAGCCTATTGAAACGGAATATATTGAACGTAATGGGCAAATCATGGTTCCAAAGCTGGTTCCCGTGAGCTCGTTGAATTCTATGATTGAACGCGGCTCTGCACCAGCAGAGCCAGACCAGCAGATGATGCCAAATCCGCATGAAAGGCCCCTTAAGCTTGAGATTAGACAAGTAGGCGATACGGGAAGCTTGTACTGGGGTGATGACCCTGACGCCATCCTTCCTCTGTCTCCGGGTGATGTAAGAGTCCAAGTAATTACGACTACACTCGGCGATTTGGACCGCGAAATTATGCATGGGCGCGTGGAGAAGGGCGACCTGGGAACAGATGTATACGGTGTAGTTGATCAGATTGGAGAGAACGTTACGAGCGTTTCTCCGGGTGACCACGTTGTGGGGATTGCCCGTGGATCTTTACGAGACTTCGTTACATGCCATCACCGACTCCTGTATAAAGTACCGAGCTACCAACCCGAACTTCGACCTATCTATCTACCCACGAGTTTCTCTATTGCCAGGCATGCGCTTGGTAATCTCAAGGCTGGGAACACTATCCTAATTCATGCTGGCGCGGGAACATTCGGCCAAACTGCGATTCAGCTTGCCAAATCTGCAGGATCCGTAGTTTTCGCCAGCGCGGAGACTGACCATGAGCGTGGCCTTCTTAGCCATGTTTGGGGACTCCAAGAGGACTACATCCTTGACGCTAGAGTAGAAGCCTTTGTCGACACGATAATGTGTTTGACGGATAATGAAGGCGTAGACTTGATCTACGACCCAGTTGCAAGAAGCCGAGATTCGAATATCAGATGTGTTAAAGAAGGCGAGTTCTCTTAGTAAAATAGACGGCAAAGGAGATGTATTCGCTAATTGCTTCTATAGGTGGCCGGGTGATCAGTTTCGCTGACAAACCTGATCGTAGCGATATGACGACGTGTGAAACTGATATTATCGGCAAGACATTTAGCTGCACAACCATAAATGTATCACGTCTCATCAAATACCAACCGGATCGCCTTGGTGATGCTTTGACATCTATTTACCCCAAACTCTTGTCCTGGCAGTTTAGGAGCTGGAGTCAAGCTCCGCAAGATGTATACGACTACTCCGACCTGGCGGCTGCTTTCGCAGCATTGGATTCGGACACAGTTGGTGGCTATGTCTATTGCCAGCGACCCACATTGAAACCTATTCCAATCCTCCCACGAACTCCTCCTTCTGTAAGCTCCTACTTACACGGAGATGCCACTTATGTCCTGTCCGGTGGACTCGGCGGGCTCGGCATAGAGGTTGCTAAGTTGTTGACGGCCAATGGTGCTAAGAACATCGCGTTTTTAGGACGATCCGGCACGACGAACGACTTGGCTAAATCTTGCGTCAACTTTCTCCGCACGAAGCGGGTCAATGTGGAAGTTTTTAAGGTGGACGTCTGTAATACCGAAGCCCTTGGAAAGACTGTAAGCGAGATCCAGCAATCTATGCCTCCCGTGAAAGGTATATTTCAATGTGCGGCAGTACTGCGCGACTCGGTCTTCGAAAACATGAAGTACAAAGACTGGCAATTGGCAACAAAGCCTAAGACAGTAGGTTCCTGGAACCTCCACCAGGCCTTTGGCAACGATCTAGACTTTTTCATCTTCCTGTCTAGCTCAGCTGGTGTGATCGGAAATCGCGGACAAGCGAATTACGCAGCGGGCAATGCGTTCCAGGACTCGCTTGCTAGACATATCAAGACAACAAGTGAGGGCAAAGTGAACGCTGTATCGATTGATCTAGGCCCAGTCCTTGAAGCAGGAATGCTTGCTAATGATCCCGAGACGCTGGATAAGCTCAAAGCAAGCGGTTTCTTTGGAATTAGACTCGAAGATATCAAACGCATCATCGAGCGAGCGATTACCGGTTATATGGAAGACGGCCAGAGGATACCGGTGCAAGTTGTCACAGGAGTTGGAACTGGCGGGCTGATTCTGCAAAACAAACCGGCAGATCCTTACTGGACGCGCACGGCTATGTTCACCTATCTCAACCAGGTGGACATGCCAGAAGGTTTGGACAAGACTTTAGAAGAAGCTTCAGGCCCGCGGGAGGTTATGCAGAGATTATTAGCACAGGCAACAGATGCAGATGAAGCACGATGCATTGTTAGTAAGGGTCTTAGGGAGATGCTCTCAAAGAGCATGAATATGGAATCGGCAGACGTGGACGAGTCTAGACCTCCCAGTGCCTATGGTGTTGACTCATTGGTGGCAGTAGGGGTTCGCAACTGGGTCTCTCGAGAGTGTGAGGCTGATGTGAGCATTTTTGAGGTGCTCAGCGAAACTAGCATTGGCGATCTCAGCGCCACAATTGTGCAACGGCGAGAAAAGGGCTAATGCGAGTTTGGCTTGTGTGGTAGTACAGTGGCATAATGGGGGGTCGATTGTGGTTTTGCTTCAACATGTTCATACTTTGCTACATCGTATATAATACCTGATACCTAACGTATATAATGATGATATAACTACTTCTTATCTATGAAGCTCTATGAAGTTGCTTTTGTTAACGAGAAGCCTACCAGATTGAGGTATATAGGTACCTATTGTATCTTAGATGGATAACACATGATAGAATATGGGAGATGCCGGTGTCAGGTGAGAGCTTATTTGCGGATGAAGGTGGTGACGTATAATGGATGACGACGCGATAGATGCGCGTATGGTAACAATACGTGGGGAATTGGATGGCAAGGATATTATGTACATATGTATGTATATTGCTTAGCGGAGGATGACGAAGTTGGCTTTGAATTACGGCATGATTGGTAGAGGATAATCTTAGCCCGCATAATCTTTCTTATGTACCTCCTACATAGGTAGGTACATATGGTAGGTAGGTTAGGTACCTCAAGATATAAGTATAATCAGGTGGTACTTTCTACGGAATACGGCTGCGCGCATCGGATGTATTTAGGTCTGCATAAGCAGATAAGTATAACACATAAGGCAGGCGTCCTTAATCAAGACTGTACCTACTTGGCCAAGCCTTCCAAGCTTCTCGCTTACGGCTTCCTATTGGACCTTTAAATGGACCTTCTCACTTAGGCTCACTTAGGCTCACTTAGGTGGGTTTAATACAACTTCTTGACCCAAGTTTCATTAAACATCAGTCCGATTGAGTTCTGATTACACATTAACTAACAAAAAAAAAGCCCATAAGCCATATAAATTCGCTTGGCGGTTCATCAACAACTCATGATGAATCTCTTTAATTCACCCGCTCCTTTCTTTTTGGTTCCTGTTCTCTTTTTATTCCCTTGTCGCCTCTTCTAGTCTTCTATTTGTACCTATTAACAATAGAGGCAGAGAGAAGTAGGGTATACCGGCAAGTTGATTATTCGAGACCTTCATTATTTCCTCTCTTTTGACATTTGACGTTTGACGATTACCGGCACATCACTCAACCACACTTGAATATACATATCTGATTGCGTACGCAATATACTCGTACCGACCTATCGGATATCAATTCCCCCTTTCTTCTGTATCTTGTCAACTTGTCGACTTGTTAACCGCTAATTGACTTAAACCGGATCATCGGCGCGTGGCGACCAGTCATAAAACCAAGGCCCCGGCTAGCTTCTTACCTAGGTCAGCTTGGTGGATCGTACCCTTGGACTGGGCTGCCTAGGATCTGCCTAGATCTACCTACATACATACCTCTTGATAATATCTTGCATCTAACTTCTGTCGCTCTCTATCCCTTCTCACCTCCTAAGCCGGTGTTTTCTTTACTTCGAGTAGTTGTCGTGTCCCTTCGCTATGAGGTTCCTTTCAGCTCTCGCTGCCGCGTCCGTCGCGTCTATCGCGGCGGCTACCGACAGTACAAATTCCCAGAAAGTCATCCCCGTCAGCTTTGGCAGATCGACGAACAGACAGCCCGCGCTCCATAGACGTGCCGGTACCTATTCGCAAGAACTAAACAACAACTTGACCGGTGGCGGTTACTATGCTCAAGTCACCGTGGGAACACCTCCTCAAACTGTCGACTTAGTTGTCGATACTGGGAGCAGCGATGTCTGGATACTAGATAGCCGTGCGAACCTATGTCGCTCCAAGGCAATGCAGAACTACTACGGATACTGTTTATCTACGTATGATCCTTCCAAGAGTTCAACCTACTCTATCGTTTCTCAAGACGAATTCAGCATTCGCTATGTCGACGGTTCAGGGGCCGAAGGCGACTACATTCGGGACACCTTCAGCATTGGTGGAGCTAATATTACAAAGTTACAGATGGGCCTAGCCGAGAATTCCACCATCAACTCGGGCCTTTTAGGTATAGGGTTTGCTGCTAACGTTGCTGCCCTGACGCCGTATCCAAACATTATGAATTTGTTTGAAGATCAAGATCTGATTGCCATCCAAGCTTATAGCTTGTATCTGGTATGTGGTTCCCCTTTTAATTCCCAACTACCCAACGGCTTGTGTCGGATGTTTTAAAGAATGCTCTAATAGACTAACCATCATATAGGATGATCTATACGCCGAGACTGGAACAATCCTATTTGGTGGTTTAGATACTCAGAAATTTATTGGCAAGCTTAAGATTGTCGATATTGAACCGGACGGCACCGGCAATTACTCCTCCTTCACCGTCCCGCTCTCATCTTTAACCACGACCGCCGACAATGGCACAGTAACTAACTACACCCGATCTACCGTCTCAGTCATCCTCGATTCAGGTACTACTTTGACTTATGTTCCCTACACCATGGCGAACCGCATCTTCCGCGCCTTTGGTGCCGTAGACGACACCTCTGGAACTGGACTTGTCTACATCAACTGCGAACACCTGGACAACAAGAATTTTACTTTTGATTTCCAATTTGGCGGCAATGACGGCCCCATCATCCAGGTCCCCATTGATGAGATGGTCTTGGATAATGTAAAGCAATACATTGAATTAGGACTAGATGTGCCGTCTCTACCTTTCGATAATGTCTGCAGTTTTGGTCTGCAGGGGAGTTCGGACTATTATCTGCTAGGTGATACGTTCTTACGTTCTGCCTACGTAGTCTACGATCTCACCAATAAGAAGATCGGTCTCGCTCAGGCCAATCTTAATAGCACTGAGAGTAAAATTGTGGAGATCACCAAGTCTGGTATTCCCGACGCTAGTGGTGTCGCTTCTCAGGTTATCGCAACGCAAACAGCTGGTAGTGGCAATTCGCCTTCCGGGACCTCTTCAGATACGCCTGGCAGTGAGACCAGTGAGGGAGCCAGTTCTAGAGTTGTACCTGCACCGAGCTGGGAGGTTCTAGTTCTGGCCGGTATGGCAAGTCTGAGCGGCTTAATGGGTGCTGGGCTAGTCATGTTATAGACAGGATAATTAAGTACCACAACACGGCAAAACATAATTTATCTACCTAGGTACATATATGTGCTTAGAGGAACAGAAGCTTGATGAGCGTTGAACCTAGCAGAAGTCATGATACCCCAGAGATATGTAGAAACAGACAGGTTCACGTTGTACTATAGAATTTCTTACATACTCTTAAACGAGTAGTTTTATTTTTACCCTTAACAGTGTTGACACCGAGATGGTGACTTCCTGTATATACATAATAAATAGTAATTGACCAGAGCTGCAATGAGGCTCATCCTCCATTCCCATGGTTATCACTGCATACACGTGTTGATGGGTATCTCCCAAAGGATAAATTCTCTTGCTATTGGGAGCCTAGATAGGCATATATAGAACTTTTCATTCCGTATATAAAAGATAATATTGAGCGTAAAATAAACTTGCTGATGTCAACATCAAGCAACATGTAGCGGTCAATCGGGAACAATGGCGTCTATTGATACAGCCATTATTGTCCTTGGAAATGAGCTGATACGCTCGGCTTAAAACCCGTTCGAGATCAACCTCAATACTTAATAATACATAGTAATGCACTGAAGGGAAGACCCAACAGCATAAAAAGATAACATGCTAATTCATCTTCTCGTAGCGCTCTCTGGCCTTGTCCTTGGCCTTCGAGACAAAGTCCGAGTAGTCATTTTTCGTAGCTCGAGCAGCCTCTTCAGTAGCATCCCCAAGCTTGCCGCCCTCGGCTCCAAGACCCACCCCGGGAGTATAGGCCATGGTTTCGATGATAGCGGTTCGCCCACCCCCTTCAGCTCCGAGACCTTCGCCGGTGCTCCATCCCATTTTGGCCAGCAATCCTGCACCTTTTGATACCGTAGGCTTCGCGGGCGTTGCTTCCGCAGCTGGTCCTGCGTCTTTGGTTGTCTGGGGCTGCTTTCTGGGAAGGTGAGGCTTTGGTTTGCTAGGCTGATTGTGCGCCATTCGCCGCTCCTTAGCTCGATCCCGGTAGCTAGATACTGGCTCTTTACCGAGCGCCTTCAAATCTGCAGTTGCCTTGGTAATTGCTGTATCATTGTCGAGATTAGCTTTATGCATGTCGCTCATTTGCTCATGTCGGCGGAGCGAAGGTTCGTTCTTGAACTTCCGTCTACAGAGCAGACAACACATTTGATCAATATCAGCATACGACACAAAGGCCGTTCGTGTTGGGGCCGGAGTGCTCAGAATTACAGGACCAATGGCATTAGAACCAGTCACGGGTGCTTTAACTTCGACAGGCTCCGCACCATTGCTCGACTCCTTCGGCCCGTGAAGCTCGGCATGCTTGTTTGCCCACATCTGTAGTTGAGGAGCCATTGCGATGACCTTCTTTCCATTGGGCGCGGCAAGATCCTTCTCTGCTTTTCTCTTCTTCGAGTCTTTGCCCGGTGCTCGATCAGCGTCGTCCTTGAGTTGCTCTATGCTAGACGGCTTGTCCTCATATAAAGTTTCGTTGAATATGGTAAGCTCGTTAGCATACACTGATGGGTTCCAATATACCAATCTTAGAGATTGGTTATGGGTTGCCGCAAAAGTGAACTTACGATCCTCGCCTTGTATCGGGTGTAGCACGGGTATAAAGACGCCGGAATGGATGAATGCAATAGAAGCAGGCTTTGAGGCAATCGTAAACTGAGGGGAAGCATTGTACTTGGCCATAGCGGCTCGAGCATCGTCTAGGGTTGAGAATTCGGCAAACCCATAATTACAACTGATATCCAAGTATTTGTCCCGTATCATAAAGACGCGCACCAGCGAGCCAGGCTTGGCACCTAACCCGCTAGTATTGCCAATTGGAGCTGTACTCCTGAGTTTGTTAGGGGCGCTGGATGATTGTTTAGGCTCTTCATCCTTAGTTACATAGAGCTTCTTAATGTCATTGGCCAAAGTAGTCTCGGTAACAGAAGAAGCTAATTCGCGAATGACGATGAACTGGGATGGTGTTTGTTGTGGACATTCATCACTTTTACCATCGAGCTTCATATCTGCGGTATTCTCCGCTGGTGCTAATAGTTAGCTTTATCGAGGACATGGCAATTCTCTTATGGGTGTAACTTACATGTCCTAGGTGCTTTGCATTGCTTACAAGTTGCTCGGCGGGAAAAGTTCTCGAAATGACACTATCGACTCGAAGTTAGGTAAATTAAGGGGACGGCATGAGCGGGGATTTGCGATTTACCATTGTGCATTTCCAATCGTCCGGATTTGCGATATGCCGCCGTTCTCGACTATATTCTATAGGTATACGAATAGAGGAACCGTGAGGGTTAGCGATGTCAAGAGCAGGGTAGTTTCTCTCGTAGAAGCCGATAGCATCGTCTTCGGACCTAAATTCAGCAAATGCGTACAACCGACGATTGCCTATTGCGTTTAGTGGCGGTTCGGTATTCGGAAACAACGAGACCATACCGCTTCTATCATCTGACTTGATACGGATTTCAATAAGGCCGGTAGCTCCCATGTCCCGCATGGTAGAATCAATCTACTAAGGATTTAGTATGCCGAAGAAATGGGCGAGATACAGCAGGAATACCTCTTGTGTGCTCATCCCGTCAGGGATATTATCCAACTTCAGGGTATGGTAGGGTCGTCCTGATCTAGGCCGGCGGTTATCGTGGTAGTAACTATCATCACCAGAATCAAAAGGTGAGGAACCACCTGAGTTGGCGCGCCGGGGACTTCGACTATAACGTCCTCGGGGATCGTCGTGATCTGTGTAGTGTCGACCCCGACCATGGTCGTACGGGGGCGAATATTCGGGTTCGCGGTCGTAGGGCTCGCCGCCATCTTTCACAGCGCGGCCCAAGTAATTATTACGATATTCAGGAGAGGTATCTCGTCGATGAGGTGAATTGTGTCTTCGTCCGACAGGAGAACGCCGGGTACGGTAGGATTCCTCCCCTCTTGGTCCCTTTGGAGGCGTCCTTCTAGGCGATCTAGAGGATTCTTTTCCTCGCAGGGAAGTCAGCGCAAGCTCATTATTCATCTCTACAAGCGATCCTCCAGGCTATATCATTTTACCATGCCGCGAACGATAGTGGTGGTCCCTAGGAGCGGGCGATCTACGTCTGTGGTAGTCTCGCTCGTCGCGAGGCCGATGATCGTAGTCGTCATACATGTCGATGTCGATATCGGCGTTATGCGCCCATTAGACTCAATAATGCGAAGGGTGGTTGTTTTACGCCGAACATGCGCGATTCATAAAAGTAGATAATGAGATAAAAAGTTGAACGGTTGTAACCTTGCTGTTCAAGGTAAAGGGTAGAAGTGCCTAAAGGTCAGATGGTTGTGTTACGTAAGTGCATAAGGTTCATTCTTTCAGCATGCATAGTGTATATATATGTACATAGTTACATAATAAAAGTTAATCTTATCTTGCTTATCTAAACAACCCCGGATTCTAGAACAGATGACAGGTAGTTAGATACTAACTAGGTTAAAATAGGAAGAAAATAGTAGAAACATCAACGCAAACGCAAACGCAAGTCCAAGTCAATAAACCTCGAAATACACGTAAATTCAATAGATAGGTACTTATATAGGTATTTATATATTTATATTCGGTAAATATCTGGCACATCAGTATTCATTTCACTAGTCTCAATCTTCATCAATTTAATCTCTTTTTCCTCTCTTTGTCGCCAACTCTCGGTTACCTATACGAAGAAGATGGACCTCGAAATAACTGAACTTAAAGAGGATGCCTGCTACGTTGCACTTACCCACGACTATCTCGACGTGAAGGGTGTGATGGATAGGGTTCGTAGCTCTCAAGCAGGTGCAATAGTCATGTTTGCGGGTCAGTCAGTCACACTACACCGTCTTACCATCTCGCAAGGTAATCGTTATTAATACTTTGAGCCTACATCCTCATGCTTTTGTAGGCACCACTCGTGATAATTTTGGCGGAAAGCCGGTGAAGGAGCTCCAGTACTCTGCTTACAACCCGCTGGCCTTGCGCACTATGCTGTCCATATGCAAAGAAATCCATACCGAGTATGGCCTCATAGCAATAGCCATGGTTCATCGTCTTGGAACCGTACCCATCGGGGAGGAGAGTATACTCATAGCAGTATCTGCCCCGCATAGACAGGCTGCATGGCGAGCTGGTGAACGAGCCCTTGAAGACTGCAAAGAACGTGTTGAAGTCTGGAAGAGAGAAGAGTTTGAAGGCGAAGACGGCGTTTGGAGAGCCAATAGGGACGGCGCAATAGGAACATTTACATCTTGATTCGCTATCCTACGTCCGCCTACACCAGCACCGAACCTAGTAACCTGAGGCTTATGGAACCTGTCAACAGGGATACCCTAGGATGGTGTCTTATCTATCTGCTAAGAATTTAATAAGGAAATGCATTCGATTCGACTTACACATATAAATAGTATGGGTGTGCGGCATACCGGATATTATGTATTAGATACCTAGGCTCCTACTTGAAGCCATATATTAAGTATTTCCCCAGAACGATGCTCTAAAAATATCTTCTCATTGTTACTAACTGAGCACATCGAGATTGCCGGTTCTAAATGGGACGAGAGTAACAATAAGCTGTCCTATTAATTAACCGGTTAAATGGCTGCTGTTAAGCCAAGGAGGGCCTCGATTCTTGTATATAATCGAGATGGTGTGTTTAGGAGATACTAAAATATTATTTTCGTATCTGTCATCTTATGCGGATTTTTCTGTCCTTTCTCGTTATCTGGACAGAACAAGAAGAAAACCCTCTATTACCTGACTACATGTGACCCATGTCGTATCACGAGACTACATGTAAACAGGCATTTGGTCTGTTACGGTTTAGATTAATGCAGGTGTGTATGTGACCGGGAACGGAGCATAGAACATCGCGAATCTGAACTGGGTCGGACCGAATCTGCCAAGCCATAAGGTACCTGTAGTGAGGTACCTATAGTGAGGTACATCATGTAAGCAGTACCTATGTATATACCTCTTACATGCAGGTGTAAGACTCTTATCTCTTTCAATACCAAATCTGATTGGACTTTTAAAACTGCAACTCTTCAACTCAGGGTTGCATGCAGAGACACAGCACAATCGGTGAAGAGTGGCTTTACGACGTACATACATTATATGTACATACCTAGGGAGTGATCAACCATGGGCCATGGACAATGGTGTAACACTCCCCAATCTAGAGCTTTCTGCTGTTGAATATTCATTCTATCGACTATTCTATCTAGCCTTCATATAATACTTCCATGGGAAACATATCAATCGGCTCGGTCTAGACATTGCGGGAATGGCAACGGCAATGGCAATGCATGCAAGCTACTTAGCTGCACGTTCCAACGCCATGTAGAAATAAGCCTCACAACCCTTTCAGCCCTCTTCTGGGGTTGGTCTTGGCGCAATCCATCCATGAATCCATGAATTCAAGCTGCTACCTCAACGACGAGTCTATAGAGACACGTCATATCTCTACAGCTTCCTGGTTCCACTGCGCTGGGTAGGGTATTGGTCGTAGTCTATGTCGCATGCTCGTCGCCTTCATCCATCTTGCCATTCCCGTTGGTATGGGCAATGCCCCAAGCACTCGACCGGGTACGGCTGTTTGTGGCGTCTTCAATGCCTCACTTCTTCGAGCAATTAATGGCTTATAGTCCAAGATGGCGTATCTTATGCGACATCGACTAACTTCCTTCGACGTTAAAGGTAAGAATATGAAACATGGATTTCTCGTTAAGTTATCTCCCGCATTATGCTGATTGGGCCCCTCGCTTGTTGGTTATCACCTAGGTACCTATCATAAGTTTAATAGGGATGGGATGATACATTTTCTTATAATACCTGATAACTAATTAGTATCTCAGTATCCCACCCTCTTAATACAAAGCATATTCTAAGTACCTACACATACAGGTCTTAAAGGGGTAAGGTCTACGGACGGAAACCCGTCTTCTCAATTCTATTTCTACGGATGGGCCCACTCAGGATAATATGTAATGGCTAAGTATATCACCATGGTACAACTCGTTGCGTTGCGGTTGTCCATCCACTTGGAGTTATCCAATTTAGGCAGGTTACCCATGACTAGGGTATATGTATGCATATCTGTCTCCCCCATAACATCCAATCTCGAAAGTAGCAAAAAACTAGTTCCCCACGCCGGGGCTACCACTCGCCAGGTATCACAGCTCGTGGTCTCACCCAGCCCGGCTTCGACGACAGGTGGGAGAAACAATATGGTCTAGGGTCCCACCCGAGTCCTACGAAGAACATTGGTCGCACATGCCTCCTCTTTTTTGAGCTGATCTACACCGGTATATAAAGTCACAAGCGACCCCTATTAGTCTCAGGTCTAGGCTATGCCCTCTGCTCACTTCCCTCTTCTGTTGTGCTACGGTCAGGCTAAATATGAGCATTTGCTTCTGACATCATTATAACTCTTCCCCGGGCGTCGACATGGGTTTCAACTTTCGTAAACGCGCTGTCGCGGAGGAGATCACTCCGGCCAGCACATCCTCTAGTGAAGTCATAGAGGTCACCGGTGTTGAGGCTCTGAATACTCTCAAGGGCTTCGAAGAACAACACAAGCTTGATCCCAATTTGCCTATTGAGGAGCTTAACGAGGTCGGTACGGCTATTGCTTCTGGCGATGTCGAGAAGGGTGCAGAGATTGAAACGACCCTACTTGAAGAAAACAGTCCTTACCCCGAGGTAGGTTCTTACCCTAGTCGCATACGACCTGCTAAAATATCTAAACGAGTGAAAAGGTGCGCGCTGCAGTAAGGAACTACGATGTCGACTTGCCAGCTAATACAATTCGTGCCTGGGTAATCGGCTTGATTTTGTGTACTTTGGGCTCAGCCGTAAACATGCTCTTTTCCTTGAAGAACCCTACTATACAAATTACCACGTACGTTATCCAGTTGGTTGCGTACCCTATTGGGCTAGGATGGGACTTGATATTCCCCGACCGACAATTTAATATATGGGGGATAAAGTTTAATTTCAAGCCGGGCAAGTTTAATTTTAAGGAGCATGTCATTATCGTCGCCATGTCGAATGTGAGTCTTTAAAAAATACGGCTGAGTGGATGGAAGCTGAACCTTGACTAGGCCGCTTATGGTGGAGGCTTTCTGTATGCCACCGACGTCTTAATCGCTCAGCAGGTCTTCTGTGAGTTGTGCCTCGAAGTACTAGCTCTACAAGATAACTGATACTCAGAGAAAAGATAAGCAATACTTCGGCTGGGGCTTCCAAATCCTATTTGGCATCACTACGCTTTGCACGGGATACGGTCTAGCTGGTTTGGCCAGACGCTTCCTCGTCTGGCCGGCTGCGATGATATGGCCTTCCGACCTCGTTAACGCTTCGTTGTTCTATGCTCTTCATGATCATTCTCCTTCCGATCCTGCTGAGACGAATGGCTGGAGAATCAGCCGATATCGATGGTTCTTATATGTAACGATAGGTGGCTTCGTATGGTATTGGTTTCCAGGCTGGATTTTTCAAGGGCTATCTTACTTCACATTCGTATGCTGGGCTGCCCCCCAAAACGTTGTTGTCAACAAGATCTTTGGGGGTTTGCACGGATATGGTCTCTTACCGACAACTCTAGACTGGACTGTCATTTCTGGCTATGCGCTATCTCCACTCATTCCGCCTTTCTACGCCGTAGCCAACGCCGTAGCGGGTGTGGTTATCTTCTTCATTTTGGTTTCTATGGGCCTGCATTTCTCTGGCACATGGTACGCCGACTACTTTGTTGTCCAGTCGTCCAGTGCCTTTGACAATACCGGCGCCGTCTACAACGTCTCGAGAATCTTGAACGACGATTTGACCTTTAACGAACAGAAGTATCACGATTATTCCCCCTTGTTCCTATCTACTCAGTTTGCCCTTACTTATGGGATGTCCTTCGCTGCCGTCGCCGCCGTAGTCGTTCATGTTATTCTATATCATGGGAGGCAAATCGTCTCGCAATTCAAGCTTGCCCGTAGGCAGGAGGATGACATCCACATGAAGCTAATGAGAAAGTACAGGGACGCCGAGGATTGGTGGTACCTTGCCCTCTTTGCTATAATGATTGGGTTGTCATTTGTTGTGTGTTGTGCTTGGCCTACAGGGTTTCCTGCTTGGGCTTATGTCGTCTGCATCTTAATCCCATTGGTATGGACAATACCGATAGGCATTATTCAGGCCATCACAAATATTCAGCTCGGGCTGAACGTCTTAACCGAATTTGTCATTGGTTACATGTTACCTGGCCACCCTCTAGCCATGATGATGTTCAAAAACTATGGCTACATCTGCATGCAACAAGCCCTTGTAAGCAGTACATTTCCGAAGTTCATTTTCGAATCACTTGAACACGTCCAGCGAGTTTCAGATACTGACTCTAGACTATAGTATTTTGCCCAGGATCTCAAGCTCGGTCACTATATGAAAGTGCCTCCCCGTGCTATGTTCTGGTCACAGCTGGTAGCTTCCTTATGGTCAGCCGTCGTCCAGATCGCCGTCATGAACTGGGCTCTAGGAACTATCCCGGATATTTGCTCTAACGACCAACCCGATAACTATGTGTGTCCGAATGGCAGAGTTTTCTATACGGCATCCATTATATGGGGTGCTATCGGCCCTGCGCGAAGTAAGTAAATTTTAACATTACACAATTCTCTAAACATCTAGCCGTCATCTTCCTACAAGCAAAAATACTAATATATCCTACAGTGTTTAGTGGTGATGCCATCTACTCATCGCTGCAGTGGTTCTGGCTCGTTGGCGCCATTACTCCTATAATTACCTGGTTCTTAGCCCGTCGCGCTCCTAAGTCGATATTCCGATTTATAAATATACCACTTATTTTCGGAGGTTCTGGTTGGATTCCACCTGCCACGGCATATACATATCTCTGCTGGGGTACAGTCGGCTTTATATTCAATTACTATATCAAGCGAAGGTGGAATGGCTGGTGGATGCAGTATAATTATATCACATCGGCAGGTTTAGACGTAGGCCTAGCGGTTTCGACTATTATCATCTTCTTCACCCTCTATCTCACCTCTGCCAAGTTGCCTAGGTGGTACGGGAATTATGATGTGTTTGATACGCTGGACCAGACCGGGTTGGCAATCAAGAGCTTCGTCGCTGACGGGGAAACATTTGGGCCGGAGACCTGGGCCTGACCCATGCGTATTATTATTTAACGTATTTATATGATAATTGATTTAATGATGACCATATCTTTTAAGTTTCTTAGAACCGAAATATGTATTCAAGAGCTATGAGTATATCATCATAAATTATTTAAGCCACAAGGTATATGAGTAAGGGCAAAGTTCAGAGTCAAAGGACCGTAAAGGCAGCGAGTCCGTTTCACGTTATCAGCATTCCGTCAACCCCGACTACACTGCCATTCATATATCTAGCCTCTTCACTCATCAAGAAGGCGACAACCTAGATGATCTACTGTTAGTTTTCGCACGATAACGTAACGCTTTAAGAATGGTAGTCATGTAGCATCAAATACTTACGCCTGCAATATCCTCCGGCGTACCCATCCTTCCCAGAGCATTACCTTGCTCCATACGTTGTCTTGCCTCGAGCGTCCCCCTAACGATTCCCGCATTTGTCGGAGTGTTAATGTATCCCGGCGCGACAATATTCACTCGGATGCCTTTTGGTCCTAGTTCAAGCGCCATACACTTACTAAAGCCGATGACACCGAACTTGGTCGCGCAATACACGGCTGTTCCCGCGTCGGGATTCCATCCGGAGATAGAACTTACGTTGACGTAGCTGCCACCCGGGGCTGTCATGTGCGGAATAGTAGCTTTAGTCACGTTGAACATGCCTTTTAGATTGACACTAATGAGCTTGTCGAAATACGCCTCGCTTGTTTCCGTCAGGGACATGGCGGTTGGGTTGACGCCGGCACAGTTGAATACGTGATCAATGTGCCCGTACTTAGTCACGACTTGGGCTACGCGTTCTTCCACGTCGGTGGAGTTGGATACATCAAGGGTATGAATAGTGTGATGCTCTGAATTGCTACCGCCGGAACAGAGTGTGAGGGTCTCAGCTAGTGCAGGCTCATTGACATCCGTAATGGCGAGAATAGCACCCAGGCTATTTAATTTAATTGCCGTACCCCGTCTAAGGGATAGGTGTAAATGTGTAAGCTATAGATGCCACTTCATAGAGGCTAGATAAAAAGATAGATGCGATATAACTTACCCAATACCGCTCGCCGCGCCGGTGAGGAGGATCACTTTACCAGAAAGATTTGAAGACATAGTGAGGATGTAGTATTTGATTATAAGACGTTATTTCGAAGATGAACTTTAATGTATCTATCTTCCAAAGACTTACAAGTCTATTACACTATAACATTCCCCCACTTATGTAGCACTCCCCACCCGAGCTCAGAGGACGTCTACCTCTCGGTGCTATGATACGGAGGACATATGTTTATTAGATAGGGCGTACTTGGTATCCTACGCCCCTACGCTCCGATGATAAAGGAGAGTCGGGCTAGAGAATTATAATACTTGAATAATACATAATACTTGCATAATACATAATACCTGCATTTTAGCCTAGTGGCGAGCAAAAGCGAACGGAATTTTATTTAATTCCCATTAGTTCAAAATCTTATCTCGACGTTACAAAAACATTGCCAAGAGTGGGAGGTGGGAGTCAAGCCATACAGCTAAAAAAGAAAAAAAAAAAAAAAAAAAAAAGGACATTTTCATGGGGAAGTAGAGTTATTGTATTATTCCCTAGGATCTCTCATACATATGTCATCCGACTATATTCCCTTCGCGGCCCCAAATGAGCCTGCGAAAATAGAAATCTATCCCTATCCATAAGTACGAGTAAAACTGACGCCAGGGTATAATATAAGCTGAAAAATGCACCGAACTCCGTGCCCGTTTTTAACGCCAAAAATCACCAAAGAGGGAGAGAAGCGTCACTGCAGCGCTATGCAGCGCAGGCTCTTCATTCGTAGAATCGTTCATCCCATTCGTGTTCCAGCACCTCGAGCGGAAGAGGCCACCAGGACATTAAGGGACCCTCAATGTCGGAGACGTGCTGATGTTGCAATGGCTTCTTAGGGGCCTTGTATTCAACCGCCTCTTCCTCGATCCATTCGTGCTCTATTAGGTCCTCCGAGGCGGGCCACCATGACATCAGCGGCCCCGAGATGTTGGAGATGTGATGTTCCTCCGGTGTAGCTATGTGGACCTGCTTGGGCCGGGCGTCTAGTTCGGATACGGGCGCTGTGACATGCGACGTCTCCTCCTCCTGTCTGCCGAGAAAAACGGGAAATTCGAAGCCGTCTTCAAATCTTAGTGGACCAGTCCGGGAAAAGGGATCCAATGAGGATGGTAAGTACACACCTTCGTCAAAGTCAGAATCGCAGTCGCTGAAAACAGGAGTTTCGTTGGTATCTGATTCGGGTGTCTGTATGCCCGATGGCAGGGACTCTAATGGTGTTGTGTAGCCATCACGGTAGACGTGGTTGACAATAACCTTGTCCTTGTGGCCGTTGCGGTGTAGATGGTTAACATAGAGTAAATGTGAAAGGTCGTCTTCATTATAGATGGCGACCTGAGGATCGATCTTAGTGTCTTCTGGAACTGTGCTGGGTTCGACGTGAGCGACAACCTGAGTGGCTGCCATTTGCTCAAGCTGAAAGATATCACCCTGCATGATTGATGGCTTGTTAGATGCTTTGATCTAATTAATTGATCTGATAGATAGTAGTAGTTGATCTTGGATCTGATGTAGATTGATGGATGTGTAGTTAGATTATCTCCTAGGCCGATGTCCCATTTTATATACAGAGGCCAAGAGTATATTATACATACATGCCATGATGAGTCGAGTAATAAAAAAAAACAATCACAAGCTATTCGACCATCATACTAGAACCATGCTCGAACTATTAGATCCGAAGTATTCTCGTCTCATCAGACCAAGCCTAATAGCTTGGACAGTTCCGTTACGCTTAGGCGGATAACTCCCTCTGGCGAAAAATGAAAAGAAGGAGAAAAAAGCGGGTTTACAGTGGCGTGTTCTTGAATCACTATGCTATTGATTATCGTATGATCAGGGGTCAACCAGTCGAGCCAGCTGAGCCCTGCTACCTGTTGGAATGTTACGGGGTGGCCGTTAAGAGCCATCAAGCTTGCGACCCGGCTTCACCCGACCGAGAGGCCAACCTAATCCGCCCCCAGGCCTTAATAGAGGGTTTTTTTTTTTTTTTGAAGCTACGGGATGAATCCTAGCTTTATTTTGGGTGACAATAGCAAATAATGGAAAATATTGGTCCTTTCTTCCTCTTTTTTTTTTTTTTTTTTTTTTTCCTCGACTACCCTAACTATCAAGATGATGATGAATGGTGTTTAATTCTCGCTATCCACATATTTCTATTACAATTACAAAAAAAATTTCTTCTTGTTTTACCCGACTAGCAAAACCTGTCAAAGCTACTTTAAGTCCAGATCGCGTTTCGCCGTCTTCAGTTGCACATGTCATTCATAGAGTTCTGGGCACTCATCTCATCTACCCACTTCTCTATCACCTCTTATACATACATATCCATCGCATTAGTATTATTATTATTCTTTTATGGAATGCCTTTTTTAGTCATACAAGAAGTTCTGTTCACAAACTCGTTAAAAAGCTGTTATCGGGTTTGCATTAATACAATACCGTAAACTTACCCGGATTTCCTGAAGAACTTCCTCCTGTACAGTCTCAAGGTCCCTATTAGCATCCACTCTAGTTATCTGCATGCCCGACTCTTCAAGGGCGACGAGCATCGCTTCGCTCTCCGCAATAGAACGCGTAATTCTTTCCCGCGTTCCCACCTTATTGGCATCGTCCGGCCGCCCTGATGTCGAGGCCCGTCCAAGTATACGTGCAAACGAGACTTCGGGAGGACAGGTCAAGTAGAGTATGCAACGGGCCCGCGGCATCTGCGCTACCCATTCCGTTACATGCTGTTCTCGGCGCGGAAAGCCATCCACGAGCCAAGCCAACTGCCCGTTCCGCGCTACTCCGTCTTCAATCGTATTCCGAAGCAATGTGACCGCGGAACGAGCAGGGGTATTTGGTCTGTCGGTCCCTTCACGCCGCGGGAAACTACTGACCCAAGAGCCAGGGATTCTATCCTCGTAACGAATTAAGTCGCCATAGGATAGGTGAGTTAGACTAGGAAATGTCGCATTAAGGAACTTTGAAATTGTACCTTTCCCTGTACCAGGCGCTCCCAATATGAAGATGATAAGCGGCTGGGGAGGAAGACGTGATTTGTATAAACCCGTTGATGCTTCCCGCAGTACACTTGGGAATCGATAGCTTGTTATACTTCTGCTATCCCAACCAACTAAGGGGAAATATAGAATGCCGCCGAGGTTGACTCTTGAAAGCAAGTGTCGAATTGCTGTAGCAAAAGCTTTGAGCATTTTGGTTACCTTTAAACGAAGTTATTAGCCTATACTATATCGAGAGAACGCGCCAGGGACCAGCCATTGTCTACATTTATACAAGCAACAATTGGCCTCGGTGATTAAAACCAACTTACTATTTATTACTTGAAAAGATCGCGTTATTCGAGAATAATAGCTATAAGTCGGATTGCCGAGTATGGTCTTGTGTCAGCTGCATGAGGTGAAATCCAGCGGTTTTATACTTACTCTATCTATAGAGCTGTGCTATCCGTGCGCCATACTCGTAGAATGTATGGATGTTTCCTGACTCGGATCGCTCGAAGTCGTCTCTCTATGCTTCATTTCTGTCTCACACGCTAGTTCCCGACTTGAAAAATCGCGAGGTTTCGCCCGCAGCCACCTACGCACGCGAACAAGTCTCGTAGCTGCTTGAATAAACCAAACGGGCCATCTCGACTGGATGGAATTGCCCGTCTTAGTAATTTTACCAAAGCAAACGGCTTTTTCGATTTTTCATATCGGTTAGAGTGAGGCTATACTCGTTTTGTTACTATTTGGGTGGTATTCGTAGCAAACGCCCAAGAGTATGCTGGCAGCCGATACAATCCTAGTCGGCTTATCCGTGCTTATCCCGTTAATTTGCTAGTTACTATTTTTCTGACTGATCATGTTATGGGTATCACCAAGTATAGACTTAGAGGGTGAGTGCCCGTGATTCTAAGAAGAAGCTCTCCTCAATAATCGATTCCAAGGCACTCTCTTATAGGAAATATTATCTACGCACCTAACGCTCTATGTATGCTCTTACTAGGTACCTGCATTTTAAGTCGCCTGAAAGTATGCGTGCTACTTGATTTACTGAATGTCGCTTTACCCCTATTTACAGTCCTGCTAGCCTCTTATCGCTGATACTTTCGAAAATTGGCCCAAATCTGCCGTAGCGGAGACCTCCACGCCTCCTTGGCAACGTCCAAAAGCCGGTGAGTATATTGGCTCCCTCGGGAACCTGATAAACTTTTGTTTCGGCGATTTTAGGTCGACCAGGACAAGATCGATCAAGGATATATATGGTCCGATTAACGACGCGCTTATTGATATTTTCAACACTCAGCCGTGAAAGGTCTATTTTCCGGCCGGAGGCTGTCAAAAACTGGAAAACATTTTATCGTTAACGACCCTTGATTCGCGGTTAGAGTAAGTCAAGAGGTGGTGCAGCTCACATTGATGTATAGGATATGGTTCTGTCGGGTACCTCCTATCTCAACTTGTGCTAATTTCTCGTCGGCAGGAATATCTATTCTTGTTGCCCCTTTTACTCCGATACCAAGTGTCAGAAACTTCCCATTTTCGTAGATAAGGCTGAGACCACATATCTCGTTGGTAATCTGCCTAAAAGTAACTTCAATAGCTATAGCAGGATTTAGGCGACCATCTTCACACGTCTCTTGCATAAACGCCCTCTGCACGACTGACCAAGAAGGGAGTAGGTAGCCAGCCGAACCTATGAGCAATTGCGTGTTGGATGCGTCTATTTTTGGTGTGTAGAAGATGCGGACATGGTCCCACTACAGCAAAATACGTTAGCATAATCTGTACTAGAGAATAAAGAGCCGTCTCAGGAGCAGCTAGACTGCATGAGCTCTCAGGGAGCAACTTATCTACATTGAGAAGAAGCCCGGGAGTACGTGTAGGGAAGGTTAGAGAAATTTTTGAAATAACATAGAAACACGTACTTCATGATTATAACCCCAAAGGATGCCACTCTTTACTTTCCAATTAGCAACACATATCGTCTCTAGGTAGTATTTATAGTTAAACTAACCAGAATTTCATATGGGTTTTCTCGATACTCTAGACATATTTCCCCGCCCTTATGGTCTTCTAGAAATTCCTTGCTGACACCACGGGCGGTTACTATTCGTAGCCTCCTGAGCGGGCCATACTTGATTCGTTTATAGGGATTTGTGTAATCGTGCCATGTTATTACTTCCGATATCCGGTCACCTGGAGTGATGTCAATGGCATCTAATTCGTTTACCCATTGCCCTACGATGACTGGTATAGTAGAATTATCGTATTCGAGCCAGAGACCTGTTATATGTCTCGGTGAAGTTATTTCCTTTATATTGTCTATTGAAACACGAATTCTCCGAAGGCGTGAAAAGTCTGCGGCGGTGATGGCAAACCCTCTGGGATATGCTAACATATCCTGAGCTGAATCCAATGTCTCTGCGGTGATAGGAATAGAGTGTGTAATGCCCAAATTCCCAAGTAGAGGTAGTTGCGAGTCCGTATTTATAACCTGACGTCGTGCTGAGAAATCTAGGAAGTGCCCCAATGGCGACTTGAAGTGGCGTATTTAGTCAGAGGCAAGCAATACGATTTAGTGGCGCATCTCTTACATGGACCTTTGCATAAAATGCCGTGAAATGATTCCCAGGTTCAGCTTGTAGCACATGGCTTTTCTCTTCAGTTTCTCCATATTCTTTACCGTAGAGGTGAAAGTGTTTCTCTCTTCCTAGGCTGGTGGTAATCTAATACAAATATTGGTTCGTAAGCAATTTCCTATCATTTAGCGAGCACTGCCGTCTTCTATCTGGAAAGGGTAAGAGGGGAAATGGGTGGATCGTACCGTGATGGCCTGGACTGTGTCCGGATAATAGTAGGCGATGATCTTAGTTATAACCTCACCGCCCGGGCCGTCAATTGGGAAACATTGTCGAATTGCTGGCGTTTCAATTATCTCGTCCAAACTATTCCTGAAGTTCTTGCGCCCATAGAAGCGCTCACTCCTATCATTATAAATGAATGAAATACCCGTGAACACTGAGGGGTATTTTCCCATGAATACATCTATTCTGACCAGTGATTGTAGTAATTTTCCATCAGTTCCACCGAAGTCCATATTGAGACACAAGTTGAAGTATTGTGTGATAAGGGGAGCAGGAAAAGGCCATGTTGGATGGACCGTCGGAATGCTTGGATTCCATATTTCTCCAGCGCACCATTCTTGGGGAGAGACTGGAACTGCTCTGCTATTAATAGGGGCCAACGACGCTGGGACTGGTTGTTCTATAAGTGAGATAGAGATGATTTTGCAGGCCTGTAATAAGAATTAGCTCTCTCATGCATTATTGTGATCTGATTTAACGTACGTCAAGAGCAAAATGAAAGCCGACACACTGCATATTGTCTCCTGGTGTTAGTCTGCCTATCCCGCTCTGAGGTTCTGTAAGTTCCATGTCCCCTATCGAGACGGAATATGAGCTTTGAATCCCTCGAATATGAAAACGCAATCCGACTAAACCTTTCGTCTCCATAACGGCCTCGATATACTCTATAGAACTCTGAGGCTCCAAAGATATTTCGTGTCCTTTACGCGGATTAATAAATCCGACCTTTTGCGGTGCAGGGTCCCCTGGATTAGCAGCTAAGAAATGGAAACCGCTTATATATGTCTTTCCATTCGAGTAAACAAATGAAGCCCGTAGCCGTTGGGGTATGGAACCCAGGGAATGAGGCCAAACGAGGTTTTGGCGCCTAAAGAGCCTACAGCTCAAAGACAGTGGTCTCTTTATAGTTGTGCTACAAGAATAAAAGGATGCTTCTGCAAACACTGGTCTTTGGGGGAACGGCTCCAAGTTCCAATACGGGGGGTCATCTCCGCACGGGTCGTTTGCCAGACGTACGTATAAGGCGTCGGTCATATGTTGAAATATATGCCAAATGCGATGTCGGTTTCTTAAGCCATGGAATAATTCTGATTTCAATGCTCCTTTCTACGTATCCAAGTATCGTTAGGTAATTGAAGTAGCGGGTAAAGTAAAGGTAGAAGAAGGTAGAAGAAGAAGATGCAAGCAATTTCAAGAGAAAATATAGTGGTTCTTGTAGAAATATTCTACACATACAGCTTTGAGGTATAGCGCCCGCCAATCTGCGGGCTCAGCCGGCCTTGAGTTGGAAAGGCCGGCAAAAACGAAACCCATTTCAAAATCCGGGCCGAACCGGCTAGACCAGAACTTCTGATCAAGGAACTCTGGAGAGGAACGATCAGCCGTGTATCTTGAAGCGAGCCGTAAGTTGCAAACATCTCGACTTGGTAGTTGGGCAAGGATGAGCACGATAAGCTCGCTTGGAAGAAGTAAGAAAGGATCTGGCTTAGAGTAATTCCTATGTTTCGTATAAGAGTTGGCCAAGTAAGCGTAAAAGTATTTGGCTTCATTCTCAAGACTTTCCTCTTCAGGTACAAACTCCTCAGTTATGTCGCCCGTGATGAATGAGTAACTAGTCAAATTCACACGAGTGAAATAGCGGCCATGGACTTCTCCTTCGCGTGGGTGGAGTTGACTGGCGTGTCCGTAGTTATGGCCAGGTACTAAAGCCTCACTCTCGGCACTCACGGGGGTATTGAATAGTATAGCAAAGAGATGATGTGCTAAGCTGTTAACAGGAACCTCATGATTCGGATCAACACGTTCTCTGAGAAGCTTCCAGCAGGCATCGTGGAGGACATAACACCAATACTCGGCAGGTTCACATTGTGGATAACCGATTTCATGTGTCGCGAAATCCTGATGTAGATCTTGCAGCGGTTCGTAATTACGATAGTGACTGTCATACTCGACGGGGGCGATGACATTTCCCTCTATATCGAGCCATCCAGTTCCCGTTATAAAAGAACCTTCAAGTTCTTCCGTAGTCCGTACTAAAAGAAAGGTGAGATTTTTGGTTTTAAGTATTATGATCTGAGACTGAGACTGGGACTGAAACTATTTCTTTTTTTCATACATACACGCTCGAACTTCTTGTAACCAATTAAGACGATAGTCGGGATTTGCAAGATTATCATCAGGTGTTAACCACACATCAACTAGGACATCGCAGAGAGGACAGAATCTAGACTTAGTAGACATAACGAATGAGGATGTAGGACATTGGACGTGAATAATTTATAACTTTATGTAGGTAAGTGTAGTTAATGTATGTAGGTACCCAAAGTTTTAAAATAAGGTATAAAGCTGCCTACATCTTAATCGATAGATAGATGAAGTATTCCGTATTCCGTTTCCCGTTTCCCGTTTCCCGTTTTCCCCTCTACCAATAAAATCCACTCCCGGTACTGCCGACTTTGTTAATAAGCACCTAGGTATATAATATATGTCCATCTGTTTATAATATTTATTAAACGCGGGTTGAGTAACACATGAGAAACTCGACGAAAAAACTATCAGGTCATGAAGATGTAATTATTTGCATCTACATAGGTGATCAATATAAATCGCATCATCCCAAAACAACCAAACCGAAACCCTGTAGAACTAGCCCGCATACCATTAACCTAGGCATATACTGCTATTACAAATTACAATCTTGCTATAATTTGTTACGAGTAGCAACATCAACCACAATAATAACATGTAAACCCGAGGGTCGTCACGAGCCTCACTTAGAAAATGCTGTTTACAAGATTACTACCAATCGTAGCACCAGCGCCAAAGATGGCAGCATTTCCCAGCTTTTTACCAAACTTCTTTCCATTTTGCTCCATCTTGCTCGGTTCGGCGGGCGTACTGGGACTACCACCTCCTTGCGCCACCGCCATAGGGGGAACTTGTGCATTATACGGGTTTTGGGCCTGCGGCGGCGGTGGATAACCGCCATTATCTCCTGGGGTAGCTGTAGCGTATACCGGTTGAGCCGGGGCGTAGAAACCTGACTTCTCACTGTGGTCTATCTCAACGTAATTCTTGGGAAAGATACCCTCGGCGTTCGTCCGCTTGTTGCGTCCCATCCACCAGTCGTCATTCATATATTCGTATACAGCAATCTTATCCTCGCGCTCAAATGATAGATCTCGATCATCTGCAGCCTGGTATTTGTAGAGTGCCTTCGCGTGGGCGATGATCGGCTTCGATGGGGGTGGAGGAGGAGGCCCTGTGCGCGAAGGGAGCGAGGGCGGACCGGTTGAGCTGTATGCTGGAGGTGCGGGAGTGGAAGTCGGGTTCTGATTGATTGCTAAGTTGGCCATGGAATGAACAGGTGGTGTATGTTGCGGTGGGGGACCTGGAGGGGGCGAAACGACAGAGGCACCTCGCGTTGATGGCGTAGGCGCACCAGAGAGGGAGGTCTCTGCGGGAAGCGCTCTATGAATTGAGTCGAACACATCGTCTGTTAGAACCCCCTTCTCAAGAAGATGTTCAAGCTCCTGGAAACTAGTTAGCGACAAGGATACTCTCTACACAGTTATCCTAATACCTAGAGGGAAGATTTGGAAAGGCTTGGGAAGGCTTGGGAAGGCTTAGCTAAATGCTAGCATACATTCTTGATGAGACGAAGCGACTTGTTAGTCGCAATAATCTCCTGTCGATCGAGGGTAACCATCTTGTTAAAATAATTTGACTCTCCAATTGTACAATTCACAATATCAAGATAAGTAGCGAAAGTAGAAAAATGTATTGTTACTGTTAAACTGCGGCTACTCGGAAGACTGGTAGCAGATTGTTGATTGTTGGTGGAATGACGGGAAATGGACAGAGGCAAAGCCCCGCCTCAGGCTCCTTTCAGTTGTATGAAGTGGGTGGCTGTGCACAATCCCTAGGTACCTGCTATATTGGAAGTTCCAATACCCGCGGATTTAAGTTATGTAAGTTCATAATTTGGGTAACGCTGTTGCATTAATCTCTCCTTTCTCTTTTCTAAGAAAAAAAAAAGAAAAAAAAAAACACCCATCACATAGTGGCATCTTGTACTAACAAAAATAGGCCCTAGGCTAGATGTTTTATATGGTATATATCTTGACTTCTAACGCATTTCTAAATATCCTGCAAATCTAGACAAAAGGGCTGTTCTTCACAACATATTTGTCAACATATTCGTCCACAGCCGTAGTCTCTAATTTCTTGCCATTCATCCCTAGATCGATAAGCTCCTTAACTTGCGACTCAGAGAAATGTGGTCCTAGGTGTCGCTTGTACTTGGCTAGAATGTGCGGCTTGGCTTCTTCTCTTCTTAGGCGGTGTCCTAGAGGAGCCTCAACAACAACCTCATCCAGGATCGTACCATCGTTCAGCTCGACCGTCAGGGCGTTAGAGATAGTACGTAGCTCCGGGTCGTGGTAGTCCTTGGTAAACTGCGGGTCCTCGACACACTTGATCTTCTGGCGGAGCGACTCAACTAACGGGGACGTCGCCGCCTCGCCGCCGTCAGTGTAGTCGGTCGCCTCCAAGCGCCCGAATACGAGCATAACCGAGCACATGTACTGGATACAGTGGTCGCGGTCCGCAAAGTTGTCCATCGGCTTGAATTGCTTGTCGATGATCCGGATGCAAGCCTCATGTGTCCTACAGGTAATACCCTTAATATCAGCTGCAGACTTACCTAAGTCCTTCAGCTTGTTGTGAATCTTCTGGGAAGCCTCTACCGCAGTCTGCGAGTGGAATTCGGCTAAGAGAAGGCAAATTAGCAAGGTGGCAGCCTTGTGGGTTTATCAATGTACGAACCTGGATACGAGACCTTGAATAGAACGTTCTCCATCACGTAGCTGCCGTAAGGACGCTGGAACTCGAACTTGTTGCCCTTGAACAGGACGTCGTAGAAACCCCACACAGGCGCAGATAATACAGTAGGAATACCGGGCTCGCCCTTCGCGACCTTCAACGCAAGGTTGACGGCTCTTTGACAAGCATCGCCGGCAGCCCATGACTTTCGGGACATGGTGTTCGGAGAGTGTCGATAGGTTCGCAGGCTCTGTCCGTCAACCCAAGCCTGGGTAACGGCGTCGGCGATTTGCTTCTCGCTCAATCCGAGCATGTGGGATACAACCGCGGTACTGGCAACTTTAACGAGCACAACATGGTCAAGACCGACTTTGTTATACGAGTTAAGTAGTGCCAGACAACCCTGGATCTCATGCGCCTTGATCATGCCCTCGAGAACGTCCTTAACGGTAAAGATCTTGCCTCCGGCTAGGTTGCCGCCAGCTTTGTTGGTGCGGTTAACCCAGTCGGCAACGGCCAGGATAGCGCCCAAGTTGTCTGAGGGGTGGCCCCATTCTGCGGCTAACCAGCAATCATTGTAATCAAGCCATCGGATCGTAGCACCGATGTTGAAGGCACCATTGACGGGGTCGAGAACGAAGTCGGTACCAGGGACCCTAGTACCGTTGGGGACGACAGTTCCTGGGACAACTGGGCCAAGTAGCTTAGCGCATTCCTTAAATCGTAGACCCTCAAGTCCACAACCTAGAGTATCAAGGAAAACCCATCGTGCGGTGTCAAACTATTTGCAGATTATATGTCAGCTAATTGCGTACCCCACCAATTTTCACGATACGGTTTAATATGAAATAGAGGACTCGTACAGCTAATTCAGAGTCAATCGGCTTAGTCACGTAATTGGCAATATCCTTGATCTCAGGATCGTATTCTCTTCCTTCTTGAGGCATGGCGGGAGCGGATCGTTGCGTGGTAGTTGTTGAGAATGGGGAAGACGAAGCAGGAGAGCGGGTGTAGGCGGGGTGGTTTAATCGTATCGTAGCTCCAAGTTTCGCTGTTGTTGCACGCGAGGATACACTTAATGGTGATGTTCTTTGCAAGATGGTTCTTGGTTGTAAACGTAACGAGCGGGAGGCTGATAGGAGACTACGATTAACTGAAGACATCTTGCATTGGCCGTGGACTCAACAAATTGCAGGCCAACGTCTCCAAGGGGAGTTTTGGAGGCTAGGAGGGAGCTTTCATTAAGAAGACGAAACGAAACGTAGGGCCGGTGAATTTGGAGGCCGACCTTATTCCCTCGGTACCTACAATCCTAGGTTAGATAGGTTAGATAGGTTAGGTACCTAGGTTAGGTAGTACCTACCTACCAAGGTACGGTTAACTTGCAGTATAAACCCGGCTACATACGGCCAATGGCGGGGAAGAGAACCCCAGAACCCCAGAATTCGAAAAACTATGATATCAGTCAGCAACCCTCCACCTATTACCTAGGTAGGGTCAATATAATCCCAATTATATACTTTCACGATTCCTTTTTTTGTTCTCAACCTAGGCACTCGGGTCTTGATCTTAAACGAACATGCTTAACTATTTTATTGAGCAATATGAGGTTGTAGGAACCCTAACTTTTATGGACGTCCCACCACTGAATCGATATTGTATCGGCGTATTTAGTAGCAAATACACCCCGCGTCCCCAACACCACAACCACTTCAAGAACTCCAGCCAACATGGTTCTTGTGCTGCCGGTAGCATGTATTATTAGCTAGCAACTGGAGGCATTACGTAATAAATTTGCGAATTTAAAATGAACCAGCAATATGATATTTGAATTCGAACCTGATCCTCGGGTAGCGCTTGGAAGATGGCAAAATATATCATGACAAAGAGTAGGGGAACGAGGGAGGAAAAAAAAAAACGGAAGATCTCCCAAAATCTACAAAAGAAAAAAAAAGAAAATTCGTGACAAGAGTGGGACTTGAACCCACGCGGATTGCTCCATGAGGATGTAGGAATTAAGGTGACCTTAACCTCACGCCATAACCAACTCGGCCATCTTGCCCTTGAGACTTCTGATTCGCATAAACAGCTTATAGTTTAATTCCTAATCTCAACCGAATAGGGTTAGTGTAACACTTGTCTAGGTTCTGTATATCGACCACATCCATCCTCCCCGAATACATCATACAAATTAAATGATAACTACCTAGGTAAATAAGCAAACCTATCATTAGTATTATTATTATTACCACATATCCTACTCGCAGCACTCACCAAACAATAGCACCCCTAACATACCCACGATCCACAAGCTCCCTAAAGTTTCTCTCCAAGCATTTAAACATATACCCATTCAGATGTCTTCCACTACCCAATACATCAACAATCCGCTCGAAATCAAACTCTTCCGAAGGCCGCGAGCATTTCTCCAAGATTCGTCTTAGGACAGAAGTCTTGCACCTCGGATCCCTAGCTGCCGTGCGCAAGCTAAGCGCCAACAATGACTGCTTTGTTACGTCTATGTCTATACTTCCCTCCATATTATCCCCCCTCTCTTCCTTCAACGCCCGAATAATACCCACATACTCATCCCTCAACTCCTTCAATATCCACGGCGCATCCTCATATCGATTCTCTTCCGGCTCCTCATATGTCCCCTTCCCCCTCTAGAGCACTGGCGACGGCCGCCAGCGCCACGCAAACGTATTAAAATCTCTGACGAGCCACGGCGGGAAAGTCTCGTTACCAAGTGATCTCGGCGCAACGTGCACGCCGTCCCAGCCCACGATCGCTTTGATATCGCCTTCTTTAGACACGATGATGTGGCGCATGCTCAGGTCCGGGTGTGTAAGGACGAATCCCTTCTTATGTTGACTCGCCTTTTCCTTGCCCTTAGTGGATCTTGGCTTAGAGGGCTCGGAGACAAGATTTACGAGGAGGCGAAGTAATTTATCGACGCCGATATTTGCTTCGGTGTCGCATGGGTACTGATCTAAAAGTGATGTGTACATTTCCTTCGCGTTTCCAAAGGGACCTACTGCGGTGTACAGAGGTACTCTCTCGCAGTCCTCGTTGTCAAGCCAGCGGTTTATCATGGCCTGTATGTCAAGCTCCCTCGAGGGTCCTACGTCGGTGAGCATCCCGTTACTGTCGAAGACTGGAGCCCCCCCATGTTTAAATTCGTATTTCCCAAGTTCAAGCACCGCCCGCGCTAGATTCTGCAGGACCTTACTCCTTATTACCCTGATCCCCTTCTCGTCATCCCCGTGAAACCAGACCTGATCCAGTGTCAGACCAGTCACGTATTCCATGATTAGATAGGGAACATGAATCTCGTTATGAGGAGAAGAATCGGCGTCGATGATCGCGGGCACCGGCACGCCGGTCTCCGTGCGAAGCATATAGAGCACAAGTGCTTCGGTACGGAGCGCTTCGGCGCATAGTCCATCCCATATATCCGGCGTACCGTTGATAGGGATCTTAATCATCCACTTAATATCTTCGTGGTCCTGGGAACCGGCAAACACGATTGAATAGAAGATATGCGCCGACCCTAAGAACGGCCCGTCGACCTGGGGTAGTTGTAGTGGAGATGAACCGTTGACGGATGTGAGCCTGTAGCGAGCCTGCATGATACCAAATGTAAAGGATGCAATAGTCGCTATGTCGATATGGGAGAGTATACCAGCATAGTCGTGGTGTTTCCTTTGGCTCCTCCTCTTCCGCTCCATAGCAGCGTTCTGGCTTTTTTCCGCCGGTGCAGCAGTTACGAGTGCGTCTTTAAGCGAGGGTTTGCTTTTTACTTCTTTTGTGTCCAGTTCTTGGTGACCCAACTTGACTTCCCATCGTGATAAATTTACCAACTTACCTAGGTCCGCCCATTTTCTATTGCTGTCTAACCCGCCTGCGTAGTCGACATGTGATTGGTTTTTACCAATCTTCAAAGACAGTCCCAGAATCAGTCCTAGGTTCACGTGCTGTTCCTGAGCTAGTCGATCCAGTTCTTCTTGACGCTCAAAGCGAGATCGCTCTATAAAGCTTTGTGCTAGGGAATCTGACATCGCTTCTAAGGAGGAAAAAAAGGTGTGCTAAATGATACAATGCTATTGAATAACTTTGTGAAAAGTAGCTGGACATAAAGGTTTATAGAGCTAGAAAAACCAACAAAGACTTGCTTCATGATGATGTTGGTGGCGTCGGTTTCCGTATCCGGAAGCTATTATTATCAATATTCTTGCATCGTATTTGGCATTGGCATGTTTCCACGAGCTTGCACGCCTAGTAAACTCCCTGTAAACTCCCCGTACAAGTCTAAAGTATTTCTAGCCATCTAAAGTATATACGGCCAAACGCCTTTAGTCTTTCATATAAGGGTATAACCACCACTGATTACCGTCATGTATCCCTCCAGGAAACTCACCTAAAAATAATAGTGCTAAAACCTCTTATAATCTGCTACTATAAAGTCGACACAAGGGAGGAGAATAACCACCAACAGATAACATCGATGCCGTAGAACTATTCATAGGTCCATAGTCACGGTCAAATCGTCCACGAACTGTAACCGTATTCAAGCGTAACAGTTTAGCATGCAGGCAGACCATGTCTTTCTAACCCGTGGCCAGCCTATTCGTGGCCAGCCAACTCCTTGCCAGCCTACTAGAAAACCAGCCGCGCGTTCTGTAAGGCGTAGCAAAGCCGAATACTACCAAGACCTATACCACCAAGTACCAAGGCCGACGAGGAGTAGAGTAACGAATACCACAAGACCCTCTTTTGATTGCGAGATCAGCATTGACCAACCGATAGTTGGCTCCCATTTCTGGATATAAGCTCGGCGTTCCCAAGACTGAAAGTCGATTGGGAATGGGAGCTTGATCCGAGGGTCTACAGGTAGGGGACTGTCACCTTTTGTTCTTAACTCCGATTCCAGAGCAGATTCGGGCGGCATAAGACAATCATGCTCAAGCATTGGGACCTCTACACGCAAGAATACTGCTCTATGGTCGCTTGATCTGACGGGGGGGAGCGCATTATAATCTAGTATCTTCATACTCTTATCGCCGACGGTCTCCCTGGCCCACCAGGGTATCTCTTGGTATAGAATGCGGTCGCACCAGCCGGGCCATCGATGAAGAGCCCACGACCAGTCGACTTCATCCATGTCGTCTTCGTCATCCCCGATGCGATCAAGCCCGGTGTGTGGCTTTGGTTTTGGGGACACTACTAGCTTATATGTTGGTGGGAACAGGATCTCTGCCTCGCTCAATCCGTGTAGTGTGTGGCCAGCATCTTTCTCTGCAGTAAGCTGATCGCGCGCCAAGAAAGGCGAGAAGTGATTAGAATTCACAGTATCAGGATTAGTATCAGGAAAGACTGAGTCCGAAGTTGGTGAACTCTTGGATATACGATAGTTTAGGTCTCCAGCAACAAAGAGGTGGGCGCCGGGCTTATATATGGAAATATCGTGCAGTGATTTTTCGGTTGTGTCCTGCGGGAGTAGAGCTTGCTGGGCTTCGGAGTCATCGTCACCCCGAATAGTGGACTGCGTCGCCTGACTTTCTGCAATTTCCTTAGGATTCTCAAATACGAGGCCAGAGACGATAGCTTCCCAATTCTTATTCCTCTTTTCGAGATTCCACTCCATAGCAGCCAGATGAGCACCGACGAAGGTGAGTTCGGTCGATGCTAATAAACAGCCATCCGTATTCCTTTTGTTGTAATGCATCCGAAGCCCCACAGCTCCTTTATTAGGCATGTCACCAGCGCCAAAGGCAACAACCGTAGCCCGTAGATTCTTCACCGTGTTTGGGTCGCGGGCGAAGAGAAGAATGCCTGTCATACCAACATTGCGCGCAGTCACTAGCGTATACAGATGCTCTACCCCGTCGGCGAATTTAGCAGCGGCAATATTTACGGCCGACTCATATCGTTGGAAATAAGGATTGAGCATGTAGGAGCCAATTAAGGCCTGAGCCAGTGGTGCCATCTCCTGGAGGGATCTAGACAGACAATTAATTATCAGAAAAATGAAGTATTGCTTAACACACTACTCAATGTGTCGCCTAATGAATGCATTTTATATGATACTTACATGACGACCAACTCTGGAAGACTCGAAGCGTTCCGTGCGAATGCATTGTATAAGTGTCGAGCAAAGACGGGGACGTTAATCTGGTGCTTCGCAGCATTGAAGGTGAGTATGAAGACGTCCAACGTCGGAACTGGATCCATCTCTGTAGACGAATTAAAAGCTAAGTTTCGGTGTTTCGGTGTTTCGGTGTGCAGTCAGGGTTGTAATGTGAATTTGTAGAATGGAACCTTGATCTTCCAAAAGTTGCAAGCTCTAATGTGTTAAGTTTATGTTGTATCACCTTCTCTTCCAAGATATCGGGGTTTTTGAAACCTCCCTCTTTCCTTTCCGCGTAATAGATATTATGTCATCGATATCCAATTCTCGGGTATGGATGTTCAGGGTCCTTCCGAATCCGGTATTATACGAGTATTTAGGTTAGGTAGATGGCTAAATAGGTGCTAGACGAACACCAGGAGGTACTTAATCTTGTTTTCCTCCCCTACGAATTCGACGACACTTGCCAACTCTTATATAATTTCACTCATTTTTACATCCATTCAAAATAGGGCTATGTGATCAGGTATGCGACCATATTACATATATATCTTATCCTAGACAAAAACCTGCCCATGTCAGGCGCTCTGCGACTATTCAAGGCCATGTGATCTTCGAGAATGTGCACAGCCTCTCCGAATAGCCGCTTCTATCACAAGACTTCCCTTTACTATTGGTCGAAATACACCCCTTACCTTGAGCATGTCTACTACTATACCAACCCCTGAAGTATTACGTAGTCACAACTCGTCCATTGTTACGAATTCAAGTTTACCAATGATAATGCAAATATAATTCATTCTGTGTAACTACCTAGCGTGTATGTCTGTCGTCATCGTCGCAGAAACCCCCCTCTCCATCAATGTTTCCTGAGTGCACTTCACCGACGCTACCAATCTACCGCGAGCTTAGACTGCGTCTTTCGTTTCGTCGAGTATCGCAATATTTTTTAAACGTCCTGTTTCTAACGCCTTGTAAGGTCAATGAGCCCGGAGGTTCGTGGATACTACTACTGGCTAAACGTGCGGAAGACACCGCCCATGTTTATTAATCCGCCTCAACCTGGAAAAGGATTGTTTCCGACCACGGGCTGAGATTTCACCACGACTGACGGTAAGGCCGATAGTATGTAACCATAGTACGTAAGCTGTTAGCTCCGCCCATGTTAGTATCGTAGATTCAAGACCAAGATCTGGCCTGTGCGGATTTAGGCGACAACAAGCTCCGGAGCATCATTAGGCTGGCGTTTGATATTGCTGAACACCCCAAGACGAACTCCCACCCACTTCATTACAACATCCCCAGGAGTGGATATTGGCATAACGATGCAAAATCCGAATGGGAAAATGAACGAAAAGAAACCATCGAAGAAGCGAAAAAGAAACCAAAGAAGTTCGTCATATCAGAAAGGCTAATCGATCGCATCGAAGGAGCATCAACAACTCGAAACATGAAGATATTAGTTTCGAAAGTAGAAGAAGCCCAGGCTCCGGGTAGGCATCATCCTCTAATTCATACGCATTATTGAAAAGCGAAGAATTGAGATTGACATGCCATGATAAGACTTAATTCCACAACGACACCCCAAACAAGTCAGAGTGCCGGAAGTGCCGTTCAAACAAACCTAGCCACACTTAAGAAGAACGTTGAATGTGCGCGAAGCACAAATCGACGCCTTCTAGTGTTACCAGGTTGTTCGAGCCACGGAATTGAGTCGTAAACCGGGAGTCATCGAAGAACGGAAACAATAGCAATCCATACGATATGAAAGGGATCGTGCGAGGTCCTCTATCCGATAATAATAGGCATAGGTCCTTGACGGACGTTCCAAAGCCAATGCAGAGGAAGATTGACGAGGTTACCACGATTCCGAGTTACTTTCCATTGTGCAGGTCAAACATGCGTCAAGCCCGCTACAACGCAACAGTTATCACTAATGTGAAAATGCCGTCGAATCATTTCGGTCGGTAGGATCCAGATGCATATCCAGAGCCAGCGCCCTGGCCTTTGGAAGCTGATCGCAGCCTGTTACCGCAAACTGAAGTGTCAGCAAATCGTGTCAGCAATTCCTCCGTCTAGCGCTGTAAATCACACCAAACTCGAAGGAAAAATGATTCCTTACTAGGAATGCTTGGGCTGGGCTGGCGAGACACTCACATCCTGTCGCTTCCTCCGACGGCACGGTTGGTTTCTGGAGTGTCAACGCCGGGAACACCGCGCTCGATTACCTTACGGCGAGAGCTGGGAATCGCGTTTGGCTTCACAGTACCCGACGGGGGAGCCTGACCTGCTGCTGCTGCAGTGGTTCGTCGGGCCTTGTCGTCTTCATTCTCACCCTGGCCGGCCGCCTGGGCGATTGCCTGGGCGTTCTTTTGATACTTATAGACAGTCCAATCGAAGACGTAGTCGTACTGGAACCCTTCACGGACGAAGAGATCACGGAAGATTTTTCGGAGGTAGCTGTAGTCGGGCTTGTCATCAAATCGGAGGGAACGGGTGTAGTTCAGGTAAATGGCAAATTCGTTGGGGAAACCACGGCAAAGGACCTCGGTCGGTGTAGTCATCTTCTTTTCCATGATGCGGTCATACTTCTGCTTCTTAGTAGCAGCCTTGAGACCCTGCCAGGGAAGAGAACCTCGGCAGAAGTATAGCATCACATAGCCTAACGACTCCATATCATCACGACGGGATTGTTCTGCGCTAGTTAGTTTCTATTACGAGGGCATCAGCAAAGAACAACTACTTACCAACACCAAGATGGGTATTGATGGAGGCATATCGAGCAGTACCAGTCAAGTTCTTGTTCTCACGGTAAGGAATATGGAAGTGAGTCTTGGGGTCTCGGTATTTCTTGGCAAGACCAAAGTCAATAACATTGACCTGGTTACCTCGTTTGCCGATGCCCATTAAGAAGTTGTCAGGCTTGATATCACGGTGGATGAATGATTTAGCGTGTATATATTCGATGCGGGAAATTAGTTGGTCGGCGAGGAGCAACACAGTCTTCAAGGAAAACTTCCTGTTACAAAAGTTGAACAGGTCTTCCAAACTAGGACCGAGAAGATCTAGGACCATGGCATTGTAGTCGCATTCGGTTCCAAACCAGCGGACGAAGGGGATACCAACGCCACCAGCAAGAGACTTGTAAACTCGAGCCTCATATTCGAGCTGAGGGTGCTTCGCTTTGACAGACTCTAGCTTAATGGCGATTTCTTCACCCGAGATGATGTTGGTGCCAAGATAGATATCACCGAACGAACCGGAACCGATCTTTCGACCGATACGGTACTTATTACCGACGCGAAGATCCTGCAGTAAGTCAGCACCAGTCAGCTCACCTGCCAACCGTATTCATGCTCGGAATACAACGAAAGTTTTGCAAGACAGGCTTCCGAAGACGCCTTCATGCTGACTATAGGGGGTACCCCCATCAACGCACACCGACATTCGGTCTCCACTATCTAGACGAGAACCAAGACAATCCATAGCACGATCCACCGCCAGATATGATCATGATAACTAAATTAACGACATACCATAGTAGTCATGCTGATTATTGGGGTTGAGCTACCAAGCTCGACAAAGGTGGATTAGATAAACACAGAAGCCGGGCTTCTGTGGTTTAAATCGACTCGCTGGGTCGATTATGAGGGTTTATCGAAACTATTATGGTCAACCTGTTCGAATCGAAATTAGTAAGACGATATTTACCTAGCAGGCAACTATAGATATTTGATTTTGCATTCCGAAATGAATTATTCAAGATGGTTTTGCAACGTACAAAAGCAACAGCGACGATTTCTGACAATAAAAGAGTGGCAAAGTAAAATGCGTTTAGATTTAAAATCAAAGGGCAGGGCAAGATAAGCCGACGAGACAAATAGATAAATGGACTGCTCAAACTCTCAAGCATAAAAGAACTTGGAGCGATTGCTGATACCCGACTGAGGTTTGAAATGGAATGGAGGGTTCCGACCGAGAGCAGAAGTACGGAGAAAGGAGATGCTTGTCTTACCTGACGAACTGGCGTTTGTAGTAGCTGTAACCAGCAGTTTACTGGCGTCAAAGAAAATGGAAAATGGGAAATTGATGGAATGAATAGTAAGAGAGAGGGTGGAGGGAAAAGATAAAAGCAGAAGACGTGGCCGTCGAATATCGAATTAATTTCGCCGGTCAAGTAACACGTCTCAGTCGAATACGACGGCGAGTGGGTGTATGGGAAAGATGGAAAGTTAGTGGTTAGGTTCGGTAGGGGAAGAGAGAAAAGGAAGAATGAGACGGCGGTGGACGAATTTGGCTGAGTGGAGGAGGGATGGGCTGGAATGGGGTTGGGCGCGCCTCACGAAGCTGGGCAGGACCGACCCCGGTACTGATTGGGTTTTTGGCGCGCTGAAAGTGGGTGCAAGTGTCCACTGGTTTGCTGGTTTGCTGGCTGGGTCAAACTGGCTGGGCTCAACCTGTACTTTACTCCTAGGTACCTACTTTTAGTGGACAAACGAACTAAGGCAACTGTGGCTGACAATTATGTATGTATAACTGCATCCTGTAGCCTGCAACGCTTGAAGAAACCGAAGGGAAGTCACCTTGCCCAGGCTTAGATATGGTACTTACGCACATGTAATACATACCGATAACAGGTACAGTCTTTAGCTTTTGGGGTAAGTATCTTTTCACCGCCGTAAGGCCGTGCAAGCTGCGTACATGTAAGAGGTAGGTACTACCACCAAGTACTTGAAACATGTACCTTATGTTAGATACATGTAGGTAATCTACATGTATCAAAGTCTACATGTACCTATAATCTTTACGAGCGGAATTTAGTTGGTGGGTTGCTCAATGGTCCTCAATAACCCTCAGCAACCGGATCGCTAGTTTCAGAATATCAGAACCGGCAGTTGCTTCTGCCGTCGTTAATAATCTTCTTATCTTCTTATATTCTCTCATCAAATACTCACAATGATGAATACGCCGTGAGTAACCTTAAATGCAATAACCGTTAGATCATGTACCTAAGTCTTACACACAAAAAAAAAAGCATGCAAAATGACAACCGACGCATCCGTAGCGCTGTTTATTTTAAGGCGTCCAGATGGCGAAGTGTAAAAATCAAGCCCCAGTCCTTAATTGAGGGGGCTCGATAATTCAAGTGTTGAAAGGCGCATTGTTGAAAATGCATTGTGAAGGGTGATAATTCAATTTCGAATAGCTCCATTCATCTCGAACCAATAGTATAGAGAATCCAAATCGGACCCTGACGAGGGAATCAGCTACAATCAGCTACTATATGTTACATATACTACCAACACTACCTATATATGTAGTATAGTGCGTATATACGTGCATGTACCTAATACGTCGGAGCAGAGCACAAGGGTAGATCACGAGGAGGATCACGAAAAGGCGCACCAAAGTAAGTATGCATCCGGATAGGAAGCTTTGGCCTGGGAAGAAGCTCTGTAAGCTCTGTAAGCTCTGATATACTCTGTAAGTTCTGTAAGTTCTGTAGTTATGCTCAATCGATGGAAGCGGCATTTTCAAATGTCAAAACCAAAGCAACAAATGGCCACTTACTTATTTACGGGCTACTATTATTATTATTATTATTATTATTATTCGATATTGTTGTTATTCAGACGTTAGAGGTATTTGTTACTTCATTTTATATTTACCCAAGCATAAAAGCCCCCATTCCCCCAACTTTACATCGCGAACTCATGCCTCATACGGAAACGAATTAAACGCCCAGTAGTATGACACGCCATAGAGATCGACGGATAGAACTCTTACGCTGGCGTGCACTGATTCGTGGGCTACAATTCGATTTCAATGTAATAAGTTTTCATGCTATGAAATACATACGTGCCATATACCATAAATAAATAAAAACGTCGTCAACCAAAGTAATTGATATCCCCCCGTCCTCCCCTTTTTTTCTCCTAGGACTTTCAGGACCTTTAAGTCTTTAAGGGAAGAACATTAGTGTTTGACGATCCAAAAATAGCTTGATCCACCGGGCGGCAAAGGATTTTTTTTTTCTCGCAAGTTCACAATTTCCAATTCTTGGCCTAAAGTGGCGGCGGCCTGCGACCTGCAACGCAACTTGACATCACAAGCGTACCTATTCTCTATCTTACCTAGTGAAACTCGGTTTCTTTTCATGCCATGTCAGCTCCGAAATGGAAAGGGGAAAGGTCATCTTATTAACCCTTTTTTTTTTTTTACACTGTAGCTTTTACAACCCCCCCATCCATTCAACGGTATTACTTGCAGCAACAGCAGCAACAGCACGTCAGCTAGGTACTGGTCATCTGTAAAGTAACCGAACATCTACATATAAACTAAGACATGATGGAAGAGGCTTGACAAAATATGCACATTATCTACAAAATTCAACATTATGTATTTGCCTCTTACGTTTGTGGATTTATTTGTGTACATTTAGGCCGTAAGAGCCTCGGTTATCATACGATATTGAAACAGGGCATTTGATGCCTAAAAATATACCCTGAATGACTTGCTATGCAAATCATAAGATGGAGATGATAGAAAGATCCGGTAAGCACCGGTACCTCTACTGCAATATGTGAATCATGTTAATACATCATCATCATCATCATCATCATCATCATCATATACGTACGTGTAAATTTGCCAACTCGTCAGCAACCAGCTTCATGGCCTAAGACAAGCCAGGCTTGCGTACTTAGCTGCCAAGTATTACGAGCTCACGTTTTCAAACATCTTCGGTTATTCAACTTCAACACTAATACTATGAGCTTGTCCCCTCACTTCCCTCCAGTACCACCAGCGTGTATTGTGACATTATAGGTGTATCCAATTGCCTCGCTCGCCGTTATTAAAGCAATCATATTTTGCTTTCTTGCCGGCTTCCTAGCCGCAGGCCACGAATTCGAAAAAGGGCGCGCCGAGTCAAGTTCTAGCTCAGTCGAGGCTCTGCTGATCCCGCATCTAGACTACTTCGATCATACCGCAGATCCGAAAAGAAAAAAAAGAACCGCGACTTCGGACCAAGGTCCACCCCTATTACACCTCATGGCCGCTACTATCAATCAAGCTCTCGGATCTCTCCCCGCCTTCCTATGTACATAGTACTATTATTACGTCCCAGAGGAGTTCTCCTTACCGAAATTCCAACTACCTTTCCAGTTACCTTACTGTACCTCACGTGGCGCACGGGTAACCATCCCTAATTCTGTCTTCTGTCTTCTGTCTCCTGCAGGCTGTTATGCATGTCACGCAACCAAGTAAAGTCATCTTCGCTTAATACCTAATCAGGTATATAATTCTTACTTAGCCCCTATTGCGCCTTTGATAATGCTCTGATCTTAACAACCTATCACCATTCCGAATTGGCAAATTTAAGTAGCATTAGTACAGCACTCCTGCATTCATAAGGTATCATCGTTACGATCAGTTTTCATCATCATCCATATAGGAGTACAATAATTAATAGACATACAAACCTATTGCCAATGCAGTTTCCTCTCTCCTATACTTACTCTCTTTCAAGCGAGTGTAAAAGGTATAGCTTTCAGAATGATGAAGCTCAATCGCTTCTTACTGGGAGACCTATGTTCTGATTCGCTCTGAGAGGTATGTATGTTTGTCGTGTTAGATCTTGTCTTCCACGTAGTTATATATACCTCATAGCCAGCCCTAGTAGGTGTACACATGTGTTAAGGTATGTCCTTAGCTTCTTTAGTTCGGAATCGAAATAGTAGATAACAAATTCTACCGAATGTGCAGGAAACTTCCAAGACACTAAGTATTATTCTTAAGACTACCTCTATGTCTTGATGTATGATTGGTTATCTTTGTAGCTCATTTCTACACGACACAGAAACGTGTATCAGGTCAGCATGTCTCTTCCTGCCAGATATGAAACTGGTTTATTAAACTGGGTATAGCCTTTGCATCTCGCTGCAGCAGGTTGTATAACCCTTCAAAGAAAAATACACTAACTAGTGAAACAATTATATTAAAATATACCACTTGAGTATACTAGGTACATTAAGCTACGATCATAAATCTGCCGTGTGGGTAGATATAAGTTAATTGCCCAGTCAAGAATCTCAAGTGAATTATGTGACAAACTCTTTAAATTAGCTACTCTACTCTCTAGTATGTGACATTATGTCAAACGGCACAAGAAAGCAACTACCCAACAAAGGTAAAGGAGCTCGCGTTCCTCGGCCACCATCAAACCAGAAACCTCACCAGCCAACCATACCTCCCGCCCCTAATGACAGAAGACATGCTGCCCTTCATGGTGATCCTAAGGTGGCCGTTTCGGCACAGATGTGGAGGAATGTCAACCAAGCTATAGAAAAGACGGTAGATATAATACTCAGTAAAAAGACAGCCCCGAAGGGCTTTGGACCTGACTGCTGGGAAATGGACGAAGGTTTTGGGGTGGCCCTCGTGGCGGAAATAAGACGAGAAATTAAAGAGGACTGGACATTAGATAACCCCAAGCTCCAGAAGAAGCTAAAGGAAGTGGCTCGTGATATAACAGCAAGGAAATTCCGTTTTCCGTTCAAAGGTGGCGGAGTCTGGTTTTGGTTTAAAAGTGAGTTTACTTTCATCCCCTCCTTTTCCCCTCTAACTAGTCTCGAGGGCCAGGATTTTCATCAATGCCCTTATCCACAATAAGGCACTTATTAACATACTACTGTAGTAACCGATCTTCATAAAGCTACCCAGCCGATAGCCGAAATCCAGCAGACAGGCACTCCGTCAGAGGCTGACACGGTTCTTAAAAGTACGGATCACGAAACAGAAACCAAAGCTAGAGGAGATGATTCCGCTCAACAAAAAAGGGAATCTGCTGCTGAAGAGGCCTCATCCGAGTTACATTTCGACTCACATTGAATCTATAAAATGTAGATATTTATATCCGTACCCTTTCGTGGTGCAAGTCAAGGTATCATGAATACCTAGATATAGTAATAATTACATGTAACCCCCTTCTGGAACTGTCACCGAAAACTTCAAGATATAATTATATCCACAGCCCAGGATGTTGTACTGTGTGTGATAGACAAAGGAAGCCCCCTTCTAATTTCTATACCTCAGTATAAGAGCATAGTAGTATCCCTATGATCACTTGATGCTTTGTGCATACTTCGATAACAATATTCCTGTTTGGATAACTAGGCCTTGTAGATAACATAGAGATGGTCCCCTTTGTCAAGTTGAATGCGGTAATAGCTTACCCCCCCTAATATGGATTGGCATAATGTTAAAAGACAAAGGATAACCCACCGACTTCTAAACTCTGCATCTACAGCTCTATTGTTTACTAGGTCAATATTAAAAGCTAACAAAATTTACCCTTTTGCAGTATATTTGGCCTTCCTAGAAGTCCATAAGTATATACTATTCGATCTAATACACGTCAGAAGACATCATTAAGGAGGCGAACATTAAATAGCTACAGAGATAAAATAAATATCCAACATAGCCATCAAAACATAACTTAGACCAAGTTACACAATGTCAAACCGGGCGCAGGAATGGGCGGAGCAATGCGAACTGACAGTTCGCAAAATGTACGTAAACCAGGAGCTACCTCCTGTGATATCTTTAAACCACTAAGCTTCCTAGGATAAATTATTACTGACTCTAACTGTTGATCAGAATGAAACGCGGATTCTCGATTGAATGCTTATATAGAATGTCGAGCATCGAGCTCGGCAAGGAGCTCAGAACTGGCGTGATTCTGGTAATCTCGAGTGGTAACAGAGCGGTTTACAACGTCGACTACCGAGACCCGGGTATTAGAGAAGGACTCTTCTATATGGCACGACACGGCTTGGATGAGAAAATGGTCATATACGGGCTGGGCTTTCAGTTCAAAAAATATCATTAGATGGTACTAGGTATTAGGATTGAGGGACGCGGGTATTCCTTAAACTTACTATGATGTGATAGTTTGGTACCGGAAAAGGAGTGTTCTAGTTATTCCATCACAATACATCTATTAAATTTACCCTATAATATTTCATAATAGGTATCTGTACGAATAGAGCGCGAGCTCGTGGTTGTGCCATGTAGCGTATTATGATGAGTATACATAGGCGAGATGTGTAGACGATGATGTACAGAGTGAGTAATACCGTATGCCGTCTGAATAAAATCGAACAATTATGACATGGTTAAGACTCTTATAGAAGAAAGCGTTGGCCGTGATCTCGCAGGTATCCGGTGCCACTTGATGATTTCTATTGTAGTATAGAATTATAGAGAATATATATATCAGGGGCCCAATCCGCTTAGGAAAGCTCTGAAAAGGAGTGGCAATATCAAGCATATATGTGCCGCACCTAATGCTATGGCGAGGTTGAGGACATGCTCTGGTATGTCTGCCTTTCTGTTCAGCATTGAAAATCCCGTAACGCTCTTCATTGCTGATAGAAATGCGAATCTCAGAACTGACATATAATTCAGTCATACCGATTCCAACTTCTGTTCCTAACGAGCGGTAATAAGGCTCATATAAATGCCCCAGCCAACGCCAGCAAGGCTACCGACCAGGTTTCGGCCCTGGATGCTTGTAATAAAGGCAAAGTTGATCAAGCTTATGACTGGCCACACCTTCCATCCAGCGACGAGGAGCTCGTAGAACTCAGCGCGGCTACGAGCGATCACACTCGCCCAATTGACTTTACTATAGTTGATAGCACCACGAGAGAATAGATACTGGGCGCTCTTCGCTGGGCCGCTAAGCGGTACACCTAAGGGTCGTAGCATAGCTTCTTGGATGGAATGTATAAATAGGCTGAAGAGAAAGGTGTTGACGACTGCGCCGACGGTTTGGTCTAGAATCATCTTGACGGCCGTGTTGCCAATGTGAAGTTTACGTTCTACCAACTTGCCCTCTTCCTCTTCTTTCTCAAGCGCCTTCTCGTCGTTTGCTGCCGCGGAAGCCACAGCGGCGGATGTAGGCGTTATATGGTACGCCGGGAAGGACTCCTCTAGAAACTCTTGCCTGGTGGACGATTAGAATGGACCCTTTATAAGCACTCGATGTAGTATATTCCTATGGGACTAATGCGACTTTAAACGTACCATAAGAAGTTAGGTGGTATATTGAGAAATGCGTAAAGGACAAATTGGAAGACTGGCACCCAGTCGATAACAAGAGGAGCCTATAGATTGCGTTAGTTCAAGCTTAATAGGATATTTACTGAGAAAGGTGGCTATATGGCCTTGAAGACTCATATTCGACGGTAAGCATTTTCTTTGTTTTGAAGGAATTAACCCATACCTCATTCTGATACGCCGTCAGGCCTTGCGCTAGAAGGTTAGATGTAGCCGCAAGAACCGCAGATTGAATAGTAGCTGTGATAATCGGAGAAAACGCCATGTCGACGTATTTGAAGGTTGCCTGCTTGACTGGTAATCACACTTTGGAGAAAATCGTATATTTGCCGGCTCAATTTTGAGAGATTAGAAGTGAGATGAGCTTAGGCAGAGGATGAGGTTACACGTATGTATATACACGTACGTATATAAATATAAATAAGTCTTGGTTACCAGTCAAATATTAGTCAAATATTATTGGCCTGCCTAGGTACCCAACCTAGGCACGTAGGATAACGAGGTAGGAATCTAAAATGTTAAGCCCGTCAGAATTAGCAAAGACCAGATCTACCAAAAGTTGGTGCATACATGGATAAGGTATCCAACCAACCAACCAACCAACCATGAACATCTACATACTGTTACGACATGCATATATAGAAAAGCACTGTTCGATAACATCTTTAAAGAATTGTTTTATTTTATTTTATACTATTTCGAAGGGTGATATATAGCCTTGATCTTACTTCACTACCGTATTCTTTAATTAGAGCGAACCCTGTAAGAGCCAAGATTTGTTGCTTCTATACAACAGTATCTTTAAGTATGAGAGATGCTAGGCTTCGTGATTTTTTTTTTTTTTGGGAAGCGCTCATTATGAATCTGAAAGAGCCACTAATAGAACTTGACTGGCGTATCTACGCCCTGCTAAGAATCCACATAAATAGAAATTGTACAAGATACGAGTAAGCGAACAAAAACTGTGTCCGCTGGTTTCGTTTTGTCCGTGTGTCTGTTTGCATCGGACCTCGTGCATCCCCTCCAGAGCTCTCTGGTAGTAGAACATATCGTAGCGACCGCATCTAACCATACTTTATTAGTGTTGCTAAGGCAATACCCCTGAAACTGAAAGGATCATACTCACCAAAAATAGAGAATTTGCTAGAAATGTGTAAAAGAAGATCGTCCACCCGATCCAACCGCCAGTTCCCTTACCACCATTCATGAGCTCGGCGATGGTTACTGCTACAATGATACCGACGAACTTATAGCCTGAGTAGGCTACAAGGTCTAGGAGCTGAGACTCGTTCGAAATACTAAGAAAGTAGCAGCCTAATTTCAGGAGCAATATCTCGAGTATGACGACGACTCCGGCGGTAGATGCTGTATATCCTAGCAACTCAGGCTGGAACTGACCCCGTAAACCTGCTATTAGCGTTGATAACAATATGTATGTAACAAGCGCCATGACTGGAATGTACATATCGGGGCTGTTGATATCGTCGCGCGGTGGTAAGTACCAGCCCTCCTGTCCGTTAGGTCCTACAGCTTGTCTTCGCGACCAAGGCTTGTGGCGCCAGGGGAAGAGCACTAAGAAGAGCTTGTTGATGACATATTTGTTGGAAACGTTAAAGTAATGCTTGAGAGCGGAGAAGTTGACCCATCGGTTCATCTGACAATATAGGTGTCAGCAGAGGTATAAGCTTCACTTTGGGCCTGAGGAGTTTGTAACTAGACCTACATTTTGCTCAACGTGTTTGAAAGCATTTTGGCCGACTGTTCCCACGAACTGAGCGGCCATGGGATCATTCATGAAGTTCCCATAAGTGCCAAAGACATTACTACCAGCGGCGGGCGTTCCCTGCTGGTAAGGATTTCCATATGCGCCTTGTTGTTGGGGTTGCGACGACGTTAGAGGTGGCGGCGATCGTAACTGTGGAACGGTAGAGACGTGTTGAGGTACGGGATGGTGAAGCGGCGGAGAATGGCCATAGTTTGGATGTTGCTGCATCTTGGATCTTGGATCTTGGATCTTAGTCTCGACTACGAAAAAAGGTTGTTAAGGTTGGTCGGGTTGGTTTGTTGAATTGTAAAGCTTGGATAAGTGAGGGCTGTAAGGCTCATTGGCGACTTTGTTCTGGAGATGTGTTTTTATTTTATTTTAATAAGAGGTTTGTTGTACAAGTACTAAATGCTAACTAAATGTTGTACGTATATGTTGCAGCTGCTGTAAGCTGCCTTGTCAAACCCACTGTTCCGAGATTATTCCATTTTGAAACTACCGGGTACATATGTTATGCTAGGTACCTAGGTACCTGATGCACCTAGTTCACCCCAATTGGCACCTATGACGTGCCGGAGCCGCAATAAGGTTTAATTCCGAGTAACCTAGTCTCCGTAATCGGGTGTCGATTGGTTCGATTAAATCAAATGCATGGATATATAGGTACATCTGCAGTTTGCCAGCTGAGAGCGCTATAAATGTACATATATGTAGGTACTTGCCGTAGGTACATAGGTACGTATGCTACTTTTCTACTACTTTTCTACCCTTGTGGCTCTTGTGGCTCTTGTCGCCTCGTAACAACTTATCGCTTCATCCAAATATGCAAGCTTCGGAAATTCTATGCTCTTCTTTTCTAAGTAGCTAAAGAAAAAGAAAAGAAAAAACACTATCCAATATGTTGGATACATTTGAAATCCTCACCACTTCCGGGGTCGTCCTCTGGTCGCGAACCTATGCGCCGGTCAACCCGTCCGTTATCAATAACTTCATTTCCGACGTTTTTATCGAAGAAAAGGGCGCTGTGGCCGGCGCAAGGAATAGTCAACCCGCAGCCAGCAATCCATCATACAAGGCCGATCAGCATACCTTGAAGTGGACGTTTGTGAAGGAGTTAGGCGTGATCTTTGTTGTACGGTGCTATTCCTACTTGATAATGCCCCTATGTTGTCTAACTGTTTCTAGGCTGTCTACCGGTCCCTACTGCACCTCTCGTGGATCGACAAGCTTGTTGATAATTTAAAGACTATATTCATTGACTTATATGCTGATCAATTGAAGAAGCCCAATACTACCATCGTGGAATGTCGCAAATTCGACGAATACTTTGACCAGCAATACCGAGAACTCGAGTCAAGCGGGTCTACCAACAGCGCACGACCGGCTGCTGTTACTTCTCTATTAGAAGAGAATTTCATATCAGGAAATACTAGAGATGAACCCCCTCTTCCACCGGGTCTCAAGCATAGAGGCAAAACGCAGAACAATCCCTACGAGCGTCCATCTACTGCTGAATCTACCCCGAATACTTCCCGGCCTTCTACCCCTAGCGGAAATCATCTAGTAGTAGCAAAGGGCGGTCCTATAGGGAAGATGTCAAGAAGAGCCAGAAAGATGAGAAACAGTTCCGCCCCCATCTCCTCCGGTGATGAGGGACCAGCAAGGAAAGCAAAGAAAGCACCCAAGAAAGGTCGTAAGTGGGATGCCGATGGCTTTGCCGACGAAGAAGATGATAGCCTACAACTGGATTACTCGGCAACCCAGAATACTTTAACAAGCGATAGTGAAGTAGATGCAGCTGCTCGGTCGACGGCTGGAGAGGGGGTGGACTCATCTTCATGGGGAACGAAGACTTCTAAGGGACAGTTCGTGCTGAAAGACTTGGATGATGAAGTACATTCCATTTTGGAGTCGGCCGAGGCGAAGAATACTTCAAAGCGAGAAACGAAAGGTGGCTTAGTTGGAACTGGGTTGAACACAATCAGCAGCCTTTTCCGCAACGTGGTGGGCGGTAAGACATTGACGAAAGAAGACCTCGACAAAGCTATGAAAGGGATGGAAGACCATTTACTACGGAAGAATGTTGCTCGTGAAGCAGCTATACGGCTTTGTGAGGGTGTTGAGAAGGAGCTTCTTGGTGTGAAGACGGGCAGCTTCGAGAGCATCGATGCACGCATCGCTAAGGCCATAGAAGCCTCACTCACTAAAATGCTTACACCTACCTCATCGTTAGATCTCTTGCGCGAGATAGACTCTGTCATCAAGCCCCCTATGACATCAATGCGAAAGCCGAGACCCTACGTTATCTCTATAGTTGGAGTCAACGGAGTTGGCAAGTCGACTAATTTGTCTAAGATTTGCTACTTCCTGCTGCAAAATAAATACAAAGTACTAATTGCAGCTGGAGATACCTTCCGATCAGGAGCTGTAGAGCAACTAAAGGTCCATGTGCGGAATTTGAAGGAGCTGACCGAACGTGAAGGTGGTAAGGTGGAAATTTTTGAAAAGGGGTATGGTGGCGATGCTGCCACGGTCGCCAAGGATGCCGTGAGAGAGGCTGCCAACGAAGGGTTCGACGTCGTACTCATCGACACAGCTGGACGGCGACACAACGATCAGAGGTTGATGTCGTCGCTAGAAAAGTTTGCCAAATTCGCTCAGCCCGACAAGATTCTAATGGTTGGCGAGGTAGGATCTATTAAATCCTCCTTATCAAACGACCACCCTGCTAATTTCATGATAATAGGCACTAGTAGGAACAGACTCGGTCGCTCAAGCAAGGAATTTTAACTCGTCCTTCGGTCCTGGCCGAACGCTAGACGGATTCATCATCTCCAAATGCGATACAGTCGGCGACATGGTGGGAACTTTGGTCAGCATTGTCCATGCTACGAACGTGCCTGTCTTGTTTGTTGGTGTTGGACAACATTATTCAGATATCAGGAACTTTTCCGTGAAATGGGCAGTGGAAAAGCTGTTGAGTAATAGTTAATTCGGACATCTACTAATACCGAGAGGGCTCTCCCGTAATATCTATAGATTCATAATATAAGAAGCCCTGTTCACCATTGGATTCCCCATATTGACGCTAAAACGAGAAATAAATTACGTGTGCTAATGAGGAATAGAACCGTGCATTATCAAATCTGTCGGGCAAAAGACTATCTATTAGTGCTAGTGACTACCGCGTGGAGTCCATGTCTTCCCCTGGGGGGAGTAAACTACAAAACTCTTGCTGTCGATTCCCTCCGGTATGGCAACTTGTCTCCCAGCATCGATCATGGTCCAGTAGTCCTCCGTTCCTGAAGTGAGATCATAAAATTCGCCACGTCGATCTATAGTTGTCATGCTAGAAAATGTAACATTGCTGAAGATCGGTAGATTTTCTCTGTCTTTTGCAATGTCCCATTCCTGGAAGAACTGGGCGACACCAGAGCCAAGACAAATCTGAAACTTTGGGTCCTTAGGTGAGTCTGCTTCCACTTCCGCTGTATATTCTTGGCCGGTGCGGAGGTTCTTCATATATCTTTGGGAGAGGCGTTAGATCATTATCATAAATACGGATATTTATAATGGGAGTCGGGTGGGGCTTCACTTACACATGGCCCAATATGCGAGTGTACACATTTACGACTACCATTATCTGGTCACCAGGACTGACTGCAAAATTTTCCTTGGGGATGGGGTGGGCTCCGGCTGGAAACCACTCGACCCAGGCACCCGCAACGATCGCGCCATGCTCGTCCATCTATATTGGGAGATAATTAGCACTTTCGTATCGAAATCGAAATCGAAATCGAAAGAGAGAGAAAAAAAATAGCTTATTTACCTCGATATTCGTCCCTGCCTGGAGAAATGGATACCAATTCTTATTAGCACAGCCGTTCCCAAGAATCCCGACCCACTGTGCTAGAGAATGTCGGTTATTGGGGTTGCTGAGGTCTGCATTGTCAGGTGCTTTGCTCCATGGTATATTCCACTCGGCGGAAACAGTGCGTATGGCGGGTAGTTCCTCTTCTTTTCCTGTGGTTTCGGTTTGGTTTATATTTATAACCGCGCCTCCGAGGAAGGAAGAAACGTATTTGCTCATGCCTAGGCCGATAGGCCATCTTCCTCCAGGGGAGCCGCTAGCAAGAGCGACAAGCATGCAAAAGCACCAGAGAGTGAGAGTTGGTACGTGCATGGCGAAGTTGTTGTTGTATTTTGTTGGATGAAGCAGCGTAAAAGAATGGAGGGAAAGGTAGAAAATATATAAACGAGAAGCAAATCACATCCGAAGTTGGAGGTTTCGAGCTAGAGATTACACGATACCCAACAGTCACTACCTAAGTACTCATATATATTCGCTATTAATTATTTATATTAGTTTGCTCTAACAACGGTCACCTAGGTGGACAGGATCTACGATCTCATTACTGGGGTAAAGGACACACGTATATTGAAGACTATATTCCACACGTGTTGTCCCGGTCTTTCGGGTCTGTGAGTCACTTTATATCAAACCTGGCAAACATGACGAAATTCAGGACCTATCAATGAAATGAAACTAAGTAAATAAGGAGAGGCCTTGATGTAAATCGAGGCGATCAGCTTCGTTTTCTCATACTAATTAGGTCGCCCTTATAACCCTATTTACCTTATTATCCTAGATAGCACTGCTATCTTAACCTGTGCTAATCCAGGTACTTTATATTGCAATATCCTTGGATTATAAAGTTGTGTAGCTTATCAAATAGGCTACGGTGTAAATCGCAAATGGTACACACCAAACCTAATATAAAAGCTATAAGTGTCGCTTACGATCTCATCCTTGGCAATGAAAAGGTTTAACCTCAAGCTAATAGGATAGTAAATAGACTGTGGGTACAAAGGTAATGGCTAGAATGGACCCCGAAATCTCCTGCTTCTTAACTTACCTAGGCAAGATATGCGTAATAGAAAAGCAGTATACTCTTTACGTCCCCAATTGCGGCGAGTGGAGTGAATAGATGCCTCATAAATAAAGAGTATGTAGTTTATATGATGGATCAATGTAGGTTAACCCTTACACGGATAAGCAGCCGACTCTAGCAGTCCATATAGAAAGCTCATGAAATCTGATTTCCATGTCTGTATTTATATGACGTATGATTGAAGTAAATTGCTATCTAGACAATATCCCAGGTAATCCCGGGCAAGTTCATACCGGAGCTAACGTGGCTAGTTTATACCGAGTCCTGCATGAACAAGGAACGGTGAACTTAATGTTATTAGTGGTCATGGTAGAATAAGCAAACAGGTATGGTCCGGGGAAAGATGGAATTATCTTGGTGCTACTGTGGTAGCTCGAGCCGCGTCCCGGGTGTCTGGGATTGACTACAAGTAAATGCGTAAGACTGATTGGTGGATCGTCTCGGGACGTCTCAGGCGAGATGACAGCCGTTGATGTAGGATAATCTGATCGACATCAAGAATCGGTTAGAAGCGAGTATGCATTGAGGAGGTCCATAATCCAGCGAGGATCAAATATTTACGCATTCCCAAGTTCTAACATAAAAGTGTGTTTTTGAGCTATTGAGCCACCTTGGGCGAGAACGTTTCTCAACTTAAAATCGGGGAAACGAAACTTAAGCTTGTAACTCATCAACCTCAACAGTTTATCTTTTTTTTTTTTTTTTAATTTACTTTAAATTTTTTTAAAATTTTTTTTTTTTTAAATTTATATATGAATATCATAGGATGCAGCTGTCTTATGTATATATATATATATATTATGGAAGCGAGTGGGAAAAAGGACTTATACAATAGACTAGTAATAGACTATGTGGTATTAGCGGCGGTTAATACAGTCCCGGTCTCTCAACTGTCCTGTTGTAGCCTAGGGTTTACCGGCAACCCCCACATCCCAAGCTAAGGTATGATGTAAAGTGTCCCGGACACCTGCTGATCAAAGCCGTTGTTACCTTGCTAAATTTAAGCTTAGTGTAACTATGCAGTTATAGTTGCAGTACCGTGCTTGTATTGATATAAAACTTACAAGGATATTAGCTACTTCGCTTTCTATGTAAATATATTATATGAGATATGTAGAATATAAGAGAGACTCGGCCTACCCTTTCGGTCAATAACGGTTTGAAGAAGGTACCTAAGGTATGTAAGTGGGGGCGAGTGAGGTGTCACGGAAGTCAAAGTACACTTTTAGTTCTGGGTTTAGAGTTTTTTAGCCTTAGCAGCCCTTGGCCAATGCTTTAGCCGATGTAGCGTTAAAAACTAGCGGACCCGGTGAATCGATCAGGAGGGAGGGGAGATCCCATGGACCCATGGGCCATAGCATAGGTATTTTCCATGGCGCCAATTGCTTTCTCCAGTTCCAATACAACCAACCAATACTATCAATGTCTTTTGACAGGTCGTCCACATTTTATGTATATTTACATACTTATACCCAAGTTATTAATATGGGCTTCATGTAATATTATTAATTCCTATAGTTATTTAATTCCTATTGTTTTCTACCTCGACTTCATACCCTCTGGAATGACTGTTATGTACGATTGGATACCCTCTCCGCATCTCGTCAATCATTAATTCTGTGAAAACCTCATTCCGCTCGTCATCCTGTCGTCTTACCAACGTCAATGCAAACCATACGAGTTGCTGCATCAAGTAATGAAGGCGCCTATATTGAACTATTATACCTAACTAAGATTACTCTCGAAGCTATCTTTCAACAAACCGAAAAATCCTACAGGAAATCCTTCAAACATACTATGCTTATAGATCAACACAAACAGTGAATGCGGCCATTATTCCGACCAATCCGACCTGTCACGCTTCACCCGCCCTCGCCCTCATCCTCGCTAATACACCCCTTACCCTTGCCAGTAGCTCCGTTCTCGTTGGGAGTTTCTCGGCCAATCTCCACGTCCTCTACCACCCCGCGACCTAATTTGCAGCCCAATCACTGTATCGTATCATTTCTATCTAGCTAGCGAAGCTGGCAGTCGGCTGCTTGAATCAAATCAACCAAAGCCTTGTCCTCGAGTCTGACTTGTTTCGTTCCTTCAACGTCTGATCATTTCCTTCTGACTGACCGCATGTTTTGGTTGCCTGGTAGCCTACCTGCATTTGCAAAACCTACGGCTGTGACTACTGCTATATTACTACATTACTACATGATTCAAACACTTTCTAAGTCGTACCGTCACCGTCTCTATCCTAGGTATCTGTTTGTTATGGATGCCGCGGTCTCTCTATAATAATCATCTATAATAATAGGCACTTAGCGTTTGTCGCTGTCGGATTACGGACACTTGCATAGTTGCTGCACTCGACAGATCATTATCAAATCTGCAATCAGATCACGCATCATAAAATCTGGTCCAATATCTTAGCCGGGTTTGTTATGGTATTCTCCACAATCTGCCCACTCAGGCATTGCCGGTTGGCCGCATTCCAAAGGTCCATAGTCACCGGTGCTAGGATCTATCGACGCGCCCCATCGCAATCCGGTCCCCCCCCACCATCGCCTATTGATATTCCATCTTCTAGTGTAATAGTCAAATTATGAGTTTAGTCAATTGACTGATCACGCAGACCGGACTGCTGTTTGAAGGCGTCTTTTTCGTTTGCTGCCCGTCCCCGTCATGGCTGCAACTGTTCAGAAGCTTCCGTCCTCGGACTTAGCCGAAAGTCCAGACGATACTATTCCTGAACTAACAGAAGCCGACTACTTAACTCATGTCCTACAACTTTCGTCTGAGAAGACCGAGGCTTATCTCAACAAACTGATCATGAAGGCCACAACTTTGGGTATTACTATCTCACGGCCGTCGAGTGCTGTCTCGATAAGAAATAAACGAAACCCGTCTGGCGCCAAATCGAGCATCACCATAGATACAAATCATGCCCGCACTGCGTCTACGGGGTCGGAGGGCTCCACGAGCACGACTCTTACTTCATATTCTTCAACTAACAGCTGTCCCGAGGCCATGGGGCGGAGCGTTGCAAGGAAGCGATCCAAGGCTCTCACTTTTGCTCAATATGAGAACTACCTCGCCCAAGCCGATCCGAATCTCAACCAACCTAAATTCATATCATCCTCACCCACAGAATCCGAATCAACACCAAGCATTTTCAGTGTTGGCACGAACAAGAGCTACCTGAGTTTTAGAAGGGGACTTTCTAAATTGCGCCGTAGACGAAAGACTCCGTCTTCTCTTGGACATATCGTCATGTTTGTCAAGCACCCCGGAAACTTGTAGCGTACGCGGTACTAATAGCTTCATGTTACTATACAGGTCATGCAGTGCGTGCCGAGAAGATCTCCAAGTCGACCAGCCTCTCCAGAGATTACCGTGCGGACACAGCTATTGCTCGAGGTGTCTGAAGATCATGATCAATCAGGCAACGACTGACGAATCTAAAATGCCGCCGCGTTGCTGCACCCAACCAATACCGAGTTCGATAATTAAATCTATATTATCCCGTGAAGAGCAACATAGGTTCCTAAAAGCCGTGACACAATTTAGCACGCCCTGGGAATCGAGAGTATTCTGCTCCAACCCAGCCTGTGGTGAATTTATACCACCGCGGATCAAAGTTGACCCCAAATATCCGTCCCAAGCTATCTGTCGAAAATGTAAAACGCGAGTTTGCGTTATGTGTAAGAGGGGCGCTCACTCTATAGGCCAGGATTGTCCGGATGATTGGGAATTGGATGCCGTCTTGAAGATGGGAGAGAAGTCAGGCTGGAGAAGGTGCTACAAATGTAGGTCACTTGTTGAGCTTACGCAAGGCTGCACGCACATGACGTGCCGATGTCGAGCACAGTTCTGCTACATCTGCGGCGCAGTCTGGGATCAGATGGTGGGTTGTCCTAACTTCTGCAATGGCGAGGCTGTGATGGAGGATCGGCGCCGCGAGGAAGAAGCCCGGGCGGCAAAACTTGCCGACGAAGAGGCAGCTAAGCAAGAAGCCGCTGCGAAAGAGACAGCAGAGATGCTCGAAGCAGTAAGACGCAGCCACAACTGCGAGGAATTCAAAGCATTGCGAGAGGAGCAAGTAAAGGAGATGGAGAGATTTCACGTTTTCGATAGGAGATCGAAATGGCTCATGTGGACTAGACATGCCCACGCAAAGCTCGCCCTCGTAGAGAAACACTCAGCGGCTATCGAGCGGATGAACGAACGACATAACAAGACGGCGGCTAATCTTGAAGACCGTCAAGTTGCTGCAGAGATGGAGCTGCGCTCAACATTAGAACAGAGCGAGAGAAACGTGCGAATTCGGCTCAAGCATATGGAAGCATATTGTGATGGCCTCGGCAAGAATCCAGACGGAGGCATGCCTTCCCGAACTGTGACGGAACGGGATCTAAGAGAGCTCGGGCAGCAGTATAACGTTGAAAAGAACATGAAGCAACTTCATCAGGCCAAAATCAACGTTATGCGGGATAGACAAGCCAAAGCCCTCGAAGAATTACTCGAAAGGCAAGAGTCGGAAATGGGTAAACTAATTGAGAAGAATAGGAAAGAACTGGAGAGTCTCGAATCTGATTTTTCAGATGAGGAAGATGCTTTGACGACGACAATGAGCCAGCGCAGAGCGACACTTCAGAAACGATGGGAACTCGAAATGGAAGTAATGCGTAAGGAGCTGGAGAACGACAGAGGACTGAGTTACGCTTCGATGAGCCCCCCCGAATGGTTGTATGAAGAAGAACCGTCAGAGGATGGCCTCCCTGCCGTAGATGAATAGGGTGCCTTGGTTGACATCCCGCTTACATATTCAACAAATACTCCTTTAGGTGCCACGGCATCTCGATCTCATAGTTATCTATGATTATCCTTAATCTCATATGTACATGCTATGGGTATCTCTGCTTGCTCTCCTCTTTGCGGTCGTAGAGGGCTTGGGTGTCTAGATACTCAAGCACGGGAGGGAAGGTGGAGTTTACAGGTCTGCAACCTTGCACGGCGTCAGAATAGGGATTGCATAAGGTATGAAATATTGGAATTAGCAAATTTATTGGGATATACCCGTAAATAAGTCATCATAGAATGGTATGCTTGATCGAAGATGGTACTAATATTCAGGTACAGTACCTACCGAGAAGGCTGCCGGGGTAAAACCGTCCGTTAGCATAATATAATTATTAGCCATAAACTGGTTTGAGTGCTAATATGCTGAAAATCGAAATGTATGGTAGTCGGGGGGTTGGCATTAGATGTCGTTCACACTACTATGAAACTTTCCATGAGACTTAGAGGCACGCAAGGACACGAGTAACTGGAACTGATGATGATCGATTCATACTTCATAAACAAATAATATTTATTGAATGATGCCATACTGTAACATGGCTGTTATGAAGGCTTGATAAACTAAACGCTCTCAAAAAATGGTTATGCTCAATAATAATGAATTAGATAAACCCACATAATCCTAGACGACCGATAAAATCAGTAGCCTATTTCTAGGCGGTCCTGTAGATAGAGTTAGCTATTGTGCTATAAGCAATATATTCGATTGTATAGTGTAACTCATAAGAAAGCGTTCAGAATATGTAAGAATTAAATATCACCTTACCACTCGATATAGCAGCTCTGGCGAGAGCGCCATCGAAGTGGAATCAATCGCAAATTACCTCATCATAACAAGTAAGATATTGTGAGAATATCTTAGGGGAGGATTAAAAAAATAGAAGCTTACCTATTATATGATGTTTATCATTAATGAAAGTTGACCTCTGGACAGTTCTTGCCTTTAGCAACCAAAGAAGAAAAAAAAAAGATTGATGAACAGTTAGAAGGTTGAGGCTGCAGAAAGATGTTGAAAAGAAATCTTTTTAGAAAAGGTCTGCAGAAGGACCCACTTTGAAGATGCACTAAGATTTAGCTGACCTCGGGTGCGGTTTAGGTGAAATTCCGGCTTAGCCCTAACTTGCCCACACAACATTCCAACATTCCAACTTCCCACCGCATTGTGCGCGACCGAAGAAAAGTTCAGCCCAGGACAATTCAAGGTAAGGAGGGATTTGAGCCAACATCACGACATCACCAAATCAGTAAGTCTTTCTCTTTTCTCCTTTCTCCATTCTCCATTCTCCGCCAACCAAATGATCTTCTAAAGAAACAATCACATCTCTCTTTTTCAATTGTCTCTTTTTATTTCTCCATCTTCCTATCTTCCTATCTTCCTATCTTCCAGCCTTCTTATAATACCCACTCATCTCTAACAACAACATTATCAGCACACCGTCACAATGGGCGACGCATCGATCGAATCACCCGAATGGCGCAAGGTCGAGGTCGGCCGTATCGTCCTCGTCCAGGGCAACGGCCCTTACGCCGGTAGACTGGCTGCTATTGTCGAGATCATCGACCACAAGCGCGTACGTTAACCCCGAAATCGGCAATCTGGAAATTTACGAATCTCATGTAATCATGTATATTAACTTGGGAATATCTAGGCTCTGGTCGATGGACCTTCGTCAGACCCTAAGCTGGTCGTTCCCCGACAAGCCATCTCTTTCGCCGACGTGCTCCTGTCCGATCTGAAGATTGCGAAGCTACCGCGCGCCGTCCGAACAGGAACCCTGCAGAACGCATGGGCGAAGGCCGAAATCGACGGCAAGTGGAAGGAGAGCAAGTGGGCCAAGCGAAAGGACCAGACGGAGCGAAGAAGGGCGCTCACCGACTTCGACCGATTCAAGGTCATGCGACTCAAGAAGCAACGACGATTCGAAGAGCGAAAGGCTCTGGCCAAGGTCAAGGCATCTGCATGAGCGGCAATAGGAGCATGAAGGGGGACGGAATGGTCGATTCTGTTATAACGGTCTCTTTCAGCTGGAGAGGAAGGTAGTCTACGGATCTGGTCTGCATGAAATGACACATTGGCATGGGGTTGCTGGTTTCTTCTGATTCGTCTGGCAAGACCTGTATGTCACTCATAAAAATCTCGATGAGGTGACCGGCGTCAATGATACGGAAATTCACAACAACTTGAGGCTGTCTTCTACGTGATAACATCTTCGCCGGGTGAAATTTGTGCTATCACATAGACATACCTAGATCCTCGAGTTTGCACAAGTGTAGATTCGATACGCAAGTTGACAATACAATCCCTCCGAGGGTCCCTAATACATAAATGACTACTGAAAAATTTGGGGCATGTCTTTTCTAAAAACCCCATCTCTAAAGGGAATAGGTATTTAAACATTAGTAGATAAAGGAGCTTTAATTACCTGCATAGGTAGGTAAGTAGAAGATGCTCTGACGCACTTTGGGTACTTCCATGCCGTAGGTATCTCGGATAACGTTAGGTAGTCGCATTCATTGTGAACGTACCTAATGTACATATAATTGAGCACGACTTCCGCCACTCGGGCAGGTAACTTCCATACCAGGTTTTGGTGGATCGAATAAACCGTTATTTTACCGTTATTTCACCATTTGCATATTTAAACGTTTGAAAATCAAGACTTAAGTGAACGACGAATAAGATTTTATATCTATTGAAGTTATTTTCAACGTTTGAAAGTGATTGGAATGTTTATGTATATAGCTATTTATATTCCCAAACGTTTTACTTACCGTAGCGGCATTGTATGGGTTTCAGGAAGGATTCCATGCGTAGATTATCATATTACCCATAATAATGGTTAAAATGGGTAATACCATATCTTATAAAATTATAATTCTTTTGTAAAAAATCATTCCTTTCCCAGGAATGATTCCTTGGAACTGAAGGCTCTGATTGGTTGGAATAAGTGGGATTAGGGTCATGTGACCCCCAAAAACCTTAAAAATCAAAAAAGCTAGGATGCCTGGGACTCGAACCCCAGGGTCCTAGCCCCACCACAGCACGTCCCACTAATTAATGCGGGAGTGTTGTGATTGAGCTAGCAGCTCTAGTGGGTGGCCAGTCCACTAGTGCTGAAAGATTACCCGTTTTTGAACCTTATTACCCACACTTTCATTTTTTTAATATTGTAATAATATTTTATCCAATCAGGATTCTAATTCCCGTACAAGAAAAGATATCCGATACAAGAATCATTCCACCCCCCAAATATCATATCTCAAAACCACATTTTGCCGGTATGGTATTTTCAAACGTTATAGCGTTTATAGAAAGAGCTATAAAATCTACGGGAAGGCCACGGGAAGGCTACGGGAGCCACGGGAAGGTATAAATTAGGTAGGTACGTATATCATATAAATATGGGGGGCAGGCAGGTAGGCAGGCAGGTAGTTAGTCAACCAGTCAGTCAGTTAGTCAATCAGTCAATAGATTACGAATACAATTATTAGTTGAATTGATTATATAAGACTATTTAAGGGACTATTTAAATATAAGAGATTATATGAGACTGGCTAGGAGACTGGTTATATATCTAATTAGCTAAGATATTAAAAGGTTAAGGGATTGACTGACTGACTGACTGACTGATTGACTGACTGACTGACTGACTGACTGACTGACTGGTTGCCTGACTGGTTGCCTGACTGGTTGACTGACTGGTTGACTGACTGGTTGACTGACTGGTTGGTCAAAAAGTTGAGGACTTAGAAGAAAAAAGGATGAATGGGAAGGAAAGGAGGGCCCTTTATATAGACCTATATACCTGTATACCTGTATTGCCTTAGATTTGCCTGTACAACCTTGATTTTAAATTAGGCCTTGTCTTGTATGGCCTTGACAAGGGTGTAAGGTCGTGATAAAGGCTTTTAAACCGACGGGAACGACGGGAGTACGTATAAATGCTTAAATATTTGAAGCTATATTGAATATTCGAAAGGCTAAATATTTAAAAACTTGAACGTTGAAAATTTTTTAAACGTTTAGATATTATTTGATATTAAAATGGTGGTAAATACTAAGAATGGCTAACGTTTTTGATCTTAAATATTTAAATGAAATAAATAGTATAAATATGGGTCAAAAAAGTAAACGGTTATTGAACTGTTTATTCGATCCACCAAAACCTGGTATGGTTCCAATTCGTAAAGGCACATGTACATACGTTAGGTACATAAAAGAGCCACTTCTGCCACTCCATGCATGGAAAATACTATAAATCCGTATTTGGACTAGCGCGGGCACTCGCAAAACTGGCAAACCCTAGGCCAAACAATTGACGAAAGTTCACAGCTGTAAGCAACTTTTCTTCGTAACCGAACCGCTCAACCCCCCCAAGGTACAACCAATCACCCCCGCTACCTAACTTCGGCGTCCTTCTTAAGTTGTCGCTTTGGTAAGTTATCGACATTTCCATAAATTTTCTTCTTCGTATATACCTCAGATATATTTTCCATATCAAATGTAAGAGTTGTCTTGAGGGAGATGGCGAACAAAATTTTGAGGGCTTGGTACCTCAAAAACCCCACGATATCGCACCCACCTCGCACATCGCAGAATAAATAGCTAATTTCGACCCCACCAGACTCTCACATTCAATATGGCCAACCCCAGAGTCGAGGAACTTCCCGATGAGGAGCCCAAGAAGGTCTCCGTCGAAGAGCACGACGACGATGACAGCTCCGATTCCGAGATTGAGGTCGGCGAAGGTGGTGCTTCAGGCTCTACTGCCGTTGTCCACTCCCGTAACGAGAAGAAGGCCCGCAAGGCCATCGAGAAGCTTCACTTAACTCGCGTTACCGGCATCACCCGAGTGACTCTCCGACGACCAAAGAACGTAAGTAAAGCGAGCAAGAAATATTTGTTTTGGTTGGGGCATGCAATATTTAGTTAGGATTGTGCGAAAAAGAAATAGGACATATCAAGTGTATATCTTGGCACGTTTTATAGTTTTGCGCAACGGGGAGGATTATTCGCTTCCAGTCAGATTAGATGGGGATGTCTGTTCATGGCTAACCGCATCGCCTACAGATCCTATTTGTTATCAACAACCCGGAAGTCTACAAGTCGCCCAACAGCAACACCTACATGTAAGAGCCCACTGCAACTGCATTAAATGTTTAATATGTCTAACAACTTTATTAGCGTCTTCGGTGAGGCCAAGATTGAGGACCTGAACTCGGCTGCCCAGCAAGCTGCGGCACAGTCCCTCGCCGCTAGTGGTGGTGAGCACGACCATGCTGGCCACGACCACAGCCACGGCGAGCCCAGCAAGGCCGTCGAGGACGCTGAGGAAAAGAAGGATGATGACGATGACGACGAAGAAGTCGATGCCGAAGGGCTCGAGGATAAGGATATCGAGCTGGTTATGACTCAAGCGAACGTCAAACGAAACAAGGCTATCAAGGCCCTGAAAGAAAACGATAACGACATAGTCAATTCGATTATGGCGCTGAGCGTTTGATAACGGAGCTTGATCGGGGAGGATAGATCTAACTGCGGGCGCGTTGGCTGGATGTATGCGACAACGGAAAAGTCTGCAAGAGGAAACGAAAAAACCAAAAGGAAAGTTAGTTAGCTGTGTATTACATGCTACGATATCTTGCAATGGATTACTGAGCCGTTGTGAATAATTTACTTCGAGTTCAATAACGATTCAACTGTTACGTTGGTGACTGCACCTTTAATATAATCTTCTCTAATGTTAATGTGAGATCTTGCAATGTGATATACGAACATCAAGCCACAGTAGATCAGGTCCAGCAGATCTCCATTAGTAAAATGGCAATAGGCGTTTGTAATACCTTACTACAGGTAATAGATGCGTACCTACCTAAATTTATAAGTACGAGGTACCTTAGGTACTCTTCAATCTCCCGAATGCAGAAGGGCTATTTGGTCACGTGACTTATATAATCACGGGACTTTGGCGATTGTGGCACCCTGCAAAACGTCGGAGTTCTTCGGCTGGGATACAGCAACAACATCCACTGCGAATTGCTTCACATCTCCACTCCTTACCTTTTCCCTCAACATATCACCAAAATGGCCGCAGTAAGTACTCCTTCTTGCAAGATCCCCTAGAAAATACGGTTGAGCTTTTCAAAGGCAGTCATGTTACCAATTAGATTGGCAATTCCCCCGGAAACTTCTGCTGAAAAATGAACCAAGATGAGCTAATTTATAATTTTCCGTTTCCTCCTTCGTAGCGAAGCGCAGCCCTCAAGCTCGACTGGACCAAGGTCACCTCCTCGCTAGGTCTGCGCGGACAGACCGTCGCAGGCCTTCAGGCCTTCAAACAGCGCAACGAGAACGCCCGCCGCAAACTGCAGGCTCTGTCGGAACTGCCGACGACGGTCGACTTTGCGCATTACCGATCCGTGCTCAAGAATCAGGCCGTGGTCGACGAGATCGAGAAGCGTTTCGCCGCCTTCAAGCCTGCCCAGTACGACGTCACTCGCCAGCTCAAGGCCATCGAGGCTTTCGAGATTGAGGCTGTCAAGAATGCCCAGAGTACGAAGGAGAAGGTCGATTTGGAACTTAAGGACCTCGAGGCTACCCTGACAAACATTGAGACCGCTCGCCCCTTCGAGGAACTTACTGTTGATGAGGTTGCTGCTGCTGAGCCCTCGATCGATGAGAAGACGGCTAAGTTGGTGTCCAAGGGCCGCTGGTCCGTTCCGGGATACAAGGTATGGATATACCCCCCTGTTACTTGCAGGATATATATATATATATGCTATGATGATAATGATGCTAACACCTTTTGTAGGAGAAATTCGGCGATCTTTCCGTACTATAGACAGCTTGCGCAGCGTAGCAACCAAAATTACATTACCGCTCTCTTTCCCTTGTGTACTCTAGCATTGTAGATAGGAAAGCCGGGAAGAGGCTGAGAAAGTGGAATTACAGACATTGTTAATCAAGTCTTTCGCGCGCGCGCGTGTATGTGTTCGTGGTCTATAATTATTTTTGGGCAGGTGATATACTCTCCGTCTTGAAGTATTAATCTAGCTTCGAAAATTACTTACCTAAGAGAGGTGGTATGTGGTCTTGGTTACTTGGTACCGAAGTCTAGTACCTAGGCCTTGTTCTTCATCGGTGTTCGTAGTTACTTAAGCGACTGTTATATGCAGAGACCAGTAAGGCTTACTGCGTGGGTTATAGGTGAAGATGATTATAATTTCGAGGAAGGGGTAGACTACAGCTATGGCCAAGTTATTGATATATAAATTGAGCTAATCCTAGTACATGGATGTTAAGAATCTCATTCTAAGCAACCATTCACAAGGCTGGCATGTAGCAAGACCACGTACCAGGTAAGTCGAGTAGTGCTTATACCCCTTATCAAGCTATTCTTTAGCTCGCTTGAAGGGGAACATAATAAGGTTAAAAAACAACTACTAAGTATTGGATAGGGGACACTCTGATCATTAGATAATCCAGAATAGCCAAGAGCATCATAGAAGTTAGAAGTGAGAGAAACGTTGCGTAGGTAGTTAGCAATACTAGTTGAGCAAGGTGTTAATTACACAAGAGATATCCCCCATCATACCATGAGCTTAGAATACTAACCTAGACAGTTTTCTATATATCTATTGTAGAAGTCTTCATCTCTATTCTCATGTTATTTCGGTTGCTCCTCTCCGCTGTTTAGATGTGAGGGATAGTTACGGTTGAAAAAAACAGGAACAAGCCCAGTTATTCTCCAATGTCTTCTTCAAATCTCCCTTAATATTTCCCGTTTTAAAGGTACAGGATTTTTATTGAATACTAAGCTACGAAATATACTTACGTATCATTTATTGCTAACTCTTTGTTAATAGATATTGTAAAGGTACTTAAACCCCTTCAACTTTCTTAAGGAAGGTATAGATGTATGTTCCAGTATATTATTTCTATCTCTACATGCATACACTACGTAGAGCTAACACATATGGAAATATCATCTCTCAAAGAACCTTCAAACTACCGCAATATTCTATTTTCGTGACAGTTGTAACGGTAGTAGCTGCCGTGTCAACAGACGATTTCGTAACCCCTTAGGAACCGCAATTGTGGCCATAGTAATGAAACTCTTTGAGCAATTACTTAAATCCTTCGTATCTACGCACCAAAGTGCAGTCTTCCTCTCCTTCAATAACTCGGAGTTATCACAATTATCAGAAACCAAATTATACATTAAGATCAACAATCTTACAAGCATTCGGGTATATCGTATCACCGCATACTACTAAACATGACATTTTACTTATATGCATCATTACGGAGAATTATACGACCAGGTATCTTACAGGTCATCAATAACAATATGTTAGAGTTGGAGTTTCATTTTTATTTTGACGCACCTTCTCTATCTCCTTCTCAATATACTTCTCAACAGGCGCTTATCACTCAATGAATACCACAGATTTCCAGAATTTTAGATGGAATCTTTTAAGGCTATAAATGATGCTAGTCCTGAGACGGAGAAAACAAAGAAAAAACGACCAGGGCTGAGGCTTTAGAGAAGGCGCATAGGATGCCTCCCCGACGCGACGACAGAGAATCAACTTTATTTAGACTTTTTATGAGCCTAAACCTTTTGTACAAGTACTTGATTCATATCGAAGAGAAACTAAAGTGCAAAATTCACCTTCTCGAAGCTGGGCAAAACTTGACTAGAAGTTTATACTAACCTTCCCTAGTTACCACCGACTGCTATCTCCCAGACAGGTTCATGCTTCGACGGAACTGTGTCTCCGCGCTTACGTTACTATCCCAGTATACATACGAAAGCATTGTGTTGAACGTATTACCTGCATATAATTAAGCGATCCCCATTAAACAACTGGAATATTAGACGTTAGCTAGAACGATAGAATATTCGGGAATTAGCTACATGCTCTTTGATACATGTAAATATATAATTCGTATTGAGTTATGTAAGTGAATCTGGGTAGGTATTTAAAGTACCTAACCTACCTAGGTATTTAGTTCGACAGGGCGGGAAAAGCGGGCCAGGGTCTAACCTACGCTAGGTACTACATACGCTAGCGTGATTAGCGTGATTAGCATAACTAGCGTAACTAGCGTAACTAGCGCGCCCTACCTGCAGGTGTTTCTTCAGCTCTCCCGCCTCGTTGGTTACATGTTCCTTTTTACTCTACCAATCTCCACGCTACACATCAATAAGACACACTTTTACACCTTCTACACACTTAAACAACGAACTCATTTACTCTTACTCTTACTGTTCTGTTGACTATTTTACTTCCACTTCGCCTTCACGATAATTGAGCCTTTTATTTATTTATTTATCCGATCGTCTATTAACATCTAAAAGGTAGCGCTAGAATTCCCGCGACCATGGCGTCCCTCGCCGCGGGGATAGTCGATCCCACAAAAGCCGGCAAATACCCAGTTGTTTTGAGCGATGCCTTGCTCGGCAAAGACCCAAAGGAGGTTTTCACTGGTGTGAGATGTAAGTTGCCCATTCACTCTAGTTAATAAACGACAGCTAACGAATAGCCCACTACAGATAATCATAAGCCGTCATTATCGTCATCTACTGCACCCGCCCAGGCACGAATAAAACCGACATCCGCATCTTCTTCTAAGAAGGGCGCTTCTACATACGACCTCGCCTTCCAGGATGACGGCGGCCGCTACCAATACAAAGGAACACGCGGTGTCGAAGACAGCCAATATGTGCTGATCTTTGACCCCGCCCGCGAGGTCTTTGTCTTGCACAAGGTAGACTCTATGTTCAATATGAACTTGGTAAAGACGCCATCAAACGACGATCCCGAGAGCTTACGACAAGACTTTCCTCACTTGGATGCTCATAGTGCTGCTAGCAGCGCCAAGGCCACAGGACCAACGAGGCAACCTGCAAAGGGAAGGAAAGAAGAGAAAAAGACAGCGGCTAAGCCACGGAAGCCGGCATCAAAGCCAAAAGCAGAAGATAAACCGGTTCTAGCGATGCCCGAGAAGAAGTCACCTCCGAAGCCCATAGCAGCTAGCAAGCCGCGCCGCACCTCAGACGATTCGGAAGAAGAGAGCTCGGACGACGACCTCGGTCTTACAATAGAGAATCCAGGTGGCGAGGCGCCGAGAGTCAATCAACACTACTCTCCCAACCTCTTTGGAATTCGCCGTTTCTCCGATTTGATGAATGAGGGTGAAGACGAAAAGAACAACGAGGAGCACGACGATGCTGACGGCGAGGAAGACGACGACGAGCCTATTGAGCACTTCGTCTTACCTAGCCCGATCAACCAGCAGATGCAACAAACTAGCAACCCCCATAAACATCCGCAAGCCAACGAGGAAGACGATGAAGATGAGGACGAGGAGATGGAGGATGTACAGCAAGAACAGCCTGCTGACGCTGAGGAAGCTGTCCTAGATGAGTCGGATCTCGAGGCTGCGCTGCTAGCCGAACTGGGCGAAGAGGATCAGCAAGAAAGCGACGTGAGCGAGGAGGAATAAAAGAAGATATGATTTTGTTTTTCTTTCTTCGTTATTGATTTCAAGGATGCCCACTTGAGGCGATATCTTTATCTGATCTTCCGGGGATATAATTAAGCGGCGTCTGGTGCTTTGGATACCACATGAACGGGGCGGATGGAATATCGGAATCAAATACATGACGGATAGAGATCTCTCGGCAGATGCGGTGACCTGCTCTTGATTTACTTATTTTTTATCATCGAATGTTTTAATGATTATTTATTAGTCACAGAGTGTCCTAGGATCTTCAGAGGCGAAAACATGACACTATTCTTTAACGAGATTAGCTGAGATTAAAGTAGACTTTGGCATGGGTAATGACTTGATGCTCTATTTAACCAAAGACATTATAAACGGGTATTCCTGTATACTTATATTTGTCAAGGGGAAAAAACTCCTTTGATAGGTAGAGCTTGATTTAGAAGATAGATATACAGACGTATAGTACGTATAGTATACGATTAGACAGTTCATGTTCATCACTAAAACTTTATACATCATATGTCTTCAATACATATATATATATATATAGTTATATATATTTCTACTATCAACAAATATATACCCACACGTATCCTTCATCCCCTATGCCACCTATCTATCTACTCTTACGAAGCCCCCGAGAAGGCTAATTCCTCGTTTCCAACAACCGGGTTTAGCACATTAACATTAGTTCCCGCTAGGGTTCCATCACCGCCCTGTACTACAGCCGAGAAGGAATCGGCCATAAGTTGTACGCCGCTTACGAAGTCCTGCTCGTCAAACTCGCAGTGCCCGCCATTTGGTGAGTTATCTACCGTCTGTAGGGCCCCGACGGCTGCTGCGTCCAGGCCTTGCGATGTGGCGATCTGCTCGTAGGCTTTGATGGCTGCCGGGATCGCGGGTTGGAGGAGCGTTAATTCTTGCTGCGTGCTCTGGAAATGCACACGCGTCTCTGCTAACGCAGCAGCATCCGCATCCGCTACATCGACTTGCGGTTCTAATCCGCCGCAGTTAAGTAAGACTTGGGACTCCTTTCCGGCACCGGCAAACTGCGACATATGCCCCGGCATCAAGAACCCGCTCAGCAACAACGAGCCACCAGACACTCCCGTAAAGCTCACTCGGCTGGAGTTAAATGCTAGGACCTGGGGCATGATATCCGCAACCAGGTCTGCGACGGCCTGGGCGTGGGCCACACCGTCGGTGCGGTCGAGTCCGGAACCGCCACCCCAGAATAGGTTTGGGTCTGGTGCTAGGACGGCGACTCCCGCGAGACCGTCCTGTACAGCTTGATTCGGGAAATCGAAGAATGATTGTCCGCCGTCACCGTGTAGAAGGACGTTTAGACCTAGGTCACCGGCTGCGCCCGCCGTCTGGGCCCCGCCGTCGACACCGGAGTCTGCTGTAAATTGGTCGGCGGGTGCGGAGACTTTGAAGCGGAGAGGGAGGCCGCTAAGGAGCGTTAGTATTTGCCGTACATATAAACCTGGGTATGTTGGTTATAAATATAGAAGTAAACGTACTTTACGTTAGCCGTCATATCCAAGATAGTGCTTCCATCCGTCGCCGTCGAGACGCCCTGCGGTATCTGCTGCGCCTGCTGAAAAGCCGTAGCTTGCTTCTGCGTTTGTCCTCCGCCTCTAGTCGCCCCCTGATTATTCCTGTTCCTACCACCCCTATTTCCTCTGTTCTGCGGTGCCGCATCGACGAGGGAGAAAGCCCCGAGGGCAAACAGTAGCGACAAAGAGCGAATGGTCAACATCCTGACTACGTAACTTAGATTAAGGGGAAAATATTACGAGCAATGAACTAGCGAGAAAAAAAGAAGAAGAAGAAGAGACAGGCGGATCCGGGCCTGGGGAAAGAAATGAGATACGTGTGGTTATCGAAATAAGGCTCGTCAAGAGCTTAGAAGTGAAAGGAGTGTAAAAGGAAGAGAGAGAAACAGAACCTCATTCACGTTTCATAGATTTCGAGAGAGTGTAGTTAGTCTTATGAGTAAAGCAAGTCTTCAAATTACTCTCCTCCTACCCAGGATTACGGAGATCAAACATCTTTCACAATCCACAACAAATCGCATCCAGACCTAGCCTTGCGCATTCCAAGCAATCTAGAAGGGTGCCAAGAAGGGGGCCGATGATCGAAATTGGCGTTTATCGCACTGAGGTATCAGTTCCGACGATAATTATTTACTTGCAGGCTGCGCTGGTAGGATAATGGATACTTTTGACACCGTATTGGGAGGCAGTTGAGCTTCTCCGTGTTTCGCGGCAAGGGTTGCGACCGTTCTGAGGGCGCCGGCATCCCTGTTCTAACCCCACAATCTCCGGGAGGTATCGTCACATCCTGGAGTTTGAGCTCTTGTCTGAAGCTTAGCTTTTGCTTGGCAATGTCTATCAAAAAGAGTTCTTTTTGGCTAGGTACCTATTCCTAGGAGCGTTAATACGGGTTAAAACAAGTTAGAACCTATCTACAGAAAGCTCTAAAGTACCAGGTATATATACCTAGGTATATATATATAGAAATTGGTGTTATCCTAGAAGACCTGAAATAGTTATTTAGGTGTTAATTATTTACTAGTTATCATCAATATTGGACATCTTCGTGATGTTTTCAATAAGCAAATAGTTGCAACATCGTCAAGAATAAGCTAGAAAACAGGATGACATCGGAATCAACATTAATCAATGGCGGAACTGACAAGCATAGAAATGATATGCATCGCAAGCTGCTCGAGAGCTTTCAATCGTTTTGCCCTCGGCCAAAATGGCCATATTCATTGGGAGCTAAGCTCATACCGTATATGAAATATACACTCTCTGAGAGAAATCCTTTGCGCCCTGCTTTGTTACAATGACCAACCCAAAGTGAGGTCCCGACTTCGCTTGTTCCCATATGCCCTAAATATATTACCAAATGTATACCCAATATATGCAAACGAGCGTATTGAAATCCAAGTTGATGAATCTAAATTTTTTTTTTTGGCCGTGGATTGGAAGTCTTCAGATCTTATACTATATAGAGTGGTAATAGTATGTGTAGGTCCCGAGGGGGCGTGGTTTATAATTAAGAAGCCGGATGATTCGCCCTTAAACCGCGCCAAGCCACACTGACTCCGTATAGACTTTACTGATTGATATTGTGGAACCAATTGTAGTGCTATGATACACGTCTGGGAGGTGGACGTATAGTGATGCGTGTTTGTTATTATTGCTAATACGCGCTTGATAGCTGTGCATAGTTGTCAACTATCATACCATCGACTCATCCATTGCCTCTAGATCGTTAGGCATCGCCCCGTGTTTTTTTATCATGTGTCGTCTCCAATTGTCTTTTCTCGGGAAAGCTTTTCTTCCTTTGAAGTATGCACATGTTGGTTCTGTACAGTGATAGGCTTTCGACTTGACATGCTTATCGTTGATATGTCGATCAAGGTGTGTCTTTGTACCGAACTTCTTATCACATCCTTCGTAAGGGCACTCGTGTTTACGGTCGTGATAACGTTTATGGTGGTTAAGTTTATGGACCTGATCAAAATACCGACCACACTCTTCGCAGATATGACCGGATGATTGGGGAGAAGGAATTTTGGATACCTCCGGCGACAAGCTCGACTCTGGTTCCATCTTGACATGTTCATTTGTGTTGGGATACGGTGATGGGGATACCGTAAGCCGGGTATCCGGCGTCCTTCCCATGGAGGGATCCGTAGAGCTCTGCCCTGGTGTAGTACTGTAGTCGTACGAATCACCAGATAGGCGAGGTTCGTCATCACTAGGGATATCCAGGAAGCTCTCTACATCGATGTCCTCTTGAGAACCATGAAAAAAGTTTTCCGAGTTTTCTTGCGCCGCCTGGTCTGTGACGATGGCAGGAGGTGAGGTAGGGAAGGTCGGAGGAGACGCCGAGTTCTCCATTTGGTAATGAGTATAAGCAGCTTTCTCGGCAGCGTTAGAGGGTTGCATGATGGACATCGGCGACACGAAGGATTCTGGCTGAAGAGAAGGAGAGTGTGAGCTGTGGAAGATAGAGGGTCTATGAGTAGCATCAAGTGTCTCGTCCAGTTCCATAGGCTCCGGGATGGCCGGGCTCATAAGTCGTTCTTGGGGCCGGGTCTCGGATTGTGGCTGAGTTGAGTGAGGTAACCGATCGGTGGAGTCCGGACTTCTGAGAGCAGCTGAAGGTAGCTCAGGATCCCTCTCTGTGGTTTCTCGTACCGTTGAGCTAGTCCGAAGAGGGTACACGTCGTACTGGGAATCTCCTTGTCTCTGTCTCTTGTGTTGCTGATCCTTTTCTGTGCAGTTTCTGTCTTGAGAAGCAATCGAGATACCTGCTTCTCCAGAAATTTCGGCAGGCTCTTCGAAAATTTGATTTACGGGAGGTTTTTCTTGAATGCTAGTTCCTTCCGCAGCTTCTAAACCAGATTCTGGTTTCATACTGACAGGACTAACAACTGGTGAAGTAGGAAAGTACTGTTGAGATGTCGAGTACTGGGGGCTTACGGTGCCATGAGCCGAGGAATGTGTAGAACGTTTCCTCTTAATGCTATTCCAGATTCGACTAGTTAAAGAGCCACTTCTTCTTCGATGTTCTCGAGAATCTCTCAGCTGAGCCTCGTAAAGCTCAGTCATCTGTCTAGACGGTGGTATCGGCTCTTGCTCAGGATTTGAGCCCATCGAGATCCTGGTGTCATAATAACTAGAATTGGCTGCTTCGTATCCCGTGACAGCATTGTTAGAAGGCAGATTGGCCCCAATGTTGTTGGTAGTTGGAAAAGCTGTCGGCTGAGGGGGCAGAGGAAAATCGATGCCCGGGGGTAGAGACGGCTGACCGAAATTTTGAGGTAGGTGATAAGAGTCATGACTACTAACAAATCTATCTCCATAAGCGGCAGGTTGTGTCTGTTGAAACTCAGAGCCGTCGCTGAAGCCTGGGTTGATTCTCTCAAAATCATCCTTCATAGAAGGGGGATGATCCGGTTGTGTGGCAGGGGTTTGTCTAGGCCGGAAACCCTGGAAAGGGAATAAGGTCCTGACTTGGGAGACTGTAGAGCTTCCAGCTGGAAAAGTCCCCGCTTCTCTCGCCTCTCTTAACTTCCGCCTGTACCGGAAGTAGAGAAAGCCCAGGACTATGAGTAACAGGCTGCCTCCGAAAGCACTGCCGATAACCGTTCCAGCAATTGCACCGGCGGACATGTGACTCCCCCGCGCCCTGAGCCCGGACCTGGGGTTCAGAATGGGCGCCATATTGAATTAGATGAGAGCCGGAGCTCTCAGTAGAGGGTGAATAGATTCTTGCAGTTTCTCAAGGTTATGCTCCAAGCATGAGATGATACCTAGCCTGTATGAGAGACTAACGGGTGCAAGCCAAGAGAAGTAGTTTAGTTTCCGCCGAGAAGGAATTAAGACTCGGGCCGTCAGTGGCGGGGAAAGGTTATGCGAGACCGAAATGGGCGGTTTTAGGTCAGGGTCTCTCGAGTTGAAAAGGTGGAGGATACGGTCTCCCTCTCTCTCTCGCGCGCGTATAATCAGCCGGTCAAGTCAGTGGGATAAGATTCGGCCAATACAGGCGGCCCAATAACAGTCTGACAAGTGCTGCGCAAGGCAGGGGCAAATGAATTATGCCGAAGGTGAATTGATGATGACCTAGGTCATATTTTTGATCATATTATGAGATGGATAAGAGGAGTTGACGTTGAAGAACCAGGATGTAATGATTTATCGGATTGATTCAGCCTCATCAAAAAAAAAAAAGTTGGAGGCGGAAGTGAACCCGGAGACGCCCTACAAATGCAGGCAGAGTTACATTGCGATTCCCTAAGAAACCTAAGAAACCTACAAAATCCTACGGATATCGATGGCTGGCGCTCGTGTATGTACAAGGGTATAAGTACAAGGGGTCCTTGCCAATTGGAGTCCTCAATTAGGACATAAAGTTACTTTGGGTTTCAACTAACTATTCTGTTATGATAAAATCTCCGAGACCCGAATAATCTAAGTTTCTCCTAGGAAATTCCCACGTTAAAATATCAAAAGGGTAAGCACAAGGTTAGTGCACTAACACAAAAGCGCTTACCAGTGCACGTGTGCATCAAAACTTGGGTTAGCAGGTTAGCTACTTTGGTACGCTACTGCGCCACAAGCTATAACCATTAGAGAGGAAAGGGGCTAATCGATAGGTACATGTACCCACGTAGTAGCCGTGGAAAGTATAGGTATCCAATTATTCTGTCAAGTACCTGACAGACGCTACTTTTTACTGTCGGAGACCTCTCGGTGAACGCGATAAATCGTGTTTTAATACATTAATCAACGCGTTACTTTGCATCAAACATCTACGGAAGAGCCGTAGCAGATCAGCCTCAATTGCAACACGCTTTGCATCATACGTTGTAACCCCAGATACGTCATCACAATGTCCTCTAGTCTAATGAATGTGTCTAATAGAAAAGTTGACCTAATATTTTTTTTCTTTTTTTTTTTTCCGTTTGGTTGTGATTTTTGTCTATGGGAGTTTTTGTGAACATGATCCAATCAGAACGCTACAAATCTCAACTCAACCTTCTTCCATTTTCTTTGGGACTGTCAGGTCATTCATAAGGTTCAATGCCGTACGTTAGCAGATGTTATAATTCACTCCCGAAACTAGGTAGGCATCTATCAATCTTAACTCGAGATAGGGATCATCCAAGCTCAAGGTTGACAATGACCTCGGACCTTGTAACGATATACTTAACCGGGCGCAAAGGATCCATGATATTGTTGGTCTCAGAATTGATAGCTCACTTGAGTCCTATCAAGACCCCAAGTATAGCCAATACTTACATTATGTTCGGTCAAAGGGCAACCTCGCCGTTGACGTTGGAGAACTCTTATCAATCGAGGCCAATTTATCCAGCAAGCCATCCGTCCCACTCAAGTTGAACAAGCAGGCAAGATATCCATGAGCCATGGTCCAAAACCATTCATCTTTTAAATGAGGCATCTAGCGGGGATCCGCCTACTGTGGTGATGGAGGGAGTTCCCGATCCTCTCTACCTAGAAGGCAACTTACATAGTACAACTATCTCACCGCTACAAGCTATCAGGGCGTCCTGGTTTCTAGTACATTTATCTACCTGAGGTATCTTTACCTCAAGATAATCTCCACGGAAATGTAAGTGCAATAGCCCAAAGAGCAGCCTTTGCGCTTTTTGTAGATTCATGTTTCGCACCGTAGGCATCGGAACTCGAACGTAACATGTATAACCCATATTCTCCAACGTACTATAGATAATAAATATAAATAGCAATTATAACACGTCCGTCAGGCATGCGCCTATTCATTGGAGGGCTTTGGAGCAAAAGACTACGGGCTCTGCCGCTGCAAGAATCGATCCATTCTACATGGGAGTATGGGAGCTGAAATGCTAGTAAACTGTTTGTGGTTTTGAGGCCGGTCAAAGCATCTTCAATTCAGCATCATTCTTGTATCAGCGCTGCAGTCGTAGGTGCTCGAAATGTACTTGGGTTAGGGACTTAGGTACCTCCAATGAAACCAACAGCATGCGACTTAGGATGTTAAGGGCACGCTGTGTAGCCTAGCCCGATATCACCCTACCCTACCTCGAGAGGAAGGTCTTTTCTATTTGGGTATATGCTCCATCCCGTAACGAAAAGCTATAGAGTACTACTGAATGGTCATTTTACACATCTTCTTAATAGCGGAGGGAATATCATTATTTCCCGCTGGTTCTCGTGTGTCGTGTGACGAGTCAGTTGCGTTACAGCATATACGGCTTTCTCGGAAATGCCAAACTTTCTATGGTTCGATTGTAGGACTTGGTGCTGGAGATTCTAGATCGTAAAAATCGACATACAAAGAATTGATGCATCAGACTGCAGGTTGCGTATAAGTTGACCGGGGCATGTCTAGACCCTTCGTAAGCATAGTCCTTGCTACCATGTTCGGGCTCTAGAATAATTCATAATTCATGCAAAGGCATTCATTTACAAAAGCAATATGAAAGTCTCAAGGAGTACCCGGCCGTTCCAGAAACGGGCTGCAGGAAAGCCTCATCCTAGAGTCTAGACTCAGGTTCGTAACAAGTTTTAACCCGACGATATTGGCATTGGGCATTACCGCCTCTATCCGGACCAACCTATTCCACACTTTGAATGAATAGATACCTGTAACCAACTTTTACGATGATGCTGGCGCATTAAACAAAAAGAGCTGGCACGATAGAATATATCGCGATAATACATAATACATAATACCCACCGGTGGTGAGCGGTATGGACTAGGATATCATGCCACTAATGATCTATTTATTATACTCCTTGTTGCACAGCAATTCTTATCATTAGTTGATTAAGTGACTCAGGTACTATTCCGGAAGGTCAGCGTACCACATAGCATTCGAACTATGGACGTTCCGTACAAGACCTAGTGCGGCTAACTTGGACTGAAACCGCATACTTCGTGACACTACACGGGACGTCGTAGAAGTGACTATATCAAAGGTTAAAGAATAATAATATGAGTGACAGAATAGCAATGATAACACAATAAATATGTAGGCGCAAGGATCGTACAGCTTGACGCTAGAGATAATGCATCACTGACGAATTTGATGTCAGCTACACAGCAGTCCCTGCTGGTGCTTGCATATATCAGAAAATTGCCGTATACACAACAGCCTGTTGGCACACACCGTCTATTCTTGACAGCCAAGCAAGACGACGCGATGCGGATCTGGAGAGCTCTTGACCTCGATCGAGGTTCTACAACCGGGAGTGGATGAAGGGGCTAGTGTTGAATCGTCTACAGGCTACAGGACTAAGACTTTCCGCCACGAAGGTCGATCCTCAGCCGAGATAGCAATGATTAATTACACCGTTTAATCTGCTTACTAAGTTTCGTATGATCTATAATAAATCAAGTCGATAGCAAGTAGCCCCTTACTTCTTTCTTTTAGTCCAATCGTCTGATGATATAATAGGTTATGTACTTAATGATATTAATTATTTACACTCATACGAAGAAAAGGATCTTCCGTCATTTATGAGTTTTATACAAGCTTTGATAAAAATGCCCAAATATAAGTCAGTAGCCTCCTAAAGAAACATAGTTATATGTGAGTTCCGTTAACTATTATATAATTCTATAGACATGAAGAACACTGCGTGACAGGTAGAATGTGATATGCCTCATTTGGGTATGCATCTCGTCGAACCATTGTCCAATCCGAGATTGTATTTTTTTTATAGGTATTTGTATGTTTTATGCCTGGCCAGGATCTTATACCATCATACCTACCCGTATGCTAGATAGAAGGTAATGTCTAAGTTAATAGGTATTGCATGTTCTGAATAATCGTGCACCTAGCTTGAACAAGGTACCTAAGGTATTAAGTTAGCTATTCTTTCTGCAAGGTGACTGCGTGGCAACCATTACAAGAGGCGGCTACCAATTTACTTAAGCTTTAGCCATAAGAAAGTCAAGTTCTAAATTAAGGTGAGTTAATAATGTACCTACATGTGTAGTTGACCTTAAGCCGGTCTAATAAGCCGCGGGGACGGGCTTAGACAGGGGGTATGAACATGTGGTTCCTACCTTGTAGTAGACGGATTGTCTAGACTGTGGCGTTTAGAAACATTTTATTTCCCATGTAAATCTGGTAAATTTCCGGTGCTTTACGCCTCTATGGATATCACGCCTTTTCTAAACGAAAACATCGATGTTTCAAATCACAGGATTATTTTACTGTCTTTGTTATGTTTTCAAATCGATGTACCTAATGCTTGCTTACCTGATAGTGACATAACAGTGACATAGTAGTAACATTCAATCATCATACAATGTTCTTACATAGTACCGTCCAGGTGGTATTATGCATTAGTAACATTACATACATGTATACATACCTGTGTATGTAGGTACCTAATGCTTAATGTAGGTACCTTATATGTATGTACCTTACATAGGCCTAGGCCAGAGTAGATCGCTCTTCCCGACAGAAACTGCCAACTGTACTAGCCAATGCGATCGAAGAAGAATGTGCTCCGCAATGTACGTAAGCGTTCTAGTGGTCCCGAAGCAGCTACCCCTGGCTGCCCTGGGCTCTAAAGTCCCCCAAAATCTTATTTTACGGGTTCCCGATCTCTAACCCCCGGACACAATTCTGAGCATCATGGCAACCAGCGCGTGCACTCTTTCCAATCCCGATTCTGAACGCACCAAAGACCGTGGCCAGATCTGCACACCAGCAGACGCACCCGGCAAGATGGATTTACTCGTAATAATCAAATGCTATCTTCTTCCTCGGTATGACCTCCGCCTCCAGTTGAGTTGTCGATCCTCATCCGTGTTTGCTTTGCCGGGCTCTTCTCCCCAGGGGACTAGGTCCAGGGTCATATGTCTAGACCTTGAGGAGGCCTATCACTTGTCGGCCTCAGATATTCCTATTCTGTAGCTGGATCATATCACGGTTATGGTCTTATTTTTGACCGGAAGTCTGCGTTGCCACAGGGTCTAAGGAGAGTCTCACTTTACCTTGTGCTTCTTTGTGTTTTCTCTTTGCCTTTTAGTCCACAATATTCGTATACAATCATATACGAATCGGAATTATAGTCTGGATCTTGCTCACGGGAATGCCCGATTCGGTTGAGTTACATCCAGCATCGTAGGATAGTCTCGTCTCGACTGACCTGGCCTTCGAGACGGAATTCCTAGTGACTATCTGCTTTTCTCGGATATATAATTTCCATGGACAACCCACTGCGTTAGTGAACCACTTCCATACGTTAGCGCCTCTTTAGAACTTAAGGGCATAACTCCCTGATCTGGAGACGCATTTACCATTTTTAGAAAAGCCAGTTTGTCTCTAGCTCGACTCTAGATACCGTTATCCTGGTTGGTCCCATCGGGAGTGGTGGGTCAGCCTTGTTGTGTTGTACATCGGGCCTAAGCAGCGAGAGTACGAATATCTGAATCACCTTTAGCCGCCTTGATCTTGAATTCGATCCTAAATTCGATCCTTGAGGTCTAGATTCGCCTTCGTCATCACTCGCCTGTTCATATTACGTTTCCGGCAGCAGTTCTAACGTGGAGAGCATAGGGACGAACAAACTATCAAAGACGTCAACTGTATCTATCTGCAGGTCGTATTTCACCAAAGCTTGGCCAGCTCCACTAGAGCTCCGGTCCGTGGAAGAGATAACTGCTTTCAAAAACCGTCTGCTACTGTGTCTCGCCGATTCTCGCGGCAGTTACTCCCACCCTATCGAACCAGAGATTTGTATCTAAAGCTCAACTTTGGTAATCTGTCTGGCCCCAATCTTACATACTCACTGATTAGGTCGCCATGTCGGCAAATAATGTCCTTGTCTACATTGTACGTCACGACTTGCGTGTCTCTGACAATCCCATCCTGCATCATCTCTCTTCCACAATCGGCCATGGGTTTACGCATCTCCTGCCTCTCTTTGTCTTACTACCTCACCAACTTGAGGTTTCCGGATTTCTGAAGGATGACGAAAAATCCCCTTTTCCCGAAGCTAAAAGCGAGGTTGGACGCTATTGGAGATGTGGGCCATATAGGGCTGCGTTTATTGCCCAATCTATTTGGAACCTGAAAGACAACTTAGAGAAACTAGGAAGCGACTTGACGACTAGGATAGGGACGTACGATGGTGTATTAAAGACACTCATTGACGGCTTGCGACTGAAGGGGCTTAATGTCGGAGGAGTGTGGGCGATAGGGGAAGAAGGCTATGAAGAGAAACGAGATGAGAAGCTTATATCAGAGGTTTGCTCGAGTCTTGGTATAGATTTTCGAACATGGGTAGATGAAAAGTACTTCATCGATGAGTGAGTCATGATTATAGCCTCGAGGCGGACTTTACTGACGAATCCTCATTCACCTAGTCGAGATTTAAAACTCGACAAAGATGATCTCCCAGACGTATTCACGACTTATAGGAAAATGATGGAGCCATTGCGAGAGAAACCCAGGGCGACTTTGTCTACCCCCCTGAAAGATACATTGCCCAAGTCCGTTGAAAAGTCATTAATTCCAAGGCAGGAATCGCCTTTCGAGATCCCGTCTTCATACGATGAATTCGAAGAAGCACTCTTAAGACCTGTTAGGGGAGCCCTATCCGGCTCTCCGCCCTTCCCTGAAGGAGCTAAGTCGGCTCATCCTTTCCGCGGTGGAGAAGATAGTGCTCATAGTAGATTGGATCATCTGATCCAATCGGGAAGTGCCTCCTTGTATAAGACCTCGCGTAATGGACTATTAGGAAGCGATTTCAGCACGAAACTGTCTGCCTATCTCGCACAGGGATGTATCACCGCTCGTCAGGTACATGCTCAACTTGTGGCATACGAAGATGGAAAAGACAAGTCACTCGCCGAATCTCAGGGGTACGGTGATGGAGAAAACGAAGGGACAAAAGCGATACGGTTTGAATTGTTGTGGCGTGACTATATGAGGCTCTGCACTAGGAAGTTTAAGGAGAAACTCTTTCTCCGATCTGGATTCAGAAATGATCGCGCTAACAAATGGAAGTCGGCTAAGAAGGAGGATATAGCTGACGGGCAACAACAGTCGGCAGACGAAATTTCTAAGATAGTGCAGAGAATATTCGACGGAACAACCGGGATGGGATTGATCGATGCTTCTCAAAGAGAGCTGTTACACACAGGATATACGTCGAACCGCGCCCGCCAGAACGTCGCGAGTTTCCTTGCTAAACACCTCTGTATCGATTGGCGTTATGGTGCTGAATGGTATGAAATGCTATTGGTCGATTATGACGTTTCATCGAACTGGGCAAACTGGCAGTACGTTGCCGGGGTGGGAAACGACCCACGAGGAGAAGCACGGATCTTTAACCCCGTAAAACAAGCTTTCGATTATGACAAGGATGGGGAATACGTACGCTGCTGGGTACCCGAGGTGCGGAAGCTTGAGAAACTAGAAAATGTCTTTCAGGCCTGGACGACACCAAAAGAGGATTGGGATCGATTTGGCTTGAAAGGTCTCACTATGGCCGAGGACCCGGTGAAGAAGATTGACTTTTCCGTGGAAGGAAAGCCTAAAAGTTCCAAACGACCATTCATCCGGCGACGCGGCCGTGGTCGTGGGGGAAGCAACCACACTACACAGTCTCTTGCGACTGAACAATCGCCAAACGACACGAAGGACAACGAAAGCTTCAATAAGAATGAGAAATCAGATAATAGGCCACCCAACAATCCCGCCCAGCCAAACATATCCGAAAGTCACCGTGGTGGTTTTCGAGGCGGGCGAGGATATGGTGGAGGATACCGAGGTCGTGGCTTTCGCGGATCGAGAGGAGGGTACCGGGGTCGAGGTTCGTCAAACTATGGTCAACCACCACCGCCAATGCAGCAATTAACTTCGACCGATCAAGCGCAATAGAATTCCTTGTATCGTGCGACGAGCTATTGCTATTACTACCCGCCGTCTGTGGATTTCCCTTTCTGGGATACTGTACTATTCTACGAAGCTGATATCAGCTAAATTCATCACCACAACGCATTTCTACGACCGCTGTGCTCCTAGCTTCGATACACTGACGAGGTGCGGGTTATCAAATATATATATTTATATATATATATTTAATAGGTCCGACAAAACTTCTCACTAGTTTCTCTCATTTTGTGATTCAAGAAAAAGCTGTAAATGGGAACGATGGAGATATGTTAGGAACGTGCCTCCAGTTGATGTAACTATGTTCTATGATAGATATTTCTTAAGATAGTGAAAAACAGCTTTATGCTTTGGTATCGTCTTTCATTTACCCCTTGTGCCAAAACGCCCGTGAATGCTGGATGAGGCTATCGTCTCCTTACTGCCTTCGGGAAAGCCCTCTCAAAGGCTATGTCAACTTGCCTAGTGTACTACTATAACATACCGTCCTAGAATTCTTCAACAAGCGGGTTTAGCTTGACGCCCTTGGGCACAACAGCCAGAGCCTTGGCTTCAACGCAGATCTTCCCATGAAGTGTCTCCAGTGTACCTTCGACCCACATCTTACGATCGCTCTTAGACGGGTCCTCTCCCTCACGGATCATTGGTCGTGTGCGAATAATATAGAAACTGGAAGTCAATGTAGGCGCACGGTATTGGAGCTCGAGACGGGCAGTAACCCCCGTGCGCGCAGGAAACAGCAGTACTGCGCACCGAACTAAGCTCTCATCCAGCAATGTCGCTAGCGCCCCACCATGCACGACCCCCGGCCAACCCGCCGTCGCAGTGCCGAGGTACACCACGCTGATGACCTCGTTAGTCTTCGTATTTCGGAACACGCGCTGGAAAGGTATGCCATGGGAACCGCCTAGAGGTCCGGAAGTCAGGCGCGATTGTACCATGTTCGTGGATTGCGCGCCCGAGTACGCATCCCAGGATTTCCAGGTCGGGTCGGAGGATAATGCGCGCACGAGCGGGAGCGCGGAGCCTTCGTCCCGGATCTTGGAGACGTGGTATTGGTCCTGAGGAGAGCCGTGGGGGAAGGGCGCGGGAGGAGCTAGGGACAGGCGGATTAGGGTGCCGAGGGATAGGCCGATAAGTAGGAAAATGGCGGAGTAGTAGATACCTCGGCGGCGGCGGCGGCGGAGAGGTTTAGGGGTGGAGAGCGCGGGGTGTTCGGGCAGGATTGGGGTCGTAGCGGTGGCTGCGGCGATGGTAATAGGGTCTTGACTCTTTGGAGGTTCGGCAAGACGTCGTTGTGAAATAGTGAAGGATCTGGAATTAAGTCGGGGGAGGAATCGCGATGGTGTATCGGTACGGTAGAGTCGTATCGCGGGATGAGGGACTTGGACAAGCCTCGGATAGACGAGCCTTGCCGACGCTGCAGCCCGTAGGCAGAGCTGCGCGGTTCGGGGACTACCGACCAACATTATTAGGTAACCTAGTTCATGTGTTTGCTCCGGTACTGATTTCTTAATGTTGAAGAAGTTAATTATACGGTGTTGTAGTTCTGATTGAGGCTCTTAGGGCGTTAGGGCGTAGAGGCGTAGGGGTGAGACAGATCTTGGTTGAATGTAACCATGTAACCATGTAACCATAACCAGCTTAAGCCGAGTTGTGAGATTGATTGGTTCGATTGGATTATTACTTAATATTACCTAGGTTGACACAAAAATTATTGGGATTGGGAAGTGACCCCCACTAAGATCTTGCATTATTTAGCGCCATCTCGGGAGCCCAGTTCTGCCCAACTGCTCAGCTAGTAAGCATTATTTGTAAGCCATGAGCCAACATCTAACTAAGGCAGGCACCTCCCACTAGTACTCCTAGCGATCGTAGGAATTTTATCATTTTACAACTATCATCCCTTAATACTACAAGCCACACTAATACGCAGCATATCGAAAAAGTACACTAACCAATCCCAAGTCTATGATATCATCAAATAGTTATATGTTGACAAACCAACAATGTCGAATCAACTGCTCATAATGGCTGTAACATGCGATATAAATTCGGAAGTCCGAAGTAAAAATGGATCATCTCAATTTTACCTCTGACTGCTTGAAGAAGCTATTTCTATTAAGAGCCCACCATATCGGTTGCGCCAAACTCATCCTTTGCAGATTTCATAAGTAAAACTTTATAATCGTTACGATACGTTATGTTGTCGACTGCAATATTAGTTGTATATACGCGTTGACAAACTTACCGTAAGGCCTGGCACTCGCTATGGCCTACGATTACGCCCTCGTGTAAGTAACCACAGGAAATACTTACAAACGAGCATCTCTCTTCACGAGAACATTGAACTAATTCACCGAGCAGACATCTCAAGTACACCATACCCCCGGCTTGTCTTCTTACTTTCATTTTGAAGCCGCTTCTTACAAAGCTTGACTTGTATAAAACATTTACGTTGATACTAGTTGCTTTCTTTGCGACACTCCCCTGGGATTCGTATCTAATACGTAATGGCATTTGGACTTACCCCCCTGATGCGATAGCCGGGCCGCGTCTCTTCAAGATCCCAGCCGAGGAATTATTTTTCTTCGTTATACAGACTTATATCACGTCGATGCTATACATCTTGCTCAGCAAGTCTGTTCTCCACGCTCAATTCCTTACGAATAAGGATGATTCTTCACTCAAGTCCCGACGCATACGAATGACGGGCCAAATTCTCCTAATAGGATGTATCATCGTTGGCATCTCACTTGTCAAAAATGGAGGCCAGGGGACATATCTTGGCCTCATCTTAATATGGGCCTGTCCCGTTGCACTTCTTACATGGTCATTTTCAGGCTATTTCTTAATTAGACTACCTCCTACCTGTATTGTAGTTCCAATCGTCTTACCTACAGTGTACTTGTGGATTGTAGATGAGCTCGCTCTAGGACGCGGAACATGGGCTATTGAGTCTGGAACAAAGCTCGGCTGGTGCTTATGGGGGAGCTTAGAGCTGGAAGAAGCCGTGTTTTTCCTCTCTACCAATGTCTTAATTGTGTTTGGCCTAATCGCTTTCGATAGGGGACTGGCGGTTCTATACACTTTCCCGGAACTATTCCCTGTTGTGCCGTATATGCCTCCTCTGAGTCTCCTCGCCAAAGCTGTCCTGCTTGATCCTATAAAGTATGACATGGCACGGGTAAAAGGTATCAGAGAGGCTGTCCAGACACTACGGCGAAAGAGCAGGAGCTTCTACTTGGCTAGCTCGGTTTTCCCTGGACGTCTTCGCATTGATCTCATTCTTTTGTAAGTAAGCACTGCACCATATCTTGTCTTCCTATATTAATTGTTCCAAGATACTCCTTTTGTAGAGTAGCAGATGATCTGGTAGACGAAGCCCATGGGGAGAGCGAAGCCACACTATGGATTAAAAAGTTGACTAACTACCTTGACCACGTTTATGGTTCGGATAGTCAACCCCCATCTTCGATTGGTACTATTAATAATTTTGTGGGGGAAAACTTCCCGGAGTCAGCAAGGTCTGCATTGATATTATTACCAACAAAGCTTCTCCCAAGAAACCCATTTTATGAGCTCTTAGAAGGATTCAAAATGGACCTCTCCTTTGGTGGGACTAAAATTTGCCAACAAACTAGACAATTTCCCATCCAAGACGAAGAGGACCTCGAAGTTTATGCACACCGTGTCGCGAGTACTGTTGGAGAATTATGTCTGAGGCTCGTATTCCATCACAGTACCGCGAAACTTCCAAGCGACAAGGAATCTATTCTTGTACTTTCTGCTCGGACGATGGGACACGCATTGCAGTACGTCAATATTGCCCGCGATATCTTGGTGGACGCTGAAATTGGCCGGGTTTACCTGCCCTCAGATTGGCTCAAGCAAGAGGATTTGACAGCTCAGGATGTTATCAAAGACCCAACACAGCCAAAAGTAGAAATGCTCAGACAGAAGTTACTTGATTGGGCGTTTGAGGAGTATGAGCGATCACGAGATATCATGAACATGCTTCCCCACGACGTCCGCGGCCCTCTCATTGTAGCTGTTGAGAGCTACATGGAAATTGGCCGGGTTTTGCGAGAAAGAACTGGCGTCCCTTCAAAAACTCGTAAGGGGCGGGCAACGGTTCCTCGATCAAGGCGGATGTGGGTTGCATGGAAGAATCTTTCTACTATATGACCATTATTTCGGTTTATTTTTTTTTTATTTTTTTTATTTTTATTTTATTATTTTATTTTAGTTACATGTCTATTTAGTCTGCAATTGGTATGAGGAGCGATCTGTCATTTGGGTTGGGTAGCACTACGATAATGTGTACATGTAGAATAAAAGTGTAGATACATGCCATCCCCTCTTCTAGATTCTAACCTTTGATGAGGAAATATTATTTATTCTGATATAAGTAATAAATTACGAAAGTGGGATAATTCCTCGTGACGACTTCACAGGTTATTCGAAATTTTAAGTTATAATATACTTGTTAATTTATATCAAATATCAGCCGGACTCAACTAAGCTTCCATTCCATCTCACCGACTCGCGCCGAAACTCAAAACTTGGCATATAGGTATTAGATATGTTGTACGAAAATAAGGTAAAGACGGATTTATCGATTACGCTAGGAAATGTCTCTCTCTATCTAATGATGAATCATTATGTCGAATCCAACGCTTTTTATACATAAGCGACTCGGTGTAATTTTTTTTCTTAGCGCGGCCAGCATTCCCCTGGACGATGCGAACGATAATAATAACGTATTGAGATCGCGGGCTACGCTGCGCCTCTTTGACACGAGATTGCCGAGCGGATCGTCTGGATGCACCATCTGTCCCGGGATGTTGGGTTGGGTTATTATATCGAATCGCCAGTTGGAGTTTAGCTAGGAGACGACGTGTGATATTTTATTATATTTGTCTCAGAGGCACTGGGCAAGTGAATCGTTTACGTCTATATATTATTCTAATATCTTTGGGTACCTGATATTTGGCTTATTTCTGGTTACGGTTTATGGAATTTGTTGGCTCATCTTCCGAATCAACTTGGATACAGATACCGGTCTATCACTGTCCGCATTAATTGGGTACTTGAGATACTTATGCTGGTTGAACACTGCGTCGGACAAGAGATATGTCTAAGATAAGTAGGAAGAAAGCGATTGTTGTCGGTTAGTACACTGCATACATCATACAACTACCTTCACTAACGTAGTCCCAGGAGCCGGTGCCGGTGGCATCGCGACAGCAGCCCGGTTAGCGAAAGCCGGGTTTTCTGTAACTGTACTAGAGAAGAACTCGTTCACCGGCGGGAGGTGCAGCCTGATATTCCATGAGGGACATCGCTTCGACCAGGGACCGTCCCTCTTACTGCTTCCTAAGCTCTTCCAAGAGGCGTTCCGTGACCTAGACACGTCACTCGAGGCCGAGGATGTAGAGCTACTTCGTTGCCCAACCAACTACAAAGTATGGTTCGCGGATGGCGAGAGCTTCGAATTGTCAACGGACCTCGCGCGCATGAAGACCCAGATCGAGCGCTGGGAGGGTAAAGATGGATTCTATAGGTACCTGGACTGGCTGCGCGAGGCTCACCAGCACTACGAGCTTAGTGTTAGTGAGGTGTTGCATAGGAACTTCACAAGTTTCTGGAATTTGATAGTCCCGCACTTTGTGCTCACGGGATTGAAGCTGCACCCTCTGCATAGAGTCTGGGGCCGCGCGCGTAAGTACTTCTGGTCCGAGAGGCTAAGGCGCGTCTTCACGTTCGCGACTATGTATATGGGAATGTCACCCTTTGATGCCCCAGCCACGTACTCGCTGCTCCAGTATACAGAACTTGCTGAGGGTATCTGGTACCCGCGCGGAGGCTTCCATGCCGTACTAGCGGCTCTTGTGAGGGTTGGCGAGAGGTTGGGAGTTGAGTATCGACTTAACACGCCTGTCCAGCAAGTCCTTGTGAGTCCTGACGGGAAAACGGCGCGAGGGGTACAATTGGAAACGGGCGAGGTTCTGGAGGCGGATATAGTTGTCGTAAATGCGGATCTTGTCTACGCTTACTCGAATTTATTCCCACAGACACCAAGCATGCAGAGCTACGGCAAGTCTTTGAGAAAGAAGGACGGCTCGTGCAGCTCGATATCGTTCTATTGGAGCCTAGACCGGGTCGTCCCGGAACTTCAAACACATAATATCTTCCTCGCGGACGAGTACCGGGAATCTTTCGACGCCATCTTTGACCGGCAGTCGTTACCAAAAGAACCAAGCTTTTATGTCAATGTACCTAGTCGGATCGACGCCAGCGCAGCTCCCAAGGATCGGGACTCGGTAGTTGTGCTCGTCCCCGTCGGTCATCTACCAGAGTCGAAAGGCTTCGCGGAACCAAAGAGCGCGGGCTTGCCACGAGATCAGGACTGGGAAGCACTAGTAGACAGAGCGCGGCGGGCCGTCCTATCGACGGTATCCGCACGTACGGGATGCGAGTCTCTTGATAAGTTCATCACGCACGAGATCGTCAATGACCCAGCCGCGTGGGAAGACATGTTCAACCTAGACAAGGGATCGATCCTAGGTCTAGGCCACGGATTCTTCAACGTGCTAGCGTTCCGACCTGGTACACGTGCCAAGGGCCTGGCAAATGCGTACTTCGTAGGTGCCAGCACGCACCCCGGCACTGGAGTCCCGATCGCGTTGGCCGGCGCTAAGATCACGGCTGAGCAGATTCTAGATGACTTCCGGGTGAGGGTACCGTGGCGTGGAAATGCGGCCATGGATATGGATAAGGATCGGGGTGTTCTACAGAACGAGAAGACGAATCCACTGGATAGGATACAGCCAGGAAGTATACAGTTCTCGGTAGTACAGATGGTCTTGTATTTCTATGTTATGGCGTCGATGGTGTGGATATTGTGGTATTGGTATCCTATAAAGGGGGTCTTAACACCATCGGGTGTATAAGCGCTTGTATTAAAAGGGGGTTAATACTATGTTAGGTAACTTATTGTTGCCAACTAATTTTTATAAAACTTTGCTCATTGGAAAAGCTTTGGCTACCTACTTTATATTATATCTGTCTTTACGTTATGTTCAGACTTAGCCTTGCATTACAAGCTGCTTTAAAGCCTTCAATATCTTGTCTACCACGGCGTCTAACAAATGTAGGTACTTAATGTTGAAGCCCATGCCTAATGCCATATCTCACCAGTTACCTTGCGAGTGTAAGCCATCGCTGACATTTCCACTGTGCGTTTCTTCATCGTTGTCAGCACGACAGGTGCCGTCGGTTAGCTGTTCCTCTTGTTCTTCCAGCAGGATAGATCGCCAGGCACGAGTGTGATCTACAATGTGGTTGATATAGTCGCCAAAGCTAACCGCAGGACTGGGGACCGAGACGAGTGATTGCAGACCAGTGTCGAGGCAGTGGTAAATATGTCTCATATGCTGAATTTCGTCCTTGATTCCGAAAATTCGACAGAGCGAAGCAAGATCCATCGCCCAGTTGTAGACGCATACATCCTCAAGGCAGTCTTTCTTTGTGTAATGAGAGTTGCGGATCCGATCCTGCACCTCTCCCCTTGTGGTAGATGCTATATCTTGAGTACTATCCTCTTTTGTAAGAGAAGCAGAAATAGCGTCGCTATAGTAAATTAATTAGTGACGAGAAATATCAATTACCAATTACCAATCACTATGAACTTGGATACTCTTGATACTTACGAAACTTCCATGTGAACATATATGTCGGCGCTTAGTTGGTATATACGAGCATCGAAGTAATCGAACCGAGCATTCGTCTGATCCAGACGAGTGCTAAAGTGCTGCATATCGTCTTGTAACTTCTGGAAAACGCGCTGGATATCTCCATATTGCGCTGAGACCGAGTTGAGAAGACGCATCATTTTTGATCGATATTGAATCTAGGATGAGTATTACGGTAGGATTGACAAGACACTGTGAAATGGGGGGGGGTATATTCTAAAGAAACTATTCCGGGATATATCATAGAAATCACCTACCTAGGTAGCTAGTCAGGGCTTATAACCTAGTAGTTCTAAACTACCTTATAAAGAAGTTGCAAGTGGGATCCTCATCTGAGCGTTAGGAAAGGGGCGAGCTGCAACAAGGTGGCTGCGTTCCTAGATACGGTATGTATAGCAGTAGCATTATTTCTTAAGTACCTAGGTAGTCACTAGTGTATAAGGAAAGAGGAGAGTGGCTACGCTGACTTTAATTATTACTATTTACAAGGTAACTACTATGGTTTATGGTATTTTCATGCCAACTACTAAAGCTGATACAAAAGCGTGGATGGCGGTTATAGGGGATTACTCGATACCTTAGGTACCTAGGTACATATATGCCTAGGTACCTACCTTAGTACTACAACAATGCTCTTCATTACACCAATTCTTCATCATAGCACAGCCATCACACCGGGCGTCATCTAGTCGACTACTACACGCAACCGTCGAATAGGATTTTCCCGGCAATCCGTCTACTTTTGGAGTCGTACCTAATTGGTGACTTACCCCTTGCTTTTTTTACGCTCTACTTTCCATTGGCTCTACTGTACATTAAACCCTCCCGGCACCGGACAGATCGTACGAGCCCTAGAAAAAGAGCAAAATTACTTAGGGCATACAACAATATCTTGTCATATCAGGTTTATATCGGGCTCTTCTATATAAAGTACCTACTTCTTATGGTTTATCAATATATACCTCTTATATATATGACATTGTTACAATATTAAGTAGAACCCCATCATGTCTTTCCACGCAATCTTCGTTAGTCTTCGTCTTCATCCAATCATTCTATATCACAGCAGCTCGACTGTACATGACTTGACCTCATTAATCAACTGATATTTGGCTCGTCCAAAACTCTCTTTACTCCCGTGCCCGGCTTCTGCTCCTCTCTCGACTGCGACTTCCGTCTCTGTGCTTGTGGTCCTTAACAACAAGCAATCCTTCGCTTCTCTCTTTCTCTCTCCTCCTCTCTCTATCCTTCTCCCTTTCCCTCTCCCTCTCCCTCTCCTTCTCCTTTCGTCTATGTCTCTCCTCTCGCTCCCTTTCCTTCTCGCTTTCGCGGTCCATCTCACGTTCTTTCTCCCTAATCCTCTCTTCTTTCTCTCGATCCGATCGCTTGATCTCCCTCACAGCCTCAACTTTCTCGAAGCTCTTTACATCGTCGGGCATGCGAGTGACAACTAACTGCTGGCAGAATGACCCCCAGCCACCGCTAGTTCCCTCCTTTACGGCATCAGCTAGCTCTTCGCCGTAGCGTTCGCGATAGGCCTTCTTAATAGCTGCCATATGGTGGCGGTCCCAATGGAAGCGAACGAGACGAGAGATGAGGAGTTCCCGACGTAGTTGATCCTTCCTAGAAGCGGTGAGGGCGTGATGGAGAAGGAGTGCGTCGCGGACGGGCTTGTTAATAATTCCATTGAGGACATGAGCTAGGAGCTCGCCCTATATTGATTTGTTTAGCAGCCTATTCTCTGACCAGGGTATCAAAACTCAAGTACTTACCACGAGATTTCCGCTCTTCTTCAGCGCGTCCCTAGCGAAATTACCACCAACAACCTTCTCATAGAGCCTGAGGACTTCTCTCAAGTGATTATCGCTTCTTGAGATAACTATTTGGATCATGGCAGATTCTCCACCTCTGTCGCTACGAACGGCTTTATATAGAGCTTCAACGTCGTCCTGCACCATTTCGTGATTGATAGGAAGCCGCCGTCCGTATTCATCCACATCATCCATCCGCTTCTCTTCTAGTGCTGTGAGTACCGCACGCTTGAATTTGTCCTCCTTCAGCTCGGTTTTCATGCATAGCGTCAGTGAATCTCTGTATTTCTTATCTGAGAACGCCTCCTTAATCTTTGCGATTTCGTAGTTAGAGCGCCCCATCAGACTCTCAATTAACAACTCGCGCCGCGTCTTATCACCATGGTACCAAAAGTTGGCCCAGTACGCCTCCGACTCCCATTTTCCGAGCGCGACAGTGTAGCATGCCTTCATTAGGATGGGCTCCTCATCCTTTAGGCGAACGCGGATATGCTTAGCAACGTTAACACCCTTACGTTCGGGACCGGTCTTAACGAGTCGCTTGTACTCGACACGCAGCTCCATAATCTGCTCATGCGTCATTCCAGGTAAAATTTCAATCAGTGGCTCTGTATCAGGAGGTAGGTGATCACCCCTGAGAGCTTTAGCTAGGCGTGCCGCATCGTCAACAGGGTCATGGAAACGGGCACGACGACGCTTCTTCTCGTTGCCTTCATCAGAAAGACCCGGCGAAAGAGGTTCAATTAGGTCCGAGTTTCTTCTGGGGTCATCCGAAGCAAGGAGCAGCGGTGATGGCATCGGGGACATGGACTGATAAGTGCCATAGTAAGACTCTAATAGTGGTGATGGCGGTGCGCTTGACAGAGAGAGTGAGGCAGCATGGTGCCCCGTATTAACAGTCAAGGTAGACATCCGCCCAGTAGGTGGCTTGGATGAGTGATCTCTGCGATTACCCAAGCCGGGTTCGGCAGCAACAATTCTCGCACTCGAAGACCTAATGTCCAGTCCATAAGAATCACGCTGTCGTTGTTTATCCGGCCTGTCTGAACCCGGTGGCGTATACACCGCGTCCCCGCGGGGATATCTGAACTTATCTCCTGACCTGTCCTCTTCCCACCGACCGGGCCCAGAATAGCCGGCACCGCCAGAAGGTGATGGAGAATGGCCGCCAGAGTATTTCGTAGTTGTCGGGGGAGACACGACACTACCATAGGCTAAGTCATCTTCTAATTTTTCTTTCTTGAGTTCCTTTCTCCGCTCTTTTTCGCTCTCTGACTCGCGCAACCTGTTTGTGTATTTCGCCGGAAGTAAGGTATCGGCGCCTCGTCGCAGTGCATCCTGAGCGGCTTCTACTATATCCTTGTCGCCTTTGGACACGCGCTCTTCGCTTCGCCTTGAATAGCGTCGGTCATCTTCCGATGTGATAGAGTCGCGGCTAGCGCGGTAATAACTGGACTCGTCTGTAGGTGAAGCTGGGCGGTATGAACGGCGAGGTGTTGTGTCATCGTAGCTATATCCAGCAGGTGGAGAGGGCATGCGCACTGCGTCAAGAAGAGACGGGGAACTTTCACGGCCGCGACGGCGGTCATAACCTTCATCAGCACGTGCTGGAGAAGGCGTACGACCGCGTCGTGCGCTGTCGCCGACGTTTAAAGACATGTCGGGCAGACGCAGATGGCGGATAGACGCGCGTGCAACTTAAACAGGCGGAATCCCCCGAAGCGCTCCCGTTGTTAGGTAGGTAGTTATAAGATTGCGGGGTATCTGTCACCGAATAGTGGCCTAAAGTTGAGGTCGGTCTTGGCCCAAGCTGAATTTATTATGTTTTAGTGAAACTTAAGATTTAATTTGTCTAATTTTAGGTTGGGTTTGATAGAAGTATATTGTGATCTCGTATTGTGAAAGACGAAAAAATAAAAAGACAAGGGAAAGAAGGAGAGAAGGTTTTAGGAACGTAAAAGTAAAAGCTGAGACAAAGCTATTGTTTAATATCCCTACCTAACCTAGTTGGAAAAGGAATGTGCGAGGTGCATGAGTGCCTTGCTTGTCTGGCCTTGTCCGTCTCCGTCTCCGTCTACGTCTGCGTAGAGAAGGCGTGGTGGTGTACCTGCCTCGAAAAAGAAGTTTGTTAGTACTCCGCCCGTACATATGCAGCTTAGCATTAGTTACATGATACCTTGTAGTACGAAGAAAACGTTCATCCCGTGAGATGCTTCCAAGTTCAAAAACACGGGCATAGGTGCAGCCCTAAACCAGCCTAGACCCAACAACCTTCCACCCTTCCACCCTCCAACGGCTAGTTGCTGTCGCTAAGCTGCGAAGTCCAGGAAGACCCATCCTATATTACCATATTGGGGGCCAAGCTGCTGCGTACCTACCTGGTAGTAAAAAAAAATTAAGATCCAATAAGCAGTGGCGAAGTTGTCAACAACCCGCAATAAAATGGTCTCGTGTGTTATTCTTGACCGGAATCATTCTACGTATGGCTATATATTATGCGCTTTATCCTCGATCGTCGCATCACTACAGCTTCGCGTATATGTACGTGCTTAGGTATGTCTACCTATGTATGTATGCATGTATGTATGTAGGCTAATGTGGGCATATGTAGGTACCTAAGCTATATCACAGCATTACATATACAACAAAGCAATGCTAATGTACATATGAGTAGGATCAAGGGTGTTGAAATGGCGGTCTCAGCCCTTCAGTTGACTTATCCAATAAACATCACGGGCTTTCGAACTGTATCCTATCGCGTGGCGACCTGAATTATATACATAGTAGAGCTGACCTCAGCTTTTGTAATGTTGCAAAGTGTTCGCGGCGATCGCGTGTCAACTTTGCAGCCTGAAGTTGTGAACGAGTAGCACAGAAGCACAGGAGAAATATTCACCTTGAGCCACTTATCGTTAGAAAGGTAGTAATTGTACGGTATATGTCGTGGATCATTGCATGCTTCAGCTGCATTAATGTATTCGAGGAGACGTCAACTCCCCAATCAAAAATCTTCCTATGCAACACTACTGGTTTGGTGCCTGCGCCTCTTACTGGTGGCGTTTCCAGATCATGATATTCGGCATTCTTATAGTATCGCCGGGAATGCCAATTGGATAGCCTCACGCTTGCGTGCAGGTATCCGCACGAACCGCTCCGACGATGAAGATGGCGAAGTATCCATCCGTCATGTAGAACAAGTTCCATAGGTATGCATGCGTACAAATCGGTATTTAAAATCAAGATGAGTCGCATGAGTCGCATGGAGTCGCATGTCGATGGGCTATGATGGTCAATTTCTTACCTATTCTGTACCTTTACACATGCTATTCAACGGGTCCATAGGATAATTCTGACTACGTGTATTACCATCTGGTCTAAACCCAGGCCTTTCAAGTCACCGGGACCAATTTGGAGATTCACTAATAACGTGCAGACTTAGTAAGAACAGCATCGTATGTGGAGGCACAATGAGACATGGTGTTACCGGTGGTCAATGGTTCTAGACTCCCGCCATTCCATGGTGTGACGAAGCTCATTGCGTGGATTTCTCTTCTCAATTGATGAATCTACTTCATCTATACCAAATTCTGGCTATTCTCCTAGGTATTTGTACAGTGTCCATTGTCCTTTGAGACGGCTTGAATGACCATCTAGGTGTTGTCTACCGCATGACCGAGATTTTCGAACACTCCTCGGTACCCGAACTTTGCCAACTCATATTATTCACGCCCGACGCGAATCGATCTGATAGTGCATTGTCGCAGTGACATCGTAATCAGCTCCCTTGATGAAACAAGTCTCAATACCCTAGAGCATGCCAGCTCAGATTCCTGAACGCCAAGACCCGGTTATGGTATCATAAAATAAAATAAAAGCAAACCCCCTGACCCCCGTATCTTTTGACTTTCATCATCGGCAATGTTATGACTTGACTCCGTCGTCGGAGTAGACTGACGTATACGCACCTGGCATGTGAATCTGTCTTGAGGATTGGTCAGGGGATGCCATTTCTTTATCGTCAAGACGGATCTCCCGCTTCTTGAATGTCCGGAGAGTGCAAACCCTATACCAAAGTTAGTTACAGAAGTAAATAAATTTCTAGGTGTGAGTGTGCTATACCTGTGTCGAAGCGCTCTCGAAAAGATAGCCATGAGGATCATGACCGTGGCGGCAACGGGAAGTGCAAGTACCATTGTGTCTGCAGCCTTACGCACGCAACGGAAACGCAAGACTTTGTCTTGAGATACGTAGGGAAGATACGTCCACGATTCACGCTCTGCTTTAGTTTCAAGCTCCACAATGGTTTCCTGTGGCTCGGCTTCCATCATATTTCCGCGAGTCTCCTCTCTTATGATACTTGACTCGGGGAATGGTGATTGCTTCTTCGGGCGGGTTAATGATGTAAGAAATGCGAGAACGTGAGGAGTTTCCCAAGATTTAGCCCCGGCGAGGTTTTCTGGTAATTGGACGCGTTGGCCATCCTCTGCGACGACGACGTTGTTGTGCTTCTCAATTGATATTCGTGAGGGTGTAATGGAGGAAAAGAAGAGGGCTGTTCTCGATAGAAAATCCGTTTGTTTTGCTGTCTGCTGCATGTGGGTTGATGCGACGACATGCGAGGTCTTCTCAAGCGTAGCTACAGGTGCTGCGAGAGCCCATGTTGCGAAGGCGCAGATAAACAATGCAGGTGTAGATCCTTTCATGGTGGGTTACTGATTTTCCTTATTTTCCTTATTTTTAAGATGAATTGAGTATGTTGAAGCTTTTGATCTACACGGTAAAGTCAACAAGCGTAAATGGTGAGAAATGCGAAAGAATAAGTATTCTAGAAGAAGAAAATAACTTAAAACATGAGCGAAACAGTATTCAAGGATAACATACCTTCTTCGTCTAAGCAACTACTGCGACAACGTTGTCGATGCGGTAGCAGTGATGAAATCGTCGTAATTCTGTAGGGGTAGGGTGATACGTCGGCGGGTAGGTGGATAGCTGAAGCTACAGGTAGGTTTGGGGTTTTTCTTGGCGACCAGGTTGCTGACGGCAGAGGGCTTCAAATATGTAAGGAACGCCGAGCTAGAATGAGGAGATTTGTAGCACGTCGTTTTATCTGGTACTATGTAGTGGGGTGACTTAAAATAATGGGAGGATATACGAATTGACCATGGGCTTTTGATCCAAGCTTTATTAAACGCTTGAACGCTTGACAGGTTTTGGTGGTCACACGCCGGCAACTCGGACGTAAATTCAATGGAAAAGAAGAAATGGAGGTTTGACCTCTCTTTTTGTAAGTGATACAACATCGAATGGGTACCAGTTTGGCAGTTACCAGCTAGTGGCATGAAAGAGATCCATGCCTATTAGAGGTGTAGGAGTTGGGGTTTAGCGACTAACAATGGTAGATCAATTTATTAATATGCGGTTAAAGCTGCTCGTCCGCATTTCCACACTTCCCCCCCTTGTGTAGTGTAGGTACAGTGTTCAGTGTATTATTCCGCTGATGGAGCAGGAGACTTTGCTCATACTATGTATTCTCGACGTTCCATATCTTTAGTACAGGGTTCTACAAGCATGGGCAAGTTCGTTAGTATGTCGCACCAAATCACCTTTGGTATTAGTTTTCTATGATTGTAACTGTAAGTGTAAAACATGTAACATGTGAGCTTCTATAATAGATCTTTGCATTTGAATTCTTTTGTTTCTTGAGATCAACCATCATTGATCAACGCTAGGATGATAAATCGATAATTGGTTATGACGGCAGAGGAAGGCTGCGCCTCGCTAAACCTTTCCCAACCACACACGTAAACATACAGACACATCCCGCGTCATATTCGTAGCTACCGATATACCCATCGGGCTTACTAGCAATTCACGATAGGATTCGGAAAATCAGGAAAATCAGGAAGATCAGATCAACGCATCCAACATAAAAGTTTACCTAACATCCAGTTACGGAGGCACAGCAGTTGCATAGCCTATTTCCCAAGAGGTCCACCCGTCCACGCCTTATGTGCTTTAAGCTATTCCCCCCCTGGGCCAATGACCTTTAAGCGGCGACCGAATCCGGTAAAAGTCAAGTGGAGACCTTACATAAGGGTCGATTTAAGTATCCATGTACCTACTAGGTGGAGGCTGGATTCCATTTATAGCCACGTCTAGACTCTCGGCATTGTGAAAAAGGTATCGGCTTTTTTTTTTTTTGGCTATGGTAGCTAACTAAACGAATGAGGCTTCAATCTGATAATACTCTCTCATACAGGCTCTTACTTACGCAAGTAAGTAATACGACAGGTAGGACAGCAGAGATATTTTGTTTGATGCCACACATGCACCTAGCATGTGAATATTTGTGTATCCTTTATCTTATTATATTCCACCACATGTGATAGGCTATAGAAACCAACAAATGCCAGCGAAATACCTCAAGTAATAAATTTCTTGGATGCCTAGACATGAGCTTAAATCACGTTGAATAAACATCGGAATTCGGATTGATAGTCCTATGTAGTCTTAGTATCCTTGTCTAGCATCGAGCTCCGGACGAATCTAAAAGATGATCTCCTGAACACGACATGTTAGATCACTAAGAAAGATGAAGTTAAGCGTAATGTGCTCCGCGGAGACATCCGCTTTTTACTAGTACAGGGCATGTTTTGGTACCACACGATATATCTATCAAGTTTAAGGGCTAGATGTCTCGTATCGTGTAATTAGAGTTTATAGTAGCTCAAGTAGCTTAAGTACGATAGCCGTGTCAGTTCCCTCATCCTTTAAGACAGCCGAGAGCTAAGGACTATATTGGAAGGTGCAGCGCGAACTATAAGGGGTAGCTTAGATCTAGCTAGCTACTAAAATCTACAGGACCCAGCCCTACGCCAGATTTTCTATAATAACATTGTCAGTAGCAGGTTTTTTTTTTTTTTTTTAAATTTTTTTTTTTTACTTCTTGTCCTACTTCTAACTTCACTTAGCCATATACGTTATAGTTATATGACGATTTTCATGTGTGGGCTATTGTGACTTAAACTCTTTTACTAGTATGCATGTCAGAGACATGATATTAACTATATATCACGTGGATAAGCAACTTATAAAGAGAAACGCTAGATTAGCATCGGCTTAAAATCCTTTACTATAGATAGATATGACATGGTATAGATGGATAGGCTATAAAATTTCAGTGAATGTCTATCCTATGGTGTGAAAGTTAGGGATTGGGAGAAATTAATGTATTTGTTGGTGACAGAGACTGCTTTCTATAACGGGTCTCGGCATTGCCGGTGATTATTTAGTTGCGGTTAGGTACCTACCTTATGTAGGTAGCTACTGGTTGGCTAGTCCGTGCATAAGGTTCCACCAAGAATTTGCTTATCCGGGGTCGCAAACGCTTATCCATCCTTCCCACAAGCCTACCTACCTAAGCTACCACCTATACAACTTATGTGGTCATATTACAACATCGTCCTTCGCAGCATCGCAGCATCGCAGCATGTATACTATGGCGAGGCTGTAGAATAGCCCGCTCTGTAGCCTCATAATCAAACATCACCCCATCAATTGGCCGCGGATATAGTTAGAGATGTCTCATCCTTCCAATCTAGACTCGTCTACCACAACAGAGGTACCAAGGCACGAACGAGATGGACCTCAACCTGGATTAACACGCGCCGCCACTTTACCTATCGAATTTCATTCGCAACGAACTGATCGTTCTCACCTAGCTCCCGAGGACGCTTTCAATGCAGTACGACCCTCGCGACGACAATCAGGCTTCGAGCCCAACGGAATCAACGAGAGCCGCCCCGAGTCTCGGTCTCGGAAGATGAACTCTAAGCTTGGGAGTAGGAGTAGGAGTAGGCGGCGGAGACGCACTTGGAAGAAATTATTATGGGTCAAGCAGTCTTGTATGGAATTACCCTTTGGCTGACGACACCCCATTGCGCCGCTGTTAACAGCTATCTCCAGACCCAGATAACTACACGGACCAGGCCACGTTCCTGGAAAACCTGCAGCGGAACCCGCGTCTCCAGCCCTATGAATTCTGGCTCCTCGTCGCCGACTCAACCGTTATCTTGCAGCAAGTATGCTCCGTCATCGTATTCGTCGTCTGTTTCGTCGGAATATTTCAAGAGCGCGTATCTCCTGTCGCCGTTGTAGGTTGGGGTAGTTTTGCGACATTCGTGGGGTGGCTACTATGGGACTTCTGGGTAGGCCAGGAAGACGAGGACGAAGTACTACAACGGCGCCGCAGCAATCGCAGCCGCTCTATACGGGAGCCTAGTAGGAGAGGTGGTTCCATTGTCGCAGGGGGAACTAGCCAGTCCGCCGCGAGCTCGGTGACGAATTTAGCTGTCACAGAGCGGTGCTCCCAGGGGAACCCAATCGCTATGCGGCAATCTCATTCCACCTCTGCCATTTCCCTCCAGTCCAGCATCTCGCAAGCAAGTAATGTAGGCCGGAGATCTTCCGAGTCCATTGATATGCCAAGCCATCGTCCCTCATCTCCTCTTCGGAACGGGAGAGCAAACCTTCGCCTCAGTACCGTTAAATCCGCCATTCTTATTTATTTTACCCTTTTGGGTCTATCGCCTATTTTGAAGTCCCTTACTAGGTCTACGTCATCTGACAGTATTTGGGCCATGTCTTTCTGGCTCTTGGCGATTAACATATTCTTCTATGATTATTCGTCAGGCCCTGTGAAGTTCCCAGCCTCCCTATCGACTAACGCAGCACTAATGGCGTCTACGGTGCTAGCATCTCGCCTACCTTCTACCGGGCAGGTTTTTAGCCTCACATTATTCAGTATCGAGGTGTTTGGTTTGTTTCCCGTCTTTAGACGCTACGCTAGACATCGGAGCTGGAAGTATCACGTTACGCTCTCCATACTACTTGTGATTGGAGCTGGAGGTGGAGTTGGCTTAATAGTAGGTGAAGAAAAGGATGTTGTGTGGCCGTGGAGAAGTGGGCTCCTAGGTGTCATGGTAGCAGCTATCATCGCTGTCGTTGCCATGGGCGGGTGCAGTTGGTGGCTCATTGGGCTTCAGAAGTATAAAAATGCTATTAATGGTCCTTGGGATCAAGCAAGGCCGATCATTATTAGTCGACGGCTTTGGGATGACGAATAGGATAAAAATAAATGATTTTATGATTGAATCAATAAACGCTCACTTTCGGGAGACATTAAGCTACGTGAATGTGTAATAGGTAGACTAACAAGTAGATTTTTTTTTTTACTACCGTTGACTATCTAATTAGCTACCAATAGTTATAGTCTTCTATTGGCAATAGGAACTTGTAGGACTATTCCTCTCCTTTGCAAGGTATGGCTACTGTAAGTTTGAGCCCGTGGGTTAGGTATTGTAGCTCTGCCCCTTTATAGGGTGGTCCCGAAGGAGACCCCCGAAGGGTTAGGTTAGGTAGAATGATACTCCGTGTGGATTATTGGGATTGTACTTCGTAATAGGATAGGACAAGCCGTCCTGTCGGGATAAGACAAATGCGCTAACCCTATCAGATCAGTATATGAAGGTGGGGGAGGTAGGGGAGGTACTTGTTCGTGCTACACACCTTACCTAAGGTACCTAGGTTAGGTACTTACGCATCATCTACATATACATCTACATATAATATAAATGCACTCAACTTGAATAATATTTTCTTAACTAGTACCTTAGGTATTTATTATGTTAGATCTCCAAAGATTTATTAGAGAATAAAAAGCATTAATGAAGACATTAGCAACTTCTTCACCTCTGCCCATTCAGACATAGTAATGTAATCCTCTCTCATAGTTAATAGTTTAGTTCGTAACAGTTTGTTTCCGAAGATCTGATATCTTTACTTCCCGCTGCCGCTCGCCGCCTCCCATATACGATCCCAGTCTTTCAGCTGTTCACCCATCCGCCTCTCCGATGACATGCCCATTGCGACTTGTTCGTGGGGTTGTCTGTCTGTCACGAACCGGAGGAGAGTGGATGGTTCGGATTGGGCAGATTTGTCGCTGATTGGCTGCACGGCTTTCAGGGTGCTGGAAGAACCACCGAATGTGCTGATGCTAGTGCTGCGAATGCTCATGAGCCACTATGTACGCTGCAGGGCTTATATCTCAATACAGCACTTACCTGTTCTTGTCCATGATTACCGGTCGTTCGGGGTCCAAACCCACTATCAGTTTTATTTATGATAAAAACGTTTTTAGCTTTAGTAAAGACTTAGGAATTAATACTTAGATTAATATCTTTAATATTGAGATCTGTCGATGTGGTCTACTAGAGGAATTCCTCGCCGGAAAGGGCGGGAATGGCTCCCCTTTATATATCGACGTTCATACGAGTCAAGTTTAGAAGAGACGACAGTCTATGAACTAGTAAAAAACAAACACGCATAGCAACCCTTAACTGGGGAGTCATCAGAGTCCCAAGAATCATAGATGCCTACATGACCAGGCCTTGTGTCCCTTCCAAGCGTTCCCTCAAGGGCTCTGCCTTGCCACCTAATGCGGTATCTGCTCCCTGCTAATAGCCTGTACATAAGGAAGGGTACTGACGCATCCGTGAAGCAGTAGTCCTTGAGAGCCTCAAGTACTTGACGTGTTTGTGTTAGTTTAGCTAGGTTGGCGGAATTCAGGTCTTGGTGTAACTGGTTTGCCTGAAACACCCCTGAAAATGTGGAAGTGAAGCCTGCTGCACTTATACATCAGACGGGAAGGTAAATTGACAATCACATAGGACTTCGGTAGCATTAACATAGAATAAACCCCAGAATCGCGGGAAGCTATACTAATACGGAATGACTAGATCTAGTAACTGAAGCATCTAGTATAATTACGAGATTCAGGACAAACTCCTTGTTGGCATATTTCCGGTATTGGCAGGTAAAAATCTGACGAATTGGTAGTCACAACGCCTATTATTCTCTTGATACTTCAATTAGACGCTCGAAAGTGTGGTGTTAAGGAGCCTGGTGGCGATTATCTATCATGCATCTGGGGAGTATACATTCATAGCAGATCGCGAAGAGCCATACGATCAGTAGACGAAGGGGGCATTATTACTCGCAAAACGGTTCTCGTGGTGTAAACCGAGTATTCATCATTCATATCTCGTTAATATTGCCAATGTAAATCAGGCTTGTAACTATTAAATACAGGGTAGAAAACGTTCCATCATTAAAAATATTCCTGGCCTGATTCGTCATATAGAACTCTCTTACTCCTATGGTCTTCTGGCTCAGAACTATTAGAGTCCTTGCGCCTTTTCCTAGAATCATCTTGGGGCCTGTGATGCTTACGTATATGGACGCCTCGGTTGTCTCGTCGACTGTAGACTTTTTCGCAGTACTCACACTTATAACTAGGGGTCCCGTGAGTAGATATGTGCTTATTGAGATACGCTCTGGCATTTTCTTTTTTGCCCTTAGGCCTATACTCGCAATGGGGACATTGCTGACTTTCATTTGACGAATCTGATAAATCTGACCCTGGCGATTGCTCGGTGCCCGAAGATGGAATTGCTGAGTCTGGGGAGGAAAGAGTGTTTACAGGCATAATATCTCGGAAGTCATCCTTTTTCCAGACGACGGTGGATGCTTCAGGATTCAGAAGCGATGGCATGTCTGTCGAGGACATAGACGACGGCATGCTCTCGAGGGCTGATAAGTTCATAGTGTTTATAGCTTCTGCATTGCTAGCATTTTGACAAGCTATACCTGCCCAAAGTGGAGTATCCAGAGTAGGTTCTAAATGATTCGTCTGAATAGTTAAGGGATGGCCTCGTGGTTCGCGAAATCCTCTTTGATCGTGAGGTACCGGAGGCATGGATAGATGGCTGGATGGAATGTTATATAGCTGTGTAAAGGTGGAAGGTTGCCAGGTGTTGGATATTGCTTCTGTGTTGAGAGGCCCCTCAAGAAATCCAATGCACTGACTATCTGCTGGTGGGCATTGATGTTCGGAGTCATTGCTGGAAGATGACGTTGAAGACTCAATAGAGGCTGTTGGCGACATATCTGTAAGACGTGTCCTAGCTGGGCTACCGGAAGGTAGCTCTATGGGTGGACTGGGAGCAAGGGAGCAGTTCGATACGGCGGAGGAGTAACCATAGACCTCGCTCTGATTTAAACGATATAACGCCGCATCCTTATGGTCCAAAGGTAAAGACGCCGCTTGTAGTTCAAGTAGCGATGTATCCATAAGTTCTCCTCTTTGTGTACCATTCACCTCCTGCGGCATCTTGATTCCAGCGGAGTTGAAAATGGGACTGATCGAAGACTGACTGATGCGTATTCCAGGCCATTGAGACGGACCTTCTTTATGCGCTACTGACTGACCACATTCTTTACAGTGTCCAAAGCCAAGCCTCGAGGGTGAACGAGGACTGACAATACCCTTGACTGTATCGACCGTAGCCTTGAATGTATTTTGGAGCCTTTGTCTCATCCTTGGCCGATCCCATGAGCACTTCTTGTTGGAGGTCGTTTGGAATTTCTCGGCGTCGTTACACTTGAGTGACAATAGTTAGCATTTTATTCTCTCCAAGATCAAGAGTTTTAGTTGTATTTCACAAGTATCGACTCCTTCAATTAACTTGAACGAGAAACCTACAGGCAGGAAGTGTACGGGAAAAAAAGGGGAAGGGGAGGGGAGGGGCAACATGAACCCACAATGTAACATACTGTTGGGCATCGATAAATCCCTTGCGGGAAGTATTTACAATCTTTGAGGTGTAGTAACATATATCTAGCGTCGGTAAAACTGTGAACCTTTAGGGTGGGCGCATTTGGGTCTTGTGATTTTTATTAGTGGTATATCTTATTCGCTCTTCTGGCATCGATTTTAAGAGTGGCTAGGCAGAGCCGCTACGAAGAACTTAGGAGGTGATTTAAGGGGACAAGCAGAACATAGGCGCTTAGTAGGGCTAGGCGGGATTATCGAGCTTGTCACGAGGACTTCTTTTTTGTAATATTAGAGGATCTAGTGTTATCACTCTTCGCTGGGTGGACAACAGTGCGATTTTACTCTCTAGGTCCTGCGAAAGCGGTTAAACTGATGACACATGGTCTTACTTGGGAACATGACAGTTTACTCTAGAGGCAAGTATTAGAAGTAATAAAGGCGATAAATAAATAGGTAGGTACTCTATTCAATGGCGACTTTATGTTCTTACTATAAGGTGTGAGCAACATAAGTCGAGAATATGAGATATGCTCAAGATAATCAAGGAACTCCAGATGCCGGAGAAAGGTATCTTTAGTTAGATAAAAGAAAAAGGATACGGTAACATCAAGCGGCGCCCCATACGCCACATCGTAAGTTATAATATCCAACGACAGTTCTCTTTGACATGTAAGCCTTATATTTATTAATTATTAAATCGAGTAGTTAAACTAAGACGTGAGGTTTATGTCATGTAGTCAAATTATATCGATGGCCTTGTTTATGACATTATGGATCATCTGCTGCCTCTGTATTGAGTACCGAGGCTTAAGATTCTCCACAAACTTCGTACGGTAAGGACAGGAGTATTTCTAGATACTATTAGTTCTTGCGACTAAAGTACATTCTAAGTTTATCGCAATTCAAGCACCAACCAAGTCAATGTATGGTTGGTTACCTACCTAGAGTGTATAACATACCGATTCAAACATCAAACTAGATCTATGTGAACATATCATAATTCATCAACAATGTCTTAATACCTTCCATATATTATTCCTTGTCCTGGTTATATACTTCTTACTCGTAGTATATGGCTAACAAGGCAAAGATTTTGTACACGACAATCTCCGAAATCGATATCCATCATACAAACAGAAACCTAACGTATCTGGAAATTACAGGTTACTATGCTAGAGCCTGGTGTGAAATTAATGGTCAACATATACAACATCGATTCGATGACAATATGCTACTGTTGGCTCATCACGGCATTGATCTGATGCTGTAGAATGGATGTATGACGTAGAAAGATGACTATTACAGGCCGTATATCCAAAATAGTGAGGGGTTACTCGATATCCCTAACTTGGAATTTTTACGGTAGCTATCTAAGATGTGATGTTAAACTGTCTCGCACGCACAGATTTTATTAAACATCTAGTGGTTAGGTATAATGTAGATAAATATCATCAAAAGGTTATGATATTCCACCCCCACCAAAGAGTATCGTACTTCGGGTAAAGCTGGGACATTGGGTAGGGGTTGATAAACAACCCGTTTTGATGGATCAGAATACTAGATCAGTTCTCGCATATTTATATAGGTATAAATCAAATTATTATCCACGTTGCTGACGAAATAGGAAGCTTTCCCCCTCCCCCTCCCCCTCCCCCATCTTCACGGTTGTCTGTGGGTCGGTTTGCATCAATTTGAGGTGGAGACTTCAGATCTTCAACTTCTCGGAACCTTACCGAAGCCATAAGCAGCCAAACCGTTCTGACAGATGGACGAATCACCTACAATGAGGCTCAATTATTTGTCCAGGATAAATCTGTGGCTCATGCGGTGTGCCAGCCAAACTGACCCAGAGCCGTGGATGGATACACGGATACACGACGCTTATTCTATCTTCGGTATTAATGAAGCATATTCCCGCTTATTCAGATGGGAAACAGGGTGGTCAAGTTTCCCTCTTCCCTACAAGTGCTATGGTACCATGTACGCAATTCCCGCTTGTGTGACTATAATACCAGCTATTATTAGCCTACTGCGGGATGATAGAAAAGTAGACTTTGACCCGCATTCTTTTTCCGAACGAGGTTAAGAGCTGAAGACCGGAAGCAGCTGAAAAATTATCATAAAAGGATATTAGAGTGTCAATCTCACCAGACCTGTAATTTGGAGATACCTAGAAGGCTAGCACCAAAACCAGGAGTGATCGGTCCTATCAGCTTGATAGATATAACTATTACGAGGTTACGAGGATCTTAGCTAGGGATTTCATGGTCTCTATATCTGGGTAGGTTAGGTACATAATATCACTTCGCCGCGCAAAAGTTTCGCTATTATCTAGGTACTTAGTTATACCACTATTTCAACGTGTTTGGTCCCGTAGTTTCTCGTTGATTTATGTTCAGTATGGCGGTTTAGTATTACGAATAGAGACTTACGAATCCCTCTTCGGTTAATGACCCGAATTCGGAAAGCGGCCGGTTCGGGGAAGTAATGCGTGGCACTATTTCACGGTAACGGTAACACACAATGCTGTCGGGCTTGGCTTGGCTTAACCGCAATAACCTGTAAGCATCCTCACGTATGTATATTCCTGTCGCATGATGTGGCTCGTGATCTCCAATGTACCCTTATACCCTTAACTAGCAGGTATCAGTTGAGTTAGGTTAATTCTCATCGTCGGAGCCGAGGCCCCGTATGTAGCCAGTTCCGGAGAGTTACTCCCAACAAGCACTGCCTCTTTTTGACCATTGGACTTGTCAATGAAAAATGAAACCGGCGTTTAATTTTGAAGAAATAATATGGCAATAATTACGCTAATGCACCATAGGTAGCTACCAGACCGGTCATTGAATCGTGACGACTTGAAATAGATGAATAAGCGGTAGAATAGATCGAGGTCCAGACGTGGTCCGAATGGAGAAGACGGAGTCTAGACAACAGAGTCTAGACTCTTACATAACATATAGGTATCTGATATTTTTGATATATCTGTCACGGAGTAGCCCGTACTATTATAATATATCTATCAAAGTAATATATTTCTACTTGTACGCTAATTAAAATATGGATTGAGGGGGAAAAAGGGGCACCTTTAAATAAAACTCGCGATAATAAAAATATTAATTATTATCAGCCTTTTTATCAGAGTAAACGGATGTATATATGCATATATGCATATATGCATTTACATGACACGACCGGATATTTACTAAAAAAACCTTCAACAGAAGAAACCTTTAACATCTCAACACTTTAATTGTTATGTCTTTGCCTTAACCTAAATATTTAGAGAGAATTAAATATTTAGCTATCGCTTTATAAGTTTTAATATCATTAGTATCGTTACATACATGCAATCCAAGTCGCGACTTTAAAAGTACATCATTCCGAGATTATTTGTTTTTATTAGTCTGGTCCTCGAAAGGGGAATGAAAAGAAAAGAAAAAATAGCTGCATCAGATAGGCTCTGGACCTACTTTGCTACTAGATGATGGGTTACACACAACTCCTTGCCCCCAAAGGTCAGAAGCGGATGAATCCCGTAATACATCTATACCCTCTGCAGCTAGGTATTGATAAGTGGTACCTAAGGCTTAAGGGTACTCTGATGATGCGGATGCACATCCGGCTCCGGATGAGATTCGCACGATACCTATGCATTAACAACAGCTGAAAGAGATCTGTAGTTATAGGTTCTGTATAGGTTCGCAGGCTTACTATTTCACTGGTTTGCGCCACCGGCTCTACCCGTTTCCTACGATGTTATTCTAGACGCCTTGCCATGCTTCGTTAAAGAATGTTGACTATGGGGAAAGAAGAAATTACCTAGGTACTTTGTCTATCCCTTTAACAATGGTCTCGAAGCTTGAAACCCATTCGGGCGAGTGACTTTCGGCGTTCGCATCGGTTCCGATTCTTACCCACATTAACACATTGGCATATTTAGTTAGTGGACAGGGTCGCAATCCTTGGGGGTCCCGGGCCAATAAGAAATCATATATTTTATTTCAGCTTTTATTTAGGAGCATCATAGCGAAGTTAGGCCCTCAACGACTATGAAAACAGTGCGACACTCTCCAGTAACACGAGGGAAATTCCTCTATTTTCCCTCCATACCACGAAACACGAAAGCACCATATTGCTAAAATTGGAATAAGTAACAAGTATTACCGTGCCATCCAGATCATGCACATACAAACCTCTGAGTTCGTGTCTTGGGCAATAAAGATGAGCACATGTTATATGTGGTCTAAGATACGGTACCTAAGCCTAGTAAAGCCTTGTCGACTTGATCAGCTTGTAAGGTGAGCCCCGAAAGGGAGGAAAATCAAGGAATACTCTTCTTGTACTTCTCGTTTAAAATTCCCAAAATTAGGCAAGGCTTAGTCTAATCTCATCCATCACATCATCTGTCTGTTCTCCTGTGCCGTGTTTAGGGGGAGGGGGCAAAATCCTAGCTTAGGACGCAGAGCCAGTGGTTTACTTACCCCTCGAGACAAGGAAAAAAAAGCAAAAATTGGCAGACATCTAGAGTATCTCCTCTTGGTGTAACTGATGAAGCGCGTGTATGCCTTACTGCGGTACAACGGGTTTCCAAAGTAGGCAATATAGGAGGGATACATCCTTTAGCCCTTGGACCTTAGACGTTGGATTCTGGATTCAGCATTGCGGGGTTTTCCTCAAGCAAAGGAAACTAGCAAGATGGCTGGTTTCCACGCTCCGATGCATTGAATCTCCTTCTGTAGATATGTATGTAAATATTATATGTACAATGCTGTATGCGTACCTAATACTAAGCTTGATATCGCACATGGTACAGCAACTAAACTCTAACAATGGGGTGCAACCCAGTCTGCTGAGGTCCAGGGAATGCCCCTGTAGAGACGGCATACGCAAGCATTTATTGGGGACCAAAATGATCGAACCTAGGAAATACATCCGCTGATGATCAGTTGATAATTACAGGTTCAATGGATGTAACTATCCAAAAAGATGGATATTATCTATTGTTTTCTTTTAAACCCCCAATTTTACGAACCCCGACGGTCGATAATGCTTTCGTTTTTTAAACGATGAGTAGGTAGCTATATAGTATAGTCTATGTGTTGCCGATGAGGCTCTTTCAGCAAGCCAATCCTACCATAGATCAGGAATAATATATGCTATATATACGTCCCGCACTTTCATGGGAGAATCTAGAAAAGAGGTGGTGGCTTGCATTGACACCATTTCTGATGCCACGCAGACTGCAGTGACGCCAGCGGAGCATCTGCATTGCCAGGTAGACTTGCAGCCGTCCGATCGATACTGGGGAAGAGCCAAGCAGATTATACACGACATATTCTCGATTCCCCTTCCGTACGATCTAAATATGAATACTTATTGTTCATGGATTGATGCTTCGGTGTTAGGGAGTTTACCCCTTTTAATACCCGACAATCATCAAAAAGCCCATCCATACTACTACGTAGCGCACAATCCCCTAGGTTAATTAAGTGAATTTGCACTGAATTCGCTAAGCTAACCAACCAATTAAGGGTAGATCATGGTTCGCCGCCACGATTTGATGTATCTTGATTCTTATCTGCCCCAGAGAGATGGGACGTGCCAGATCAACTTTATTCCTGTACCTGATGCTACTACGTAGGTGGCATTCTAAATCCTAAGTAACTGTAGCCTCAAAACTCTTATTCTTTCTAACATCGAAACTAACTAACATGTAAGAGCTGAATAGATAAAATAAATTGCCTACCTAAGTTAAACATTGCTATCTATGCCAAGACGCAAAAGCAATAAAGCCGACCCCGAGCCGAGAGACTTCTTTAAGAGCTATATGATAAAGAAAAATATAGAACGATAATATATACCTACCTATGCATATGCATCATAATGAACGAGGAGAAAATCTCTGTATTTATAAAAGTTTAATTATTAAGAGTTGTAAACATACTTAATGCAACAAGACCCTTTCTAAACAAAATTACGATGTAAGTAATGATAAGCATGTAATGTTGATAATCCCGAAAATATTCCCTTTTCTTATTTTTCCCAAGCTCTACCTTAATCTGGTCCCGCAGGGGGAGAGGGGGGGGGGTTAACGAGATTCAGAGCCTTGATCAACACTTGGCCATGCCGGAGTGAACAAAGAAATGCACGCGAACTAGCCCACCACGCTACCACGCATCTTGACGGGACCCAATCGCGGACATACGCCGAGCGATCAGAGTCCTTGTCAAATGCAACCAAGCACAAGGATGAACAGGGATTGCGGACGGGCTACCACCCCTGTCGGTCATCAGAACCCCAATTCCATCCCATAATCTCATCACCGGTCAACTAAGGGAGCTGAGCTTTTTCAGGTCTCTCTTATTATTCAGCTACATTTCCCGTAAGCTTAAGTTTCTTCTTCCTATTTACTTAGTTAAGAAGGTACAAAGATAGAATAAGATACATACCTACCTATACATGCATATATAAATCAAGATTAAGTCCCTTTTGCATTTGATAGTAACACTACTCCGTGTGCATAGTTTATATACTTCTTTCCATAAGCCCAAAATTGGGAAAATTAAACATAGGCGCCCAAGTGGAGGAGGAAGAAAAAAAAAAACCTCCTTAGAAAAAAAACTCTAGATATATTTATCTACTGAATACGTGTCTACGCATTGCGGTGCTACTATAGAACAAAGGGTATGCCGCGGGATGTATTTTTAATAGAGAATCAATAAATGAATCGTAATATAGGTAGTAATGGCGGCCCAGGCATTTTAAGAGCATCCCGGGATCTTGGGTGCATGGAGCTCGTAGGGGGGGCGGATGACGGGTGCTAAGTTGAAATCGAACAGGGTTCTGGCCTCTTTCGCTACTTACAACTTATACGCACGGCCTAGCTCGCCTAGCCGTGTTTCCCCCTTGGACTTGACAAGTTGACATCTTACATTCGTAATTTATAAATTGGGTAAAGAGACACCCTAGAGGAGGCGTGCTTTCAGAAACAGAGACACTGTACAATTTTGCTTTGCATGTTTTTCTTATTATTCTCGTAGCTTGCTCCAACTATCTACTAAGGTAAGCATGTCTTCTTTCTACCTCTCCCCCCCCGGTTTAGTGTGATAAGTGTGATACTTGATTTACCTCCCTCCAAGGGGTCTACATCCTTTTGTATCAAGAGATCCTAGTTTAAAAAAAAATCCTAGAAAATTCGGCACTGATATTTTGCATGTGCATTCATCCCGTACTCCGTGCTCATTGTATTCTGAAGTAGACATATTACTTACTCCTTTGACCCACGTGCTAGGGTTCCTACTACCCAGTCCGCCCCCAGATCTAGCAAGCCACCGACCATCGTAGACCAAACCCAAAGTTCCATCGTGTGGATTATCCAACGTGCAGAACGGCCCGCCATGCCCAAACTAGTAGGCCATAGCTAATATATATAGGTATATAAAAAAATAAAAAAATAAAAAATAAAAAAAACTACTAACTATGTATAATGTGACTATGCAAGAAGATACCTAAGTAGTGGTGACGCGCTCCGGGGACCTGATCTAAGCAGCTTCTTAGTAGAGAGTAGAGCCATTCCCGAAGAGAGCTTAAGAATTTACGGAGTACATACCTATATCTACCCACACATCTATTTACCTTATGTACATACATATGTAATCTAACGCCACGCTCCTATTCAGGCCAACCTTTTTTTCTTCCCTACCTGAGCTTTTCACTTTCGAGCTGCATATATGCACCTCCGGCAGCGCTTCAGCCCATCGAGTCTGGGGGTGATTAGTTTGAACTGGCCCTTGTCCTTACCTACAAGCTTCTTAACCTACTGCAGCAAGACCCCTTCCCACCAGAAATGAATAAACAATCGAGCAATACAATCAAAAGCTCTATGTAATATCAATGGGCGTTAAACAGAGACTGAGATATTTCCATCTGGCCAGCCGCAAAAAAAAAAACAAAAGTCGATAAAAGGCCACTCCCCAACGGTCTAGCCGGCCAAGGACGCCCACGTCCCCCAGCAAGGATTCTATCAATCATCCAATAGAGTATATAATTCCATGGGCGCCTCCCGGCAGCCATCCTTATGATCGACGTCTCCACTCATAGCTTATAATAAGTGTGTACTTACACTACCTCTATCAAGGGAGTCTTCTATTACTACTGCAGTTCATCCAAGAACTCAGACTTAAACCTCTCCAATACCTCTAGAAACAGCCTCAACCAACTTGGTCTGGGGATTCCGCTCCCCAAGCCACAGCTACTAGCACAACTACCCTCTTACCCCATACTATTTCAATCGTGCTAACTCGGGTTGTGGTCCGTTGGCAAGCGACTGGTGACTGGTGACTGGCGACTGGCGACTGGCGATTTGCGACTTGCGACTTGCGACTTAACAATACGGTGCGACTACCTAGGATACGAGATCCCCAAATATTAAACCAAAAATCGTGTCTCTTAGTCTCTCTAAGCACGAGTATAGCTAACTTCAATGTTACTTACAAGCAACCTATACCGATAAGATTTACTAGTTCCTACTTAGTTTTATAATTTTTGGTCGCTGGGTAAACGAAGAAAGCTCCATCTATTCGTTCACTCTTTACGCTAGGAAGAGGGGGATAGTAAACAGGAGAGCGCTCTCTTCTATCCTCTATTCTCGCCCTTTCCTCAGAAACAGAATAATGGAAACCGCCGCAACGAGCTTCACGTCACGTAGACCAGCAGCTCATACGCTTCCTCAATTTCATCTACCACTTCCGACACCAATAGATAACCAAGTGCCAAGTATGACTCGAATTACTCCTATTTCCAATATGAATTTACTAGCAACAATGCTACCTCTATCTCTACCTCTTCTTGATATTTTCCATTTTTCTTCTTACCCCATACAAGACGTTGTCAAGCTGGCTGCGCCAATCCCCCGGCTTCAATTATCGAATATGCTCGAATACAGCCCTCTAACTTGCGTTACAGGAGTGACAGGCATTGACAGCCTGAGCCCAATCTCTCCAGGCGCCAACAACCACAGTACTCAGCATTCCCAAGCTAGCTTACCGCTCAGTAGTCAACAGAGACTCTGGGCTACAACGAGTACTCAGTCTTATACGCACAGTCCGATGAGCCACGGAGGACAGCCTCCGCTCATGCAGCAGAACTATAACCGCCAGATCTATTCTCCTAATTCTACTTATCATCGAAGTTCACAATCCCCCGGGACCGTGGATATCCTGGGAGCTTCTCCCTACGACAGCGGCTCTTCTCCTTACCAACTCTCGATTTCGGGAAGTAGTTTAGGTCATTCTAACTTACTATCACCAGCTCCGAACCAAACGTCTTTGCCAATGATGAACAGTCATTCCCAAGGGTCGCAGCCTACAGCGCCGCCGACGTCTGCAGGGCCTCCAGACGCTTACTCGCGGCCGCCAACAGCTTCCGGTTACTATTCAGGACCTTCTTCATCGACGACCCCACATAGTTCTTACCCATCCTTTACTTCCACACATACTTCTTCTTCACAATCATCTTCGATAACGGCTGGAAGCTTATCAAAAAATCCTTCGACGCTTAGCCCGCATCAACAGCATTCTCCAATGCATTCTCCAATGCAAGCGCTGCCCTATAGGCCCCTTCCCTCCTACACTCTTCCTCAGACAGTGGGAGGGCCGATCATGTCGAACATGACGAATCCTGGAGGGCAGATGACTATTATGAACGGTATCGGCACAATGGGACACGGATATCATCCAACTGGACACATAGTCAATCAACACCTTTACACCAATAACCATCCCATTACACAAGATCGCCCCTTCAAATGCGATATATGTCCACAATCGTTCAACAGGAATCACGATCTTAAAAGGCACAAGCGAATTCATCTTGCAATCAAGCCGTTTCCCTGCACCTTCTGCGAGAAGAGCTTTTCTAGGAAGGATGCGCTAAAGGTAGGCTATCATCACGTTTCGTTTAAGAGTTGAATTCGTTTGTATAAGCTGCTAACTTTTATGTCCAACAGCGTCATAGATTGGTAAAGGGATGTGGAATAGGAAAGACCCCACCGAACGATGGAAGCGGTAGCTCGCCGCGGGAAGAAACAAAACGCGATCAAGATAATCATTCAGGCTCTGAATACTGTATAAAGCAAGAGCCGTTGTAGAGGACTAGGTTCACATTGGTAAACACGACTTTCTATCAGAAAAGTTTGTCTTCCGAGCGATGTCATCGGGCAAATGCTACGCTAGAGTTGGAGAAGCACAATAATACACTTATGGGTGTGGTGTGGTGGTTATATTTTACTTACACCTGTTGTCGAAACGATATAAAAATGCAACATAACGAATGGAAGGGGTAACAAGCGGAAAAGAGCAGGGCTCGGAGTCCACGATTACGGATTTTGCGAATGGGCATAAAGAATGCTCTACGAGACACCAAAGCCACGACATGGGTTTACGGTTGTTATCACACGAGCGAGTTGTTAATGGATTTGCAATTCTCCTCTAGGAACCGACGAGATATATATATCGACCTTGCCTTGCTATTTACGAAGTCGTTGTCGTTCTAGTTGTCAGGTCAATATTCATAGCGGAGGGTGGAATTGCAATAGACTTTGAGTGCTTTCTTGGATTTTTCTTTTTTTTTTCCCTTTTTATTGATGTGTTTTACTTCATCGGTTGCTTGGGATTTGCATATTACCTATAGCTTTTCATTACCCAGATGGGTAAACATTCAGTTACGCATCACTACGAAACGCTACGAACCGAATCGATCGGAAGTCTTGCACCTTTCACGACATCATTTGGCATCAGCGGGACAAAATCCCGTTACAAATATATTTCGAATTTGGACATCGGCCACATGGGAGATTCATTAGGAGCAACATCCCATCGCCAGTGGAAATGGCGCGTGTTAGGTCATCATGGACCTTCGGATGTACATTGAATACGGAAGCCTTGTATGATATAGGAGGCTAATTAGACCAGGGTTAGCCGAATGAGTTCTTTTCACAGGGTTGCTTGTTTGAGCGAAAAGAAAGCGTTCTCATTTTTTCAACCCTTTTAATAGTATGTTGATACCCCGTACACCCAGTGTATGTAGCTCAAATTATTTCACACAGCTACGTCGTATGTAGTAATAACAGTCCGTATGATATTGGCAATTACAAAATGCTCCAGTCCCCATCTAAAGCCAGTCACAGAATGATATTCGACGTGGCACAGATTGTGAAGGCAGCGCTATATCTGTGGGACTCTACCTAATTTAACATTGGCTACATTGGAAGGCTGGGTAGGAGGAATTATTTCCAAGTAGGTTGCGTACGATATCGCGAGAATATCGTACGCTTAGGTAACCTGCGGAACAAATGCTCCCAGAATGAATATATATATCTGTCTAATTGGCTTCTACGCTATCAGTAAAAAAAAATATTACGTCTATTCATGAAAATGGGTCAGAAGATGACGATGTCAATAGTTTAACCCCTTTGAAGCCGACGAGAACTAATAGAAGCCACACCTTAAACACAATCCGCTAAATTCTAGCTAGATTCTAGTGCTCTACGGTTGGCCTATAGGATCTGTTATTCACTCTTTCTCGGACGTTCGATTTTACCGGTCAGCATTGGAAAACACGAATGGAGCACGGAATGTGCATGTATGGACTTAGTTGCTTATACGAGTGGTAATGCTGATCCTTAGCCTGGGCAAATTCACCACATGGTCCTCGTGCTCACTCCCACACGAGACTTGGGCCCTCAAAACCCGAGACGTTTTATTATGTCTGACTACAGCTAGGCGGCGGGTACAAAAGCCATAGCCAAGAAAGACTGAGACTGTACAAGAGGAATGATCAAAAAGAGCACATTCGAGACACCCCCCCCCCCCCCCCCCTCTCCTCCCCAGGTCTAAGCTATCAGAACCCTTGAATCTCGATCTTCCGTCGGCCAAGGAATACGTTGCATCTTAGATAGTGGCGGCCGTCCTACACATTCCGTGCCCTATGTACGTGCAGATAAATATGCACTAGCAAGCCGTGTTTCTCAAGGGTTCGTTTATCGTGGCTTTGAGCCGACCTAACGGGCTAGCTTGCAGAGCCAGCTAACCAGTCAGCCATTCCCGCTCTGTCTCTATGACGAGACGACGATCCCGCGCGTTTAAGAGGTGGGAACTGGGCCGCCTACTTCGCTAGAAGAGACAGCAATACGCAAGTCAGTAACTTCTGGTTTCTAGTCTAGCGCTCTAGTACGCACGTAAGGGGTTTGGAATTCTAATACCCATCAACTTAGGTAAATATGTGTATTCGGCTCCGACTACGCAGCACCACTAGCTTTATCCACTCCTAGACCGAAGTACCTAGATTTTGTTAACCCGTGTGGTTCCCACATGGCGAGGCTGAAGACACTGACGCTGTCTCGAGCCAGTAGGAGCTAACCCCCTGTCTTATAACGCATGTACTGCGCTCCTTACGTATTTTCTAAACCTTCATGGGCCTATGTAGGTCTATTTACTACTTACTACCTGCGGCTATTCTTACTCTCACGCCGATACGTATTCACACTATGTAAACTCCTGGCGATCATAAGGCTCTACGACTTCTCCCTATTTTATTATTCCCCCTCAGTAACCATTGGGCACAAGGACATCTATCTGCCCCTTATGACGATTTCCATTCCAACTATCAAACGGATCCACTTGCTCGTCACTCATTCAAATTACCTGGAATTACATGGACATGTCTCCCAGTCCGTCTTGGCTAACACTTTTTTATTCCAGGTTGGTGGAACACAAAAGTCCGAATGCGAGACCCTGAAAAAAGCAACCCCAAAGGGTCTAGGTAGTTGATTATGGGTACGATTGGATGGGTAGTTCCGTGCTCTAGATCCCAACAGTAGACCCTAACAACAGAAGAATCATGAACTATTTACCTATACAGCTAGCTTCACTTCCTTCTAGGATCCAAGTCATAAATCGATATGAAGATCAGAATAGTATTTTATAACTTATCATTTGCATAGCATCGCATATACATTAAGTAGGTACCGTCAGCTCTCAGAAATGCAAACTCTCGATATTCTAAGAACCAGATCTCAACAAGGATTTCGTTACACAGAAGTTTCAATCAGAGCTGTAACAATAATGGCTTAACCCCCAATACTCCCCATTCTTGATCAGAGGTATGTTTCGTAAGTTATAGTTAGTAGTTTTGCAAGACTACCTACCTAGGTAGTTACAATCACAAGCTTAACTCGCCCCCCCTATTCTTCGCGATATACCTAAAGTACCTAAGGTAATTACTAAGTCTATGGTTTGTGAGACAAAATTGCGCCTCGTTTACAAATACTACCTAGGTAGCTATATTGTTCAGTCCTCGGTGTTATCGGCGACCAAATGAGTTTGTGTAGCGCGAGCTTTTTACTTTTCTTCTTTGCCCCTTTTCCTATTTTTATCTTATTAGCAACGCCGAGGCCTTTTTCTTTGTCATAGCTACATCCCGGGAAACAGATCAACATAGAATTACGTATAATATTTGATTTAAAGCCGACTATGAAATATGAAATATGAAATATGAAAATAGTAATATCTCTTATAACTACCTAAAGTATCTGACTTAGGTTGCTCCCAATATGCAAGCCTCGGCGAGCTTTAGATAAATCGGATTCAGATGTGACCCCCACCCACAATGCATACTAATACATAAGTAGGTATGTCAAATGCTTGGATGCAAATGCTTAGATGCATAGGTATTATACTTGTGCATACATTTGGTATGTACGTAGTATGAGTATCCTTGGCGCCTGAGACTATTGACCGGGACCACGCAGGGATCATAACTCGTCTCTCGACTCCGCCCGCACGCGCTACGGGGAGAGACGATCTAAGACAGACAAGCTTTTTCAGGGTCCTAAGCGGGCTGAAGTCAGAGCTTCATTCCTTTTAATCCCGTTGGGGATAGTTTCCATAAACGGCCGATCGCTCTCTTTCGATTAATTATTCCGATTTTAAATAAGACACGATCCAGTGGTCGTTCACCGGCACCGGCATTGATATTTCCCTTTCGGGGAGTCATGTCCGCGGCAAACGGCGAATCGCGAAGTCTCCTCCATCTCGAGTGTAATAGGAGGTTTCGCACTACCCGCTCACCGGCGAGGTCGAGTTTTATTATCATCGGATCTTCTGACTGCGCTATCGATCCATCCCACGGGAATGTAGTACATCGGACGCTGTAGTTTAGAGGAAGCTCCCTACTGAGATTCCGTCAGACACGGAGAAATCTCTCACTGGGTAGAATCCGATTCGAGTAAGACGAGAATCATACCTATACCATCCGTCGTCGGTTTCCCACCAACCAAAATAAGACCTTTATTCTAGCTGTCGTTAAATTAGACTCGGGTGTCCAATTCTCGTCGGGCGACATCCCGGCTCTCGGTTCACTCGGGTATGCCCGAACGGGTTCGCTTTGTGGCCTCTTGCAGTTGCTGTCACCAGTAGGTAAGCGTGTATGTCACTGCGCACCGAGCCGTCCGCGGGGGAAAGCTGCCCAAGCGTACATATCAGATAAGATGAATCCAATGGATGCATGCATGCATGCTCCCGAGAAGGACTCGAGAAACCAAGACAGGAACTTAGACATCCGCCCGGGCATCTAAGCAAGATGCCGATGGATCACACTTCCGTTACGGCGGACACAGTTCCTAGAGCATTAATCCCTGGCAAGTCTCTAGGGCTCTATCATTGATGTACCCGCCTTAGTGGGACCCCGCAGCAAGTCACCAGACAGACCCCGGTGAAATATCGCCGAGAGAGGATCACGGCACGGGCGGTACAGATGAGAATGCGTGCCTTATCTGTCCTACCACACGACCGACGGGGTGATTGGGAATACAAGACCCGCGGCCACAGGGGCCACAGGAGTAATCAGATGATCCTTACTTTGCTAGGCAACCACCGCGTTGTAGTTTAGGTGGAAAGAAGTAGAAGGGGTGAACGGCTGCTTGCAGCTCGGCAAATTTCTACATTGGCGTGTAACCCAGGCCATCATATTGACTTGCCCGCTTCGCCATTACTTCCTTTTCGTACGCTGTCACTTATGGCGCTGACGCGGTGTCCCAACACTTGGGCATCATCTGTCGTGTACGTGAACTGTCCTGTAACATAGTGTTCCTCAAAAAACACGACGTTTCAGGACGCATAAGGGAGCCGTGTGCTTCCCTATCGTGTTATTTAGGATTAGCACTGCTTCCGAAGATTCATAGTTGTTCCAGGAACCATCATGCTCGGTTTGCACATATAATTACAGCCGAGGCTCGGCCGCGTAAAGGTTGGTGCCACAGGCGTGTGCTAATAACTTCGACTTTCTCCGGAGCTGTATTGTGCTACTCGCTTCGCTCTCCTAAGAAATTACATAAGAGAATATGGGTCGTACGACTCTAGAGAAAGGAACCGATGATTGATAATGACATGTGTAGCAAACCGCCAAGGTCTCCCTATTCGTGATATCGTAGAGTTAAATGAACTTCCCAGATTTAATGACGAATTGATTTGGTAGCTATGAAGTCATGTTAGCAAACAAGCAGCATATTGGCCGGTCTAGGGAAACCAAATTGCCACCGATTTTGTAGTTTGGATAGAGTATAGAATAATTCCCCTGAAGCAGCGTAGATGATCTTTTTGCCATGCTCCTATACGTCCCATCTATCAAATCATGTGCAAAGAGCCTAGACTCCCAGTATCCAGTTAATAATACCCTTTTACCGGAACACAAGACGTTTCTATTAGCCAGTTCCACGACTTAACATATCCGTCCTATTACAGAATTTGTTACATTTTTTAAAAACTAGATGGCGTGGCACGAGATATCACCATAGGAGCCTCTTATTTGATATTACGTAGGTAGGTATTTATTTAATCCAGGCTTAAGTTAACTAGAAAATATCGGGATTAATGCACATGAGACTAGTATGTGTAAAGCGTGACAGCATTCTAATACTAGATTTATTTTCTCTCTCATAGCGCTCTCAGCCTATATTTAACGGAATATAGAAACTTATTACTATAGGTGCCTAATTGTAACTTTAGTGAAATAGGTTCCTTGTGCCCCTAGTTTGTTTACCTCTTTATAGAGATCCTTAACTTTATTTTTCTAGCTATGAGAACTTCCAAGCCATCAGTTTGATACTATTAAGTACCAACCCCATCCAAGAAGAATGTATTAAGAGCTTTCAAAGTTAACATTCAACCGACCTTTACAGAAGCAGTTATATACGATTCATTGTAATGACTTGAAAAGGCAAAATATTGAAACAGTGATTTAATGCTAGATCTATTAGAGAAGATAAAGTCGCCTTCCCCTCCCCTATATAAACTACACAAATATACATCCTAACTAATCCTTAACTTATTAGTAGTCAGTTAAATGCTTAAGCATCTCAAGTATAAAGTCACTTCGAGACTTTTAATATTTCATTTGTCTTTCTCTCTTATTTATTATTCCTTCAGTCTAGCGTTAATTATAGTTGATCCCTCAAGAATTGAGTAGAAAGAAACTAGCTAATAAAACAATGTAACAATTCATTTGCTTCTCCCTATTAACTATCTCTGTAGGGAATTCTTCTTTTATATAAAACTACAATAATAATTACCTATAACAATACTTGGTATCCTTTATTTACCCCCTTCTACGTCATCAAGCTAGAAAGAGAAAAGAAAGTGGCTAAAAGTCTCACGTATAAACAATCTATCCAAATAGTCGTTAAGATAAAATATATAATCCACGGTCAGCTGCCAAGTATAGTACGTTATTAGTGTTATAATATATAATACTAACAGTGAAGATGCGCTGAAAGGGAAGTCCATAGCACAAGGTCTTTACTCGTGGTTATGGCATGAGGCAAATACGGAGATTATCAGCATTTATATATCAAGAGTAAACCCTATGAAACTCAAGACCGTTGTTCATAAATAGGTGTACGTATGCCCGAACGTTCTTCCTGGTCCTTGGAATTCTCAATTCCATATCAGCTTCTGAGGAGATGGAGAAAGGTGTTGGAAAAGTCAGTTGTATATTGGCATCTAACCAGGAGGTACAACGAAAGCATAAAAAGGGTTAGCTCATACTAGCTATTAACTTTCAAGCAAAATCTAGGGCTCTAATTCTATCACCCACTTTGCTATGCTACACTTACCTTCAAGATATATAAGATCATAGCAAAGTCCAATATCTACAACATAAAGCATCTAACCTGGGCCTTATAGACTCTAAAATATTGTTGATATACCCTCTTAATCATCAAGATACATGTATTATCGCGCCGTAGTAACGACTACTCCCCAGTTCTTCCCCCTTCCCACCCATGGATTGTAAAGTATGAGACTTAAGAGCCAATACTTTCGTCGATCTAGCAATAATTCGTAGAGGACAAGATAAATATATCATATGTACCAGGGAGCTACGCAGAAGAATGTGCTTGGCAGTCAATCTTGCTATCACGAATACTATGTATAGATAAGAGCATAGTTACTTTTCATATATATGCGTTTAGTGCTTTGTCTTACCCAATAGTCAATAGATCCCTAGCTACTTACTTGGACGTAGAACTCTTAGCTATACCAGTGGTCCAGTCTTAGATAGCTTCATAGTTCCTTCTACTTCAACGAAGTTGTGGTTCCATTTACTACTCACATCCACGCACCACCGCTTCGTGAAACACGTATACGGCTGCAACGGCACATGAGGGTTGTTACATTATAACTGGCTACACAGTAATACCTTTTAAAGGGGCAGTCTAGCAAGTAATTTAAGGAGGTTGACACGGGCTAATGTATATAACGGGATTTAAGACTACAAGCTATTGCTCATTAGACCAACAGGAGGAAGAGGTCCATGGTTAATTATAAGTACAACGTGAAAAGTAAAAAAAATAAAAAATAAAAAATAAAAATTTAGATGATAAGTATTATATTTAACAATTTATTCTGATTTCTTTAACCAAATCTCAAGTAGGTATTAGATATTTGATAAGCGACAAAGAGGTTCACGAAGTGACTTATACCAAGACGTATCAGTCAGATCTCAAATAGAATGTGGGGTAACAAGGGTGCAAGATCTAAATCAAGATAGCCAATTAGCGTGCGTAGATTGTACTTATCTCTACTTAATCCGGCTTGGCACCGAAACGGTTAGATGGTAACCACAATGAGGTCTTTTGAGCATATAAGAGCTGAAACAAGATATTAGGAGATACATGTACTAGTATCGTATTGCGTTAGGTACATAACCTCATATATGTTTTTTTTTTTTTTTTTTTTTTTTTTTTTTAGATAAGGGTTACTGAATTTAACATGTCTTTGTTTCCTAAGGCAAATCGACGTAGGTACGGTCGCGTTTGTCATGCTCTCCTGTCTTGGAACCTTATTAGGTATCGGTACTTCAAGTACATATCAGTCCCCTAAGGCCGTAAGGTGTGCATATATGTAACATATGTACTTGAATGTACTACGTGATGAAACTAGGTACCCTGGCGAAAGTTTGTGGTACTTATTACTTTACTGCCGTACCTTCCCATCCCTCTATGAGAAAGAAAGAAAAGCAACGCAATTCCGCCTTCACATTCTTCCTTCCCTCCCTTTTTTCTTTTGGTTTGTAATTCAAGGATCGACATTTCATTTTTGGATTTTGGATCATCACAAGTTAAACTTTCGACCTATTCTTTCAAGCCGTTTACTCCCAGCATAACACTAAAAGATCTAAGTTCAAGTTCAAGTTCTATTCACTCCGTCTAACCAATTCTACGAGTATCATGAACAGTTCATGAATAATACGCCAAGTTTTGTCACAAAGGTCCAACCATTCATTAAGAGGTACCCAAAAGAACATCCCTAACGCTGGTCTGGTCGCCATAGCCGTGACGGACTCGAATATTTCACGAATAGGAACCCTCTTCCCTGGGTACCTAGGTAGTCAACATCCCGATCCAATGCGACACATATTTCACGATTTACGGCCGTGAACAATCTTACCCAATAACTACCTTGGCTTTCTTCTAACTTGATCTTCCCAATCTTGACTACCTAGGTAGCAAAATAGATCAATCGCAATGTTGTCCTCGCGTAATGATCAACATATGACAATGAATATGAGTAGCATGGATATGTCGTCGCACTCGTCTATGATGAATATGGTCTTTCAAAACAGCATCACTACCTCTCTCTACTCGGATTCCTGGACACCACACACAAGCGCCGCCTACGCTGGAACCATCATATTCTTACTCATTCTTGGCATAGTATTTCGACTACTACTTGCAGGGAAGGCACTAGCAGAGGAGCGATGGTTGGATGCTGAGATGAAGCGTAGATACGTTGTTGTGCAGGGAAAGCTCCCCGTCGCGGAGCAGGTGTCAACTGACAGCTTCAGCAAGAAGATGACACTGACGGAAAATGGCGTCGAAGAGGACGTTATGGTTGTTCAGAAGAAACAGCTTCACCTTCGTCCTTGGAGAATATCGGTAGATCCCATGCGAGCTGTGCTAGATACTTGCATTGCCGGTATCAGCTATCTTCTGTAAGCTCAAACCATACCAATCAGTGATTATGGCTGAAACTAACAAAAATACAGCATGTTAGCAGTCATGACAATGAACATCGGATACTTCATTGCAGTTCTCGGTGGTACATTCTTAGGCAGTCTGCTTGTCGGCCGATTCTACAGCTCAGAACACTAAAACGCATCATGGCGGAAGGAAAGGGAAGCATTACCGGTTTTCAAGTTGCCAAGACGGCGCACATTAATTTTTCAATCTACGATACGACGGCACGAGCATGATTCCGGTGGTGTTTGCGAGCTTATAAGGGATAGTAGTATGCATTCGGTTCCAAACTAGTTGATATCAGCCTATAAGGCAAAGGGAGGGGCACTTTATTATCATCACTGCGATTTGAGCATGGCGTTAGGGGGGGCAGTAAGCAAACATGCAAGCTGAGGTATTTGCTACTCAAACGAGGCAATTTAGATATTCAAAAGCTGTATTAATTTCGCAATAATCCTATCAATATGATTATTAGTTGAGGGTTAAACCGGTCCAAAGCTATGGAAGTAAGGAGCTATTCTATGTCGTACATTCACTCCACGGCCGGTGGGGGTTAAGAAACCTTCTCAAATCTGCTCATCTAATACATACCTACATACTGTAGTGTAAATACCCCTGTCGCTTACCCCACGTATTTTCCACAAATCATCAGCTTTGTTTGACCTATTCCGGGACCCTTGTTACCGGTCGGTCCAGTTCTGAGGCCAGAGATCTGGGCTCGGGTCCAGACTCAGATCTCCGTTTCACGTGCTTAGAGTTGACTGCATGTCACTATGCGTTCCATCGCTGACCTTACTATCCTTGAAATAGCAAGATATACTCTGGTCTAGATCTATATACGAGCCTCATTGTTGCCATTCCAGCTTTACGCGTATCTACAACTTATTTATTTTCTACGCAATCATAAAAGTTAACCTATGGAGATTTACCTCAGGGTTTTCAAAATAGGGGTTGAATTTTTATTGGGAGAACAATAGGAAAGGAATGGTTCAACGATAATAGTGTACAGTAGCTTTCTGGAAATGAATCATAATGGAATATAATGGATATATTGTAGCCTCGCCTAGTATACAGGATGTATGAACCAGTTGGACTCTCAAAAATCTACAACTTATACTTGTGGAGTACCGCTTCCAAATAATACTCAAAATATGATAAATACCGTACATTAAGCGATACACTTACCAAAGCATAACTAGCAGCTCTGTCAAGATCTACGAGAAGCCTCCATCACGATACCCAGTCTTCCATCCTCCTATCTAACATTTAAGCCACTAATAGTTATTAGATTGGATAAAGGTCTAACAGTTAAGTTACCGCAATGCCTTTAGAAATTAAGTGAAATTTCATCTCATGGTAGGTAGAGAATAATTATAAGTTCCCGTTAGCCTAAGCATAAGGCCGTAATTTCCCCAAGCCAGTTGGATATGCCTTTTCGCGGGTGCATGCTGGCCCGCCATAGGCTACGAAGGAGAAATAGGATAATAGCGATGGCGCACAACTGAAGCCCATCTATGTTGCTAATAAAATCAGCCAAGGCTTAAAGATCTCCCGAAGGACCTTGGCCATTATTAGAGTAGGTACTTTTCACCATCTCCATATCTCCTAGGGATATGTCATAGTTTACCTTAACTAAGTCTAAAGCCAAATTGGATTTATATCAAGGACTGTTAAAAGGGGCAGTCAATAAGGGATATGAATAGTCACCAGAAGCTAGGCGATCTACCCGATCTCCTATCTCATGAATGAATAGAGAAGTATATGAGTGCAATATAAGGGTGTTCCAAGGATGGCGGCTATGGGTCCGGGGGTTGGATGCCTTACCCATCTTAGTAGGATAGGGATATATACCATTATCAATTCTTCAGTAGGCTAAAGCCTGATCTTTATAGTTAGCATAGTAAATCTTACGCATATACATCCAAGTATTCTTCATGGTTTGTACGAGCTATTAACTAACAAACACTTAGTGATTGGTCTGTTTGCGATCGACTGGTGTGGAGAACATGGATCTGACCGAAATGGACAAGGAATGATAGCAACAACTGAGAATATTACATTGTATAAGTTGAGTTGCCTTACAAAATGAACATCAAAAGCTTAGAGCCATATGAGATAATATTAACGCTTTCTATATCCTGAGCAATGTAAACTACATGTTATATAGCAAACAACTTGAGAAAAGGGGCACGCCAACTACTTAGTCCCATTCATCAATACAGCAACTGTGATGAGAAAAGACTAAGTTAAGATCCCTTAAACTGAAAGAGAACCACCAGTGAAACTTTATCCACAGCTTCTATCAAGCTCGCGCTCCCTTATCCACTTGTGCCAAAGAGATTAACCAGCCCACCACTCGCCAAACCAACTACATAGACCCGAGAAATTCACCGCAGTAACACAAACATGAACTCGTACCCCTACCAACTACAACTACTCATATATACACACCATGGCTCGACGCATACAAACGCTAGCCATGAACACAAGATCTTAATATGAAAGACTGGTGTATTTAGATCCAATTACTTCCGAGCGTGATGTGTTAGAATATGTGTGGCACATCCCGCTCTCTAAAGGTACGCTAGTAACACCTGTAGTTCGAAAATGCGTATTGAAAACAGGTAGGTACCTACATACCTGTTTACAAACCCTCCGTTTTACAAACTAAATATATAGAATTAATGGTTGGTTTCCGCTCCGGATCAGCACGGAAAATAGACCAGAGCTGCTATAAAATCCTTCGCATTAGATAATTACTAGACAAATCACTCATATTAAATCAACGAAATTCACAACGGCAGAAAGCTTCGAGAAATTTAACTTCGATATGGAGCAATTCTCAACTGAAATATCAATTGCCAGACGCCAAGATCTTGGGGATCTACGGGAGGGCAATGCCTGCCTGTGGGATGATTCCTATCATACAAACGCGCCTCCTCCTACGACGGCGTAGAGCGTCTCACCTTTCATCCAGCCCATCAAGGCCAATGCCTGGAGAGGATGAATTTAGATGGATAGAAACGATCGGATTGAAACTCGAGACATGTGCCCAAAACTATGCTGATGCCGGGGTACTGAAAACGCCAGAAACGTAAACTCTATCCTCAATCGAGTACTCATGACGAGGACAGAAACTTATAACTGCGTTAAGGAATGATTGTCACCCATCCCACGAGTTTCTGGTCGTCAAAGAATTTTTTTTTTTAGATGGCAGTGTGAATCGTAGCAGCAGCAAAGTCCTGGTTCACGAAAATGCTCGCTTTAACGGTCGATTAACAGCAAAGTCGGTTCCGATCGATCGGTTTCGTTCATATATTCGTCAGCCATGATTCGTAAATCATTGTCGCCGTATCCTTGTCAAACATAGGGACGGTCGATCCAGTTCGAGAATTAGTAGTGGCCACGTAGACTTAGAAGGCGAAGTATCCATTGAGATTCTTTCGACAACTCTTGATCCCATCGTATATTATCTTAGTGCGATTGCCGTCTCCTGCACCTCTATGCCCACGCAGATGTACTAGGAAAGCGACCCCAGACGTATGCGGTCGAAGAAGCCACCGGTAGAACTAATATAAACCGACGCAGTGCATGTCGACAAAGACCACTCTTTCAACTTTTTAGTGGTGAGTTAGTGTCGAAGGTAGTGTGGACCATTTCGGAATAATGACCGAGACAGAACTCATAACGGCTAGTTATAGACGGTGTAAGGGCGACCGTCATTGTTATATAGCCTACTACCATTTGGGAAATTGAAGATCGGGAGAGGGTGAGAAACCAAGTCCCTAAGCTTAGCAAAGCTGGGCCTCAGTTTATTCGGTGGAATATGAAGCAAGAATTAATGGATACTGAAAATTTGGGTCGAAGCCCGGGATCACCAATCGCAAATTCTGTCAGCGACAAGTGATATAATACGAAAGACGGTCGAAATCGGTACGGAAATAATATGGTCGCATTGTGCAGAACAAATAAGAAATAAGTCACGATGACCCAACAACGCCGGACCACCGAAGCCTTGCAATTATAGGTGTGTTCAGAATGCCTCGAATAAAAAAAAAAAGAACCTCGTGAATGCATTAAATTCGGGGTATCAGGTGCAAGGCAATACTGTCGCCATTATGGCAACCGTCACGATTGATGTGAGGTATGCTGCGGCATACCAGACTGTGCTAGCCCAAATTGCCCGCGCTGTTGATGCTGCATGTAACTTTGATACGCCATAGCTTGTTGAGGGTCCATGGGCACGTTGGGTACGTAGTTCGGAGGCATATGAGAAGGCATTCCCGGTCGGCTCGTCTGAGGGGGCAGGTGAGAATTGGGCGGCTCCTCAGGCGATTCGACTTGGTTGGAATCGTCAACACCGTTCTCGTTACCTTGGGTAGGCTCGGGCGCGTTCAAGCAAGCCTAAATATAATTGGTCAGTTTAGGACTCGAATCGAGCTGAGCTAAGTCGCGATACGAACCTGAATGAGATTCTTTCCCTCCGCCTTGGTCACCAGCGGTTGGAGCTTGGGGGTGGTAAATGTGTACACAAGCCCAGTCTCCGACACGACAAGCAACAGAACTTGAGTGCCCGTCAGAACAGACAACTCATATGCCTAATTAGGAAATAAGACGTTAGTACAAATGTTGGCACGATTGAAACTTCAATTTCAAAACAAGTAACGCGTTCAACGCGATGGATCGATGAACTAATATGCGATGAAGGTAATAGAAGCCGATGCATAAACATACCTTCTTCATTATTCCGGCCTTGCGCTTAGAGAAGGTGATGTGACGACGCGACTTGTCGCTAATGAACTTTATCTCAATTTTGCGACGCTCGCGACTTCCCTTCTCATCATCATCGTCGTCGTCGTCCGCGATACTAGCGCGTTGGCGCTTGATGCCACGGTTTTCTGCAGGACCGGCATTGCCATTGCCGACGTGGGAATCGTCAAGTTCAGTGGGAGAAGTTTGATCGTGTTGGTCTGTGATGTCGGCCATTTTTATCGAGGTACGACGATTGTATCACGAACGAAAAAGGCAAAAATGGTGGAGATACTGTTTTGGTCGTGGTGCCGACGACCTATACTTGATCTGGCGTTGAGCGGAGAGGCTCTGGGTTGTAGTAGGCTGTAATTCTGTCGCAGAAACCTGGTTGGGGCGCCTGCTGTATCGAGTCTGGTGCGCGGCCACCGGGCGGATTAAAGTTGGAAGACGAGGGCCGAAGAACAAGCGTAGAAACTATTAATTACTACTTCCTGCTTAGGGAAATAAATAAAAATATAAAAAATGTGTCAAAAGGGAAAATAAGGTAAAAAAAAAAAAAAAAAAAGTAAAAGATTGGCCGTGCGGCTTTGTTTGGCTTCGGGTTGGTTGTTTTTATTTTTTTTTTGGGTTGTCTCTCAGTACACCGGTCGGGTGGTAAACTTGGAAAGTATTCGTCAATAGGTCGGTCAAATTTTAGTATGTTTGCCTGGTAAGGTAGGTAGAAAATGTTAGTCAATTGCCCAAAACAAACAATTTAAAAAGTGTAGTTTTAAAAATAATAATTAAATCTCAATTGGTAGTGGGCGCGAACCTTGAAAAAAAAAAAAAAGTGATTGACAACCCAAACTAGATGATGGTCGGTGCTTTGCGGGCTGATGCAAATAAAGTCAAGGGGATTCTGAAAAGGGAGGCTCGGCGATTGTCAAACAGTACGTTTTTGGAGTTAAACTTCCCCTGTGAGAAAAGATCAAAACGTTGACAGTATCAAGCTTGGTCTGATTGATTGATCAGGAAAGGTGAATGCGGGATGATTGAAAAGAGGATAGCGAGGTGGTAGCACACGGGCTTTTGCGTGGTCAAGGCCGCACTGTTTAAAAAGAAAAAAAAGACAGAAGCTGCGGGGGCATGGGCCACTAGGTGGCGGGTCGTGATTTTCCACTCTTTTTGCTCTGATCATACAGTTCATAGCACCAGACTGTACCAGCCTGCACCAGCAGTAGGACCGTTGGTGCTTTCCCCCTCGTTCCCCTGCTCTCACCCCCAGCCCAATGCTAGAGGGGCCCTGCTAGCTCTATCTAATCGTGGAGGTGCCTCTCTAATCAAACCAATCACTTACCTGGCTTTATGACCGAACTAGCTACCTCTGTGCTTTAGTGCAGAGCTAGTGCTGGCGATACCACTCGACTTTCTAATAAAGTAGTAACAACCCTCGCTGCCTCGGGTGGGTTGATAATAATAATAATGATAATAATAATAATCCTATTGTAGGGACTGACTGGTGCTCCTGGTACGTCTAGAGGAACCTTAGGTACACTATATGAGCAGTTACCATAATGCGCGGTTGCTTGCTTCGCTTGTCTGCATACCCCACGGGGTGAAAGACATGTACCCAGGTAGATAGATAGGTAGGTACAATTAGGTACGTAAGATAGTGTAATAGTGCTGAAGCTATCGGTGTGACCTGGTACTAGGTAGCCTAAGGGTAAGTATGTATCTCACTGGGCTGCCTGGAGGGCAATCAGACTGGCGCGGTCGAGTAATGGATGGATGGTGGAGACCAATGCTTTGTGAGTTTGGACCAAAGTATTTTACTGAAGTAAAGGATGAGGCATTTAGCCAATCAAATCATCAAGTAAGTGACATGGCTTACCGAAGGGGGGAACGCATGCAGGCTGGTAGCTCCTAAAATAACGGTGCAGAAATTTCCGCAGAACGCTCGGGTCCACCAGCTGATGTGGGCCATAATGGGGCTCTCTAGGTTCTCTATGTACGATTGTACGTACCGAAGACGCTACGCGCGGTCTTATTATTATTAATGGTAGCGCTCCTTCTTCCCCCACCTAAGCAAGTTGCTACCTGCCACCTGCCACCTGCCAAACTTGGGATCGCAAAGCTAAATCAGGTACTTTCCGAATTCAGCACTGTGCTTGACATCTTATTCGACGATATGTCTTCAGTTCTTTATGTGAAGCTTCGGGAGAGCTTCAACTCAATTTTAGCTTTATGATGTCTATAAGCGAACTATTTTTAATAGCTTAACATTTATTTTAGAAACCATATATGTATATATATATAAGTGACATCTATTTTTTTTTGTAGAAGCTTAGGTAGTTTGATCATTTTAACATCGTATCTTCCTGCTTACGAGGATTCTATGTTAAGTGCAAGACTTCTCATAAAATAACAATAATAATACTGATTAGGTTTAAAGGATATATTTAACATACCAAGGTAGAAAGCCTTTGAACTAATAATGGTATTGCTATTTAAACGTAACTACTAGGTACTTTAAAACCTTTACAAAGCATGTGTAAGAGAAAAACGAACGTTATTAATATATATGAGATATATTTTAATGTCAAATCCTAAATACGATTTAACGTAGAAGATACATGAATCATATAAACTCTAGCTGATATAAATTATTAAGACGTAAAGAAATATTATTAGTGCCCCCGTTTGTATTTTTGAGTTGAGTGAGTGTACTTATTTAGAAGCAGTAAAAAGCTAGCAGAGCGAATCGTAGTAATACAACCAATGGTATATGATACTCCTTGTCCTCACAAGACGCATACTTAAAGTCAAATAAGCGTTGCGGGGTACGTGTCTACCTACGTAATACTCAAGACTCGAGGAAAGTTAGGATTTAATAAGTAGATGTCATATTTGTAATGACATCAAAGACTGATGTCTTGGTATGTGGGTTAATGTACGTACATCGTATTGTTTAATAAACGTTGGAATGGTTGTATAAAGAATATGGATCATAACTCATACCAAATGTCTTCGTAAGTGCCGCTCTTCATTTTACGTATGTCCTCCCATTGCTGACGGCATGAATAGGTAGGTACATATTATTCATATTTTGCGATATCGCAGTGAAATATGATTAAACAACATACCATTCACATCTAAGACGTATAATTCTACCACGTGTAAGTCGGTTTTGAGCCGCTTGGTAACATAGTAGTCAAATGAGACATCTCAAATTGGTAGGATTCGATTGAAACGTTATTATAGTAGGGTAAATTTCTATTAAATTTCTATTTGTCCGGTTGGGTCTATTTGAGTCGAGTGACTCGTTGCCAAGTTGAGCTGTCATTAACTAATGTGATGCGTAACGCCGTTCTTAGAGAATATCTGGCCACCTCATCCCGGATATCCGGTTTTCCCGTACTACTGTCAATCTATTTGTCGATACACCAAATAGTCATCAAGAACCGGCGCCTAGCCATAGGCTCTCAGTTTGCATCGGTTTCGCCGTCGTTGAGAAAGGGTGGCTACAACCGGTTGGGGTTTATGTATTTTATTTTTTTTTCATTTTTTGTGTGTGTTAAATGTCCCGAGGCCAAAGTAGTTCGGTTCAAAATACATCTCATTGTTGCATATTGGAGCTAGTAATCGGCGACCGTCGGATACTTATTGGTTTGATTAGTGGCTATGGAAATTTCCTAGTAAGCAGGATACACCAATGAAGCTCAAGATATGCCGTCGGGATTTGGAAAGTAGGATACAAAGTGAAAATAAGCTTTTAAGATCGTTTGTGATAGGTATATCAATTCCCGGATGAGGTGGTAGATAATGATACTGGTCACAATTTGTCTTGAAGTGTTGGAATTTACCTAGGTAAAAATGTTGGTTCTTAACAGTGCGAGCTGGAAAATGAGTCAAAGTACAATATAATACCTAACATAATACATAGAGCGGCTTGCCAGGCTGCCAGGACCCTACTCGATGCATGTCGTACTGCATTAACCATTAACTTCTGCAGGTCTTCTACTGACGCTAGACACGCCACGCGCAGGCCCCCTAAAGAGCGGCCGATTACGAATATTCATGAATCTGTCATCTAGGTACTTAATGTATGTGGACGTATGTAATTCCACCATATGAGCCATAAGAGCTGGTGCCTCCAGGATTCCCATAAGCCCTGCTAGTTTTACATTTGCGTCAGCGGCACAGCAGTCCGACCGAAAGCCCGCTGGTTGGTGATTAACATGCATATTATGCAATACATATGAAAGTAAGTAACTAGGTTAGCCGGTTAGTTAGCTGGGTAACCGAGTAGCTAAGTAGCTGGGCAAGAAGAAAACATGGGTTTCATTACTATATATTGCTGCAGGTTTACATACAAGGTCTACATAGTAATAACTTTGTAATGGAATATAAGTGGTGAAGATAGTCAGCAAAGCTGGAGCCCGCTGACCGCTTCTACATTAACTGGCATTGTAGGGGACCCTGACAGCGAGTTGACAGCCGAACCGTAATTTTGACAGGCTCTTAGTGCTTACGGGGTGGGAAAAAAAGCAACACAGAATGCTGTCTTAGCACACGTATTATTTTAGAGAGAGAAGAAAACAATATGTACATATGGTCTACGTATCTGGTATGGTTCTGGTATGGTCTTATTCTTGTCGTTGTGCTACTTTGCGTAACCACACAAGGCCTCGGTTCTGATTAGAGACGTCTTACACTAATAAGCCCTAAGCCTTAAGCCTTACGGAGATGTCCTTATGAGCTTAGGTAATTCGTAGAGGTAAGAAAGCCAGTCGTGAAGATCTGATGTTGTCGCCGAAGAATCCTAATGGGGATTTATCCTTAACGCCGCGTGGAATGTCTACGTTCTACCTTAGGTACCTTAGGTACACTACATAAATACAGTATATATTTTTAAAAACACATAGCTCACCCAGCTGTCATGTAGTGTACATATTCATCTCTGCCACCTGGCAAGCTCTCCACTCTCATCATTCTGAGACTCGCACAGTGCATTGCCTCACGGATCTGGTGGATGGTTCTCTTGTAGGAACAATGCGGGCACACTCCCCCATGCATGAGGGGCGAGCAGGGGTTCAAGGTCGCATCTTGCCTCCGTTCCAATGAAATGAAGGCCGTTCGACCATTTTGGAGTTGACCATATCGGGAATCCAATCCAGCACGTTGGTAGTGGATGGATGGTCTTGACGTTTTCATCTTGATTAAATCCGTACGTTAGCAGCTGTCTAGATAGGTAAGGTATGTATGTAGAGTCATGTTTCGATTCCAATGCCGTCAAGGCTATCTTTAGACTTGAATTCCATTCTTTAAAAATGTTTCTAATGATGAGACAAGGAAGAAGAAACAAAGCCCGTCAACGTAACCAGATAAGCAATAAAGACGCCCCCTCGGAGAGTATCGCTCTTAAAGCCGGAGTTGCTATGATTGGTTCATCTCTTATAGCGTACCAGCCTGACTTGATGTTATACCGATGCATCCAGCATCCAGCATCCAAGCATTGTATGTATGTCTTGCACAGACTTAATTGCCCTCGGAAATGCACCAAAGACACCGAAGAGATGAAATGCCATTCATTTTACCCATTTAGCTCATTGAGAGGTGGATGCCTAACATCTGGGTTTACACCCACGGGATGACTCTTCAGCACAATGTAAGGTTTTACATTGTAGGTATTGTAGGACCGTTTACTCCCAGACTCACTACGTGAATGGGAGGCTTAGGAGGTCATCTGGGAGGTCATCTCGTAGGGGTCCGCTGAGAACGCGAACATCCTCGCTAGTCTCTAATAACGCGATTGCACCATGTGCCCCGTTATGGAGCTTCAACATTAGGGCCGTAACGTTGAGATGGAAAAAGCGGGGGTAATGATACGTCCTGAATTGGTTCTATCCATTCAATGGGCAAAGGATAGAGCAGCAGACCCTAGGAGCGAGAGAAGTAGAAGGAAAAATCCGTAGTAGTGTCGGAAAGAAAAGGTACCATTACATGCGGACCATCCAAAGGACGGGCGTTTAATTCGGGTTTATCGAGATGAGAGATTGCTGAGTACGTAGAGGTATGTTATACGTTCCAGGCTCTCCATAATGTAGCTGATATCCATCCGTACCTATATTCACTTATGACTATGGAGGCAATACGTAGGTATCGACAGGAGAAGGACTATATAGGTAGGTATGTGAGATGATATGTCGTTAGTTTAGAGAACTGATAACTGTTCCCGATCAAGAAATAGAAAAGCGCCAATCTCTTCTCCCACGAGGCATCCAGATTGATCATGACGGCCCCGCGGGTAGTAAACGACTTTTCCTTTTTGTGCGGTTCGGCACGATCTTTTGCCTGCCCAAGACTGCCAGGGCCTTGTTAAGTTGTGCCAGGGTCCAAGCAAATCATCGTTCCACTTATTAAGCCACTCCATATTCTTGAGAGGTTGGGGTTCAAAGCTCCTTGCACGCAGCGTGGCTTCGTAGGATTGATGAGAAATTGGAGAAGGCCGATCTGCGTTTTCTTACCCTTGCCCATGCCTTGCTTGGCTTCATACTATCTTGTATATCTTCTAGGTCGCGTAGTAATGAACGATCAGAGCTACATGGCAGTAGGCTATGTAGGCTATGTACTGCGTACCAAGCCAGACGATGTAATACTCCGTTCATTGTGAAAGTGCCCGGTGGTAGATTGGGACTCGGACCGTAGTTAAAAACAGTCCGAAAGGGGAAAACACTAATAATCTAGCAACGCCATTCGCAGGAAATACGATCTACAACGCGACCCCAGAACTACTATGTGATCGATGCGATCGGGGGCTGCAATCTTGGATGGAATTTGTCCGTGGGAACCTTTAACTTGGTGGTTAAAATTGCTGTAATCTGTATTACGCAATATTAAATGAAGATCAAAGTTTATTAACTCGAGTTAACCAACGTCTGTATGTAAATTCAACAAACCTCTTTACGATTAGTAGACGGGTAGAGAAGATGAAGGCAATATCGACGACCATAGTTTTCCTAGGCATACCACTCTAACCTAGACTACTTAGCGGGCAGCCATGAAGAGCTAGCAAATCTATGGAATATACTTCGTTACCTATTCCGACGTTAGAAAAACAATTAGATAGACTTATGACGAAGAGGCTCTGGTTGTAAACTACTACATCCAATACTACTACCTATAAGCGCCGTGACAATTCGATGAGTGTCACTCTTCTGCGCCACTAAGACGCATCATGAATACCAATTGGTCGTGTTTTCACATCCGAATGACACTCTGACTCTGGTGCCTCGCCCGATAGTCGAAGAGCGTGAACCACGGCACCGGGAGAAGTCACGGTGAAGGATCGCCCAGCATCAAAAGTCTGGAACGGCGCTGCTACGGGGAGCGGGAGTCACGGCAATATGGCCTAGCACCACCTACTACCTTGGTGACATCAGAATATCGTCACTGGAATACCACAGCATGCTTGTAATTACCCGCGCGGCCTTTTTCTTGCTCGATCAGAGACACAGGAAGCCCAATGTCTTAGCCGGTTGCATACCTAGGGTCTTACGCCTAATGCAGTACTTTCCGTACGAGGTACCGAGTTTTCGGGATGGGGTTGCATCGAGTCGTCTTCCGAGAGTCATCGTTCACTCCCACTCCCGCTCCCGCTCATAGCTGATGGTTGATGGCATTCCTACCCCCCTCCGGCATGCCAGTTGCCGTTGCAACCGTTCATAGGTAGCCAATCTCCGCTCCACTTGCCTTCTGAATTGCGGTTCTGTAGTGGCAATGCATACTGCATTCTTCTTTATGATGGTGAGATGGGAGGTAATAGAGAAAACCTTGCGGCCACCGGACAGACGACACGATTAGACAACACGATAGCGGTGTCGTTGGTGTTGGAGCACAATGTATAGGTAAGTTGGATGGTCATATGAGAAAACTGCGCCCTATCCGAGTCAGTGTCTCGCGTCATCACCCAAGGAATTTTTTAGGCCTTCCCTTGATTAATAGTAAAGGCGTGTTTAGTAGGTAAGAGATAAATTTATAGAGAGGGGTTCGAGTTGAGAAGGATCGCGGCGTGTTTCTTTAGTGCGAGAAACTAATCTATCTTAATATCTTCTTTCCCTTACCTACCAAGATCGCCAGACGAGCCATAACTAGAAACTGCCATATGCCGTCTAGACGATTCTATTTTAACTTTCGAATCATGGCTAGTTGATGTTTGAAGATCCTCAGCATCTGATCGAAATTTATGGGTTACATGCGGATGATGTGCAACAGGGTGTGCGGCAAAGCCGCATCATCAACTCGAGACGCATGGATCTTCTAAGGACCTTCGAATCATATTTTATATTCCTCCGTCTTGTGTGAGTATATACCTTAGAGGAATCATCAGGTTTCGGATAGGAGACGAACATCAGATATAATTCAAGACTTAGAGATAAACACTGACTCGAAGTTAGCTTTAGATGTGATGTTTCTCGAGAGCAAAAATAAGATAAAGATATTTTAAGACCTCTCTAAGGCAAGTTTTGACGAACCCGAAGAACTACCTTAGGTACCTATAGGTAATAGCGTAGAAGCAATCAATAAGTGTATACGTATACATATCTTGGCGTATAGTTTATGCCATGGAATATTGTCAGAGCCTCAGACCGATATCATTCGATTCTCTCCTTAGTTAGTCTGGTGTTTACGAAATCTCTCTTCTAATTGGATAACAGTTGATTTCATCTTGTGACAGGTTGTATCTAATTCTTAACACGGACCACATTCTGGTATGTGCATCAGCTTCTGACACAGGGCTATCCCCTGTTCTCCTTCTACCCTATACAAATCTCAAACACCAAGCGTAAGAGATCAAACATCATCACCTTTACTTCAAAGCTTTCTAATTTCCCTTCTTTCTAAATTCATAGTACTATGTAGGCGGAGCCCTGGTGGCATGGTATTTTTGTTCAGTCTTTTTTTTTTGGTTTTGTTAATTCGGGCAGGCCGTTGCGTGTCTTTTCTCGTCGTATCTCATTCTTAATCCCCTTGCCCTGCCGCTTGGCTTCGCACGTTTCTCCCATTTCGGAGCCATCCGAGAAAGAAAAGCGGTAGCGTTTTAGTTTAGTTTTCAACAAGCCCGGCGCTTAAGGTCCCTTCTATTCTCCAATAGTCCGTGCTATGCATCGTATTATTTTCACTTTACTCCTTTTTTCATAATTGCTACTTTCGCTTCGCTATCTTCTTTTCTCCTTTTTCGGATTGCTGGTCAAGGTGTAAGTGCTGTCGCGCTACGCTCTAAGCCGACTTTTGATATTACATTCTTTCGCTATTTTATTTTGCCACACACTCGTTCGTCGCCTACGACAGCCAAATTTACTATACGAGACGCCGGTCGTCAATAGAATAGCACCTCGAAAAAAAAAATCATTACGCGTATTGGGGGGGTTAGAAGGAGGAAAAGTACATTTGTGTACTAAGAGATTGGGAATACTAGCCGTGTATTTCCAGAACTAAAAATTTAGGGACAACCACTTCGCAATAAATCAAGATGGTGAACAAGGTGCTTGCGACCTTCGTGACCATGGACATATTGTTCGTGGCCATGGGGGCTATTATGTTGGGGTTCTCTGTCATCGTACAGCAAACGTGCTTCGATACGCCAACGGAAGGAAACGATGCAGCTCGAGACTTACTATACCAAAGATTTCCTTTTACAGCTGGGATCGTCAACGCTATCTTCATTTTTGTTACCTTCTTAGTTACGCTCCCAGCGTTAGCAACGAATAGCAGGGGTTGGTTGAAGGTGGCTGTCTACATGATTGTGGTTGATGCTATTTTCACCATGTCTATCGGCGTAGACTTATGGATTCTCACCCTGAAGATGAAAGAAGCATTCCTCGAGATTTGGCTCTCGCAACCACCTCAAGTACAAGGCCTCATGCAGACAGCTGTTAGTAATACCATAGCTACGCCTTTTTTTTTTTTTCACTTAATAGGTTAGGCTAACTCTGTTCCCAGTTCTCTTGCTGCGGCTTCAACAACAGTTCTTCCCCTGCTTTCATTACCGATGCGACTTGTCCCAGTCCCGCCGCCGCCGCCCTAATGCGAGGATGTGCTGCCCCTTTAAACTCATTCGGAAACACATTCGTGGACAACATCTTCACAGCTATGTTTGGTATGGTCGGCATTGACGTCGTCCTGATTATGTCTATCGCCTGTTTATTGAAGGACCGGAAGGAGCGTGAACGGTACCGCGATATCGATGAGAAGAGTGGTGCCCGAGGCACTTTCTAAACTAGCTGGCTTGGTTAAGAAACTTGCAAAACCGTGCCGGGAGGAAGAACGTCCAGTTCTCTTAATACGCTCCGAATTTGGTGAAGCAGCTTGGAGTTACCCAAGACCTGCTGGACTACTCAAGTACGTCCTTATTGTGATTTAGAACAATTGTTAATACGGCCTATTATACCTGCGTTCCATGCATGCTTTCAGCGTTTTCTATATATACTCGGGTTTATGTTTTACGATAGGACTATTACAGTCTATTTTCTAGCCATGGAACTAATATATCCATTTTAACTTCACCTTCAGTTTAGATCAACCCATTGCAATATATGTATTTTATACAACTGCCGTAAGACTGTTAGATAAAACAAGATTTGGATAAAACCACGGGTTATCTAAGACTAGTAATTCATCTTGGCAAAACTATTATTTCACTAATATCGATCCCGTCAAACACGGCATATGGAAAACCAGATTTATTTTCTCTACACTATTATGCGAGAAACAACGGTAAAGTATGGCAACGTTCCAAAATCCTTCACAGTCCCCATAGTAGTACTTCCAAGCATTCCATAGGTAGATTGACGGCCAGGCATTGCATAGGAAGTGTATATTGAATTGCTCCCTGGCGTAATTTTAACATGAGGATATATTTCGATGTTGAGAATGGGTGTCTTGCGGGATGCGATGTCCATAGGGAAAATAATTTGGACCCATATTTGTCCTGACCTCGAGTGCTAATAGAACATGCCAAAGGAGCCTTCCCCATATGCTTGAGATGACCTGAGAATGGTATACAAAGGAAGTAAGATTATGGATGTTGTGAAGGTTTGTTGGAGGATTATCGACCTGATACCGTCCAGCATTCGCGTGAGACGTCTACTCGTGATTGTGATATAACAATCTAGTTCGTCCATACGGGCTAAAACGCACCAAAAGGATAATGTGGAAATGGGACTGGGACCAGGCTTGCGCTGCCATACTTCCCCAAACAAGAGAACACCCGTAAAAACCAAAAAGGCCACACCGTACCTTTTCTCTTTTCCCTCCACGCGACGGCATTCACCGGGACACGGCAACGTCTACAAGAGATAGTACTCAAAAGCATCAATCGAAAGGGGGCCGGCGAGGCGGTGGACTACATCGCGGTAAGCGAGTCGGCGGGGAAAGTCGATCAACAACAGTTCTTCTACCGAGAACCTGGAGAGGTTCAACCGGGAAGGCTCGTGGACGGATATTCGCACACGCAGGCTCAAGCTTTCGTCACGATGGATCGTATCGTCATCAGCAGCAGCACACACGCAACTTCGAGAAACTCTGTCCGTCTCGATTGGAGATGTCGTGTACAACCGGGAATTGCTCGTCTAGCACGGATAGGTGGACGGAGAAAATAGTCGGTATGTAGATGTTCGAAGCCATAGCCATGCGAGTAAGCGAGTCGAAGATACCGAGAGCAATGTTTACACATCACTCGACCGGTATAGTCTCATCGTCACGTCAAGCAATGGCATGGGCATAGCCAGCAAGCGAACGACCTACCTCGAGACAATAAATTGTCGATCGAGGGGCATATCAACTGCGGCTGTAAGGTGAACCAGTAACCGTGGTCGGCGGGATGCCCGTTTGCTCGTCTGCATGAAAAGAGGAGGGGGTTACCTGCAACTCAGTTTCATCCTGTCAGGGCGGGAGACCGCACCCTGAGGGGAGGTAGCGACTTGCCCGACTCCCCGCGGAGATGGGGGGTGAAGCTACCTGCGCGGCAAAGCATGGATAAGAAGGGAAAAAAAAAAGAAAAAAGTCTGCAGCATAGGGGAGGGGGCTTCGTCATATATAATTTTCATAGTACGTGTATATTGTGGCGTATTCTACGTTAGACTATGGAAGGGTGGCATGGGACAGGATCAAGCCTGTTATTAGATATTATTAGATATTATTAGAAGCAGTATAGAAAACTTAGATGTGTGAGAGCCTGATCACCACGAGTAAGAGCCAGCTCCGCTTTGTTTCTTGGGCATAATGTAGGTATAGGTAATACGATGACGACGCTAGGTCTAGGAGGAGGTACCAACACGAGGAAGAGATTAATACAGCTTGTCTCGCTTATTGGTTAAGGGCTGAAAAAGATCTAAGCAAGGGTTCTAGTCGCATCTTACCAAAAGTGCGTCATCCCGCGTGTTAAATCATTCCCTTTTAAGAAAATAAACAGGTTTTTTTTTTGGCTTTGGGCACTTATAAAATCGAATATGCAGACACGTCAAGCCCCATCGACGATATTAGCCCCTCTTCTGTGGCGCTGTGGCGCTCTTATTTCCTCTTTAGGAAGGATATTAAAGACAAGCCACAGATCTATGACAGCATCACTTTTACCCGCCGTTTGTCTGTCGAATCCTTGAGGTTTAATTTTAAGTCTTTCCGGACCATTTACACCGGTGAGGTTGTGATTCGCAGCGTAGGCGAATTAAAGTACCGAATACTGAAGGCGAACCCCTTTCTAAAGTTTAGATCACGATGACGGCGAGCGGGTACATACAATGATACAATGTCGTTGTGACGTCAACTTCTTTATACAAATCAAACCACGAGGACCAAATCTGTCAAAGATGGGTTTTCCATGCACGTAATTATTATTGGGGATCTACAAGGATCTGAATATGTAGATATCACATAATGTATGTACATACGCCTTTAGTTATCGTGCCGTAACCCGATATATGCCCCTGTAATGTTATTGTTATGGCGATTAACCATCTTTAATATGCTGTTGATATGAACGCGGGCTTGAAAGAATGATCTCATTGGAAGCTTACCTGCAACTCTATGACCTAACATTGCTGTAGTGTCTTTGAGAAATTCGATGCCCAGGTTTTCCTTGGCTAACGGCGTATGATGTTTTGCCCATACGAATAATGTGACCTGGTTCGTATATAAGTCGTCACTCCCTCTATCACAACTGCAACTAAGTTCGTAACTTATAATCCAGAACATTTTCAATACCCAGAAAAACAGCAAGCGCAAACTCTACGCTTTACTATACACACACTACAACAGTCTTAAAAACAATATACCTATACCCAACCTATCAAATCAACCTAAACCGTCAATATGGGTGCCGTAGTATCTTGCGTAAGTTCTACCTTTGCCACAACTAACACTCGACTCTATCCACAACTACAGATAAACTAACAAGCGCAATAATAGGTTCAATCCATCTTCCGTACCATCGGAAACGTCATCATGGCCATTATCTCTGGCATTGGTAACATCCTTGTATCCATCATCAACGGCATCGTGTCCTTTTTCGGCATTATCATCAGCTTCCTGACCTGCGGCTACTGCGGCGGCCACAAGCGCAGGACAGGCGGCGGTATGTCCACCGGCACATCAACCGGTACGCGGCGCGGCGGATGGGGCCGACGTCGCCATGCTACCACCGCGAGCCGCATCTAGAGGAGGTGGTAATGCGCTACGGAGGAAAAGAGGAGAGTCGAAAAAAAAATTTTAAACCAAAAAAGGCCGGAAACTAAATTCGAGTAATTCGTTTCATATGGGCTGGTTGGACGATGATGATGAGCGGAGTGTTGGTCAACGAGAGATTGGGACTTTCAAGAGTCATCACGATCGAATGAGCATTACGATACCCCCTATTTTCTTTTTTCTTAAGTACAATACCTTGACACCCGATGTTCTTGTTTAACGTGGAGATGGAGTGATGGAATTGTCAAAACATCCTCGTATATAGAAACATAATAGACATTTCAAACCACCATTATATACTGTGACATTCACATTAACTATAGCGTGTCAGATGAAATAGTATGAACTTTCTTGTTATTGTGGTCTTAATCATCTAGATCAATTAGATTCCGGTTAAAGAATCCGTATACCTGTCTTGCGGCTTCTTTCCCGATTAGCGGGTTGAGTTCAGCCTCAGTCATGTTTGCTACTTCGCGAACATTCTCTACTTCTAGGGTTAAGTTCTTTAAGTTCTTTGGGTTGACGCCTGGCACTACTCCCAGCATCTCGTGTGGCTCGAGATTGAACACTTGATCCTCTGCTTTCATATCTTTATCTAAACCTGCTCGGACCGCTGCTATGGGGTCTGGTTCTTCCTGCTGCGTCTTTAAACCCTCAAAGATCTCGGCGGTTTGATATGGACTACTGCTCCAGATGATTCTCAGTCTTGGGAACGCGAGAGTGAGTAGCACGATTTTGGACTGAAGATCCGACGGTACCTCATTAGGGTTAACCGACTTCAGGTTGCCCGAAAAATCTGCGAATGGCTCAAGCGTGAACGATTTGTTCTGGTCGAACTCGATTAATAGCATCGGGTTTTTGTAGTGCTGAAACATTGCCTCAGCTTGGCTATAGAGACGTCCGTCTTTGAACGAGCTGATTAAATCACTAATAGACTTACGTTCGACACATATAGTTGGCGAGAGAATATAGTCGCCGACTGTGAGCATGCAGGGTACGATTACCATGCTACGCCCATGAAGAAGGGACGGAAGCGATGAGCGGAACTCTCGGACATCAACAACAACCCTTGGGGGCTCCGCTGTGGCTGCTAACCGACCCCCACCGGCTATTCGAGTATTGACTGTCCTTAAGAACGCCTCCTGCGGATCTTCGACACCTTGCGAATCAACCGTCATAACGACAGACATGCTGGCACGTTCTTTGATAAGTCTAGTGAACGAGTCTTTCTCTCGTCGAACCGTAGCAAGATATCGTTGCTCTTCGACCGACTGGCCGTAAAACATAAAATACACTCTAACGTTCCTATCGTTATGTGATGATCGATAAACTTCGATCCGGCGTATGAATGCGGCGTCTGGCTCGTACATGATTATGTATCGAGGCTTGACCTCTTCGAGAATATGCTCGTCCTGATCGCCATCGTATGCGTGCACTACGACAAGATCCTGCATTTCGTAAAGCTCAAAGTAATCATCCATATCCTCTAGCGGATCAGCTACGACATCTGCCTTTTGATTTGCCTCTTCCCCTGTAATCCGAATCTCGTCCATGAGGTCAGCAACTTCGTTGGGCTTCTCGAAGTACTGCGCTACACTTCCGTTTGCTGCCCTACCAGGTGCTGTGCCCACACTACCGCCACCACGTACTCGGCGCCTCTTGTTCGCTGGTGCCCTTCCTTTGTAAGTACCCTGGGCTATCCGTGGATCAACAGCTCCCTCGAGAGCCTTTTGGTTCTCAGTAAATAAGGCATTGCTGACTTGCGCGAATTCTCTCTTCCAATTTAAATAGCCTCGAAGTCTTCTCCGCATCATGAACGCAGCAGAAGCTTTATGCTCCTCCCTGTTTTGTTTTGTGTCATGCTCGGTCTTTGGTTCTACGTGCATCATCTGAAGATAATCTCGGAGCTGGCGGGTCGTCGCCTCATCAGAACACATGATGAGGATGGTTCCATTAGAGTCATCCCTCATCGGAGGTTCGAAGTAGAGGTCTCTATCAATCTCCTCTAGAATTTCGGCGAGTAGAGCCCACTTCGGTTGCTCCTCTAGCACTGGGCGGAGAGAGTCGATTGAGGATTTCGCGTTAGCTTTCGCATTGCTAGCATATACTCTCCGCTTGGCGGTTTCGAAGATGGTATGTGCGGCATCAAGGAATAACCACGGAGACTGAGTTTGCCTTGTAGATCCGGGTTGAGGGGAATGAGCAGCATGGATAGTATCAAGATGCTGTAGGAAAGACACACAATCAAGAGCGAGGACCGAGTGCAGTAGGCCGCGAAGTACTGTTAGATCGCTTACAATCTGCTTCGTTTTCCAGCTAACTCTGTGCCAGTTCGGATCCAATTGTCGCCTAACCATAACGTCGAAATTCTTCAGCAACGCGCTGTCAAGATTCCAATCGTCCATCTCCAATCCCGAGTTACCCTTTTTTAGCTCATGAATACTGACCTCGACGCATTCCATGATCGCTGTTTGGATGTCCCGCATAGAGTCTGTCATAGGTATTTCAAGTTCAATAACCTCTGCTTTCTTCTTGCCCTCAAGGGAATCCGCAACTGTCATATGGAATCGAGGCCATAGCGATGTCTTCCGAAGGAATAAGTTCCTCATCATCGTGGCTAGCGGTGAAAAGCCGATCGTGAATGGATCCGGGTTATCGGAGAATGCCTTTAGAAACCCATTCTTATTCTTTTGACGGTATACGCGAAGAATAAAAGCTTCGAGGGATGTAGCTATCACTCTGTCCGCATGTAAGACGATTAGGCCAGTGATAATGCCTGGGTCGAGGAGACTCGTTAATAGGTCGACAACTAGGATTCGGGAGGTAATACTGTAGATGCCGCCTTTTGCGTACATCTTCTCCCTGGCTGCGACACTGGTGAAGTCGGTGTTTACTACTGTTAGACCTCTAGCCTTAGGAGCCATGCTAATAGCAGCAGACTCAGCGAGAGCTTCTCCAATCCATGCATTTTCCCTCTCTTCAGCGCCCACGACTATTATTAGATTATTTCCAGCGGCATCGTAGCTGTGTAGCAAATTGGTGACGAGGCGCATAAGGCCGAGGCCTTTAGCAATAACGACGAGTTCATCTTCGGCGCGGAGTTCTTGGAAGAGGTGTTGTTGGTATTCCTAGTTCAAATAAAATTAAGCAAACCACTTATTATAATAATAAAGACTAGAAAATCATACAAGAGGCAGTGAAAGCTTCACCGGTTGAGGAGCATTATTCGTAGACATGCGGGGCACGTCTTAGACGGAAGGGGAGAAGCGCGACGGGATAGAATTCAAGGGACCTCGTGCATATTCGCATACGGCATCATCCTATTACACGAGTTCGATATCAATGAGAAGGATGTGGTACGTAAGTGTCCGTGTATATGGTGTAGAGCTGGTCGAATAGCAAGTCAAGTGGTAAGTCTAGGTATGTAGTAGTAGGAGTAGGCATCATAGAATTTGAATTAGGCAACTAAGGTACCTACCTAATAGACAGGCCACCTACAATCGCGCTTTAGCAAATCCGGGGTTGCGAATCACCTGTTGCTGTTGTGACGCCGGGTCACGGGCAATTGCGGGCAATTGCGGGCCATTAAGTTCTAGAAAGTCTAAGTACGTACGTCATATCGATCGAAAGACGGTTACACCATCAAGAACTTAGGAATGTCTAAGTTATCTAAGTGGTATAAAAGCGATTATAGATCCGAAAGAAGGCTCTACACTTTTTAGATTCTTATTAACTATTACATACAACGATTTACAATATACTCGATACCAAATCAACCAAATAGTACTAAAGTTCTTGATATAAACCAAAATGCCCGAGACATTCCAGGTACAACTTATATCAGCTCATAATAATAAATGATATACTGACCGAATAATATAAGCAGACCGGCAAGGTTGACAGCGACTCTCAGTCGAACTCTACTAGCGAGGCAGCTCAGTCTCAAACCGCAAAGCTTTTTGCAGCTCACAAGGCGCATCCGGGTCCTGTCGTTCCTCAAAGTATGCCAGAGCAGGAGGGGACTAAGGAGGAAAGGCAAGCGAAGGCTAAGGAGTTGAACAAATAGACTTAGGATATAATGATATTAAACTGGAAGAGGGTTCTTGGATATGTCGTACGTACGGATACGTAATAATAAATAAGCATGATGACAGGGAATAAAGATTGTAGTATTTTCGATTTTCGATTTTCGAGATATCTAGCTGCCTGATTGATAGCTTATGAACCATTAAGTGCATGTAAATAGAATGACCGCATCCATGTAGGATGATTCTTCGGTATCGTTATCTATCCGACACCGACCTTCGAATTCGATTGACCGCTTTATCCGAAGTACATAGGTTAGGTAGTGAATGAAATTAAGATGAGCAACTTGAATGTTTGGCGGGGCATTTCCGAAAGGTGGCGTCTAAGAGATATTATTGAACTGCGGCTGTGCTTAAATGTGGCTGTTTCATTTTTCGACTACATTCGAGAACTTCCATTGGTCAAGGTCTTCAAATATAGGTAGTCAGATAACGCTTGATGATGTCGGGCGGGTTTCGTGCAGATACATCCACCTATCCTTGGTCACTTCATGTACATTGTCACGAAACACTATTCCGAAATTACTACAACAGTAAAAGAGGACAATGTCACTTACGAAATAAATGAATTAAACTACTTTTTCTCTTTCTATCATCTATTTCTTCACTTGACTACCAAGTCCGTACATGCAAATTACAATCAATATTTCCTCTTTTCCAAGTCTTTCCAAAGCCCAAGCTGCATCAGTTGCATCTGCTGCATCTGCCTTTGAAATTTGGTTGCCTCCCAATCGCTTCTTTTCGATTTCCAGCGTAACCAACCAACCGCTACTTAGCACCCCGAACCTGCGTAACCGCCTACCGACCGCATCTTGACGCCAACTTCCGGTGCAATACTACGGGTAGCCGCGCACGCTTCATGTTACGCATCTTACAAGGCGCAGATAGGCAGCCTTAAAACATACACTACGTTCTATTCCAATTACATATGTCAATTCAAATGATTGCTTAGTGGTATTTACTAGGTAATTCTACACTAGCCTGGGGAAGGTTGGAGATAGTCACCGACTTCCCATGATCTCCCCCTTCTCTTCTCTCCCCTACCCCCCTTACATCACACGACCTCGTCACAACTGTCACTATGCCGTCCATCCTCAGCGAGGAGGATAAGGAGACCGTTCGGCGAGTAGTACCAAAACATACCAACAAGATCCACGCCGTAGCTGTCGCGAGATTGTACGTCGCATACCCGAATACTTCAAAATGGACCTATACCGGCCTACAGGGCGCTATCGTCCTCTCCAACGACTTGGTAGGACATACGTATTGGTTAAAGCTGGTTGACGTATCTGTGAGTCCTTGTTTGGTCTTAAGCTATGCACTTCTTAATCTCTAACAATTTGTAGCCCGCCAGTCGGGGTGTAATATGGGATCAGGAAATATTTGAGAACTGGTCTTACAACCAGGACCGAACTTTCTTCCATACCTTCGAACTCGAAGACTGCTTAGCAGGTTTATCTTTCGTCGACGAGAAGGAAGCCAAACAATTTAAGAAGAAGATGGACGATAGGGAGAAAAACGCCTCGAAAGCTACAAGAAATACCCCTTTCGGTGGAGCAACACAACAACCGGCCAAGACTGGGTTCTTCGGAGGCTTATTTGGAGGACATAGGCATGCCTCAGCACCTACGCCCCCTGAGTCACCTCGAAGTAGCGTCCCACCTTCTCACTCACACGGCAGAGTCTCTTCGGGAAGTGTTAATGGTTTTCACAAGCCAGCCTCCAAATTTGCTAAGCTAGAGGCATATGATCCTAACTGGCGAGATAATTTTGGAAATTTCCTGTCAGAGCAGGGCCTCACAGATGAGTTCATTAGGGAAAACCAAGACTTTATTGTTGAGTTTTTAAAGGAACAGGGCACTGGAATATCCGAAAATGGGACATCACGTTCTACACCGGCACCACCACCGCCGCCTCCCCCGCCATCCAGTAACTCGACTTCCAATGGGTATAATGCATACGGCCACGGTCGCCTACCCCCTCCTCCCCCACCTCCTCCTGCCGGAGGGGGCCGCTCAGTGTCGGAAAGTATAACATCGTCAGGCTCGCGTCGTGGTGCTCCCCCGCCCCCTCCCGCGCCTCGTAGGTCCGGTAAGATAGAGCTTGTGCATAGAGAGCCAACACCACCAGAAGAACCAGTACCACCTCGGCCACGGTTCAATGCTCCTCCTCCGCTACCAGATGCTGGTAAGTATGCTCATACCGAGAGCACGTCCCGAGCTCCACCCGGACCAGCACCTCCCCCAAGACCGCCAAAGACTCCGATAGAAGACAACGAAGAGATGTCTACGGGACACAAATTTAGCGTACCCCCTGCTTTTACTGGCCAGAAGCTAAACCACGCGCCTCCACCACCAGCCAGAGGTCCGGTACCTCCACCGCCAAGGGAGCAGCCTCAGTCTGCACCACCACCACTCCCTCCAAGTCTTCCACCAAAAGTGCCTGGTCCGAGTGCAGCGGCGCCGCCACCGGCACCGCCTCCACCTCCTGCCATGTCTCGACCAACTCCCGCGCCTCCTCCGCGGAGCACACCTCAGCCACCAGTTCTACCGCCGAGCGCACCCGCTCCACCCCCTTTACCTCAGTCATCGGCACCACCGCCACCTCCACCACTGCCTGGCGCCGGCTCTGGTCCTGGTGCACCTCCTCCGCCACCACCACCTCCCCCCTCCGGATTCGCAGGAATTCCTCCGCCGCCGCCCCCACCTCCTCCACCCGGAGCTGGAATACCAGCAGCACCGCCGCTACCGCCTCCCAATCGCGACTCGGGCTATTCATCTGGAGTTCCACCTGGAGTTCCAGCTGCAGCCGTTGCCGATACTGGGCGCTCTGCAATGCTTGAAAGTATCCAAAAGGCCGGTGGAATTGGAGCGCTCAAAAAGGTGGATAGGTCTCAAATCAGAGATAGGAGCGCGGCTCCAGTTGGTGGAGGGGCAGATACGGGACCGCACGGTAGTGGACTGCCACCCGCAGGCATTGCCCCCGGAGGACCCGGAGGCGGAATGGCCGATGCTTTGGCTGCGGCATTGCAGAAGCGGAAGGAAAGAGTTCGTGATAGCGGTAAGTTCCTATTTATCCCAATACAGACTAGTGCTTGGAGACTAACGGCTGCGAAGATGATGAGAAGAGTGATGATGAGTGGTAGAGCCATATTCATAAGATTCATCCAGAGGAAAGCACAAGTTATTCGATTATCATGGGATAGGCTGGCTTATGAGTATGTAGCCTGAAAGTGATGAGAAGAGAATGGAAGTAGAAACGCCTGCTTGGTCGCAGTTATTAAGGCACCCCAGAAAATGAGGATTCTATAAGTAGCGGAGCTTCATCCGTTGGTTATCAAATAGGTTGCGAGAGAACTAGACGGACTTAACAGGTGGGTAACTAGCCGACCCTCTATTTCAAGAAACAGGCAAAGCCTTGAAAGCTGTTTATATGCAAACAAATATGTACAACTAAAACCAAGCATACAAGGCGGAAAGGAGGGTGGTATTCTGTTCATTATAGCGGAATCGATTACTACACCCGAGTGAGGGCGGAGTAAATAAGGTAGCGGTATATCGCTTAGCGGATTGGGGGAGCAAAACTTATAGGGACTTGGGGCCTGTTGTCGACGTCTAAAGAGCCTGCACGCAGAATGAGGATATAGAATATGGGCACGAGTACGTCGAACAGGTCCAGGTAGTCGGGGTTGATTGTTTATCAACTATTGACTTGAAGCTCTGAGCTTGGTATAGTTTTGGAATAGAAGGAATTAGAGAATTGATAGGCTTAGTTAACTACAAACCATAAAAATGAGTATCATATCAAATAATTGCATCATGTCACGAATAATTGCCCAAGCGTAGAGTATGTTGAGAAAGGAAGCATATGTATTGAACGCTGGCAACGAACTGACTTCGTATTGGAAGCCATGCCCCGCAACGCAGGTTCATTATGATTATGCCATGATTCTGTAATCACCCTTCCTGTCTTCATCAATGCTAAAACCACCGAGAAATAGACTGCAAAAAGGGAAAATAATATCCGTAGTAGCGAACAAAATAGTCGTCGTATCTAAGTTGCCAAACGGCAAAGGGCCATGACGTCTCTCCCACCATGTACCCTGCCGCTTGCTTGCCATCAAAGCCGCACCACCCGACTGTCGTGGAACCCAGACTACATGGTAGTAAGTACGATCCGGGTTTGAGAGAGAAGACAGGCTTTTCCTCTGGTCTTGAAGTTGCTATGAGGTAGGTTGTAGGGCGTAGCGGAACCAGAAGACCAGGTGAGTGATACTTCCCCATCCAAGCAGGAAGGGAGAACTAGATGTCGTCAATGTCGACCTCCTTGCCGCCAGCACCTACTTCGTCGGATTCGGAATCGCGGTCCTCGTCGAACTCGAAGCCGCAATCGCCCTCGTCGTTGGGGCCGTAGGTATCTGTTTCGTTGATCTTGGCACTCTCGGGTAGTTCGCCATAGGCTTTTAGGGAACGGGCCTCATCCGCTGAGTACTTGAGGATAACGTCGCCTTTCTCGTCCTGGTAGTCTCGTAGGGAGAGTAGGATGATGTCACCGTTGTTGATCCAAACTTTTTTGCGCAGTTTGCCACGGATATGTGCTAGTCGCTTTGCGCCATCAAAGCACTGCGCCTCGAGACGACCGTTGCCAAGCATCTTGACTACCTGAGCGTATTCTGTTTCATCATTGTTAGAATCCACTATTTTCTTCTTCTTTTATCGCGGGCTTTGGTATGTGATAGGAATGTAAGTGGTGATGGGGAATCAGATATGCGACGTACCTTGTCCCTCCTCTTTGAAGGTTAACTCGCGCTTTTCGTTGTCGTTCTCGTTCTTTCCACGACGACGATTCTTACCTCCCTATTGAAGAAATGTTAGTTTTAATCGAATATTTGATATTGCGACGCGAGATAATATAATGAGGGGTATAAATGTTGAAAGTGTGATGGGTTTGTCAAATGACTTGGTATGCCATTTCTCTTTGATAAGCACAGCAGACAAGAAATTCCATAAGTTCCCCTAATCCATGTCTATTTGAACGCTGGTTTTAGGGTAATCATTGTCTCTGGACGGGATCAAGTTCACAAGCTGACCACACATAAAGAGAAAATGATAGAAATTTAAGACTTGTGGCGGGGTTGATGTTGAAATATTGCACTCACCTTTCCCTTGTTCTTAGGCATGTTGACGGAAAATTAGGTAGTTCTCTGGTATATGTAGGATGAAATGGTATCTGATCTGTTATGTTTTGGTATTGAAGCTTGAAGTTGAGAAACTCGGAGTGGTAGTTGATTTACGTCGAATGTTGTCAAGGGTAGGAAATGCGTTGGTGACGAGGGGCACTTAAATAACAAATAGAAATGAATAGTGAGTAATAGTGGGGCAGCTTATTTCTTTCAAAACTTTACTGGGCAGATGTACGGTTAGTGGCTAATAGATAGCAGGTTTTTATTGGTTGCCTTTTTGCCAGTTTAAAGTGTAAATACGTAGATGTACTTACCGCAGCGGGACTATGTAGTTATATAGATTTATTAAACAATGATTGTCCTATATTACAATCATTAGTTCATTACACAATCATTGTATAGGAAACAATAATTGTATAAGAAATAATTATTGTATAAGAAATAATCATTGTGTGGCCCGTGCACCACAAAAAAGGAAGAATTGAACAATGAGGTTTACGGATTACGGATTACGGATTGTGGATTATGTGCTACATACTACATGTTACGAGTTACGGACTTATTAGTTACCTATACATAGGTACAGTTGTAAAGCACGGATGTTTTAGCCTATTGAGATAAAGCTTAGTAGTACGAGCTAATCCTGATACATACTAAATAAGTCACAATAATTGTTACCCACACAATGATTGTTGCCCCTCTTCTTATAAGTAATACCTTTTAAGCTAAGGGGAATTTCACAAGGCTGAATCATATTGAATCATACCTGTTAAAATTTATCAAAAACGCCACTACCTATAACCAACATAATACGGTTCACTAAAAGCTATGAGCCGTTTGATAACTCATCAGTTGGACGGGGGACGGCCTAGGTAAATCATGACAAGCTTGCATCTTGGCCGGCCCCTGGGAAAACTACGGCTTCCACATAATGGTCAATATATTTCTCTCCAAAGATGGATAAGCAATGAGAGAACTCTTACGGATGAGCGCCGCCCAAAACGCCCAAATCCAAGTACCTTTTCGAGTGGCTTGAGAGAAGCTACACCTGAAGGGGAAATCCAACCTGGTGATCATATCATTGCTTTCTGTAGAAAGTACCAAGTCTCGTTCCCTTCAGTCCTACGACGCGCCCCTGGAGTGAAATTGACGCCGAATCCGTTCGGGTTAGGTGTCATGATTTCTGAGAAGCATTGCTTCAACAAGCAGTCGCTGAGATACCTGGATAAATATGAACAGCCTTTTACTAAATCGGTTTTGGAAATGTATATTGCCCAGAAAAAGCAGCCTCTGTGGTATTCGGTCTATTCTGTTCCTATAACCTCGCCTCTTCCGTGCAGAGTAGGAGCAAGAAGAATACGCCATGCGTTTCGCGATGCATTAGCTGCTCACGGATATGACCTGGAGGGTAGAAAAATTACGACGGACGATTCTATTATTGCGGATTTGCATGGGACAGTGAGCATCGTTTGCGCAAATCCAAAGGCTGCTTGCAATCTGAAATTCCCAGAACTACTAAAGCAAGCGAACAAAATTGTGTATGCTATTGAACCTATACTCGCACGAGACAAACATGGCAAACGCATCCACGCAATGCAAAACTATCGACAACCCGAGAAACAGCACTCAAAATCGGGGTGGAAGTCGATGGATAATAAGAAGGCTAAAACACAATCCCACAGTCGTGCCAAATGGTAGCTGCTCTCAGCATTCATGAATACCTCCTAATATAAATGTATAAATATAACAAGGAATATATCAATATATCTTGATATATAAATGTTATGTCTTGAGAAATGAAAATCGCTATCACATGTTTTAATATTCATAGTTATATGTAAATAGTAGATATTCGCGGGGTATCGAAGGTTCCTTCTACATGCGATAACGCGTAAGGGGCCAAGTCCCGCTGACACGTCGAATTGGAAATCATGGCCCTAAATTTCCAAGAAATAAGGTACAAGCTCAGGTACAAGCTCAGGCACCTTTTCTAGGTTTTCTAGGTTTTTTAGGTACATCATTGATCTGTACCAACATTTGAAGTTCTATCCACACTACAAATCCACACTACAACTTTCATCGTCGACCTTATATTCCCACTTCATTTCGAGCCTCAAAAGCGTCTTTAGTGACAATGCTCGTTTCTCTTACCGTCGGCAAAGTTGATGCCGGCGTAACTGTTCTATTAACCCCCGATAAACGTTTGGTAGGTATAATTATCTACTCTTCTCCTTACTGTCGCAATTTATAATTTCATAACTCTTCAAGTTTAGAAATCCTTCTTACCCTTATACCTAACCAATTAGCCTATCTACTCTAATATCAGATCTAATGGAGATATCTAGATTGAATTCCCCTCAATTCTGTTACCCCCAAATATCGTTTCGGGTTCCATAGTCGACATCACTGTCTCTCGCAACAACGAATCTGAAGCTAAAGCAGAGGCCCAATTCTCAGCTCTTCAAGATCGCATATTCTCCTGCTTCGGCGCATCCGAACCTAGCACGCCTGTCCTTCGCTGCCGCAATGCTACCCAGACATCTGTAGTCCTCGAGTGGGACCCTATCGAACTCGCCACTGCCGACCTCATCTCCCTCTCCCTTTATCGCAATGGCCAGAAAGCCGGGAACATCCCTCGGCCCTTGCACATGCACAGCACCAAGATCAGCGGCCTTGCTGTCGACACCGAATATTCCTTCCATCTGGTTCTGCGCACTACCGCCGGTATAAACGCTAGCAAACAGGTCGTTGTCCGCACCCACAAAATGACCGACCTAAGCGGCATCACTATTACTACGGGTATCCTGCCACCTCACACGCGCGAAGAGCTCACTAAAGCTGTCGAGCGCATCGGCGCTAAGATCGTCGATAGTGTGCGCATCGACACTACGCATTTTGTCACCACCGAAGGGCGCGGCGTACCATGGGAGAAAGCTGTCGAGATGAATATACCCGTTGTACGACCCGAATGGGTCGATGCCTGCGAAAAGAATGGTCGCATCCTAGGTGTCACCAAGTTTTATCTAGATGCCCCGAGACCTGCTCCTGTTGGAGGAGGGGAGGAGACGCAGAGATCAGCGCCGTCCCCCGCGCCGATACAACAGAACCAGAAGGACCTTCCGCCGCCGCCAGCCCAGCCTAGTAGTAATAAAGAAACAGAAGCCAAGCAGGACGAGGAGAAGAGTGAAAGCAGCGATGAGGAAGACGATGAGGATAAGACTGGAGATGAAGAGAAGGCAAAAGCCACAGAGGAGCAGAAAGTAAGGCTTGAGGATAAAGAGACCCAGAAGGTTGCCCTACGACCTGGAGGCCAATCGCAAGCCGCCGAAAAGGATAGCGAGGAGAAGGAGAGCGGGAGCAGCTCAGACGAAAAGGGGCCCGCGCCATCTCCCGGAGACGAGGCGTCTTTCCAAAATGTAGAGCTGTAGGTGCAGTTGAGACTTGAAATATAGCATGGAGTTCTCAGGGGTTTCCCAACAATACCCGGCCAGGTCATGAAAATGGTAGTTGTCAAGTCAAACTATTAATATACCTGTAGTTATAGTAAGAAGGATGTTTTCTTTTACGTCCTTTAAGATCATACTTGCCGTAGTTTTAATAATCCAAGAATGCCTTTGAGAGGCACGTTATTCATACTGGTGTCAGGAGATGTAAACATGGTGTGTAGTAGATTAACCAAACATCCATCAATACGTCATTCCTATTACGAATACCATGCTTTTTCTTCCAATGCCAACCGAAGTAAGCATCCATAGCTCGGTTTAAATAATCAAATCAAGTTCAGGGCAGAATCTCATCGCCTCGATGATCCCAGCAACGACCCCTATCCTCCCTAATCTTCCTCGTCCGCACCACCTCCAACATCCGCTCAACGGCGTACTCGGGGGTAAACAGCTGCTCCACCGGCACACGACCCCAGTACTCGCGGCTCAAGCCCGTCCGCACCGTTCCCGGGTGATACGCGATAGCCCCCGCGGCATCCGCGCACCGCGCCCGCAGGTGGAGATCGAACGTCTTGGTCAGGCTGTTTACCGCCGCCTTGGACGCCCGGTACGTGTACCATCCTCCCAGCTTGTTATCCGCCGTCGAGCCCACGCGCGCCGAGGCCGTGAGCCATGTTGCGTGGCTAAAGTCGGTGGAAGTGTTAGGGAATAGGGGCGAGGGGGATATCACGACGCTTTTCCGCGGGAGGTAGTTCCCGAACCATTTCATTAGGAGGAGGGGGCCGAGGGTGTTGGTTTGGAATGTGTGCAGCGCATGCGCGTAGTCGATGTCTTGGGGGCTTTTTTCTGGGTATAGGATCCCCGGGAGTGCGAACGCGAGACGGAGATGGTGCGTTCCTGGAGGGAATAGTCTGGAAGCTTCTGCGGAGGCGGAGCGTAGTGTAGATTCGTCTGTTACGTCTACTTGGGCTATGTGTAGTCTTTCAGCCGCCGAGGCTGATTCTTTGTTTTTATCTCCTGTAGATTCGGGAGGTGACGACGCATATAGATTATCTAGGATAGACGTCCGTACGCCGGATAGATCAGTCCGGGCCGTTGCAAATATAGGAGCGGTTGTTTTCCGGAGCAGGTGCCGCGTCAGGGCGTGGCCGATCCCGCGGCTTGCTGGGGAGACGAGAATCCACGGTTTGGACATTTAGTTCTCCTGTTCTCCTGTTATTATATCCTTTGACTAATTACGATGTATTTACAATTTGGTCATAAAAGTTGATTTTCATGAATATGAAGTTAATATGCATTAATGGTGATTCATCACTACCGTCACAATGTAAGATTGATCTGTCAATACCGTTCCAAGCTATAGTAACTCGAGTAGTTACTCGAATACCACCTTTTAGTTAACTCCTACATATGAGGTTTATTATCTCTAATATATCATTATATAATGCACTGGCAATGTAGTCGTGTCTCTTATAGTGGCCAAGTCCAATATTGTATCGCTATAGTACTCATGGCATGACACGGGCGCATATATGGAAATATGAGTATATGGAAATATGAGTCAAAAATCTCGGGGTTTATTTATAACTATCCCGCTGATCATACCTTTGATATTTCAATACTTCTCCCTTCTTATTGAGGGGATGAGAAGACAAATGTGAGTCATAGGGCTGATTTACATACCAGTTACTAGCCATGGCAATACATCGTATCCCTAAGCCTATGGGGAAAAATTACGATGTGATACCCCGATATATTCTTGGCAGCACAGTTGCGTATATATGTAGATAGCTGACATCCAATTCCCTAATCTAGTGCAATGAGGCTCAGTTAAATATATATCAACCTGCCAAGCCTATTCATAATTCACTTACATTAATATTCGTGCGGACTTGATTCAGCTATGGCGTCCGATGGAAACGATATCGCCTCCTCTATGAATCAAGCAAAGATCAACGTGACATTGTCTGCATCTTCGACACTGTCTATCAGCGATCCCAAGGCAGAACTTCAGTTTATACTGAACCTCCAAATAGTCACGTCGGCACGGGAGGGCCATCCGATTACTATCTGTACCGATTTGTCTGCCTTTGATGTTCTGGATGAAGGATGTGGCCTAATCGATGTGCTTGCTCGCGGTGCTTTTGGGACACTTCGTAGCGTCTCTGGCGATGCTACTAAGAATATCTCACTTGGTTACTTCCACGTACAATATTTTACTGATAGTACATCTTCAGACCTGAAGGAGCGTGATAAGCGGTTTGTCACAATTCCTGGTGACGGATCCCCCGTAACGGTTGTCCATAGGCTAAGCTGGGAACGCATCTTCAAATACGCAGATAGACGTAAAAGGGATGACCTAATTCCAGGGGAGAGATTCAAAATCGCCATAAACAAGCGCTTCCTCAGGTCTAACTGGTGGTGTTGGGGCGACCTCGAGTCGGACCTGAAGAACAAGCATTTGCATATCTGGCACGCCGGTCGCTATACGGGGCCGAAGCCAGACGATGACGAGTTCAAGGATGGAAGTTGGGTTTTCGGCGAGGATCCGCAGTTGTTGACCTGGGAAGATGTCACTGAGGGTCGAGATGTGAGTTTTGAGATAGTTGAATAGCCGGCCTACATAAGAGCGAAGAACTTAGCCCTTTATGAAATCGAGGAGGATAAACCCCGAAATGCTAAGACATATGGTAATTAACTCCCATTATGCGGAGAATAATATAAGAAGATACAGGGATAGCGATGTTTTCTATCCCTGTGGACATCTCGGGGGCTTCGAATTAAACCTAAAATTGATGCTCTCTCAGTTTGACATAACAATGACTCGTCCAACTAGGGGCAAAAGCCGTTAGTTGAATGCCTTGAAAGTATTTATTTAAATATTCCAATCACCGTATGGAACGGGATATCCAGTCCTCGAGGCCGCTAGCTAGTCAGCTACATAGTCTGGCGTACGGACATAGCAGTCAATATTTCTCGGGAGTGGCTTTGGACAGTTGACACATGTCTAACATGGATATAGGTTTGAGTATTTCCCGTAATAAATCAATTCAAATAATATCAGTTGAAAAAAGAAAGTCGAACGCGTGGCAAAAATCAGAGTTACTAGCATGCCAATCTCATTCACACTCTTATAAAACATGTTACATACCTCGAGGATATCCTCGAGTCACTTAGCTACACTTAGAAATACGACGTGTTGTCTGGTATCATTTATCATGTCTAAAGTTCTGCTTCTCGTCGAAATCTATTCTACTTAGGACGAGTGATAAAAAAACTGCCATGCATTCACCCAGGTCATAGCCTGTAAGTCATAAACTCAGTTATTATACTTCTCCAAGTTGGGCTAGCTAGTCTTTATATCCATATGTCGATCAACAAGTTGCGAGACAGGCTTCTCTTATTGCCGACCATGTCTAACTCGGATGAATAGTGAATTGAGTTTCTCGGCCAAGTTGCCGAACTCTACCATTTTCTTTAACCCATCATTTAACTGGAGCTCTTTTCTTATTTGTTAGATTCTCGTTCTAACCGTCCGTACTTATCCCTGACTAAGTCCTTATTTGTCCTCTTAGAGACTGAAAGAGGCCTCGTACAATGTACGGGGTTGCTCTACGTGTCGTAGTCTTTTTTCTAACCCCCTCGTGAAGACTATATACGAGCTAACCTCGAGAGAGATTCTTTTTGATACCAACTTTGGTTCGATGATAGCCAAAATTGTACAATACCTGATTCTGATGCTCTTTGTCATGTCACTGATACCGGGGGCGGGAGGAGTTGAAGTAATTGCGGCGTACATTGTCACTACTTTACACATGAATGATAGCGTCGCTTGAGAAATAGAGTTTCTGCCATCCTGTCGTCTCCGCTCAAGGATTTTATTATGGAGAGCATCTTCTTAAAGTCAATTAACTTGGGGATTCTTGTGGAAAAGGAAATAGTGGTCCAAACAAATCATGAAGTCGTTGGAGACTTGGCAGCGTCCCATCCGCCATCTATCGTATCTATTGTTCACTCTGGGCCCGACTTGAGGAGGGGAACTACAATTCACGAGGCGCATGAGAGACCATCGTCTCGTCCTCAAGGCAAGATGGTTCCTCGTCCTGACGTCAGGGAGAGAGAAAATCCTGAAGAGGGCCTTGCCGACTTTTTCCGTAGGGACCCCCCTCCAGGGAATTTTATGTCGATACCCGACGATGTGAGCGTTTATTCAGTCCATAAGAAATGGGATATGTTTAAGGTCTTTGGGAAAAGGCGAAAGAGTCGAAAGCGCCAACCACCGATTATTAGACTTCCGGATACAGCTATTTCTGCTAGAACTATTAGCGGTCACCGATACATCGCCATATCGGTTCCTTCCGGTAATTCGCATTCTGAATCAATTCCTACCCAGGAACATTCAACACTAGGGTCTATTGGGGCAAAGTCTCGCCAGGGAATTGGATCAGAACATAGTCCGACGTCTGGTCATAATATCCAGGTCCAGAGGCCTGTAACTAGGGATCGTGAATCACAATCCTCAGTATCGCTGGCGCCAATGTCATCGAGGCAACCAGAGGCATTCACCTTGCTTGCGCCTCCTCCTAGAAAGGTGTCTGTACTTTCAACGGTACCATCGCAAGAAGAAACCCATTCTGCAAAGGGAAAGGAGCCAGATAGGCAGAATAAGCTCGAGAGCAGTATATTGAGTAAATTACCGATAAGTCCTTTGGGGGCTAGGAGAACGACATCTATTGCCGAACAAGCATCTAGGGTGCTTACAAGAAGCTTAGAACAAGAAAGTGAGCATCAGATGAAGGCGCCAAACCTTGGACAACTTGAAATTGGGACAGTCCCTCAGATAGTTGAAAGCCCACCTCAGAAACAGACTATGCAAGAATCTGAGCAGAAGCAACTAGGACCAACTAGCGATAGCTCTATGGCGAGAGACAGGTTTAGGAAAGCCGAAAAATCTCATCTTATTCCACGTATTCTCTCGGCGAATCTGTTATCCATACCAGCTTTGCCGGTACGAACTTCCAGCAAAAGAGCAGTAACAACAACAAAAACATCTGAGCCTAGTGGTATTGACAATGATGCTGTTGGTAGACCGGCACTGATCAGTAGAGCTACCACTGGTTCTAACGGCGGCGGCAGCGGAAATGGGGTTGCAACCGGACCTCGTGGGTCGTTTGCTGAGAGTTTAATGACGGAATCTTCACCAAAGGTGTTAAAAGCAGAGACAGCCACGGCATACCAATCCGTCCCTATAGTAGTTCGTCCGTCTTCGAGGCCTGAGATTGACTCTCCCCTGAATCTGAACTTCCCCTCTCCACCTACAAACAGAGTTAATCGCTCGGTGCAGGCGAATATTTTACCTCCCGCCACATCTGAAGAAGCTACGAGTCGCAAGGATCGTGTTAGGGAGCGAAAGAAAAGGGATATGGAGAAGTTAAAGACCCAGATGTATCGACCTCCAGCGTCACGTCTTCTCCGGGTTGAGCCACAAGCCGAAAATGTCTGGCCAGAGTCTCCGGTGCTTGGCCGGTTTAACCCAGACCTAGGTTTGCCGCCTTCTAGGCCGTATTTAACAGGGAAAATGTCAGATATCGGCCCTATCAGACCTGGTATTCAACTAAAATCACCTTACTTATCAGCAGAGACTGTTGCGAAGAAGCGACGTGGGAGAAGTATCAGTGTCCCGATACTAACTAGTTTATCCTCTCCATCCTCCCCCTTAGACTCCTTTAGAGCACCTTGGGAGGATAACACATCTTACTATCGCCGAAGAGAACGGCAGGCAGAACACGAAGAGGCAGCAGCAAGGAGGACACGATATGCAGCTCACGCACTGGCGGAGCAAAAGGAGACCTATGAATGGGTGATGCGACAGAAGCTTCTAAGACGATACGAAAAGCTAAAGGAAAGTCGTACAAAAGACTTAGAGAAACGACTGCGTCGCGTAGAACGGAACGGGGAGGTCCTCATGCAGACTTTGGTATCTCTGATGGAAACTCTTAACACATTGTTGCAAGACCGACGCGCCTTACAACGCAGTGTTTCCTCGGCATATCCTGAACATTCGCAGCATCAAAAATTAACCAAGGGACGCGCTCAACCCTTAAGGTCTGTACGCAGCTTCGACAATTCGATCCCAACGCTATGGCCACAGCAGAGCAGAGGAAGGGAAGAGAGCGGCGAGGTGGACACCCGCGTACGTCAGTCGACATTAGAAGCACTACAGGCGCAGTTGCAATCCCAATCTCGATTTCCTCGTAGCACTCGAGCCCAAGGGCTTTCGAGCTACTCTAGCAGTATTAGCAATACTCATAGCGACGAAGCAAGTAGCCTCGAGATCATGGAGCCGCTTATGCGCGAACTCCAGGAAGCAGCAGGGTACGGCGTCGAGCGACGCCAGGGGGGAGAACGTGTGGAAGAGGGTAGGGCGCCTCTTAGCGAGAGCGAGGTCTTTAATCTTTTCTGATTTACCTAGGAAATTCGTTGGTTTATACCCTCCCTTTATATTTCATTTGTTTTTATCCAAACTATACTCTACCCAAACTTGGCCATGGGTGTCTTTTATGTATACAAGATCTAAGAGCTAGGATAGTGTATGGATAATACGTTCCCAAGGATAATACGTTCCCAAGGCAAAAGGAGGTATCTGGAGAAGGGATGGTTTACGGAATTATAAAAAATATGTACCTAAGTTGGCTGGCTATTTATCATTGGATTGTACGATCCTTGATCTATCCACGTATTTATTAACCCTCGTAATTCAAGTACGTCTTGCAGCATTCCGTGAGTAGAAATGGATATTGCTATAGTGTAGTTGTTGTACAATATAGGTATCTCTGGATAAAAGTGGGATGTTGTATCAAGAAGTATATAATAGGATAAGGCTATCTTTAAGTGATATGGGATGGTCGCCTGTTATATTACGCCTGTGTGGTCTGTGAAGTATATTGGTGGCCACACAGATTAGCGTGAAGATTTACACGACTGGATGGGTACATGTAATAGAAACAGTATATAATGAGGATAATAGACAAAAGAGACAAGAATAATTGAGGAATTAATGGGAGGTCAACAGTAGGAATTTACTGCTCTAAATTGTAAAATACTAAACCATCGAGACGGAGAATATCACGCGTAAGTTGTCACAGACGACCATAGACTAGACTACCTAGTCTACTTACCTAGGTTAGCCCTAGTCTTAAATCGGGCTCATCGTAAATATTTAACGACTTGAGGTGCCTAGCCCTGGACTGAGTCTATGAGGGCGACCTCGACTACCTAGTCTAATCCTCTCTATGAAGTTGTGTCCTGTATCTCGTTTAAGACGTGATACCCGGGTATCAAAAGAGCCGACCAAGGCTACCCAATTAAAGTCTTTGAAGAGAAGAAGGAATTGTGCTATCTACAATAAGTGGAATAATCCAAAGCCGTACGCCGTGGGAATGCGTTTAGATGTTATTAGTACCTGTGACGCCTTCTCTGCAAATATAAATGCATCCCGCCTATGAATACTATCGAGGTCTATTAGGTTTACGTTTGATGAAAGGATCGGAAGTCGGTTTTTTTCTTGGTGGAAGCGGTTTGGGTGGTACAGAACTAGATGGACCCTGGCAATTATTGTTAGCTAAAGAAGGGGCAAAACGACGATATTACAAACCTTGGGGGCATTCGGGGGCCCAGGAGGGGGGTTGCGCGTTATTGGAGGGTGTTTGGGGGGAATACCCAACACGGCCATTGCCGATGGATCTTGCGGTTGTGGCATTGCTCGAGGAGCACTTGGTGGAGCTCTTGGTTTAGTTTCGCTGGCAACCTGTGATATTATAATTTAGTTATATGTAAGTGTCTCATTTTGTTCAGATAATTTTACCCTCTTCGGTGCTTTGCTATCTTCACTACCTTCTCTGGGTCGTTTTTGACCTGACTGGTGTATTATAGGACGTTCAGAAGAACGAATGACAGTAGAGCTCTCGCCGCGTTCGTTAAGTCCGCCAAATCCTTTTTGCGCTGAATTATCTATCGGTCCACTTTGTCCTTGTCGCTCGATAACAGTATAGGTCTGTGGCAGCTGGGGTGTTTGGTGCTTCTTCTTAGATAATCGATTGAAAGGTGCGGCATCTTCCATGATTACATCTTGATCATTAGCCTGCGTGGACTTCCTTGTTGCATTAGTATTCTCGACTGCCGCTTCCCCGGAAACTTGAGAATCGTTGGACTGGGGGGCTGATGGCATTGGCGCGGATGGAATATCAAAGTTAGGAGGTGGTAATTGGGCCCCGGGCTTCCTAAGCAAAGAGACAACATCGCCGGCGGTATAACGATCTCGAGCTTTGGCATCTACAATGAGCTTGTTCCAGAATTCTCCCTGAACTAGAGCTCTTGAGTCTCCTAAGATGAAAAGTGACGATTTTGCACGGGTTAGACCAACGTTCATACGTCGAATATCCGTCATGAAACCAATACCACCTGTAGGACTGGCCCGAACACACGAGAAGATGATAATCTCACACTCGCGACCCTGGAAAGCATCAGTAGTGTTGAACTCGATTTGCTCTTTGACCTTATCTCCGTATCGGCGAGAGAAGCGTTCACGGAGCTCAAATAATTGAGCCTTGTAAGGTGTGATGATTCCAATTTTCCCCTTAAAATCGATTGTCGAATAATCCGCTATTAACCTGTCATATAACTGCATAGCAACTTTGAGCTCTTCCAAGTTGACAAGCGATTGACCTTTACGACCCTTCTCTTGGATACCCTTCACATCGAAGAAACGGTATGGACCTAACAATGCACTCTGGTGCCACGGTTGGTGTCGGAGTTTCCTCATGTCATCACCGTCTATGAGACGTCGTTCATAGAATTCTTGACTAGGGAATAGACTGATTTCTGGGTGCATACGGTATTGCGTATCGAGTAGATGAACATCGTCGGGATGATTACGCTGCATACGAACGAAAAGACTTTGATCATATCCATATCGCGCAGCAGATTGTGACAGCACTGTTGGCGGAAGTTGCTTTGGGTCTCCGACGAGGATGCACTTGGAACAGCCGTATTTTAAGGGAATTAACGCGCTCAGTTCAACGCACTGAGCCGCTTCATCAATGATCACTGTCTCGAACTCGACTTGTAGATTCTTGAACATCTCATGCCCGCTACCGCTGAGCGTTGCGCACAGAACTTGAGCCGAGTCAAGAATCTCCTGCTGAATTTGGCGCCGTCGGATTTCGCTCTCTCTCGCAGCTGTGTTTCCACTATCCTTGTCGGCATCGATTTTTGCACCAATTTGACCCTGGCGGCGCTTTAGCTCATCGAATTTTCGCTGTAATTGATTAATCTGCGTGCGATCCCCGACAGTCCTCGCGGCCTCTAGCTGCGGTCGTAGATCAGCCAGCTCCGACTTGATCTGCCCGGCTTCTTGGTGCATCAAATCCCGTGAACTAGGCCCATTATTCTGATTCGCAGCGCCCTCTACGCGAGCTTTAACCATCTCGTCCAGAGTGACATCTCTTACAGCCGCATTTATGGCATCACTACGACCCAGACGTAAGATATTAATCTTATGTAATAAACCAGTAGTAGATTTAACGCCATTCTTGAGACGCAAGACCAATTCATCGACGGCAGCGTTACTTGGGGCACAGACTAACAACTTTTTCGCCATCCCTTTATTACTTGTTGAATTAATCCCTCCGGGTCGTTTGATAGCCGTGCCGCTGGTCGTAGAGAAGCTGCCCGTCAAAAGGGCGCCTACCATTGCTACTATTGTTTTTGTTTTACCTGTTCCCGGTGGACTACATTCAATTAGCTGGGCTTCAAGTACGATTATTTATTGTTCTCGGTGCTTACCCTTGAACAAGTGTAAATGCATCGTTCTCTTTGGCATTGAGAATTGCCTTTGCCTGACCAGGATTCAATTGATAGTTCTGCATGACCTGGTCAATAGCATCCTGGCCAAATTTGAGCATAGGTGAAGGCTTGGCATCTAGCACTTCTGGCATCAAATCATAGTACTGAAGACTTTCCAGAGAAGCATATTCACGTTCAATCGTAGTCATGTTAGTAATCTTAACAGCGTAGAGTTCAGCCTGAGGCATCATAGTAGATAATATAGGACCCGCCCGGCCGCTCAAGCGGAACTGTACTTCCAAATTGCCGTTTTTAAACTGAACACGCCAGATTCGTGCAAGACAATGTAGCTCATCTGTTGCTTCTAATGGGTTCGAAGCATGTGAAAATAATATGATATCCCCCTCTGATAAGAATCTGTCCTTATTTTCGGTTATGGGCATGGCTGTGCTGACTTCGACAAATTTGTCGACGTTCATCCGATTGACAACCTTGATGCCAAAAGGTTTTGAGGTTGCTTCGTCCTTGGCCGTTACAAAAGATCTCCAAGCTTCGTTGATGAGAAGCGGTAAGAATGTTTCCTTGTACTTCCGCGGATCTTCATATGAATCAGAGACCTGAGAGCACCTTATACCATTCGGAGGGTCATTGCCTTCATGGAAGATGTCCCATTCGAGGATGGCCTGATGTAGCACGTCCATCGGAGGGATTAATCGCGCCCGCATGTCCTTTGCAGAACGCTGGATTTTTACCTTCTTCACCGGCAGGCGGACATTGGGTTTCACAAATTGCCCACTCTTGGTTGTTTTCTGCCCTGCAGCAGACCGGGCTAAAAATTCGGCATCGTCATCTGAATCCTCCTCATCTTCCGAGGAAGAGTTGACCATAATCTCGCTTTTCTGAGGTGCGTGGTCTTTGCCGTGTACACCAGAAACCCCCTGAAGGCCAGACCCTTCGCCACCAACAAGCGGCTTAGGAGTTCGTAAAGCCTTAGCTCTGGCAACAATTTCAGCGTTTCTCTTTTTCTTTTCTTCGGCCTCCTTCTGACGCTTTTCGCGGATAGCTGCCACATCAACTACTGGGGGTTTTCGCTCCGCTTGGCGGGCTCTCATCATGTCCAATGTAGCCCGGCTCTTATCTGAAGAAGAGGTTTTGAGTAACTCACGGATATCATCCTTGCTCGATCTGACTCGTATCTTCTCCCTCTGAGGACCACTTGACGCCGAAGTCTCAGGGCTTGACTTTGACCAAGCATCAAGCTTAGTTTGTCGTCTAAGAGGCTCGCTCTTCCGAGCTGAAATAATCTGGATGTCATCTTCTTGAGTATCCTCTCCCAGAGCTCTTATCAACTCAGCCCGTTGACGTTCATTCATGTTCGTCTGAGTATTATATCTTCCATCTTTGTTTTTAATGCAGGTGTTCTTGACGAATGCTAGAGCCTGAGAGGGGAGCTCCATGTCAAACTCTACCAGTCGTTTCATGAGTTTCCCAACGACACTGACGATTACCGTCACTAGGTACAGATCTTTCAAGCGGAGCATCTTGCAAAGCCCTAGGCAGTATTTGCGCGGCTGCTCGAGAATATCCCTCATGGCTTGCTTCTCAGGCTGTTCGCTGTTATCGATTGAAGCGGAATGGGCAGACTGGGGGCTCAGTGCGGAAGCTAGAAGACCATCCTGGGTTAAGAGAGCCTCGGCAAGTTCCATAGCTTCTCGACAAAAATTCTTCATGGTTTCCATATCAATCAATCGGCTCCAGTCTTCCGTCTGAGTGAAGGCGTTGTCAAGAAATATCCATTGTGTGTTCCACCAATTTCCAAGAACTTCGCGTTCTGTGTCTGTCAAATCCTTTGATCGGAGTATGCCAGACGTTGGATCACAGAGACTGCTAAGTATATCTCTCGAATACCGAATAATATTAAATTGTGGCGACCAAAGGGACATCTTCTCGTTGACATCGTTGACAACTGCCGTGTAAGAAGATAAGGTGTGCACGAAGTAACCTTCAAGCAATTTAAGTACGGCGTCCGTTCTTCTTACCTCGCCGGTGACCGTCTTAATAAAAGAAGCACCAGCTGTGCTTATAACCTCTTCTCCATGAACGAGAGCCGCCACGATGGGTAAAATCGTAGAAGTATCTTGACAAAGATCTCGAAGCGCATATTCACTGAAGTCAGCCAATCTTTCAATAGCCCGTCCAATAACTTCAGCCGTCTTCTGGAACTCAATATTAAATTCCTTTTTAGTTGGCGATAGAGATTGTCTCTTCAGCGGCCGGAAAATCTCCACGGCAATTAACGGACCTGTGGCAACTAACATTGACCTGGCCAAGTCATCTGCGCCGGGTTGGAGGATTTCCAAAAATGCCTCCCAAATCCCCGACGAATTCCGTTTGACCTCCCGTTGAACATGACTATCACTATTCTGGAGTGCGTTGAACTCTTCGACGGTGATACGAGAATCTAGGGCAAGGGCAAACCTAATTACAGACAAACCAACTTGTGACATGGCAGCATTTTGCCGGTCACCGGAGGGAAGTTGGGCTAGCTGCATGATCAGATCTTTATATTTTAACGTAAGATTCAAGGCCGTATTTGTGTGAATGGTAGAAGAGCCAGCGTGCAACTTGTAACTTGGCGAGACGAATGACTCCAAAGTAGATGATAGAGCTTCAACCGCTGCGAGAGTACAAGCTAGCTTGCCTCCGGGCGTCATATCAGGATCCTGTGCATACCTCTGGAGAAAGTGATGCAAAAGGGAATCACAAGCATCGCTTTTTTGATGCGTAGGAATTGATTCTACGAAAGGCTTTACCCAAGAAATAGCCGCGGGACCTTCCAACATCAAGTCATGCTCCCCAGATTGGGTGAGCAGTGATCTGAAGGCAGGGCTCCCCAATATCTGTTCAGCAACAGCCGTGTGAGAATAATGACTATACGCATCCCAAAATGCTTTAGGCGACTTTCGTATTAGGGAACAGAAGGCCTTCAGCAGTACTTTTAAGACCGAAACCGAAGTAACTCGAGGCATCTGGGCTAGCATTAAATCGTATATGCTCGGCTGAACGGACATTGCTCGCAGAGAATGGAACACAAGATTCTCATCGAGGACATTGAGGATATGGAGAAAGCCTTGCCAGAATCGAAGCAGGAATTGGGGAGATGCATTGAGGTCATTTGCTCTTAAAATTGCATTCACCAAGTTGTCGTGAATTGCCCATTCGAAGTCCTCGGCGGTAATAGAAGGCTGTCGAGAGAATGTGTGGACAGCAAATCTATTACGAATTTCATTCTCGTCGAAGAGAAAGAAGGTCATTGTCGGTAGGATCTCGTCTAGCTTAAGGATCTTTCGTTTCTGGATGGATTCGAACACATAATTGAATTGCTTTCGGTTTTCCGGCAAGCTCAAGTATGGCATGCAGCAAATAGCTTCATAGAGAGATATAAGGAGCTCCTCTTTCTCCTCCTTGAGGAAAGTACTTTGGCCGGCTACGCCGTTGTGGGCATTGATAAATTCGGCGGCGGCTTCGAGGCCCTGGGTGATGCGGCTGAAGTCGAATTGATTCAGGCGGTCTTCCATCTCAGATACGACACTGTCGTCGTATCCCCTACTCTGTGGGTTAGTACGTCCCCTCCAAAGTATAATCGGAATAACTCTTACTGAGAAATATCCTTGAGAAAGGACTTGCGTCCCTTGTGCCAATTACGCACACAAGTTGGGCAGAGTCTCAGGAAGTTGTTAGTTCGTATCCCAAATTCCTGGCCTAGATCCCCTGCCGAGTCCTCAGCCAACCCTAGTACCAACGAACATATGTATGTCTGGTTTAACCTTTCCTTGCCCTCCTCGATCCTATCCTGCTTCTCGGCGGCACTGATTTTGCTTGGCGCATCCGGATCGTCATAAATCTCGTCATCTTCGTCTGAAATCTTTGGGCAACATAGGTGGGAGGTTTCAGGGAACTTGCGGAAACTATCGAAAGCATCCACAAGCGCTTTAGGGACGGACATGTTGAAGTTTATTGGGGCATGTCCCTATGGACCCCAAATCAACGTCGTGAAGTCCAAGTTTTGCTACTATTCGTTATCGGTTTTCTATCCGTTTCAGTAATTCTCGTCTAGGGCTAAATGGCAAATGCTTGGTACTTTTGTTGCGTTAATGGGATTACGTATATTGAGTTTACGCGGGATGTTCGGGCTGTCTAGAAATAATAAGGAAGGAAAGATGACAAAGGAAAAGGTGCAAGTTGAATGAGAGGCTTGGTACAACAGATATGCTCCGCTATACGAGCAGACCTAGCCTCGCGCGTGAGAAAAGTTGAAAGAGAAGCGACGCTATCGCGTTGAATTGTAGAAAAGTGAGTAATATGCTTCTGGCGCGTGAAGTTTCAAGGAACATGCCAATGTATTTATCGATAAGAATCAATTACGCTAGATAAGGTAAGACCAAGGAAGGGAACGCGCCTTTCATGCATGGGGCCGGGGCTTATTTAATCTTGCTTACCTTACCTACTTAGGTAAGTACCTAAGTACCATTTACATGCCCTCAGAGCTTCCGTATTTGCTTTCAAGGACGTGATTGTACTCAATAGCATATCTCCTCAGTCATGTCATAAAATACACCAATTAGATGAGACATAAGCTAAAGTGATTTAAGTAAATCTGGAAGCCCATCGCATTTTCTGTCTAGGTAGCTAATTAGTTCTACTACATATACTGTTGCCCATGCTACAGATCTACAGATTTGTTGATTAAATCAATCCCATCTAACCACCCCCTGTAGCAAAACCATTAGCTACCTCTTCTATGATAGCACCCGCCTCTCTAGTGTATGGGGCACACCAATTCAGCGGGGAAAGCACAAGCTAGAGCCTTGGCCAAAGGCCATGCAAGTGCCACCACCACTAGTAAGAGTGTGCACCTGCATAAGCAGATAAGGTAGGAAAATCAGAAGCTTTGCGATCTTTTCTCCGCCACATCTTGCTAAACTAGGACTCGTCCATAGACTCTTCCAGCTTCTCTTGGTTTTGGTTTTTATCTTGTTCTTCGTCCTTCTGTTTACCTTTCTTGGCCGGCTTCGACTTAGCCTTTGACTGCTTCTTGTCGTAGCGATCAAGAAGGCTCTCCAAAGGGCACTCAGGAAGCATATCCCAATCCGCCGTCCCTTCAGCAGTGCTTGAACTACACTTGCCACAGCGTTGACCGTGTCGGATGAATAGCTGGTGCAAGCCATACTTAAGATGGTCTGGACAATGGACTTCGAGATGGCTGAAAACGTCCGTCACATTAGCATTTTTTGGTACCCATCCAAGCCACTTGGAAAATCGGTAGACATGCGTGTCGACAGCAATACAAGGTATTTGAAAGCAAAAAAGAATGACGCACGCCGCAGTCTTGACGCCAATTCCGGGATATTTCGTGAGTTCTTTTAGGATTTCGTGCTTTGATAAGCCACGAAGATGTTCAAGGGAGAGATCATCTCGATTTGTTGCCTGTGTCTCGGTGTCTTTCTGCTCATTCGTCTCCTTCCCTGCAGGTGTATCAGCTTTGATTTCAAGGCAGGCCTTGTGTCGTTCAGTATTTTCCTGGTATACTGTATCGAGGATGGCCTTGATATGCTTAGCTTTGATATTTGCCAGTCCTCCAGAGTGAATTGCATCAACCAAATCCTTGTAAGATCCCAGCCTGACATTGTTCCAGTTGATGCTTTCTTTTCCAACCCCCTCCTTTGATACGCCATATTTCTCAGCCAAGGGTATCAACGTCATGTCTATATGCTCTATTCTTGTAGCGCCACTCAAGAGGGTTCTAAGTAACCCATCTAGCACAGAAGGAACCTCACCACACCCCATTACTTCAAGCGAGGGGGTAGAGATGGCTTGAGGTGCCTTGACTTCACCATGTATCTTTGTGAGAAAACTGTGAACTTCTTCACATTGTTCGACGCTTGGTGCTAACCATTGGGGAAAAGGGCTCTCCCCTGGTGGCATTAGACCATATTGGTTGTCCTTCGTTTTCTTGGCTATACTTTTCAAATGACCCTCGCCTGTTTTTACGACCTGACTTTTCACCTTCTTTGGTTTAGGCAAGGAGGTATCGGGATCTAATCCTTCATCGGCTGTTGTAGGGCTGGGCTGTGATCCTCGCTTTCGCTTCCTTGGCGCTCCCTTATCACTTTGCTCACCAGCGATTTGTTCTACCACAGCAGAACCACAACTATCCGCGCTGATTTTAGGCACTCCAGATTCTAGCTTTAGCTTCCTTGGTCGTAACTGTCGCCCGGTATTTTGTGCGACGGCCGTCTCAATATTCTCAGTCTTACACTTTTCCTCCGCTGTTTTTGGCTCAGGGGCAAGATCTCCATTAGACTCCAGTATTTCGTCTATATCAACTTGTTTCGGAACCTTGATTTTGATAGTGATCTTACGCTTGATATTCTGGGATGTGGTATCGTCTTCAGCAATATCAAGCTGAGTAGAAGGGGTTACCAAGAGGGTGTTTTCCGCCACTCCTGATGGAACTTTTTCGGGAGTAGTGACTGCAGTCGCTGGTGTTAAATCTACGTAAGACAGTGGCTCACTGATTGAATGGGACTCCGCCTGAGACGATGGCTCGGCAATGGATGGCGTTGGAATAAGAGACTGTACATCTTGACTTCCAGCTGTTAGGGAAACACCCATACCATGTGGCAAGACACCCCATCCGCCTTTGACGGGCGCGGCATGGCCCTTTCGACCACGTCTCGGCATCCTATATAGATACTAGGTGCGGCTGTATACTAATAGGAGTACTAGCTATATCAGACAAGACGGCTAGTTGGGGTTTACGGGACAGTAAATTACGGAGTTGGTGATTGATATATGGCGAAAAAATAGGGATATGCTGGCAGTACTGCTAAATCTCAGTTACAAAGAGATGCAACTTTATATCGTTGACTATTGCTATGTCGGATCCTGTCGGCGAAGGAGCTATAATCAATAATGACATACGTCAGGAGGTATCGGCGACAGAAAACTGTAATTGATAGAGGGCAAAGGTATAGGATGTATGGTCAGAGGTTTCAAGTGATGTCGGCGATCAATAGTTATAGGTAAATACTAGAGTCTATACCTAAGATCCTAGCAGTATTGGCTGATTAAAAGAATATTGATTGCGCAGTATAGATTGTGAGTTAAGCGGCTTATCTTAGGCCTGCCGAATAATTGGGTGTCCTCTGGCGGTACAATTGTGTTAGTGGGTGTCGAATATTAAGGACGGGAATATCAATGAAGTACATGTATATAATAAGTAAAAAATATTAAATGCACCATCTAGGATATAAACTAAGTCAAGGAAGCAGCAGGAGGAGAAATTTCAATCTGAAAGGGGAAACCGTGCCCTATCAGAAAAGAGTGCTATAGTTGGCTACGACTACCTTGATAATTGGTACGTACCTACCTACCTTGAAACAATATTGAAGAACAGAGAAGTCACATCCCCATCAGACCTAGGAACTCAATTGAAAGCTTTATTTGGATATATCAGAGACTAAGCCAAGTCTATAAGTGCATATTTACTTGCATTTATATCGCCAATATAAATTTTGTGAATAATAAGAGTATAATATCTTCATGGTATAGTATAGTGGTTTTTATCAATGATAGGAACGGCATAGTCAATTGTTATATTAAAAACTATGATAACTACCTAGGTACCTAAGTAGATAACCTGGCTAATTTGTAATGACTTTGTTTAACCGAGGAGTGAACAAGAAGAATTAGGTACAGCATTCACTCACTATCCAATCCTGAGAGTCAACAATCTAAATAGCACTACGTCAAGGTAAATTGGCAATAACTAATGCTTGCATTGCATGATCAACTTGTAATAGAATCTCGCCCAGTTATCTATATCGTTTACTGAGCTGCTAACCCTATCTATCATCGTCGCTCAGGTTCAGTGGCCACGTTGTGGAGGCTAATATCTTCCCGAATTAAAGGTGAAATAGTACCATTTCTCAGCTTCTCAGCCGACTCCTTCTCGGCTCCTTGTGCCGTAACATGTAATGTTGAGCCATTCGTGTCAGTTAGGCTACCCCCTGCAACTATCGTTGGGCCACTGTTAGAAATTTGTGCATGTGTAGCATGCTTTCGTTTCGTGCCGCGCAATTGGTTCAAATGCTCGAAGTAACCTTCCGGGACCGGCGTAATATACTTGCCACAGAATACACCAACCTCAAATTGAGTAGGGCCATCTGGTTGTGCAAGTTCTGCACAGGATGCCTTGAGGTCATCGAGATCTTGATATATTACTTCCTCTGCATCAATACCTAAGGCTTAGGTTAGTATCCAATTCGAAGTAGATATAAGATTCAAATCTGTATTTTAAGAAGCTACGCGGGACATAGCGAGTTTCTGAACTTACTTTTGGCGATGGCAAAACGGTCTTTGCCGGAAGCAATCAATTCCATGGGACTAGCCAAGTCAACTGCACACACTCGGGTTAGTAAACCAACTACAGGTGTATGGACCATAGTTCAAGGCGACCAAAGACACAACGGGGTACGGATTACTTACTACCGTAGATGTGCGGTGCGGTGATAGGCGGAGCACAACTAGCAAATATTACTTTCCGCGCGCCAGCCTCTCGTGCCATAGCCACGATCTCCTTGCTGGTTGTTCCTCTTACGATCGAATCGTCCACAAGCAGAACACATCGTCCTTCGAATTCGGTTTGGATAGCGCTAAGCTTCCTTCTAACTCCTTTCTGGCGAGCTCCTTGTTGTGGCATACTATAAATACCTAATTAGCAACGGCCATTTCCCACTCAAAAAATAGAAACGATCGCACGTTGCAATGCTAATTTCATAATGACACGACAAGGGCTTCGAATCAATTAGGGAAATAAGGGTAACTGACATGAACGTCCTGAAAACATATCTGTTCTTGACAAAACCTTGACAGTAAGGCTTGCCCAGTTGTTCGGAGACGCTTGCAGCTGCCGTGTTCGATGTCTCGGGTATCGGAATAACAGCATCGATGTCTTTAATTGCTTCATCTCCAAGAAGCTCTCGTATTTTATCGGCTAGTTTATAACCCATTCGCTGTCGGGAAGCGTGAACACTGATGCCATCCATGACTAAGAATAGGGTTAGTTTGATAATGGACAAGGCGACTGTGAACTAACTCGTATCAGGTCGTGCAAAGTAAACCTGTAATGTAATACATATAGTTAGCAAAACCTCGCTGGCTAATTTAAATATACCACGACTTTTTAATACGAAGGGCTCGTAGGGCGAAAAGCCTTGGCTAGGGAGGGATGCCGACAGTATATAATATTGACATACATATTCAAAAATATCAGGCGAGTAAGCCTTCGGTTTTTGAACCTGGTGGAAAACAGGTGCTCGGCCCTTCTGAATAAAAACGGCCTGGCCGGGTAAGATATCTCGAATATTACGGAAACCAAGTTGGCGTAGGGCAATAGACTCTGATGCAAGCATATAATCTTTTGCACCTGGAAGAGTTTCTGACTCTTTTTCTCCAAGAACTAAGGGTCTGATTCCATAAGAATCGCGGAAGCCCAAAACACCGAATCCTGCAATCATGGCAGTACAAGCCCAACCGCCCTAATTGAAGTATTAGTATTTAATTAGATGAGACAGACTAGGACTTTAGCGGTACAACGCACCGAACAACGATCGTACATTCGGCCTAAGGAGGCTATAATGAATTAGCACTTGTTAAATATCCTAAGAGCATCCCCAATCCATAGTATAGGGTCTACATGAATGGGGCGCGACGGCAGACATGGGTAATGGGGGGAAATTGATGAATTTGCAAACTGGAAAAACTTACTGAATATGTCATCCGTGTTAACTCTAGCCTTTCCGGTTTCATTCAGTTCATTCGCAAACACATTGAGCATGCTAAACTCTCCTATTAGCCTTGACTGTTCTTGTGTTTTATATTATAAGCAGTATAACTAGAGTGCGACTATCGACTTACAGTTCGCTGTCGCTATCTGTGTTGATATGTCGATGGGCGACAGTGTCAAGATACCGACGTAACTCGGGGGCATTGATGAGATTTCCGTTATGGGCAAACTGTAGCATCTCTCATTAGTGATTGCTTTTAGAAAGAAAAAAAGAAAACAATTGATCGAGCTTGAGACAACCAGTCTTGTGTCTACAAGATGCTCTCAAATGCCCTAAGTAGAATATTTTTTTTGTCTCATGGAGGGTCAAATATGCTCAATATATTTCAAGGAGAGGAGCTTTAGAAAGATAACCATAGGAACAACTTACACATATGCCATAGGGACTGTTAACGTAAAATCTATTATTTGTTAGTACCCACATATAACCATATGTCTCCCATCACAAGACAATCAACGAGTTGATAGGGGGTATATGATAGAAATGAACGGATTGCATTGCAACATACTATTAACGTGTTAGCTCCCTTGACTCTCTACAAAGGTTCGGATGCCTTAATAGGAAGTAAATATAACTTGTTCAGTTAGAAGAGATCATTACTTACCGGTTGTGACTCGGCATTCGACGAAGTGCCTGCTGTTGGATAACGTAGATCTGGACGTTGAGTGTTAGCAAATATTTCGTTGTAAACGCTGCAAGGGGTAAGGGTGAAACTATCTTTTCGATAACTTGACTTCGATAGTTAAAAGATAGGGGCAATGTTCCTGATAATGAAAACACTTACGTCCAATACCCATCGAACCAGGCAAGTCCTGAACCCTCATGCCATCACCAAATACTTTGGCGGCCATTCCATTACCCTAGTATCGATGTTAGATAATGATAATGTTTTGGGACGAAATAACTGTAAGGCTTACCTTGCATTGGTATATGCGGCCGCCAGCGGCGCAAGTTGCTATACCGCATGCTAATAAGTGTTAGCTTATTTGTTGTCTATCATATCCCACTTGAATCTTAATCCTATCGATCTTGTTACAGGTGTTACTAACCATCTTGGCCTCTATGTTGCAAGAAGTACAAAGCCTCATGAAGCGCAACTGCAGCTTTGCATGGGGAATTGGGGTCGTCACTGACGTGACCCAAGATCAAGCCGATTACACCACACATGATTGCAGCTCAGTTTGCGCCAATAGCTATGCCTAATAGATATGTACCTGTTAGTAGGAAAACCCCAGTTATAGTACCATAACACCCTTCCGATGACGACACAACAGCAACTGTGCAGAGCAAAAAAAGGACTCGGACTCGATCTGCACGCCAAGGCGCATTCAGACCCGAGATTTACATCTATCAGTGCTGTTGTGTGTGGCCTCTCGAGATGTAAACATGGAAAATGATATGATATTGTTCAGAGTATGTTTATCCGCAGCATTGACTAGGCAGTCGAACATTTATAAAGAAAATAGCTCATCATAACAATATTTATGGCTTATCCTCGAAGGTAATGGCCTTGTTATAAGCCGTGATTGCTTCCACGTCTATTCCCATTCTTCCATGGTTAGATGGAATCTTGAATCAGGAGATCGGTGGGATCAATTGGCATCAAACCTCTCTACCAAATAGTAGGGCCATAGATTCGGAAGGCCATTTATATGATATAAAAAGAAGAAGTACCCGGTTAGGACTTACTTTGCTTACCTCGATTTTCTGGGCTGGGTGTATGGAAGATCGAGCTCTGGATAGTTGATCGCGGGGCAACGCCACGTAGTCGATTAAAGTGCTCGTCGTGTTACGCGCAATTACCGAGACTCGTCCGCGAAATGAATAAGGGTTGAAATTAAATAAGGTCTTGTACTCGTATGAGTTCAAGTTACTTGCCGATAATATGAGTGTACACCTTTGAATGGAAGTGCAGAAGCACTTGCACTAGAGAGAAAAAAGCGCGCGCTCAGCATCGTGATTTAAATCTAATAATTTTTTTTTCTTTCCTATCTGGGGAGATCTAAAGGTTTGCGACCAAAAAAAATGTTGGAGAAAAAAAGTGGAATGGCAGTTGGCGCCCTCAGATGATTGGATGTACCGGTTGCTAGTTTTTTCCGAACTCTAACCTCAAGCACTTGCAGCCCGTGCCACATGCTTTCCAGCCTCTATTATGTACCTAAAGCTCACCCAGGGTTCTGGAATTCCCGCCGGCTTGTCGGAGCAATCGGGCGCCCCGGAGAGGATTTGACGTTCCATTGCGTTAGATCCAAGTCTCTTTCATATGCACGTGGCAGCAATCATAGTTACAATTAAATTATGAAATGGTAGGTTGATTATCTGAGATGACAAATGATCATCTATTAATGAGATGCCGATGAGATATATCTTACCAGCTATGATAGCGTGAGCTATTTCTTCTTCTACGTTCATTCTTCTTTACATAATATTTTATGTAGTACGTACCTAAGGTACTGGTATCAGTCGTCTTCACGATATATAATAAGCATGAGCTAATTCGTTGTAAGCAATCTTTTGACTACATAACACTTCTCCATATTAGGAGAGGTGGCAAGGTGAAAATGCAATAGCGGAGTACGCGACTAACCCTATAGGGTCATAGTTCGTCCCATCGAGTCTCTTGAGAGTTCAGATTGAAGTTCGAAGTCAATAATCCAATACTCAGCAATTGTTAATTGCTTTGCAAGCAGAATATGAGACGTTAGTATTTATGCGTGCAAGGTCGCTCTGGAATTAAATATAAAGAATAAATATAACCCATCTTATATCGTTTGAAATTAACCATCATCTATATATATAACTACCTAACAGGTAACCTAGTAGGCAATCGAATTAAAAACTCGTTTCTATTTCTATAATCCAGACTCACATCGAGTTAACCCTCAGTATATGAACACTATTAAGAGCACAATGTCTAAAATGCTCTCGCATGCTAAAATCACTCCTCATCGGTCGGCTGCCCGTGGGCACTCGGATCATGGTTGGCTCAACACTTACCACAGCTTTTCGTTCGCCGACTGGTACGACCCTAAGTTTACGCACTTTGGCTCGCTGAGAGTGTTAAATGAAGACCGAGTCAAGCCGAATTCGGGGTTTCCAACACACCCTCATCGCGATTTTGAGATTTTTAGTTACATCATTTCCGGCGAACTAACCCACCGGGATAGTATGCTTCGTAAGGGTGCCGAGGGTGGGCAGTCGGACAAGTTTTATCGGATGGGTCGAGGGGATGTCCAGTTTACCACCGGCGGTACGGGCATTGCGCATTCCGAACAGAACGAGCACGCAAGAGATACAGTTCATTTCCTCCAGATCTGGGCAATTCCGTGGAAACGAGGACTCACCCCTAGATACCACACTCGCCATTTTGATGACGAGGAAAAGCGCAAGGGTTTTGTACCGATTTTAAGTCCGCTTAAGGGTGGTCCGGAGGCTACATTTGAGCAGGAGAAAGTTGCTGAGCCGACAATTGAGGGGACCATACCTATTCATGCCGACTTCGTCATGGGAGCCGCTTTAATCCCGCCTCAGGGAAGATTCGATTGGGTTATTGGGGCCCACATTGCGGGGAGCAGCAGGAGAAAGTTGTACATTCACATTCCGATGACGAAGAAGGGACAAGCAAAAATCCGACTCGACGGCCGTGACGAAGTTCTTGACGAAGGCGATGGCGCGTTTATTGACGGTGTTAATACAGGGGATAGGTTGACTGTGGAAAGTATTGGCGAGGTTGAAGCCGAGGTCGTGGTTCTTGATACAGCGTGATTAGTACCTAACCTAGTAGGATATTATATCATAAACAATCAATCAATTAAATATCACTTAATTTTACTTTCATCTCTTAGTTATCTCTTCAGGAATTGTCTTCCTACCTCTTAACATGATAATAGTAACAACCTTTCGCTGAAAGAGAAAAATGAGTTTACTCATTAGCGAAGAGCACCTAACTTGGTTAAATGACAGATATAAAGTAGCATTTATTTCAACTAGTATCATTGTCAAGCTGAAAGTCGTCGCCCGAGCCTGGTATGCATGTAGGGTATGGATGCGCAGGTTAGATTCTGCGCAATTGCGCAACGATTGAGGAGGGGAAAACTGTCAGCATTCGTTACCTCAAATTAATCCAAATCCCAACTTAGACAAATATAATTTCTCTACATGACAACTTGCATCATCCTTACTCGTTCTTCAGGTGTGTATTTAACTTCGCTCCTGAAGATATTTCAAATCAAGAGCCTATTATGGAATTGGCATACCCAGAAAATTTAACCCGAGATGCATCACCGCCGGAATGGCCTCACAGTGGAAGAAACGGGATTAGTACTAGTGATGAAGGCGTTGAACCAAAAGTTCATCAAAGCGAACATTTAGCACTCTCATTAGAATCACGCATACTTCCTATGCCTCATGAGCAAATCCCGCCTCTGCCAGGTAATGTCCCTGAACATCCTTTATATCGGACTATCATCTTGTCTGACAGTTTTATTCTTAGATGTATTCACCTTCGTGCAAGGACGCAACCAAACAAAACGAAGAGGTAGGTTGGATTATGACATATTGTATTTTCATTACCACAAAAGAACCGCAGCTAATAGATTTTTCTTTATTCTTCTTTTTTTATAGTAATAGTTGCTTGCATTAATTGTAGAAAAAGAAAAATCCGATGTGATATAGCGACATTCCAATCGTCATCCTGTTCATATTGTGCGCGAATGGGAATGGATTGCGAAGTACGACGTGATGGACAGCGCGAAGAACCACCAAAGGAAATGTCGGCCTCGACAGCCATCCCGCCACGCAAATCAATCTTTTCTAGCTCAAGTAGGAAACCTAGGAGTAAACGAGGATCTATGGTACTCCGAGAACGAGATGCCAATGCAAGGAGCGATACACAATCAATCGGATCTCGACAGTCTCATAAATCTTTCATGTCGAGCATATCAATTGGGTCGATAAAATCCGCTATCTCATGCCGTTCCGTATGTTCTGGAAAGTCCATTATATCTCAAAGATCTCGAAAGTCACTGAAATCTCTCGCATCATGGAAATCGAGCAGGTCCTTTCAGTCACTTGGGACCTACGATAGTAGCGGCTCGAGGTAAGTTTTTTATTAATTCACTTATGAATTTAGATAGTTAACCGTATATAGTAATGGTGGACGTAGTCAGAGCGCATATGGACAATCAACTGAAGCAATTCATAATTGGGACGATGGATGGAAATCCTCTCAGTTCCCAGAACCGCAACCTGTATACACACATCTCTCCCTAATATGCGGCAGACCAGATCAGTTCCACGACACAGAGACTATTGAACCACCTTTTACTGAACTGTCCCTTCAGTATGCCGTAGACATACCACGCATGAAGGCAGTTCTGAGAGCTGCCGAAACTGGGAATGACCAGCTTATAGACTTTCTATTGTCCTCTTCTTTAGCGGACGCGGACCAACCTCCAATTCCCGGTGGAACTGTGGCATCCTCTACACCCATGCTGGCCGCCATAGGTCGAGAGAATATCAAAGTTATCGAGGCCCTTTTGAAGCAGAAGAATTTCGACCCTACACGTCAATTCTGGGGGCTAACCTATTATGAAATTGCTGAAAAACGTCGCGGGTCAGTCTGGGAAGATGAAGTACGCATTTTGAAGCAAGCTTTCAATTATGCATATGAGCATCAGAACAGGAACCTAAACAATATAGAGAATGCTAGAACATCGAGTTTGATTAAACCTTTACGACTTCCTGTTCGGCCAACACCTACCGCTCAATTTCGTACTATTCGTAGAACAGTCAGTAGCCTCGACGTACCAGCATCAACCAACCAACCGAGATGTCGCTCAGCTGGGCCGCAAGGTCACAGCAAGACAATAGATATGAATATGGCACACCTAGGACCACTGAAGAACAGCATGCATTCAGGGGATTTACCCATTAGCCCAACACTCATCACTAATAGTAATTCTCATGAGGATCATGGGGCGATTGGGATACCAACTAATAATGACCTCCTCATGGGGTACTCGCGGGAAAATGACCAGGTTTCCGAAGGCTATCGTGCACCTACACTTCCAAACCCCGATTTAATGAACGATTTAAGTACGCCCCAAACACCAGCGTCATCAGCGAGAAATACCTCGGAAATTACTAGTCCACTTACGATACCTTCACAAGGTGAGTCTGAGCTTTCTGATTTTTCAATGAATGAGAGCAGTGAAGACAGCCATTGCGAGGAAGAGAGCTCCTTTGTTCAGCGGGCTGAGCGAAGGAGAGTCCTACTTCGTTATTTGATGGATATGGTATACTCTACATATACCCGTCTTGTTACTTCAGGTGCAATGGAAGATGGAGAAACCGGACCATCTAATGCTCCTAGAGGAGACTCGAGCTCTGCCAGCCCATCTAACAATCAACAAAATAAGGGTCATAATACTAAGGGGAAACGCCCTCTACCAAAAGGTGACGGCAATAACGGGGGCGAGGAAGGTGATGATCAGCAACAACCAAAACGAAGAAAATCAACTACTCATAATGATGGAATCAATTCAGCAGAGAGATTTGCATGTCCATATTATCAACGGAACCGGTATCGGCGCCTACCAAGAAATTACTTGCTCAAAGGAGCTTGTTACGGCCCTGGATTTCATTCGGTACATCGTGTGAAGTGAGTCTATCCTACACTAAAAGTGATACGATTTGTGATGAATTTTCAGGCCCTGATTAAGGAGTAGGGAGCACCTTTACAGGGCACACAGACTGCCACCATGTTGCTCTCGATGCAATGTAACATTTGATTCAGATATTTCTTTGGAGAAGCATACAAGACAAGATCGCCCCTGCGAGCTTACACCAAAACAACTTAGGGAGGGTATTGATCCTACTACGGAAAAATTGCTTCGAATCCGGAACAAGGAATTTAATAGCAAAACGGAAGAAGATAAATGGCGACATGTATACACTGTACTTTTCCCCGCTGATGACCCTGTAGATCTACCCTCGCCCTGTGAGTCTGTTTCGTTCCTCCATAGTCATCTAGCATATCTAATCAAGACAGACTACGGGAATTATCTCGAGCCCAGTTCCGTCGAGAGTTCTCCTGAACTTAAACCAACAGCGAAGAGCTATGATGAATTTCTACAGAGGGAACTCTTCCGAAGAATCTATCGAGTTCTGGAGAATAAAATCGATGAAGCATTAGACTCGGCAGAGAGGAATGTCGCCGACGCGCTGAAAAGCCAACTGGAAGGAATCATTCGTGACGTCCAGACCGAGCTGTATGAGGAATTTCAGTCTTCTATTAAGCAGAAACAGGTCATTGACGGAACTAATGAGATTTCCGCGCATGTGCCAATTTCTGGAATAGACCCGATGTCGTTGTTAGAGGATGTGTTTCCCTTGGGCCCCTTTTCCCCACCTTGGTCAGCCCTCAGCCTGGAACATCAACAAGAAGCTTCAAGCTCATCGATCCCTCAGCTTGCATATAGATTGGAGGACATATCAAACATTAGGTTTGACCTTTTATCTAACCCCGTCGAGACCAGCCAGAACCACGACTTCGGCACGGTAACTTCAGTACCGTTTACAGTGAAGGCTACCTACGATTATATATCGAATCACGCGGAGGATCTCCCATTCAGACTTGGTCAGATAATAACAGTTACCGGCGAAGAAGAGATAGACTGGTATAATGGCGAATATGTCGATGACTTTGGTGTGAAGAAAGAGGGCATCTTTCCTCGGAACCTCGTGGAGAGGTACCCTCCTCCTGTGCCACCGCGCCCAATGAGGGGTCATAAGGGGAACACGGGGTCCGTTGCGACTACATTTCCCTCTTCATTCCCGCCCTATTATACAGCTTGAACTGTCTTGAAACCTAGAGACTATAATCATGAGCTATGAAACCATGCAAGACCGTTTAATTACTGGATTATCCTCGTTAGTAGTACAGAACCTGCCTCAGCATTCCTATTAACATATTCCGGAGAAATATAAAGAGTAGAGGGACCTTTTCCAAGTGGATAGCGAGAGGTAAACCTTTTAAGAATACCGGAGTTAAGTAAGTAAAACCGATCTTATAGATCAACATCAAAGAGTATGTCAACTCATATATTATACCCTAACAAGCTTATCATCGTCGATTATACGTGATCTTCAATATACAGTGTATACACAGCGTAAATACCGTGGTTACTACTCAGCGCAAATTGATATCCTTCTCTTTTCCAAACCTGTGCTTGGGAGTGTGTTTGACAACGATCTGATGCAACGTAGTTTTTCTTTTTTTTTTTTCGGCCAGCAGCTAAGTTCACTACACAAATTAGGTAGTTTATGCGCGTAATCAACCCTAAGCGCTGTGACTAGAATCGACAACGCCGAACCGAGGAGTAGATCCATGGTTATGACGATTTTTGGGTAATCTTACCGACATCAAATTCCGCGCATCGAGCTAGCCGTTCCGTCGGATTTTGATGAGTACTATCAAAAGCCGAAGCCAATCGCGATGAACATAATGCGGTGAACTAGGGTAGCGTCACCATGGTGGGATTAACGGTTTTTGAAAGTCCATCTTGGCCATTTCAAACAAAATATGGACGCACCGCGTCACCATCTACCTGGAGTGTTGCTCGTTATATAAGTATCGCCGGCACTAGGAGGAACTTATGAGGAGCTTGTTTTTCTTACCTGTGGAGTCGTGGACGTTACCAACTAGTTAAGCGCGAGAGCTCGACTAGGTCACCGAACTTCTTTAGCACCTGATCTACCTTATAGACAGACTTACCCCCCTTCAAAGTATATTAAACAGGATGAAAGGCGCTTCGGCAGGATTACGGCGTCGTAATTCAGGTATAAAATAAAAAAAGAGAATTGTGATTTATAATAGTTAGCAACCAAATATGAAGACTATATTACTCTACTTCAAAGCTTTTTTAGTCGACAGCCTTATTCTTCGGCTGTCGTCGTTGAGAATGATGATCTTTTCCTCTTCACAAAAAAATCTCCATTAAACAAACTCATTCTAAGCGAGCCTCAAATGGTCTGACGAAGACGCAAACCCCTGGTCTAGTCTGTCTAGATCTTAATCGATCTCCACGTAGGGCCGTTCTTTGGCCTATAAGCTGCCCGCTGCGCCGTGGAGATGGATTCAATATCCGGCCCTCGCAGCCGGCCAATCGCTATTCCCTGTCAACCCCATCAACCACATTTCGAGCTAAGTTCTAGGCTGAGCGCTATGCTTGTTCCTGAATTTGATAACCTTCCCGATTCTAGCAGCATTGTGTGCTTCTGGTATGTTGGGACTTATCGGGCGATGACTCTTCAGCCTACCATCATGGGTCGCTTCGGCGCGAAGTCCCATTCGGGACAACCAAATCTCACTCCATGAGATTCGGGAAATTATTAGGCAGGAGATGAATAGGCACCGACTAGAATGGACCTATCTCATGTCTTAAATTTTAGTCACACATTGTAGGACTTCACTATACTCTAGTGTACGGCTGTCACTATGCAGGATAGCCAACCCCTAACTCGGGCGGGAATGGTCCGGTTCAAACGGTTGCTCTTCATTCATAACCGCGCCGCCTTCTATCTCTCTTATTTTTTTTTCTTTCTTCCTCATCACCACTAGTCGAGTTGACAAGAAACGGCACATTAGCCAGCCGTAGCAGACATCTTGTTTGCGTCCTTTCGTTGAGTAGCTTGACGATCACATTCATTACGGCCTTGGCCACTTTACGATCTTTACGTATCATATAATCTCTTAATACGTCGTTCAAGATGCAGTTGAAAAATTCAGTTTTGGTTGCCGCCCTTTCGGCTTCCTCTGCTTTTGCTACTTATACCAAAGACTATAAGCTGAATGCTTATTGGGTATGATATTGTGTTATCAAATATGTTTCTCATATATATATACTTACTCCTATTTATAGGGACAATCAGGACCTGACACCGATAGCCTTGGCACACACTGCGAATCCGATAGCATCGACTATGTTACTCTTGGTTTCGTGAACAACTCTCCTGAAAATGGAAATGGCACTGGCTACCCGGGCACAAACTTCGCTGCTCACTGCGCAGCCGAGGTTTACGTCAACAACAACCGGAACTCTAAGCTTCTCAGCTCGTGCTCTTTCATCAAGGATGACATTAAGAAGTGCCAACAGCTTGGAAAGAAGGTTTTGCTTTCTATCGGAGGAGAATTCACTTCCTCGAGCAACTATACCCTCTCCACTGTCCAAGCTGGTATAGATTTCGCCGACTTTCTTTACAAGTCGTTCGGTCCTTTCAAGAGCGGCTATAAGGGGCCTCGACCTTTCGATATTAGCAGCACGGAACATATCACCGTTGATGGTTTCGATTTCGACATCGAGACTAAGTTCAGTAAGTTTTACCCCTTTATTTTCCCCCATAGTAATGAGGGTCGCGTCAAATCCGTAACCGAGTATATATCGATATATACTAACTACCATTATTAGGCAACCAGCAGCCATATGTCAACATGGTGAACCATCTTCGCGATCTCATCACCGCTGACAGCAAGAGCATTCTTCTCACTGCTGCTCCGCAATGCCCCCAATCTGCTGATTATTTCCAGATGAAGACCATCCTTCAGCAGGCCAAGTTCGATAAGATCTGGATCCAATTCTACAACAACCCCATCTGCGAAGCCTGGACTACTGGTTTCAACTACAATGACTGGGAGAGCTTCATCAGCGGCGGTGTTAACAGCGCTGCTGAGCTCTTCATCGGTCTTCCTGGTAGCGCTTCCGCTGTTGGCTTGCTCGGAAGCGGCTACATCACGGCTCAACAGGCTCAGAATCTGATCTGCACGTACAAGAAGAAGGAGCATTTTGGCGGTGCCATGTTGTGGGATGCCTACTATGCCTCTCAGAACAAAAACCTTGCTGGAAAGAACTACTACAACTTGGTTGCTGAGGCCTTGAAGTGCGGTGGCTGTGATGGAGATGTCTGCAAGCCTGTTATAATCAGTAGCTCGGCTACGGCTTCGTCCACGACAAGCTCCTCCACCAGCTCCTCCACCAGCTCTTCCACCTTGTCGACCGTTAGCACCACCAGCTCGTCTACTTCCTCGACTGTCAGCACTACGTCTACCTCAAGCTCTGCCTCTAGCACTAGCAGTAGCATCTCTACTTCCAGCTCTGTTGCCACATTGAGCAGTGCTTCCAGCTCAAGCTACGTTGCTACATCGAGTAGCGCCTCTAGCTCAGGATATATTGCGACATCGGCCAGTGCTTCCAGCTCAAGCTATCTTGCTACGTCTACCAGCTCCTCAGTTTCCAGCTCCAGCTCTACTGGCTCTACTAGCTCCTCAGCTTCTAGCGCGGTAACTAGCAGCAGCGTGACTTCAGCATCGTCCTCTTACGACCTCACCTCCAGCAGCTCAGCATCTGCTAGCGAGACCTATGCCGACAGCACATCGTCTTCTAGCATCGCGACTATCACAGAGTCCTCGACAAGCTCTTTAATTACAAGCACCAGTACTCTCTCAACAACCTCTACCATCTCTAGCTCTTCGTACAGCGCTTCGGCCACTTCTTCGGAAGATGACTGCCCTCCTGATGAGACTTCCAGCTCATTCGCTGAGTCGTCCACTTACAGCGTCTCGGCCAGCAGCAGCTACCCTACCGTATCGGTCACTTCAAGTATTTCGAACAATGTCTCGTTTAGCGGTTATCCCACCGCATCCCTGACTTTCAGTGCTTCGAATAGCGTCTCCGAGACCCAATCTGTGAGCGCAACTTTGTCGCCTTACCCTACCAGCAGCGCCTCCACCACGGAGTATACGACTAGCACCGTCTATTCTACTACCGTTTACACTGTGACGTCGTGCGCCCCTAGCGTCACCAACTGCCCGGCCAAGGGTTCCGTCGTTACCGAGACGATTGCCCTGTACACCACAGTCTGCCCCGTCACCGAGACACAGAAGCCGACGCAGACTCCCACTGCCGTGCCCTACACGAGCACCATCTACAGCACGCGCATCAGCACCATTACTAAGTGCCCTCCCAGCGTGACCAACTGCCCCGTCGGCTCCGTCACCACCGAGACCGTTGCTATTGAGACTACGATCGTCCCTACCACCGTTAAGACGGCGGCCGAGGCCAAGCCCACTACCTCTGGCGTGGTTTCGTACCCCGTCGGCGGCGACAACCAATACCACCAGGCCTCGCCATCCAACGACGTACAGACTGCCGCGGTGTCCAACTACCCCTCAGCGTCTACCAACGTGCAGACTGCTGCCGTATCTAGCTACCCCGCAGTAAACACTCCGGGCGCATCCTCTTCCCCTAGCGCTCAGTCCGTGTCTACCACACTGACTGTTGCTGTCTACCCCACGGGCAAGGGCGGCTACAACAATGGCAACACTAACGGCACCGTTTCGTCTTACAGCGCCGGCACAGGATACCCCGTCGCGCCCACGACTACCTCCGCTGGTAGTGGATATACCGCCATCGTGTGCAACGGCGCTGGTTGCTCGGCCTCGACCTCGTACCCTACAGCGTCGGTCGTTACCGGCGGCTCGGCTAAGGTTGCTTCTTTGAGCTTTGGTCTGTTGGCTGTTGTGGTTCTCGCTTTGTAAGAAGATAGTGGGGGGTTAGTTTGAGGGGTCAGATGAGTGTGTGTTGGTATGGTTATGTTAATGTGAAATGTACAACTACATACGACATGCATAGAGAATGATGAGTTGATTAAAAAAATTGTTTAAACTAAATATTCTAGCCCATGATATCGTTTGTGTTATAAGTGAAGAGATATGAGCCCTTGCTTCCTACCTTAGATATATATATTCTTGTATTAATGTGATGTACTTCTATACAAAGTCGACAAACCGCCGTCAAGTTTATATGCAAGTAAGCCTCAACATCGAGGAAAGGGCAGCAAAAAAAATTAGAGGGGCCACGCAAACTTTATTGTTAAACCTTTCCTATCGGAAAGCCCCCGAGAGTGGTATAAACTTGAATAGATGATTCCTTTGGCGGAAAAATACATGGTAAAACGAAGAAAAAAAAAAACTTAATAATTTTTTTAGTATAGCTGTGAAAATAGCAAAAGAAATGCATCAGCCGCGAATCGAACGCGGGGCCCATCGATGGCAACGATGGATTTTACCACTAAACCACTGATGCTTTTGTGGATGATGATTTTCCTTGTAAGTTTGTCTTATATTACTAGACTATTTTTGTGGTGCTCCTTCTTTTTGATTGGCTCTATGATCTATCTTCCCTACCGAAGACGGTTCAGTATTTTCTTGCAATATCACATTCAAATTTCGGAATTGACATAATTCTCAGTTGTGATTACAACATTTCGTGAAGCTTTCCGAGACTATGAATTTGATGGTAGCGTTAACATAGACAAGATCCTTCTACCATAGTTGCTCACAACTTAGCACTCCCACTATTTCTAGACCATTTAATACCTCTCTCCTTAATGAGAATATGGTCGGTAACACCCTTGATCTCGTTTTCACACCACACGTTATGCCCTGAAGCATTCGCAAGCGCGAATCCAAATTTGGATAGATACTCGGGATCCACGCACCCTACCGCAAGCTCAACGTCTTCAAGCGACTCATCCCGCCAGTATAGAAAGCTTCCGCAGTTTGTGCAAAACGCGCGCTGAAAACCCGGCGTCGCGTAGAATTTCTTCAACGTCTCCGTGGACGTTAGGAACGTAAAACCGCTGAGCGGGGCGGTATGTGCGATGAAGATCACAGCGCCCGTGTTCCGTCGGCATTGCGTACATTGACAACTTCCACTCTATATTGAGTCTTGTTAGTTAAGGCAACCCAATATTATTGCAAGTCGTTGAATGGATTACCACCTCCTCTCCGTTTGCTTCTAACAGCTAAGCGATGCGGTGTAAGAGATTTTATCAGGGTCTATGAATTTCGTAATTTTACGTCGTTGAATATGAAAACTACCTCAGATGCAAATAAGGCTTTGAAGACATATCACTTACTCCTTTTAAGAAATCGTGGTCCTTCGGGAAGTCGACACGGTATCTTAGGGAACCACAGAGGCAGCCACCCGTAATAGAGGTCGGCTTTGGGAAATTGTCAACTGATACAGATTTAGACATCTTGTTCAAACACTAACACCTCAAAACTGGTTCTATCGTAAGAGGATTTTCTTTGAAGGCGTATTTAATCATCACATTCTCCCTCTGGACTTAAGCCCTTAAAGAGGTCACACATATATAGAAAAATAGGTAGGTAGGTATATATGAACCCCCGCTTGTCAAACGCGCCCTATGCCATGTCCAATGACGTAGATACAGATAGTGGACACCTAAGTAAAGATATGAAGGAAAAGATTGGATTAACCATTTAATGACGGATTTATCTTGTCATCTCTTCGCCTTTAATTGGAGTTGCACTTATATCGTATGCAGACTCTAGAGTTTAGCTCTGTTTAATACAGAATGAACAATTATCATAGAGCGCGTCGTGTCTTATCTCTTATCAGTTAAAGTCGCGATTGTGAAATGCCTCCCTGACTTAACAACGACTTTTAGAAATTGTTGGTTAAGACTTAGAAAATAGCTTTCAATTTTTCAATTAGATATTCGTCAGCAGCCTTGGATTATAAAGAATTAAAGAATTGAAGATAGTTATCGGATAAATCCTTCATAACATTACTCTCTTTTACCCCTAATTCGGCGCTTTGTCAGCTAAGAAGCTAATGATTTAACTCCGCTAGCTTCTCACGGATTTAAAAATCATCAATAATTACAGATGGATATCATCGTAATATCACCAACATCGTTTTCCGGCGCTTTTACGTCAGCAGCTTTTCCATGTTAATTACCTCTTACCCACGGATTTCCGTGGAACGGCTGTTGGTCATTATGGTATTGGAAGTAGTGCTTGAATAGGCAATGTAATGTGCCGTATAGATAGGTAACTAATTTATCATGACCAATCAACAGTATATTCATCTTCATAGGTATATATATATATAACCATGGCCGTCACTCGCCTTAAGTTATGTAGAATACATTTGACACCAAAGATAACTAATAGGCTAGAACCAACTTGAAGAAAAGTGGTTGCGATGTATTCTTTACAAACCTTTCTGGCCGCCGTCTCATTGACGGTGTCAGTCGTTGAGGCTCAAGCATCGTTAAACGTTGAGCAGTCGACGGGTTTCAACTCTAGCTTTGCTCTGTCAAGCTCACAGATAGAGTCCGCAAATCTGTCGTCAACAGCAGCCACTAACATAAACATCGCTATTAACTTCGACCGCTCCCAACTCGCCAATGGAGGCCCTGCGGAGGACAGCTTCTACGAGCTCCCACCACTTTCCGGAACGCCAATACCCGGTACTCTTCTCAAGGTCCAAGAGTTCACGAATGCGTCGTCTTTTGTTATCCCCCCTAACACAGCACTCTCGCGTATTCTCTACACAACTTCAAACCTCAACGGAACCGTTATCCCAGCCTCAGCTTTTATCCTCTGGCCCTTCACGCCTAAGAAGTTCCAAACAGGAGATGGAAACGAGTCTACTAAAGCACCTGCTGTCCTCTGGACACACGGCACAGAGGGTTTCTTCGCCTCAGCCGGTCCTTCGACACATAGGGCGCTTTGGTATGGCAGCGAGGCACCCTTTACCCTGGCCCTTGCAGGTTATGCCGTGGTGGCGCCCGACTACGCTGGTCTTGGTATCCACAAGTCCTGGGATGGTAGCGAGATCCCCCACCAGTATCTGATATCACAGACATCCGGACACGATGCTCTCTACGCCTTGCAAGCCTCCTTAGAGGCTTTCTCTGACATTTTGGACGAACGTTTTGCGGTTATAGGCCACAGCCAGGGCGGTGGCGTCGCATGGGGTGTTGCCGAAGTGCTTGCGGCTAAGGGAGATAATGAATTCAAGGGGCTTGTAGATGGGTATCTCGGTACAATCGCCGTGAGCCCTACTACAGACGCGTTCGTCGGCGAAATTGGATTCATATTACCGTGGATTGGAATGATACTACCCAGCATCTTCCTCGACTTCGACCTTAGCACGTGGCTAACTCCGTTGGGCATCGCGCGAACGAAACTCTTACAGGAAGTCGAGGGCGGAATAGGCGTTTCCACACAGCTTTTCTTATCGGGTGATAATATCATCCAGGATGGCTACGACAAGACCTGGTACGTTGATGCGTACGGCAAATTGGCAAATGCGGGGCGGAAAGCCTTCAAAGGCCCGCTTCTTGTTATCCATGGCACGGAAGACTATTATATCCCTGAAAATGCTACGGCTGCAACTGTTCAGGCTACCTGCGAAGCCATCCCCGATGGAGATCTGGAATATTTAGTTGTTAATGGGACGTGGCACGTACCTACTCTTGATGCCACAAGACAGATCTGGCTTAAGTGGATTGAAGATCGGTTTGAGGGCCGAGCACTAGAGAAGACTGGTTGTGTCAAGTCCAGGTTGGAGAGTTTCCTGCCTCTGGACCGTTACCAGGCTACGGGAAATTCTTTCCCTCAATTTGCTGGTTTGCCGGAATTTAGCTACCAAGTGCCTCTAGGACTTTGAGAGGGAAATGTGAGAAGGCAAAGCGCCCCGGTACTAAATCGCCCTGAGATATCTACCCTGCGAGCTATATGCATTCCTAAGGCGTTTATAAATCATGGTATCATATTTGTCTCCATCTAGAAACTAGCATATATAGAAATAACTATAGATTAAGTTAATGCGATTGATTTTCACGTCCATAACTAGGTCCTATAAAGTTATATATATATATATATTTATGATTATGCGGTGGTATAACAAGACGTCGAAGATCAGTAAGCTCCCTGGCGTAACGACCACGCCGGACTCTCAACCAAGACTACAGGATCACGTCCCGTCAAAACCGGTTCGCCAGCCTCGAGTTTAAAATCGAGCATGGCCGTGTCGTCACTTTCTTCCATACGCCATATTGCCAGCCCAATCCAATTCTCGCCTTTATAGTCCAGGATCCCCTCTGGAACTGGGAATCGCGTCTGAGGGCCGATGTGAGGTACGTACTTACCAAACTGCCACCCGTTCACATACAATTGGATCCGCACAGCCCCGCCAGCGACATTGCGGAAAGAGAAGGAGAGCGGAATGTCGTATGTAGTGGAAGGGAGATCGAGCGAGAGCGGCGCAGTGTAGAAGAATATACCTGGTTTCTCCAGCGCCGAGAATGGCGAGCCTGATGTAAATGCCTTATCGGGAGGCTGCGGAAAGTGGTAGCCCTGCCTTTCAGCATACAGGCCGCCCTCATTAAGGGGACCCCGTGTGCGATCGACGTAATCTTCACCGCCGAGATTGCCGGTGAGCTTCCACGATATAGGGGTGCTGTCTAATATTGAGCTAGCGAGGCGATAGTTGAGGATCCCACGAGGCGCTTTACCAGTGTCGATGCCTGGTATGTAATTGCCGTCTAGTCCCATATGGTCGATCACAAGCGTCAAGACGTACGATGCCCCCTGCGAAAGACTTGGAAGCTCATACGTTGCATCATAGTTCGAAGCACTGGAGCTTCCAACCCATGATCCTATAAAGGTACTGTTTAGCCAGACTGAGTGGCCGTAAGCGGTGCCACCCTGAGTTTTGATTTTAAAAGACTTCTCGGTGCCTTTAGCAGTGAAATGGCCCCTGAAGAGCAACACTCCGGTGTTGAAGCCATAATCGCTAGCGAAAAGGGAGGTCGGTGTCTGTAGGGTCTGGTATGAATTGTTTGTTGACTGGTGGTCTGCTGCCAGCCAAGTAGAGTCATCATAATCCGTCCGGATCTCAGGAAGCGAGTCGAGGTATTTCCAGGACAGCCCAGACAGAGCAGGAATCTCGAGCGCTGGAACCAAGTATTGAATGTCTGTTACTATTCTTCCATCTTCCACCTTAAAGTCAGTTGCCTTCCCATTGATATTAAGAACGGCCGTGTTTTGGGGTGCTCCGATAACTTCAACGATTGTCGATCTATTAAAATCTGCGAAGAGTGATAGCACGTCATTCTCAAAAGAGGCAGATCTGACGAGATATGGCCCATTAATAATCAATGATGATGACTTATTGATCTCAGGTATCCAATAATTATAAGCAGAATTTCGATCTACGTTTTTCTATTAGCTTTGGTTATGCGAGCAAAATAATGCCCCATACCTAAAATGTAAATGTGAAAATTATTAATTTTAACAATATTTCTTGCCTTTGGAGTGGACCAGGCTAAAGTTATGAGGCCTTCTGTCTTATTCACTTTCACGGAGTTATCCGATATAACTGAAGAAGTGTCCTTAATTTGCACCGCAAGCTCGTCCATTTCATTCGGTCCACTATAAACAAGGAGAACAATCTTGTTTTCGAACTTCTGATGTGTTAGAATCTCTGCCGTGGAATATAGGAGTTTGATTCCTCGAACATCATAGTCGGTAACTATGATTTTTGAATCCCTGCCATGGAGAGTGAGATCATCAAATAGTGTGGGAATCGAGATATCTCCTTTTAACGTTGGAAGCTTCATCGTGTAATTATCCGAAGCGGTTCTAGAATAGTCACTATGGCGGACGACGAAGAATGACCCGCTACCAGTTGTACTATTTCCAGCAAGTCGAGTTACCGTGATGGCAGCATTGTTAGCATATGTCCACACCACGGCAGCCCCGGGTTCTGCAGTCAGATAATCTGGTGATACCTTCAACCACTCGGCCTGTAGCTTTAGTTCCGAATATTTCTCTCTCGTAAGAGATCGGTCTTCTGATATAGCCTGAGGTAGATCTGGGTTAATATACGTTTCCTAGATAGAAAGGCTCCTACCTACCGCTCCATAATCGTAAGATGTGTAGCCTCCTGGATGTCCAATATTACCCCAATTTGTCCCTCCGAAAATCTAGCTGCAATTCAGTAGAGATGCAAGAATAACCCAATCGTGACTAACCATGTATATGTTGTGGATAGTTGCACCTGCGGCAAAATTGTTCTTGAAGAAGACGCGTTCAAATTCATGATTGATAAATGCTGCACAGTTGTTGAACCCCGGACCTCCCCAAGGATCGTAGGCGCCACCTTGGAACTGGCGATAGGTTTAGTAAAGGCATCTTAAATAGTATGAAAAATTTAGTTACCAACCTCCACGAGAGAGAAAGGAGTGGATGGACTCTGCAGTTCGTGGGTCTGGTGGTAGATTCCCGATAATGCTAGTGGCGGCCAGGTAGAAGGATTTTGCTAGATCTATCAGTATCGCTGGTACTATGAACGCGAGGTTACTAACGCAGTCAAACATAACCGGATACGCGTCGTGTCCCTAATTCTTGTCAGGATATTCAGTCCAGTAATCTCATCCAGTGTAGCTCACGTAAATATCTACTGCACCCAATCCTGTACCCGGAGCGTTAGTTCCCAAAGGGGCTGCGTCGTTGCTGATGAGAGGTACGACAATTCCCGCATTCTGTGCCTGGTCCTCTACGTATTGCATGTATTTGCCACTGGGGAACGGGATAGAGACGCCGACCGTATACTCATTCTCAGGTTGATATAGGATCACGGGTCCGTCATTAGTAATCTGGGCTTTCGCAATAATGGCACCAATTTGAGCGGCATAACTATCCGGGTTAGTTAGGAACTTATTTCTATGGCGATCTTGAGGCTGACTTGTCTGTAGCCGTCAAGTAGTCGTCATCCGACGTCCTTAGGTGCCCCTTGACACGTTGGAGCCATCCGGGGAACCCACCAAAGCTTACTTCGGCATTTATATAAGGTCCAGGTCGCTTGTTCTGTTTAGCAAGATCTACTAGGGAGTTGGAGAAGTACTCACTGCGATAAGATATATACCAGCCTTAGTTGCGGCTTCGAAGAATTGTTCGTAAGAAAATACACCTTCAGCTGAGAAATTGCCTGGTTTCCCCTCCAACAAAGCCCAATTGGTATAGAAAGAGACGCAATTGAATCCTAACGCCTTTATTTTTTGAAAAATGTCAAACCATAAGGACGGAACGGGTAGCCTCCATGGATGAAATTCGCCGCTCATAACCATAACTCTTTCTCCCTTCACGTATAATGAGTGGCCATCCCAAGTAACAATGTTTTGTGCCGACGTCTTGCTATTTTCAAGGACTTTCATAGGTATTCCTCCAGTATCCCAAGCATAGCTTCGAACAGCCCAGAGTAATAATGTCAAAATCCCAAGGAGCCGCATGATATATCCGTTATTTTGACTCCAGAATACGTGTCCGGGAGAGTTTTGCCAGGAGTCGGATAAGGCGGGGCCCATGCGTTGTAGGGGAACATTATGTAGAGTCGGAGGATCCCGTTGATGCATGGGCTTCTTTACATTCTCTTAACAATCACGTGCTAGGATTAACAACCTTTTGGCATAAATAATTAAGACTACATAAATAAGACTCTCGGATCTTTGAGATTTGGGCTGGGCTTATGTTTTCATTATATTTTAACCCTGGGTTTAATGATAAAGTTATCGTTCAGAGATCCTACCAAGCCCCCTGTCCCTCCCTAAAACACTTAATTTTGCATGTAGCTTCATATGCTGTAAGAGTAGTAAACTTATTTGTAATATCTATATGCCTATACATAGCTTAGGTATCTTTCTAAGTCTAGTAAATTGGTTTATTGTCACATTCGAGGTATTTTGTGATGCGAAGGACAACACATACCCCCCTATACGGAACAACAGCCGTACGAGACGCCAGTGTGCTACAAGGACTTTAATACCCTCTCCAAGACCCCCAATAGGTATTGATAATATGATTTTTATGTTGTAGGGCTTTGGGCAAAGTCATTTTCTGATTTTTGGGTTATTACGGGCAGCGAGCACAGATTGTATTAGTGGCTTTGGTTAGCTCTTCCAGCTTAGTATGGTACATTATCTAGAATGCATAGAAGTGTGAGTCGGTGTGATTAGTTAATGTGGTTACATGATATCAAAGTAACAAGTAGCAGTCGTTTTAGAAGAGTATCTCCTACAGAAACACGTAGCCAGATAAATCCATAGATACAGGGGAGTGTCAACCTAACATACAATAGGCAAAGCAGAAGGACTAGACATTTCCATTATAAACCATATATATGTTATAATTATGGGCCTCTGGTCTCTTATATGCTGTAAAAGAAAGCTTCCCTTGAATGAGATAAGAATGATACTACTCCCCTGATATTTATAGGTACGTAGATACCTATGCGTGTATAGTCGTCGTCGCCATCCTTAGCAGCTGCAGCTGTAGATGCAGGTGCCTACCTAGGTACCTAGGTACCTAGTCAGAACTTGCTAGAACATATTGAAGTTTCTAGCACGATGGCTGTTTTTTTCGTGAGCCTTTATTATGTGCACCCACAAATACCCAACATACCTCTTATCCACCTCGTTAAACCCATCAATACCTGCTATTAGTAGCATCCACGAAGATTCGTACATATTTTAAGCTAAAGGCTCATGATAAAGCTCCGCACCTTCCACTTCTCTTCTAGGTAATCTACAAAACTTGCCTTTGGGTAGGCACCTGTTACCATACCCCCAGAGAGGTGACGTGTTGCTTGAGTTACAGGCAGGAAATCGCGTCAACATATTCCAAAACTTATCCTGAGGCTACAATAACTTAATTTCTTTACTCTTTACTCTCCTTAGAGCACCACGCGCCGTAAGTTCCCCTGCCTTTCATTATTCTAATTATTTACCCTTCCCCCACCTCTCATTATACCATATCGTTTGACCTCGCCTTAGAACTGGTGCCTTACAAGGCGACGCCTTTCCTTCCTTTCATCACTAAATCACCCACGAGTCACTTCCCTGTACTACTTTGCATATCTATCGCAACATTCTCTTCTGCATAACCCAGGGTACTTTATCATCATTGTTTACCCCATCAACACTGCCTACCCCCTCTATTTTCACAGAGTTACCTAAGTACATCATACTAAGTCTGGGTCTCCACGTAGACTCACCACTTCTATATCTATACATCATCTAGCTACTCAGTCCATCACGATGTCTGCTCCGAAATTGACTGCTGGGCCTGCGGGAAGGCCTCTCACACAATCGGTCTCTACGTTCATTCCCGCCGATATCGATGCTAGTCATGAGGTTCTTGATGCCTCATTCGTCACACACACCATTCCAGACATTAGCCCCGATTCCGGAGTTATCGGTCTCTGCGCTGTGCCTCTCGAGCGTGCAGGTACTGATGACCTCGGTTGGCACATTGCCGACTTCTTAGCATTCAAAGCACTCCTCTGCGGCGAGACTCACTCGAAAGCTCAGGCATGGCTTTCCCAGTGTGATGTTGTCAGCATCGTAAAGGATAACCCTGAACATTACGCCCATGGTAAGGACCATCGCTCAGTTAATGTGGCTGCAATGCCCTCTTCTTACACCGACCGTCATGGAAATCGTCAGGAACGAGACGACGAGATTAAGGTTGAGCCATCGGCCGAAAAACTCGTACAGGATTTCCTTATGGCCCTTTCGGATAAGTCCAGGCTCGTTAAAGGGAAGGGTCTTCCCCTAGTCATTATCATTTGTGGCCTTACTACACCAGAGCAAGACGTCTTCTTTGGTAAGACTGATCCCAAGTTTCAGGTTACAAGTGAGCAAATGCGCGAGGCACTTGGAGAGCATGCTGATGTTGTCGTTATCACCCCTGCTCTATTCTCTGCAGGTTGGCTGGTCAATCCGACCTTTTGTCAACCACCGGCTAGAAAAATGCGGGCCGATCGCACAGAGTTCCTCGCAAGGCAATTTGGTGCAATATTTGCAAAGGATGTTGTTGAAAGCTTCCTAAGTTGGTCATGTCCCTTTATTGACTGGGATCAACTTGACAAGAAGAAGGATGGCAGGTTCCCCGGTCCGGCAAAGCCTTCACAGCAGCAGCAAGATGCGATTGTAGCTTTCAAAGTACATATCCACAACACCCTCGCAGGACGATTGTCCGCCGGGCATAGAGACCACTCCTTTAACTTTGAGGCAGATAACGATGACTGGCAGAAGTTGGTTGGTCCCCGTCAGCACAAGCCATTGAGCCACTTCAAACAGAAGTGGGAGAAGCTTGGAGTAGGTGCTATGGCTTCAGCGAAAGAGCAGCGACTTGAGTTTCTTGGAGGCGCTTTCGGTGGCAATAAGAAGTCCCAGGAAAAACATATAAAGCACCTTGTATATGACTCGTTCACTGCTTGGCCCGGATATTGGGCGTTACCTTTTGGTCGAAGCGCTAGAGCCGCTTTCTACATGTTTCTTGGAAACCATCATCCGGATTACAGAGACTGCCACGAAATTTTTAATATCATAGAGCACCGCTCTACTTCAGCCGTGGTTGCAGACATGACCTTGAAATACTTTGGTTTCTCAAAACCATATGGAGAACGATGCAGAGACTGGGATGAGCCAAAGTGGATAAAAGAGTCAACTGATTCCACACACCTGGCTGTTAATCGGCTATTTGGAGAAATCAGCAATTACATTCCTAGGGTTAATGTACCTCCTGGTGTCAATCCGAACCACCTCAGCGTCATTCAAAGACGGCTAGAGGTTCCTGCCTCTTATTTGTCAGTAGCCATATATAACCACTTCCTTACTCGTACAGGATCCTCTCAGACAGTAGTAAAGAGCATCTCTGGCTGTAAGCATACCGAGGCACTATATCTAGTGATTACTGCTAACATATGATTAGTTTTTGAAGAGATTAAAGGTCGCCAGACTGAGCTACTGCTTAAGGATCCCATGTTGCACGATAAATGTAGTATTTGGTTGGACTCAATTCACCTACCTATTCGCCGTCAAGACCCAATTATGCCTCCTGTGACTACGAAGTCCCCGATAGAGAGCCCACACGTCGCCCACCAGACCCCTCGAACTTTGAATAGCGAAGTAGTAGCCTTGAAGTCTCCGACCACAATTTTACAGACCGAAAAGGCTTCTGAAATTATCTCGCCGCCTCAATCCAAGGCCAGTACGAGACTAGCTGGTCTTTCTAATAATCTCCCTACTGAGATGAAGGAACTACTTCCCGCTATTGACCCACAAATAGCCATTCGGACACTTACCCAAGAGAAGGAGGATTTGATCAAAGAGCTTACGAAAGCTCCGCCCGGCAAACTCGTAGAAATTCGGGAAAAGATAGCAGAGAACTATAGTCTTTTAGCTTTCATGGAAGACATAGCTCGAAAAAAGGAGACGAAATCTAAGAATGGCGCGCATGAATCTGAGAAGCGCATCGAAGTTGTATCGCCATCCATCCACCAGGGTGCTTCTCGCGTTCATAGTCGCGAGGGCGCGCTCCAGCCATCTCACGTACAACAAGACCAGAGCCCTGAGCAACAGACGCCCCCTCATCTCCGAGGTTCTTCAGAGGATCCCGATACGAAACCACATGCTCGACGTCGTTTCGAGGAGTCAGCCGAAGAGAAACAAGCCGGCGACGTGTCCCAGCTTGGCTCGGGAAAAGGAGGTGCCTCCAGCTCACCAAATGGAACGAAACCACCATCACCCACTCAGCGCACAACGCAGAACGAAAACAAACCGATGAAGCAGTCTGACATATGGGTCCCGCCCCATCTCCGTGGCCTATAACATGCAAATATCTAAGGCAGTTAAGCCTAAAAGCTAACACAATATGTCAGGGGTGCAACAGATAGCAGTTAAAGAGAGGACTATAGTGCCTAATATGGCTTTCGGAGTCACAGCTTTGCAAATATGGGGAGCGATTTTGGAAGGTTAGAAGATCAATATTTCGAGGTGATGGAATTCCAACCTTTCCATGTTGGAATATGTCTAACTACCGAGGTACCTACCTGGGTAGTATTTACAAATCTAAGTGGGGACTTGTTTCCTGCTCAGATGGATGTTGTTGTTTGAGGTATAAGGAGATAATACTAGTACTCATCATGGTAGCATGATAGGCTAATGGATTTCGCCCGTGGGTGACAATGTGCTACTGGCTTATTTTCTTAACTACCTAGGTACGTAATGCGGAGAGCTTTTATTAAAATGCGGTTGTAATTGACGAAGGTTAATGAGATAGGTCTGCCCAAGTATTAGAGTAGGGGATCTCTCTAGCTCCTAATGTCTTTTCGATTGCCTTAATACAAATGATTTTCTGCTTTATTTTAAGCTAGTCATTACCCATAAAGATACGCTTTTATCCTATTAATGCCAATTTCAAAGTCACTCTTTTATCTCCTACCTAACCTAGAATATATCTCTTAAAGTGTCACAGTAGAAACGAGGGTAAGGTATGACAATACAAACTGGGCACCATAAAACTCTGTAAAAGGCTATTTACTAAGTCATGTACCATCTTTCTTCAAATTACTACCACTACTAGTATCTATCTGACTAGCTACATCGGTATCGCCGGTACTAGTCGGGGCTCTGGTGCCACGTTGGAAGACGAACAGCGCCTCGTCTTTGCCCGGGAAGCTTGGCAGCGCGATCTGAACAACCTTGACCCAACCCTCACCCGCACGCTCCCGTTCCATATACTCGTCCATGCTCAAGTCCCGGAATCCCGTGTATCCATTGTGATTCTGCGTACCGACCACGGCTAACGTGTCCCCGGAATACGCATCCATCATGAGCCGCGTAAACCCGCCCTCTTCGCCGCCGGCAATGGTGCCCCCGACGATGGGGTATACGAGGAGCAGGACCGCTTCGTTGGGGTTTATTTCAGTTTTGGATTTGCTATTTCCGGCCGAGGATTTGTTGTTTCGTCGTCGCTTGCGCAGCCACTCGGCGCCATCGGCGATCGTCGTGTCGGATACCCAGTTTACGCGCCACGCACTCTGGGCGCTATCTACGGGTATAGCGCGGACCCCGTATTGTCGCAGCATGAAGCTCCAATATCCCCCGCCGGACCCTAGGTCAAGCACCTCGCGCCCCGCGGCGAGCACGCGCAGGATCGAGAGCGCTTCGTGGCTGGGACAAGCGCATCCGAAGTGGTGCATTAGGACGGGCAATACATGGTGCGAGCGGTTGCCTGCTAGGGTCGAGGAGACGCTGGGGCCGGCCCATTCGAGGTTGCGGCAGCTCCAATTTAGGAACGTTAGGTAGGGGTTCGGCGGGACATTGTTGTTGTTGTTGGTACTGTTTTTGTTTTTGTTCTTGCTCTTGTTCTGCTTGGGGATGGTGAGTTGTGACGCGAGCGCGGGGTGTAGGTATCGCTTCGACTGTAGGTAGCTAGCTATTTCGGTGCGTAGGCTGCCCTTCTTGGCGTTGGAGAGGAAGGTCTTGAGGGCGGAGGGGGTTGAGGTGCTAGGGTCGAAGATGGAGAGGTAGGCGTCGATGTCGGGGCGTGGGGGTGGTGGGAGAGCTCTCAGTTTTTTCGAAGATGGGGTTTGCTCGGGTTTTGCATCGTCTTCGGTAGGTGTGGGTGCGGGTGCAGGCTCAAAGTACCAGGCGTGGAAGGCGTTCTGACGTCCAAGTGAAACGATATGTTGGACTTCGGCCAAGGTAACGCTAACGATAGCATGGTAGACGTAGGAATCACGGCGGGGATGCGGTAACGCAAAGGAGGCTATGACAGCGGACTGGAAATCATCACTAGCGAGGAATGCTTCGGCGCGTTCGTGTAGCGCCGTGTCAGCCACATATGTCGTCGGGTTCCATGACGGCACGCCTTCGCAATACGTGAAAGCCTTGCTCGGCGCCATTTACCTTGGAGTTACACTCCTCGGGTTTGATTAATCTATATTTGTGAATACGTGTTTGGTATTAACACCGACAAGGAGAGAGAAAGGTACCTAATGTATTAACGATCGATAGGTGAGAGCTATCGTGAAATGGCGTTGGGTATCAGGTAAAAGTATCAGGGATTCCCCGCACTCAGGGGCTTTTGCAGGGTAGCTCTTCTCCTATTATGGAGAAACGTCCGTCCTTTGCCCCCCCTTTTTTTTCAACTCTACGCCATATATAAATGGGACGGCGGGTCCGGCGTGCGGCAACGATGGTGATGACCATGCATGTAAAGCGATATCGAGGAGGCGAAGGGAGCTGTGTCACCAAGCTTCCTTGCTCTAAATAGTAACACTTGTGTTAATACCAACTAAGTGCGCGTCCGCTTCGGGAACATACAACTAAATGTCCTATCCTAGGTGCCTACCTCTTACAGCAAATCATCCCAAACTCGGAGCTTACAGATACGTGTAGTAGGATAATTATTCGTGTTATATCACAAGAATGTTTTCCTAACGCTTTGGTTCGACCGTTAGGTCCTGTTTCATAATGGGCCGGTCCCTTGGCCTTGGGAGCTCGTGTTGGGAAAGTAACGCAACGGAAAAATAGGCAGCATGTAGGGAAATTCCTAGATCTAGCTTGTATTCTTCGAAGTTGAGTCGACCTATAATCCACTAAGCTCTTGCGTTATTTTAATATCCCTCGCGATGTTTCGTAAGGATACTCTCAGAATTTCTAATGAGATAGAACCTGATGGTAGTAATTCCAGGATACCTTACATAAATAGGTACGTAAGTATTTCATCTAAGCATTAATTTACTAAAATATCCCCTATAAATTAGATGTCTATAGTTTCTGTTACCTGTTCTAGCACCCCCCGATTTCTCAAGAATTTAGGTATAAAATGTTAAAAGAAAGTTTCTACTATGACGGAGATCACCCCCTCTATTTCCGAGCTACTATGTAATTAATCTTGATGGCAGAGCACGGGATTTAGTAAACTACGGCTGTATGGTGCCGAGAGCTAAACATTCATTGGACAATTGCTGGATTCCTGAAGGGGAACATGTTTAGGATGTTGTCATCTCGGAGAAATATATGCAGTTGGCCATCACAACCAATTACTTCCTTTGGGTTCCTGTATTTACCTGTTCTGTCGACTGTTTGTTTCAGTTTGTAGCAAACTGCAAATCTCGGCTCGTGATGTCACTTTTGTTCAATCGCTCCGTTTCTGTCTTCTTACGGACGCAACAAGACACAAACCCCAAATCACAAGCCCAGTGACCAATCACTACCTTTAGAACCGAAAGCCACCGCCCGAGAATGATATTAGTATTCTCTAAAAGGCATATATTCATCACAAATTCATCATATCCATACTTTAATCCAGTATGACGGTTATGAAGTTGAACTACATAAAGATCCGATTGGAAAGCCGGAGTGCTGTTTTAGGAGCAAGTGGGGGGTGGTTAAGTCGTCTATCCGAACCCCTGACCCTTGACTAATGGGGACGAGTCGGGGGATGATATGATGCTATGAGGTAGGTATTTACGGAGACCACGCAGACCATCCAATTATTTATTATATGCATACGTGACAACTCTATAAATACCTAAATTAGGTATATATTATGATTATTTGAATATATACGTTTATAACCTATTGCCTCATGCTTTCTTTGCTTCTGAACGAAATCCTCGGTGGTAAATACCAATGTAGATCTATTGTGTCAATATTATTTACGATCTCTTGTTTATTTCTTATTGTACGTACTCACCCGCAGATTGACCTTTACAGGCGAGCTGCCGTGTATCGGTATTGCAGTCCTCATTACGCGGATACCTTTGTCATCCAGACTACCTATTCACCACTTTTGGTGCTCATGCGGGCATCCGAGCCTGATGCTACCAATCTCTTTAGTAGGCCATATTAGAATAATTGTATTCCATCTGCCATTCACATTGTGATACTACTGCTGTGGCTACGCAAAATATAGCAAGCCCTGTCGGCGCCAATGGAAAACCGAGGGTGTTCCCCCATTTTCTTTCAATAATATTAGTCGAGCCAGTCCGATAACTTCAGGACCAGATGCATACACGCATGGCTGCTTGAATGTCTCAGATCACTATCCATCACCTGACTAATGACATATAACGACAAGTCTCATTAATTATTTGGATATCTATTTACTTCTTCGTTAACCATGGCTGACTTTGGCCGTGGTTCAACTGTCCTTGTCTCTCCAAAGCTTCAATATCAAGTCAACGCCCATATTCATCCTGGCATATCACATTACACACCGAAAGATTTCTCTCCAGTTCAAGTTCAGGGGGACGAAAAAAATAGTACACCAACTATCCTACCTCGTCCCCAAATAAACATTGTGGGAGGAACTCCTCCTAGTAGCGCGAATAGCGTAATCCCCGAGGATCGATCTGGTGAACATCCCTGTCCACTTTCGACCTACCCTACCAACTTTAATGGATTTCCAATAAAACTGAACTACAGCTTACAGCTAGTTCCTCCAGGGCCTCATGATGCTGAAAAATGTTCAATGCTCCGCCCAACGAATGATAGTCTTAGTGCAGATGTCTATCTCGTACAAACACCACAACCACCGCCTATGGCGTCACAAGACGAGAACAATCCGTATGGAAATACGCAATATCTATTACAGGATTCCCAGGAACTAGAAGACAGTGTCGACCTAGCTGATCAATTTGAGGCTAGATCTGCCGTGCTAGATAACGAATCCGTTACCGATGGCGGGTACGAATCAGATTCGGAAACAAGCGCATCCACCTCGGTTTCTTCAAGCATATGGGACTTTTCATTCGAGAATGGTAGGAGATACCACAAGTTCAGGGAAGGTCGATACAACTTTCCGAATGACGATGTCGAACAGGAACGAGAGGATATGAAACATGCTATGGTCAAGTTATTGTGCCAAAAATTACACTTCGCGCCCATAGGAGACAACCCCCATGAGATACTTGACGTCGGGACCGGTACTGGAATCTGGGCGATCGAAAGTAAGCCTATACTCTCTTATTCTATGGTCGTTTGGCTATCAAAGTACTGACCTGCCCAGTGGGCGATGCTTATCCCAGCGCAAATGTCCTTGGTGTAGACTTAAGTCCTATTCAACCGCAATGGGTGCCACCTAATGTCCGATTCATGGTTGACGATGTAGAAAGCGAGTGGCTCCATCCGTTAAATCATTTTGATTATATACATTCTCGACACACTATCATGGCTATAAAGGACTGGGATCAATTGTTAATGACGTCCTACGAGTAAGTTCTATTTCCTAGGCGCGATATACCATTTCAAAGTCAAGAATTTGAACTAAATGCTATCTAATTAGACATTTGAAACCTGGAGGCTGGTTGGAGCTACAAGAAATCTACCATTTCCCTATGAGCAGTAACAATACCCTTGAGGAGGATCACCCAGTCGCTCAGTACTGGAAATATGTGGATGAGGGACTTGAAAGTCTCGGCGTTGACTTCAGGTTTTCGGATGAAGGTCGGATAGCCGCTTTAATGCGACAGTGCGGATATATCAACGTAACCGAACGCGTCTTCCACATACCCATCGGTACGTGGCCGAAAAACAAGACCTTGAAGAGCGTTGGGCTATATTGGAAGAAGATCCTACTGGATGGTATTCAAGCCATAGCACTCGGGCCAATGACTAGGGGACTTCACTGGGGAAGAGAGGAGGTCGAGACCTTCTTAGTTTCGGTGCGAAAGGGGTATCATGACAACTCATTGTTGTTGTACATGCCGCTCGTCTGTGTTTACGGTCAGAAACCTGGTGGCCAGTGACTGGAGTACTGGTGTTCGCCCGAGTAGTAGTAAAAAGACAGGGAGGTCGCGTAATAAAAACCCAAAATACGAATGAAATTGGGAGAAGAGGGGGGGGGGGGGGATGTCGAGATTGACTACGGTATCAACCGACATTAGTTTGGCTCATTTTAGACGTTTAGCTACCCTTGCTCGCAGGAGCTGTTGTCATTGGAGAATACCACCATCCATAGCCGGAATAGGAAACATCTTTCATATACTGTATACATGATGCTCTCCTTCAAATACTACGAAGAAGTTATCCGTCATTCGCAAATCTGACTAGTACCTAAGGAAGATGATTAAAATGCTATAGCAAGTAATATTTACAAGTATACCTTAGGTACGTATAAGATGCTATAGAATAGAATATAAAGATGAAGCCTAACTTCATATCACACATCTTGCCCGTTTACTTCTTCTAAAAACAGTGTACATCCGTTAGGTGTGTATATTTTTATCACATGCGATGCAAGTACGTATTATTATCATTTATGCCTGCCAGGGGTAACACCCGATGGCGTCGGAAACCTGTCAAACGAACTTCTGTGTGCTCTTAGTCTACACACGCGCGACATATACACGAGGAATGAAACGTTCTCCTCACCTAGTATACCTCATCGCCAACATTATATCACATTTCACTCCGATTAAGTTCTTACCTCCCCCACATCTTACCAAGATCTTGAGCATCGATTCTGTTTGCTTGTTTTTTTTTTCTGGCTAGGTACAGATGGTTACGGGATATCTAAGTATCATACGCCCGAGGCAATCAAATACGCACCTTAGACTCCAAACGATGATTCGTCACCGCTTGTCTATGTAGGTACCCCAAGTTCACTGGCATTCACCTATCCGGATCCAGAATCGCCGATATCATCACCATCCCATACACAAGTACACAGTGAGGCTTTCTACCTCCAAAACGAGCTCCATGCAGCAACGGCCGCTGTCACGTCAGGCAAGTAACCGCGCACATACGCACAGTTGCCGCTGCTAACGATAGAACGCGAGTGAATATGACGCGGATTTACAGGTGGCAACGAGGAAAGGAACAAACACACTTTAGGACCTCCGCTCTCCCCCAAGCTGAACGTGGCGTAATGTGAGGAATAGGCCTAATGCAAGATAACCCAGACGGAAAGGTTGCCGAAGAACTATGCGGTCAGTTGCCGATAGAGAGATAAATGACATATCCAACCCTTCCAGCTACCTACCTCATATGGCCCCAGGTCTCGCACGATATTCCACGACATACCTACGAGGTAGCAGTGTGCTGATATCTGCTGTGCGACTATCTAGGAACAGTAGGTTTGGTGATATTTGGACGTGCTAAAGTTCTACTTGCACAGCGTGTGTATTTATTTCTTGGCGTACACACTCGCATTCTACTAAAAGTGATCTTAATCCTTTTTTTTTAAAAAAGAAATTTTCAAAAGAAAGAAGAAGAGAAAAAAAAAAGCATCCCAACTTCCCGCCTTGAAAAGGGGACAACTGTCAGTGGCTGCATTGGAGGCGTGACAAATTCCAACGGCCTCGTTCCAGCCAACCAGATAACCAGCACTAGCGCCACTCATGTATTATGCCCCTTTTGTGGAAGATGCTACCTATATCTACCCCAGGCGTTCTGCATATTTAATTATTACCTACTTTACTTGACCCGTTACTCTCCGAAGAACTTAAGAGCGCAGCGACCCCTGATAGATAAAGGGTTCCCCCTTTCCCTAAAAATCCTAGATTAATGAAAGCACTTATATATTAACGTCTAGATCATTGGTAAGCATGAAAAAATGCACCAATGAGCTAAATCACTTCCATGACATACCCTTAAGCAGGTATTAAAATAAGATATTGAAACCATACCTAAGTACCTTAGGTAGTTAAGAAGCCTTGCCATATCAAACATCAGCAACACAGAAACAGTCGCAACAGCCCTAATGTTCACCTTGTTTCTTTCCTTCCCTGAATATGTTCCAGAAAGGTTAAGCTTTTCCTCCCACTTGATTTCGCGAGTTGTTAGATGAGGGTTGTTTTCTCTACCGAGGTTTGTGATCATCGTAAGGCTTTTCACACATCAAGGACCAATTGTGACGATGGCTTTAAATAATGAGCTATTGGATTTAGGCTAGGTAAATAATCTGATGGTATATTTCTTAGGCGTTTCTTGCAATTACAGTATCTCTTTATAATGAAGTTGTCGCTACGCCAGGTTACCTTGTGGTAATTTCCAGTAGATAATAGTAGAGTCCAATTCAGATACCAATTGTGAGTTTTGAAAGACGGATAATAACACGCTAGGTACCTAAGTTAGGTAGGTACCTGTCTTAATATATTACTTTTAACGATGCGTTTAGCATCTTCTAAGTCAGTCAAGATCTAAGTAAAACCCCCTTCCTTAAGACACCCTAATGACCATTAATGAGGTTTCTTGGATATATTATATAGAAACATTGACACGTATATGTTAAACCGGTGCCTCAAGATCTAAGACACCATCTAGAATAAGTGAGTCTAGAATAGACCGTTATATCGGAGCTTCCCTAAGCTAAGCTTTTTACTTCCCAGATGAGATCGAGCCGACAGGCTGAGTTTCATCTAAATTTAACTAAGATACCATCTCTCATTACCATATTTAGATACTTATAGCCTCTTTCAGACTCCAACTCGCGATATCGGTGCTAGTTTAGTCATTAGGTAACACATTCAAGATCCAATCATTGTTATCACTAGTTAGGAAAAACAATACAAGGTTCCTTTCCCCCCGGAACTTTGGGCGTATAAATTTTAGTCCGATAACTTTTATCAGAGGATCTATTTACTTCTGATATCAGTTATAATGACTACTGATCCGTTCTCTCTAGCATTGAGACCAAATGAGAAAATACCACAATTGGTTGACTACGTTAGGTAGGTAGGTACTAAATATTAGGGTATGAGTGAATGGGTTAGGGGTAGATCTAGGAGTAGATATATCTACAATGTAAGAGGCGCATAGCGCCCTCGAAAGAGGATAGAAGGTAGCCGTCAATAGTTTAATCCAACCATCCTAGCATTCACTTGTATAAATCCGATACTGAACCTATCTAAATATCTAACCTAACCTAGGTATCTAATTTGACAGGATTTACTTTCGCTTGATACTCAAGAAGTCTACAGCAAAATATGAAGATAGGATCCCGAAAGGTCAACCATTATCCATTCAGTAACTTCATAAGCTTCTATCATGAAGAATAGGCTTCAAATACGTATTAACTACTATGTAGACTTAAACTAAACCAATGCCTTAGGAGGTAGGTAGGTATTAATCATTATCAGCCGTAGGTTTACTAGATAAAAGCACTACACAAAAATAAACCGGCTTACAAACGTACAGGGGTTACAGCCCACTGCAGTGCAGACACCCGGGCAAGAAAAGGATAACTGCAGCTAAACAGCCCACAGCAGGTCCGCACGACGGCCGAACAACACACACAACCAACCAGCCAGAACAGTCACATAACGAAATCTACACTTGAGTCTACGTTCCCTTAGGCTTTCCAGGTCGTCGGGATCCTGACCGTTCTGGTTGTTGGGAACCGAGTCACTGGGTCCTTATGGTCCAAGACACGTCGGGTTATACAAATGTAGAAAAAAGGTAATCGCCGTCTAAGAGCTGCGTGTCTCTCGCGATCCCACTTTGGTGGACGAATTCCTCCAATCCCTTACAACTACGGAGACAATACACGCGCACACAGATTTTCTTTCCCTCGTCTCCCCGGTTGCTTGTACCGAAAAGTGAAGAGAACCACGGTTCTTTTCACATGTCTGCTGTGTCACACACCACAAGCGAACGCCTCTTGGACCCAAGACCAAGTCCCCGGTAGCTGTCAACCAGTTCTCTGGTCCGGAAGATCCCTGGAGTTGTCTTATCTTAATTACCTATGACCAGTTTTTCCTAGACATATATCTATCTCACCTAAGAGCTCCTAGTGATTTGGGAAGGTATCGCATCCGACGGCAAATCTTAAACGTTGACGATACCAATTACGTCTCTAGATAGCTCCTCCTTTTATCGACTAAGCCTACGTACTTAGGTATTAACCTCTTCGTAGAGGGAGAAGGGCAAGAAATACTTCTACTTAGGTATGCAGCATCCAGCATATTGACTCGCTCTTGCGGGGCTTTGTTCTAAGACAATATATACTGTATCTGGAAAGAGAAAGACCATTCATGGAAACTAGACGAAAGAAATCAGGAGAGGATGCCAGACAGATAAAAAAAAACTCAAACCAATGAGAATACTAACCTCCTTATTAGCAGGGTGTGTGTGGATCTTCTAGTTTGACTTCATTCATTTATGGTCTTCGAATCCTAGCACCAGTTGTCTCGCGTAATAAACACCTTTCAGGGAGTAATACAATATTGATAGCCCCGGTTTATTTCTCTTCTTCTAAGCTGCCTAACCTAGAAGATTCGGAGTTCGTTTACACAACGTTGACATCAATCTGGCTTATAATGATTTCCGAGCTTATAAAGACTAAATGTTTATGCTCTGTGCAGCCCAACCTCATTTCCTAAGTTATCATCATATTCGCCTGACCTACTTAATGTTTCCAATATCACAACATTGCATACATCCGATTGTGTATAACTTCCAGTTTCTCTAACTTCTTCTGTTAAAGCTGTTATTGTTCTTCGCCTTATACCTGTTAGTAGGTATACATTAGGTAGTTGCATTCACGTTGGCGGCCAACTTGACTTCCGTCGCAAATTTCGGCATATTACGCAGGAGTTACCATCACAACTGTTGCTGTCGTTACCATTACCCAGGAGCAAAAATGGCTAGGCTTAGATTGGCTGCTTGGCTCCACCCCACTTCACCCGTGGCAACTTCTTCAAATACGGAGCATAAAAGACAGAACCTTAAGCACACGCTTGAGCTGCCAACAGGTACACTAGAAAATAAACATCACAAGCAGAAGGTTCACAGAGAAGAGCCTAACAACAACAACAACAACATCCGAGTTACAAGCTTTCCAAGAAAGAGCACTCCTCCCACGATGGCGTCGTCAAAGATGATTGCGCTCGCGCAAAAAATTGCCTCTGAAACGGAGAAAGTCGAGGCCTACTTCAAAAATAATGACCTTCTAACTCCAAGCTTCGATGCAGATGCGCCCAATGACTTTCCTATTATGCCGGATGACGTTTCCAGAAGCCGTAGAGAAGTCATTCACGCTACCCAAGAGCTGCATGATCTCATGGTTGGACCCCGCGAATCGGTTCGATGGATGGCTTGGGATGTAAGTTCCTCTCTGCATTTCTACTGCCTATACTACCTATATTCCCTATACTCCCATTGATCCAATATATGTTAGGTACTCAGGTATTTATTATCCTACTAACTTAATAAAATAGTTTCTGAGCACCCAGAGCCTACAGCTTATCAGCAATTTTGGGCTCGGTATGTTTACGATAACCGTATGCTATTTATCTATGATATACTGATATTATATCATAGCAACACTTGTGCCCCTTGATGGTTCTATCACGCTCTCAGAGCTCCAGGCCAAAACCTCTCTTGACCCGATCAACCTCGCCCGCTTGCTACGACATGCTATGACAAATCATGTATTCCAGGAACTAAAGCCAGGCGTAATTGCGCATACAGCCGCGTCAAGACTACTAGCCGAGGATCAAGATCTCCAGGCTTGGGTCATATTCAATACAGAAGATGTTTATCAAGCATCCGCCCAAGTGGTCAAAGCTCTAAGAGCGTACCCCGAAGCGACGAGTCTTACCCGCACCGGGTTCAACTTCGCCTTCGATACAGTTGACCTAGAGCCTATTTTCGTCACAATGGGAAAAGAACCCAGGCGCGCCGAGCGCATGGCACGAGCTATGAACAGTCTCACAGGAGGTGAGGGATACGAACTATGGTACCTATCAGAGGGCTGCGATCTGAGGGACGTGGACATCCGCGGCGGAACTCTGGTCGATATCGGAGGTAGTCATGGTTTCGTGGATGTGCATCTGGCTAAGATGTACAAGAATATCAAGTTTGTGGTACAGGACCTCCCCAGTACCGTCGCCAGCGCGCCGAAGCCCATATGCGCAGACGTTAAGATCGCTAAGCGCATTCAATTCCAGGCGCATGACTTCTTCACAGAACAACCCATCCATGGAGCCGATGTGTATTTCTTCCGTTGGATCATGCACAATTATTCGACACCCTATGCTGTCCAGATCCTCCGTAATCTGATTCCGGCACTAAAACCCGGCGCTCGAATCATCATCAACGACCACTGCCTTCGAGAGCCTGGCACCGAAAACCCCTGGGATGAGCGCCTAATAAGAAGCATGGACCTCGTCATGATGAGCTTGCTGAATGCACAGGAGCGTGGAGAAGAAGACTTCAAACAGCTGTTCGAGATGGCTGGAGATGGTTTCGTCTTCAAGGTAAGTTTCTTCCTTCAAAACCAAAGGCTAATATTCTAACTTATCGTCGAAGGGCGTCACTAGACCAAAGGGTTGCCGCATGAGCATCATCGAGGCAGTGTGGCAGCCAGATGAAGTGGACCAGGCCTTGGCTATAGAGAGTCTGTCTGGACTTACACTTACGTAGAAGCTACAGGCGCAGGTGGAATCGTTAGTATACAAGGGCTGCCATCTCGAGGTGTGTGAGTGGTCGAGTGGCCCAGTCTGCAAGTAATTTTTACTTGAAAAGTTAATACGGCGAAAGGACTATTGTGCATAAGTCAACGGTAGTAATCTGCTGGGTAGAGAAGGTCCCTCCTGTTGATCGCATAGCCGGAGGAATAGTTCATGAGCTTTGCTTTCTCTTTTTTTTTTTTTTTTCAGTCTCTTGAGCTTGATACCCGACCCCCTTTACCATTGGCGACTGAATGAATGAACAACGAATAATGAGTAGGAGGGAAGGGATACTAATTCGGGCAAACTGTTCATGATGATGATGTCACGGCGAACGGAGACTGTATGATTAAGGGGCACCCACTACGAGTCTGTTAATACGATTGGCATTGAAAAAAAAATTTTAGGTATTTCCTAGAAATGTTGGGTTTCGCCCCAGACCTAATCTTAAGGGCTTTAAAATACCAATTCGGCCCATTACTTGTCCACCCAACGAAGTTGTCACGACTCGTTGGAGTAGGTATAACTGATCTGTTAAGAGGTCTAACATCCAAAGCGGAGTCTACCAGCGGAGTTTATAGTTGATGATTCGTTTAGAGCTCGGAGGCTGAGGTAGCTTAATGTTGGCAATGCATTTGAGAGATCTACGACAGAACAAGAGCCGCCGGACATGGAGCCAACTCTAGAATCGTTCCATCCGGCGCTTTCTCGGACTGGATCACATGTATTTTGACCTGCTCAAGGGTTATCAAACGGGGAGATCCTTAGCGGGCTCTCCAAGCAACCCCAGATCATATATCCCCTGTAAATGTGGAGTTTCCCCGTCCCAAGACCCAGGATAGTTCTTCAACTCCAAGATAAATTCTACATATAGCCACATATAGCCTAGGTTCATGCATTACATCAGTGCTATAATCCGGGGTCCTCCTCCACAACACGATATGCGCCTAGAGCTACCGATGAACGCCCGGAGCTATGAGGCTTAACGCTAGGTATAATACCGCTTCCCCAGAAAACTTCCTCCGAGTGGACAATTGTAGCGTAGGAGCGGGGCCGACAAGTTGGAAATGACCTCGGCGGTATATCATAGAGCAAAGCGACGTTAGCTGCAGATGAAGCAACAAGTTTCCTCCGCCGTCCCCATTCAAAATCTCGGTCCTTCTCACGTATATGCCGCGATACAGCCGGTATGAGCATCGAGTTGACGAGTATATATATCGGCAAACCAGCGTGCTATGAAGTCGACTACATGAGCTTTGACACATCCACAAGATCATCTTCAGTCCTCGCATTCTTAGCACCCTCAAGGCTCTACACCAGTTCAACTTTCCCAACACTTCAAGATGAAAGCGATCGCTGCGTTAGCCGGCTCCGGCCTCATCACCCTCGCTCACGGCCACGGGTATCTTACTAGCCCCGTAAGCCGCACGCGCCAAGGAGCGGAGGTACGTCTACTTGCCTTGATAAGTTTCGGGGTTCTAATGAAGCTGATTCACTGTTTTAATACATATAGTCTGGAGGGGATACTTGCCCAGAATGCACGATTCTCGAGCCGGTGACAGCTTGGCCGGATGTCGATGAGGCAAAGGTCGGCCGCTCAGGCCCTTGTGGGTACAACGCCCGCGTGAGCTTTGACTACAACCAGCCATCGGCGAACTGGGGAAACAAAGTCGTAGCCACGTACACTCCCGGCCAGGTCATCGACGTTGAGTGGTGCGTCGATCACAACGGTGATCACGGTGGGATGTTTGCCTACCGCATCTGCCAGGACCAGGCTATCGTCGACAAGTTCCTCGATGCTAGCTATCTCCCCACCGAAGAAGAGAAGCAGGCTGCTGAAGACTGCTTCGAGGCGGGTCTTCTCCCTTGCACTGATGTTGACGGCCAGGACTGCGGATACAACCCCGACTGCACCCAGGGCCAGGCGTGCTACCGAAACGACTGGTTCACGTGCAATGGATTCGACAACGGCGACCATACCAAGTGCCAGGGCGTCGATAATGCGGCGCTGAACTCGTGCTTCACGACCATCGCAGGGGGCTACACAGTCACCAAGAAGATCAAGATCCCAGACTTCGTGTCTAACCACACGCTGCTCTCGTTCAAGTGGAACTCATTCCAGACGCCTCAGGTATACCTATCGTGCGCGGACATCGCCATCGCCGACAGCGGCTCCGCATCGACAACGACTAGGCGATCCACAGCAACCAGTTCGTCCTCGGCCCCTGCAACCAGCACCGCCGCGTGTACCGCCACCACTAGTAATGTAGCACTGACATTCAACCAGGCCGTCGTAACCTCGTACGGGGAGACAATTAAGCTCGTGGGCTCCATCCCCGAGCTCGGCAATTGGAACGTCGCGGCTGCGCCGGCTCTGTCGGCCGCCAAGTACACAGCTTCCAACCCCTTGTGGACGCTCTCCCTGAGCCTCGCGCCGGGCCGCAAGTTCGAGTACAAGTTTGTTAAGGTGGCAAGCAACGGGGCTGCCACGTGGGAGAGCGACCCGAACCGCTCATACACAGTACCAAGTTCGTGCGGCTCGTCTGCGACCGCTGTCGAGGGAACTTGGCGCTAGATTCTGTATATTTTTATTCTTTATTATTGGATATATACATTTGGTACATACATACATACATACATGCATACATAGGTATGTTGATGAATTTGATGATCAGGGGCTTTAATTATTATAAAATCGAAAAGTCTTTCCTTTGCAGATGTTCTTCCTTGAGTGTGCTTTTTTTTCATGTGCTCATAATTACATATTCCATGTTATTTGAATCGTAAGAGTAGAAGAGTAGAATTTATTCATGTATCAGGGATCATAGTTCATCTCATTTCCTCTCGTCATGACCTATCCATCTTATCTTCCTCTCTTTCCTCTACGTATGATAGTTTGTGACTCGGGAGCGCCTGGCCAATGATCAGTTACTAGATTCAAATATCTCTCAGATCGTGGAAGATAATACATGATACTACCATTTACTTCTACAGGTAGCTACTATGATTTTCTATATTGCGAACGATTTATTATTACTACAGTTCGTCATCGCGTTTGTAATGGATCGGACTAGAACTCGTCGAATACGTCTTAATGACGGGAACGGCCGTCATTCATCATAATCCTTGACGCGATGATTGACACAAATGTGATTAATATCAATCAACTTGTTCGCGGCTCTTAAGCTATCGTCGTTACCATGGATCAATCTTGAAGATACTAAGCTTGATAATCGCGATACGTTGACGGTTGAAGCATTATTATCATGTTCCGACAATCACTTCGACTGGCACGGAAGAAGAACTTTGGAGCACGGCAACTATCTGTGCCGCCGACTCCTATAACCTTACTTCGTCCGTATTCTAACAATCAGACGACTCAAGACAATAGTTCCCCGAATGACCCAGCACAGACTCTCACCCAAGTAGACAGCATCTCGTCGGTGATAAAACAGGACCACCGGCAGATTGAGAAATATCACCACAAGATTCTCAATTCGAAGGATCATGATACTCAGCGGCGATACCAAAATGCCTTTGTGTGGGAGCTGACGAGGCACGCAATAGCCGAAGAGCTAGTTGTATATCCTTCAATGGAAACAGGCCTCAACAACGGTAAAGAGATAGCTGATAAAGATCGAGAAGAGCATCAAATCGTACGTGTAGCACATCCCTATATAAGTCATTCCAGTTACGTCGAGCAGTATGTACTAACAAATTCTCGCCGCACAGGCTAAAGAGCAGCTCTACAAGTTCCAGAACATGACCCCCGACGATAGTGATTTTATCCCAACTCTCGAGTCGCTGATGACTGATCTCAAAATTCATATCCAACAAGAGGAAGAACATGATCTCGTCAAATTGGAAGAGGCACTACGGCCGACAAGGTCGAGAGACCTTGCCCAGCAATTCGAGATGACGAAAGTATTCACACCAACACGTAGTCACCCGAGTGCGCCGAATAAGCCGCCATACGAGACTGCTGCTGGCCTCATGACAGCGCCACTAGACAAGCTTGGCGATATGTTTCGCGCATGGCCAGACGAGCCCGGGCCGAAACCAGCTTCTGGCGGAGCTGGGAGATGATTACGAGCGCGTAAGAACACACGGTTACGTCTGCTAGAACACCACGGTAACTTTCTAGTAGAGGTTAGCGATGAGTTTACTAAAAAGTGAATTATATTAGGTTTCATATACATGGATAAATATATTAGTATCGCATAACGTTCATCAAGTTCTATACAATCGATTAAATCCGAGCCTACCCATACATAACGTGCCATAGCTTAGATGAGGCAAGGAACGAGATTTGAGCAACGATACATGCATATGCATCACGTTAAAAATAATTTTCATTATCATTGGTCGTGCATCTCGTATTCAGTGTCTGAGGTCCTAGTGGAATACCAGAATCAATGATTCGATCGCGGCAATTTAGCCGATTCGACATCTGTGATGACAACGTCCGAGTATAAATCCTTCTACGCCGACTTTCGTAATAAGCTCGGTCTAGATCAGCCACTGTTACGCTATATGCTAACGTTACGCCATGGTAGCAAACCATAATTCAAGCAGGGAACTATATATAACCTTTGAGTAAACACGTTCTAATTAGAAGTTGACATACGCATCACACAGCTTTCATATACCAATTTCACATACAGATCTTACTACAAAATGAGAAACCTCAAGTTCTTCGCTCTTACGAGCCTCTTCACCCTCGGCCGCTCATCCGAGCAATATCAACAACCTAATGAAGATCTAAAACCATGGGAAGTAAGCAGACTATCTACATACTCTCCTTCAGGCCGTCCGGGAAGTAGCCCTCTCGCCCACCTATGGGCAACGATCGCAAATCCCAACTCCATTCCCGCGGGTTCAGGAGCCTCATTCGAACCGAGTAAGGTTAACTGCACAGTGGATTGGACATGGTATGTTGAAGAGCCATATGGGCGTACTGTCGAGTGCACGGCAGGAAACCAAACAATCGTTTCAAATTCAATCTCAAAGTGGACCATCGAGATTATCAAGTCAAGCAGCAACTACTCGTCGCCAACCGAGGACTTCGATGTCAAGTTCACGCTCACGGCCAATTTAACAGTGGACGGAGAGGATTATTACAAGGTCCTGGCCGGGACACAGCATTTCGCTATCGGAGAAAATATGAGAGGGACTTGCGGTGGCAGTGGTTTGGTATGTACATTTTTATCCTTTCATATATCTCCTCCTTAATGCATTATCAACTCAGGCGCTAACTTCGATGACTACTGCAGTGTTCCTGGCATCTCATGGAGGAAAGCAATCCGGTGTTAATTAAGCCTACCATTGTCGCCTCTTCCTAACCGTTTCGATAACCCTAATATCTGATCAGAAGATATAAAGGGGCATTATGAGGCCAAGACCTGACCAGGTTATATATGTTATTAAGAGCATCAATTTGAGGGTATTACTTGGATATTGGTCATACCCTATGGGTCTATCTTGACGTATGGAAACTTAAGAAAAGTTTATCTTATATAATTTCTCGTATTCTCTAACCATTCAACTTCAACACAATATTCAACACACTAACCAGCATCTACAATTATCCAAAACGTTATCACAGAGTAGCCTTCTCGTCAGGCAGAGGCACCACAGGCAGACCCCAAATAATGCGAGGTCCGGCATCCTCACCACTCCAGGGTTCGTCAAAAGCAATACTTGACCATTCCGCTGCCTTCGATCCTCTTTCAATCATTTCGTCTTGATAATCCCCAAGCACCCTTGTAATTTCATCGGTGTTGTTTGTCTGTAATCGAGTTAAGATTTTCCCAAGCTTGAGCGCATCAAGCAAGGCGTGGAACCCTCCTTCACCTCGAACTGCTCTTGCACGTTAGTCTCTTCTTTAAGCCGCTAGGTTCATCATAGCCACTTACATGAGGGCATACAATGCGCAGCATCGCCAAGTAGCGTAACCCTTCCCTTAGGCAATAACTCCGGGTCCATGGTCAACGTGTAGATGTGCAAGGGCGGGTTCTTCATTCCTTGAGGTCCCGTTTTCTCTACGATAGATCTGAACTTGGCCGGCAGATGCTTTGTTTTCTCCAACGCTGTCTCGTATAACTTCTCACTGCTGGCTGAGTACGTCCAGAAATCCTTCTTAGTTGCTTCATCGTCGCGCCAAAACAAATTAAAGAAATATTTGCCGGATTTCCCATCAGGATAGGCCTCGCTTAGGCCAACGAAGAGGAACGAAGGAGCTTCATCAGTCAAACTCGCATCGACTATATAACAGGAACATCCTATCTGGAGTTGTTCCTCCATATCGCGGCCGCTTAGGATGATCTCTCCGTTTATTACCCCTTGGCGTGGTTTCCTGATGACATCCTGCCCGCCTAGGAGGTATTTCCTAGCTAAAGATCAGTCAACACGCAGTCCTATTTCTACCCAGAGTACACCAAATACTTACTAGGACTATAAGGGCCATCCGCTCCAATAAGGATGTCGCCAGTGGCCGAAGTCCCGTCTTCGAAGTATACAGTTACGGAATTATCATGTTCTTCAATGCGAACGGCATGCTTGCCATATTGGATCGGCATGTTCGTTGCTAACCACTTCCGAAGTCGAGCACGGTTCGCACGAATAAATTTCCCACTGCCATCGTCACGGACTCCAAGCTTTCTAGTGCGGTCATGTCTATACCAGGCGCACTCATAGTTGTATTTCAGGGGCAGCAAATGGTTTACGAAATCGCGTGATGGCATATCATCGGGGATAGACGTATCGAGCTCTTCGAGAATACTTGCTAATTATTAGCTCCCACGCTTCTCTATCTCATTAAGGATCACTCACGTGTGGAGGCCAATCGCCCACCCCTGAACTCGAATATTGTCACTACGATCTCGCTCAAAAATCTCAAAAGAGACCTTATTCTTACGCAGTGTCTGGCCGAGAAGCAAGCCTCCCAGGCCACCGCCCACGATTAAAATATGAGGAGTCCCTTTCGCCATTCTCGTCGGTCCGGTATATAGAGGTTTAAGATATTGGTACAAAGAACAGTCGCCCTTACTATCCAACTAAACCATCCTCAACGGTGCGCCGCTTCGGTATCAACTTTATATACATGTTTTAGCCTTAGGAGATTAACCATAGTTAAAACTCAAGGCTCGCTCGGACTAGAGATCAGCGAAACCTAAGGGGGGCGCTCGGCTCGGTTATACACCCGGGTCCGAATACATGCCCATACGTTTACTGTACCCGTAAGGAAATAACACCGGAGCGAAGACATTTAATCATATCAATATATTCCACTGCTACCCAGAAAATAGGATATATGACGACATGGTGTTCATTCAGGGTTATCAAGGGGAAGCCATAATAGAGTATTCGAAAGTTTCACACCCAATCGATTCACAAACCTGTGTAGTACTAATAATTCCCGTACATATATTCATCCAGTTGCAGAAGTTACACGGTACAACCTTAACTACATATAGAGGCAATTCTACTAAATCCTGTTGTCTTAACCAAGGTAATGTCTTACTTAGGTTCCGGTTAAGGGTTAATAAGAGCATTCAAGGCGTTAATGCAAAACTCCTTCGCCGAAACCAACATGTTCTAATCACAATATCAACCAGGAAGCGAATTCCACGACGCCCCCGGATCCGAATTTGACGAATTAAACCCGTACCTTTTCCACTGTGTTACATCACGGGAGCGGCCGCATCCTCCCGTTCCCTAAGAACTTTATTAAAGCATAGCGTTTGTCAATAGACATCCCCGCATAGAATCCGAGTTAAACATTCTAACTATAGTATATTCAAGTTTACCAATTAAAGCCGCAGGGTGCAAGAAGTCTTTAGGATATTCGAATAATCGAGCTTCTGTGCCTCCTTAAGGGTGCTTCCTAAACTATGAGCTCGTTGTATCACATTAGGATATTTAATCTCGCATGTGCTGATGTAAAACATATGATCAATTTCGGGCCATGGGAGAAAATATTGCAGTGTATCTTACAGCTACGGGGTTTAAAGTTACATTCGACTGTCGGCTCCGAGGTTCACACCTCGGTCAAGCCATCTATACACTAGTAGCCTAATTACCTTAGGTACCTATTTATGGATCATCACCGCCCTTTTCTTCACGACAGTTATATGGTTACCCTTCTTCTATATAATTAGTGGCGCCCGGAAGGTAATGATAATTCACTTATTGGCTGATATTTCATGCTTTCTTTCTGAGATTAGGGAAAGGTTGAGACAGTCATACGTCATGAATAAGCTGAGACATAGCAAAAGCACTACGCTGCCCATCCAACTCAGCGCCACTGACTTACTCAACTTTTTCCAAATTCCAATAGTTACCCAGCTAGCTTGATGTACGTCTCGGTGGGTTCCGCCACTTACTTCAGGGTCCCTACAGAAGTTCCGAAATCTCGGAAACCATACAGGTTATAAAAGCTGAGCTATAATTAGCCGTACGTAGTTACCTTCGTATGGCTTAGATGTTGTCACTAAGAGAGTAAAAAGCAAAAGGTACCTCTCAAGTGTCAAAAGAGAGAACTTTAGTCATCCTCGTAATATCACTTCTCCCCTCTTCAACGTTATATTCTATAGACCATCGCCACAGTCCGGAGCGACGTAGCTTAGATTGGCTCTCCAAAGAAATATCACCACGGCGCCACAATATACTAGAGTATATCTCTATTACCAGCCGTAAATTTTGGATTTAAATCGCTCTACTCGTTCTGTTCCGTAACACTAACTTCTCGACTGTAAGTAGAATCTCGATATAGATTAGACCATAATAAGCGAGCATCGTCCGTATATTCAAAAATACCTTGCATAAGACCTTAAAAAGAAAATCAAGGCAATGGCTAATAGCCCAATAGTACGGACAGTCTCAACTCCATCGACACGTGTTGGTTGTCTCAAACCCTATCGACTTGGCAAACCTTAGCCTGCTTGGCTCTCGAAAATAGTCAAGACACGCGACTAGGCCAACTTACAGTGATAATTATGAAGGTAGACAATATTCCCGAGGCATATAATGGAAATGGAGGCGTCTCTGTCTCTGTAAGACAATATTAGCAATTGCCTTAATCTTAACCTATCCGTTCATGAAATGGTGTATGCATGCCTTACGTATATCATCATTACATAATAATAAACAAAAACAGTATTCTTCTCCTAACAAAGCCTGTTCTGAAATAATTCGATTTCAAGCTCCAAAATTAAATCGTTCAATCGAGCCTTTACTTTCAACCGAGCCGTCGACTCCCTTCACCCGGCCGGGCTGGTCTACGTAAACTTAGAGCCATATTCCACGGAAAATTATGCCCGTGGTTTCCTAAAGCGAGTAGACCTCTTGATCAACGACTCTATTATCTTCACGATACCTAGGATACCAAGGACAGCACACCGAATACGGCGGGTTGGGCCGTTCAATGCCAAGAGGGATTCACCCCTCCGGTAAAATTCCACGATGGCCTTAGTCGCGGTCTAGAAGTCGTGGCACACCCCGCAACAAGTCCAAATAGCTTAGCAATGCGGCTCCATGTGAAGAATATGGAATGGCTCTCACCTGGTTCCAGTGCTCTGGGCTATGTATTTTCCCGGGTCTTGGATGCCGGATGCCTGCTTAGACGTAGCATCGTGAATTTAACCTACGCGCTCAATATGCGGTTACTAAAACTTCCAGGGCGTATACAGCATCAGGGTTATTCGAGTAAAGTTTGTATCAAATGGGATCGTCAGGTACGGGATCCAGATGGTCCTGGTACCTCCAAGGCGATTAGCAGCGGGAGGACGAGAGTATAAAGGCAGCGCACGTCGCAGTGCTATTAACCACTCTAGTGTCCAGGCAGCTTAAGGTTGAAGCAATCAATTTCTAAGCTTTCAGCATCATGGTCTCGTTCAAGTCCCTAATCGTCGCGTGGGCTTCCCTTACAGGTGTGGTTTCCGCCTCGCCGCTTAATATTACGGACTCTGGTATCCTCGAGAAGCGCCAGTCCACTCCCAGTGCCACAGGCCGTCACAATGGCTATTACTTCTCGTGGTGGACCGACGGCGGTTCTCAGGTTACATACACCAATGAAGCAGGTGGCAAATACAGCGTGAAGTGGGGTACGTATATGACATGTTCATCTAGCCACTATCTTCATTATTACCTTTCGAGGTACCATAAGCCAACTTAGGGGGGGTATTTGCAGCTTCATTTATGGATCTATGGGTCTCGATATATGATGGACACTTACTAACAAAAGGTTGTTATAGGTGGAGGCGGTGGTAACTTCGTCGGTGGTAAGGGATGGAATCCAGGTGGCTCAAAGTAAGGCATGAATCTGTCCTCGCGCCCCTCTTTCAATATAAAGGGGTGGTTTTATTCTATATGGCTTACCTTCTCTAAACTATAGGGAGATCAAGTACTCTGGTTCATACCAGCCAAATGGCAATAGTGTAAGTACTTTCTAACGACAATACATCTGCTCCGAGGAGTTGATATTAACCCCATATGAAGTACCTTGCTGTCTACGGCTGGACTCAGAACCCGCTCGTCGAGTACTACGTCGTTGAAAACTTTGGCACATACAACCCGGCTTCAAACGCGCAGAAAAAGGGGTCGGTCACTACCGATGGTGGCACTTACGATATCTACGTTAGCACACGAGTAAGCTGAAGTTATTACACAACTTCAAACAATAAATCTTAATATTTCCATAGACAAACCAGCCGAGTATTGAAGGTACACGAACCTTCCAGCAGTATTGGTCTATCGTAAGTGGCTTCTCTATCCCCCCTTTTCCAAGCTCGCCTCTAGAGAACCAGTTTTTCGCACTTATTTATAAAGATATGCTGATGTAAATTTTCCAGCGAACGCAAAAGCGGACAGGAGGTACTGTGACCACAGGCAACCATTTCGCGGCATGGGAAAAGGCTGGCTTGAAGCTCGGCACGCATAATTACATGATTGTCGCTACGGAAGGCTACTTCAGCAGCGGGTCAGCTACTATCAACGTCGAGACTCCCGCGTAATTCACTCATGACTTAGCTATCATATCTTCTCTTTCCACTAGAGAATATGACACTTAAGGGGGTAAAGACTATTTGCAGTGTGTGAGTGAGGTATAGTCCGATATGCTCCCAACGGTAGTAAGGTAGAAACGCAGTCAGTACTTCAACTATTATTATAGTCTATAGTATATCCACCTAGGTTACCTAAGATAATCATACCGTTTATCTTATGGTATTCTCCGTGACCAAATCGCTCAATACTAAGTAAGAGAAACTAAGTTGCTGTTTAACATATCGTACTGTTATATTTATTCAAAACCCCCGCATTTTTGCTTCATCCAGATGACAAGCAGAGTAAACATGGAAATGAACGGATTATGAAGTATCCTATGTCTATTTTATTGTTTTATCCCATGTCTGAGTTAGTAGCCGTATAATTTTACTTGGTAGTATAATGTATTCAAAGTCATTTGCCTATCTACCTACCTAATTAAGGCTTTACTATTGATAGCCCACGACAACGACGTCTTCGGAATCTGATAAGTCGAGCCTATAGCCTAGGAACTAGTTTATCTGATTAACCGGCGAAGTTAGAGTCCCTATACGTCAAATATGAGCTACATGGTAGTTTAATCTAAAAGAGAGTTGAGAGGAGGATGCAGGCTGACAAGCTTCGAAAAAAGCAATGAAGATTACCTTGCATGGCTTTCACTCTCAAGCTATTTGCCGTTTGTAAACTTACTTTAGGATCATTGGCTAGCATTGAATTTGCTAGTAACCTCGGTCGAGTGATGGTTCTGGTTCTACATATAGAATTGTCACGAGGTGGAACCAAACAGCACGGAATCAACCTCGTTGTTCCGCAAGGAACTCTAGCTATCTAAGAGGTTCTATGTCTATACATACTAAACCTGTTCTTTATTCTAGATGGAACATCTAGAATCCTGACAAGAATGACCGTAGAAACGAGTCAGTTGTACCACTACGAGAAGCGTCTATAATCAAAATGCTTACCCCTGAATTTTTGAACCGGGTTATTACAAGGAGTAGAATGGATAGAAAAACGTCGTTATAACAGGATAAAAAACATTTCCCTAAAAGCTTATGGTCTGCGGTATAATACACAATGGACAATATCCTATTTGAAGCCGTGTAATTTTGGCCCAATGTTATTTAGACTTGGCTACAGAAGATAACCTGGCAAACATACATGAGGAGAGCGCCTATTTCGAGATAGTTAAGATTAGATGTTAGGCAACTTGGACAATGGAGTTAATAATATGGTAAATACTATGGTACACCTAGAAACGATCACTATGATGCTAAATAATTATATTCCATTAACAAAACCGTAATATTCAATGAAGATACTCAAATTTTTATGTTAGAGCACCATCTAAAGATACTTCTTTGCTATGACTACATCACGGCTAAAATGATCACTCATAATATCTTAAATGACTTGATATCAAATCGTACGGCGCAGTGTTGACACGTTTGAAATTATTATAGCCTTCATTATGTGTCATGGTTCCCTCATCTGCCGACTAGAAATGGTAACTTTGAACCCGAGTCCCTTTGAATGATGTTGATGAATCCTGAACCCACCCGTATTCGTATGTAGGCGACACTAGTGTGTAATAAGCAAAGATTGAGCGAGGAGTGAAATTCCTCATATGAGCAGAAGCAATAAGTTGAATGTATTGGGCATGTCTCACTCAAAGAAGGATTGTGTCTGCATATGACAGCAATCACTATACATATCCGCGCTATGAGGGTAGCATCCCGAGCGAGGCGTATGAGAAATTACCGGTTTACGCGTTAGTAAAAGCCGGAGGTACTATCAGGCGAAACCGCACCAGGCGGTGTCGGCGTCCGCTATTGAATCCTATCCGGCCTAGTAACAAGACCTAGACGGACGGAGATATTCAACCCGAAATCCCATCTTCAAGTACCTTTCACTTTCAGGGGGAGAAAGGCTGGGATGATCTTTCCTATCTTGTATAGTTCGCCGTCAAATTAGCTACGCGTATATTGTTTGGTTCTTTTGGGACGATATGTTTGTGCTTCCCGTAAGAATCTAGTCTATCCGGTTCGAGCTACTTTCCGGTCCCAATCCCTTATCGTACCTATCCTCGAGAAATGATTGACATTACCACGCGAAAAGTGTGTGTGATGATGGCGGGTTTGAAAACGCCCTAATGTACGTGCTCGTTTCGAATTAGTCATCTCTGTCGACTCGGATGAGCCGTTGAGATGCCGGGGATGTTTCAGCCATTCCTTCTACATATCTCAACATCCCGCGTGAGGCTCCCTCCTTTCTGCAAGGCGGAGCTATACGTTTTATGGATTTTCTGGTCTGATTTTCTGATATGTATGTATGGCAATGTTCAGACCGGTGTTGGCTGATATATATTTTTTCATATATCACTTATCCTACGCATATGCGAGTGTGTTTCTTTTCTTTTACATAGGCGGTTCAAATAACCGGTCAAGATGTGGACAGGATTCTTAGTCAGGTTGATCTTCTCTACATATATAACGACAAAGCTTAGTGCTCCAGCTAATCGACATTATGATATAAAACCTGAAAAAGCTTAACCATTTTAAAACTAGTGTATTTGGATGGCCACGCATACATAGTGGTTTGGGTACCCTACATATCTGATTGTTAGTTTGGGCTACTATTTTTTTTTATCGTATATACATAATATAGAGGTCAAGCTCGAGGTTCCCCCACAACGGGAAACATGCCTGTTCAACCCCCAATCTGACAAGAGGGCTTGCTTGGGTTCCCCCTTGTGTGTGCGTGCTCGTTCCCTTGCCCATGCACCGAACCCCAAAATGTCCCCAAGACCTACTATCCCCTGGCAGGCCGCTGAACAAGGGCATTAGGAACGACACTGGTGGGCGCCCCAGCTCCACGGTTCACCTCTGTCGCATCCCTGAGGTGTCGCACAAACCATAGGCAATCGGGCTTATCCCTTGCTCACACTCGCAGACTCGTACAAAGATCCCCTTTTATTATTCCGCTACACGTTGCGACGGTAGACATAGATGCGCCATGCGAAGCACGGCATTTTTACGGGCAAGGATGTAGTGGATGGAGGCAGGGGAAATGACGGGGTGGGCATGAAAGTGGACTTTTGGATATGAGCTAGGTAGTAGTATATAATAGTAGTGTATATCAATTGCGTGTGCGTAGGCTATTGCAAATGTCCTTTCAGGTACTTACGCATTGCGTGGACCACGCTACTGTATGATTTGTACATCCGGTCTGCAATGGTACGGAATGGGGAAATACGACGGATTGGTCGAGATCGAACTAACTTCTTAACGCAAGGCGAAATGAAGAAGGGGAAAAGCCGCAAACATTAGTCGTAGGATTGCGGAGATGAGCGAAGAGAAGGTCTAAGAAGAGTATTACAATACGGATGTCCCTTTCAAAAGTTTTTACCATAGGGAACCCCTGTCAAGATCGTCGCCAGCTGTTTGATACTTGGCCAACAACTGTCGGGTGATTTAAAGATGTATACATTATTATCCCTAAGGTTTACTACTAGGTTTTACAGCCAAATATAAATCTAAAATAAAATAAAAAACTATTATATTAGAAGTAAGTCTTTTATATTTATAATTTACATTTTTGGAGAATTTTAGAATCTAGTATAAGAAAGCTATATCCTATTGAAATAGTAGAGTAAAATAAGATACACATATCAAAAAGGTGAGCAGTTGTTGCCAAGCTTGGTCAAAGCTTGCCGGGGGTGACAAGGGTCTTCCTATGGTAAAAACTTTTTAAAGGGACATCCGTACATACTATGTATCTTACCTATACTACGCTTGCACTTATCTGCAATAAAAGTAGCCTAGCCGAGCTCGCTACCAGATATGGATATACAGAGGAAGGGAAATTCCGCTCGGTTTCACTTCACAAGTACCTACTATAGATTGTCATCGGTGAGTTCTGACGACGCTACTATACATCTTGCACTGTATAATATTAACTAATGTAAACAGTATACTATGAGAACTAGCTTATTTTATAGGACAGCATTGAACAATTTTTGGACAAGGTATAATAGTAGCTACGCACGGGAGACATGGTATATCTGCAGGAACACCGGTCCCGGCTGGGTCCCCATCGAATTTTCATTTTACCTTAGCATGGACACTTGCTCATCTTCCCTTTTCAAGTCCTACATACAAAGACGCGTCTGCTATAGTGACCCTGTCCCATGTCACAATAGAGAGGCAGCCTTCTCGAACAATGGACCTCTAGTCGCGGTAAGGCCTGCAAGCTCGCGGCAAAGCAGAAGCAGGTGAAGTAATAGTAATGCGGTCAACGCGCCCATGCAAGCGCGCGGCAGAACTCTGACAGCGTATTTCATATTTGGTCAACGCGGTGACTACATGTTAGGGCTATAATAGATGTAACGTATTTGGAAGTAGCCTCAAGTAATAGATAACTACATGATTTATAAGGAGGAATTGACCTTTTCTACCTGTTATGCATAGATAGCGTACTGAAAGCCTTTAGAGATAGAGAAATAGCAATACGCGTCAAGTTTACGCGAACGAACGATCAAACTATGATAATACGATGGTGTAGTATCGGAAAGCCGAAGTATAGTTATGGAACGTTAATGGAAACATGGAATGTCACAAGACCGTAGAGAGTCGGCTATTTAATGCACTAAAACGCAGGACCGCGGCACAGTGAGCAACGGCTTACCTGAATAACTACTGCACAGGGAAAAAGTTGCATAGATAGTACGTATAGAGTACGTATGTCATGCGCCTGCAAGGGTCAAGTGGAATGGCACCGTAGCATTCGCATTACATCCTATGGCAAACGAAACAGGGAATGAAAAGATTTGCCCCCTTGTTTGCCTGCAAGGTCCAGGGGGGAGGGGTGTGAAAGTAAAGGTAGTTTGAAATACATATTTGTCCGCTTACACGGGCGAGAGTCTTCTCCATCAAGGGCGAATCGGACGAGAAAGGCGATCTGGATTTACAGGATTACCTATGTACAATAGCGTATATATTAAGATGATTGATAATGATAGGCGATAAACGCATATCTCCTTCAATCTATGAGCGTAGATCACGTCCTGATATTATGGATGTAGATATACAGATATGCGAATGGGTTGTACTGTATATCTTAGGTAATAAAGGGGAGGTAGTTTTCGAATATATGTACATTTACTTATTACTACTTAGGTACCTAAGATACCTAATTATATAAGATTAAATATAAAAAATTGGCTACTAAACATTATATGGTAGTATGTACGATTAAGAAATGAATCAACTTATTAGTCAATGCGGTTTAGCTACTGCGGTAAAAATCAGTGTAGGTAGGTACCTATGACGAGAACCTTTACATAGCATTGGCCAGAAGGTGGTGTGAGCATCTCGTTCGTCAATGGGCAGATGGTCGAAAGAACAAGGGCGGTAAGAAAGCGAGGACCTCATTGTGGCTACTATTGGGATTGAATGCCTTTTGCCCGTGCTTGGTAAAGAGCATGAACATGTTCAACCAAAGTATAGAAAAGTCCGGTTCGGATTTAAAGAGCTATATGTACATAAGCATACAGTAATAGAATTGCCTTATAGATGTGGTAAGAGACTTATATTAGTCATTAAGTTACGTGGGAGCTCGGTGAGACACCGAGGTGAGGTAACTTCACGACATAAGATATACATAGATGATACTCAAGTACCAATCTTCTATATACCTCATATTCTTTTTAAAGATAGAGAGCTTTTGGCCTTTAAAGTATGTATATCATGGTATTACTTAAATTTGTTTACTTGATAACTGGACCAGTTACTATTATACCTACTAGCAGTTTAAGGCTCCTCGAAAGGTTGTTTGACATTTTGAAACAGAAGGTTAAAGTGGCCGTTCTGACTTAACGTATCTTTTATGAGTCAACTTTTAGAGATACTAGTTATTCGATAGTATTTGGAAGGCGAGAAACCGAGCTTGGCAATGTCGTAGGCGAGCTGACCACTGGCGATCATGAACACCTTATGCATAGTTAACAAATTTTTTTTTACTAGTAATAAGATGTATCTCCTTAATACGGTGTTGCATCGCTAATGGCTCTCGGTGGTCAATGTGCTTTCTAAGATGAGGAATACTTTATAAGGCATATTAATTTTGGACTTCATACACTACTTGCTCTTCGAGCCAATCCCGGTCTGTCCATTCTTAGACAAGGGAAAAGTTTGATTTGCGGATTTTGTAAATAAACTATTACGAAGGATTCGGTGCCCTGTTTGGTAGTTAGGTACTAGGACGAGTTTACATTAAGCGGCCGGTAATTAAAGAGATCACCCTCCAGCCCTTAACTAAATAGGTTAGTTATATGAGATGTGATGAGGTATTTTGGTATGCTTCTCGCAGGGTCCCTTTGATATAATCTAAGAGACTGCTTCGTGACTCTTAATACGACTGGCTGTTGTAACAACGTTGAAACTACCAATTAGATATTCACTAATATGGAAGCTTTTTTTTTCCGCAGCTATGTCATTAAAATTACAACTTACTCCAAAGGAGCAGGAACGCTACCTTAAGTTGTGTTTAAATATTAAACTTTCTCAAAATAAAGGATTATCTATTTTAACTAGAGCAACCAGGTGCTATAGTGGATTTCACCATTTAGTCGGCATGAAAAAAAGAAATAACGACTATACCACGTGTTGCGTTCCCGATGTTAAAGAGTACCTAAAGCATATTAGCTATGTAAAATATGAAGCTATGAGTTGAAGCATATTTTTACTAGTTTGTCTGAGCATGATAGGTCTAGTCCAAGGGGGAAAGGTGGAGTATTCTTACTCCTGGTATTTAGGGCTGTATGGGTAGGGAACCCCCGGCCGAGACTTGTCAGATATTGTCGTGACTCCCGAGACTTAAAAAACAAGGGGCACTTAGTAAAAAGAGGCAAAAATAGAAAGCTGGATAGAGAGATAAAAAGGTTAATGCTATAAAAAGTCGACATATCCTCGTATACTTTGCGATTGAAGCCCCAAAGTTAACATAAAGTAGTGTAATATGGGTAGATGAGTTTGGGTTAGTAAAAACGTATCTATTTCCTCGAACTTGCGCCGCATAAATATACGATATATTGGACTCGTAAATGTTGTTGTAAAGAACAAACAAGGGTTATGAGAGAAAGTGTATCTTATACTTCGGTATTTTGCTAGTTATTATATATTTGATTTAAGGCTTGTTTACTTTACCGGTTTTTTGGTTTTAAAGACTAGATGGGAAACTACTTAATAGCTATTATGTATAACTAAAGCATTTTGATGTTTATGAAAGCTTAGGTACTTTATTAGATGTTACGCGTTTGGTGATAAAAAGCCTTTGAAGTAACTAGATGTTTCCGAACATAAAGCGTTTAATTAATACAAGCAATTTGGTTACGCCATATCTGGTAGTAGAACACGTTAATAGCCACTTAATAAATACAATTGTTTTAATTCGAGTCTTGTAATTATTACTGCTTAACGTTTGGTACTTGACATAGTATGCTTTGATATATATAAATTATTTACTTAAAAATATACTAGCTTGCTTGGATAAACTGGCTTACAATATAATAGTTCATTTGCTATAAACGAACTCCGAGTAGATATAACAAAGTTTGCTCAAGATTTAACATGATCAACTCTTATTATTTACTGACGGTCTTTTTAAGCTAACATATTGACCTAAGTGGACCGTGAATTTGTAAAACATACACCCTCTCAGTTACTATCCGGGGCTACCCATTCATGCCATGCTTAGATTTAATTGGCTATCCACACTGTACAAAAGTACATATTACGCAGTACATCTTCATATCCCTGTTCAAACTCGGGTGCAATAAAATTATACGTTAGGTTAGGTAGTTGTTGACATGTGATAGGGGCGTCATTAAAACCGGTTTAATATGTATATGTTTGTCTATTAGATATGTACTAGATACGAAAGCTTATGACCATAATTTTCCATATTGTAATATTGTAACTGGCTTTCTAAGATATTCTGCTCGTACAAGGTGGCTATAGGTTCTTGGTATTGAATGATATATAACTAATTGAAGTAGCCTTTACCTATGTACGATTGAGCACAGTGTTAGTCTAATTTACCACGTGGGCCATCAACGCGAAGGTGGGCGCATCCTTGTGAATAAAAAGGTACAGGCTTTACATTTTATCGGGCGGGCGTGAATGAAGGCCTTAGGGAATCAGGGAAATATATTTTTTTTGGAGGGGGGGATCGCAGGACGGTGTGTGATGAGATCCGTCGACTGGGCACCGCTGTAGGCTGCATATTTGGGTGGCCTTGTCCTTCCCAAGAGGTTATTACAATACCAATGCATCGAGACATCCTCGTAGTTGAGGAGCGGCAAAATTCTCCGAGTTGACCAGGCTGCCTGATGCTCTCAAAGCTAGCGGGGATCAATCATCAATAGCGTGTCGAAGCTCAGAGGCGCCCACTCACCTCTTTTAACATTGGCCACGGGGTCCTGTATTGATCGATTCCACCATCCAGGGGACTTGGTATCTAACAATCTGGGGATTTTATTTTGGGCGTAGAAACGAGATCTGCCGGTCAAGGATTGATGCAGGCCTTACATCATGCAGCTCATCAAACTGCAATACATATGCAGAACGCGACCAAACTCTATGTTTATACAATAGCTAAATACTTTTACCGTCATTTACAACTTAAGATTGTCAAGTTAATTGAACAAATTGTAACGTAAGATACAAAGGAAGGACATTAGTTACATAGCAAGCACATGTGCCTAAGACAATAGTGGGTTTAGGGGGAGGGGAACGAGGCAAAAAAAAAGACATGTGAAATACATACCTATCTACCATGGTATGGAATTATTTCCGTGACGACAACATGAGCTGGCATCTTGAACACTATGCAGTTCACGTGATACCTTGGGCTAATGCATACATACATGCACATGAATGCACATACGTAGTAGTGATTCTCGCGGTTGAATTTGGGGTCGCCTTTGACTGCATAATGTACTGAGTACAATGCTCGGCTTATTGCAAGATGTATGTGGTATTACTGATCATTGATCGGCCCTATTTAACTATGCTTATCTTATGCATAATATAAAATGTCATTTCCGAAGCTACGCGATAGTTGCCAGAACTATCTCTATCCTGCTAATGTCTCCCTTCATATTGTATGGTGTCTCAGACATAAGCACGCTGTCAATGAAGATTCGTATGATGCGTAATTATGCCGATCCTGATCGAATTGGGAAGTTATTCATCAGCATTTAGCCCGGGTGTAATACGAGTTGCGTGTTTTACAAACTAAAATATCTAATAATAATATACTTCACACGAATCTAGACTTGCCCGAGAGATATGTCATTTATTTAGCTACCTACATCGGAGTAATCCGTAGAAATGGTCTTCTCAATACTGGATGGTTAGAAACTTTATATTGAGCCAGCAACATCGTGTCGCGAGCCAGAAAAATGATGTTGACATTGACCAGATACGATAGAAGTGGCACGATACTTGTGTACACGCTAAACTACTGTTCATTTCGACGATTTTCTTTTCTTTCTTAATCAGCTTTAGACTTGTTTCATAATATCAAGGCAAGCTGCAGAGAGGGGGATTCTACCGATAGACCTGATCTCAAAATTCTCAACGGCCCGCGAACTGAATAGGATAGCGTCACTTCTTATTCCGTCCCGCTTTAGGTAGGTAGAGAATGAGGAAAGGTGCCCTTTTCTAATTACCTCATGAGCTGTCCTAATTTCGCTCGTAATACGTACCTAACGTATAGCATTTCCCGATCCGCTCTGTTGGTAACGAACTCGTTCTAGCATACCGGTGCTGCAGTCAGTGTCCACTACGTAGTAACAGTAACATAAAGCAAAGGTAACCTACCTTTCAACCCCATCGTCTGGGGTCTCTTCAGGGGAAAAAGAATACCCACTTGTCCTGTCAGTTCTCGTTATCCCGAGTCCCGTCCTCGATCTCGACGCTACCGTACATGGCCAAGACAAGCCAACCCCTGTTAAGCGGCAGGTACACCGTATTGCTATAACTGGAATGGATTATAAAACCTGTCGATTTTGGTATCTACTCTAAGTCATACGCTACCTATAGAAGAGACTAAAGCTCGTGCTATAGTGTATGCACTAGTCGGGCCTATGGCTACCTTGTGATGCTGTAGTAGTATATTATCGTATTAGTCCGAATACCTAATAATATTACTAATTAAAGGTGGATATAGATGAAAATGATTATATAAATGTTGTACGTGAATATGTAAGTTACATTAGGTAGGTATGACTATTGGATGTACCTAATTACTACCTCAATATTAAGTACATAATTTGCTTTAGGGAAGGTACAGGTATGCTGTCATATGTAGGCGATATATAAATGTTGAAAGGCAAGAGCTTGGGGATAGGCAGGGGCAACGTCCAATTATGGAATAGGTATTCTGAGAATGGAATTTCATATCTTAGGTAGGAGCTACTCGTGAGTTACAGGCACCTGCAGTAGTTTGTATCGTAGTGTATTAATTATCAGTCATTTTACAAGGGACATCATCTCCACAAACTCTTCGTCCCGAAAACTAACCCCCTGTTAACACACCTTCTAATTGTAAGCGGCCATTTTCCTGCTTCGTTTAGGGTGTATTTGACCCTTGCTTCTGCATAGAAGCCGACTCTAATAGAGGACCCTAGGTTTCTTGAATCTCACAGCATACGTGCGGTACGTACTACCATCCTGAACTGCCAAATCCCTGGTAAATCCAAGGAGCTTAAGCTTGAGACTGCAACTAAACTCGGACGGCTTCAACGGCTATCCTAAAAGAGATACCCTGTCGCTCAAACCTCTCCCGTTCCTGTCACTACCTTGCTACCTCCTACGTATATAGTTCCTAACGATCCTACTATAGTACATACATCGAGACTTAATTATATACCCAGGTGGGTATGTATGCCTCCGCTATGAAATTCTGGTTGGTGGTCGGCTGCTAATACACTTTTAGATGATCATCCTGAAATTATTAAAGTGGACCAACTCGATATGTTTGCGGTCAGTTTCGAGCAATTTATAGGTATACCGCCGTAACCGTTAGGTGTTAAATCCGATTTGATTGGCTATTCCACCCATATTGTAAGTAACCGGTTGTCTTTATTTTAAGCTTGAAATACTCCCGGCGTCGCACACTACCACTTGTTTCAAGGGGTGCACCTCACTACGAAATATGGCGTCCAAATTTATATGGAGTTGCCATTCGCAGCGCACAACCCAAGTGGGACGAACCATGTGTGCTTGAGTATCGGTTCTTATTCTCATTATGGAATCACGGCGAATATCCTTTCCGTCTATCGGATCTGAAATGGAGCTATGGGCTATGTGAGACCTCTGTTACGAGCGGACGGATCGTGGCCTACCCTAAAGTGGATTCACGTGGGGGAATCGGATAGTCATGAGGTGTTCTGTCATGTTAAGACCAAACATTCGTATGTACTGGTTGTCATTCCTCTTTATATGCGCATACTACGTATATGCAGTTCCAAGTGGAATTGATATTACTCGCTCGAGCACATAGGCTCATAAGACACATTCCAACTATTCTTAAAAATATGAAGGGCGGAGAATAAGAGGTTTCAACAATGACCTCGTCGCTTATATAAGATTATAAGTCGAGGTCAATTTCTGTTTTGTTTGATTATTAGATCTTTTTGTGGTCCAGATCCCTGGGAGATGCGATTTCTAAACATCGGCGGGTGCGCCGCCTAGACGCGTCCGCTGCAGCGCCTCTCACGCGCCCCTGACCTTGAAGCTCGTCCCAAATAACCACGGGATACCCTGCAAATGCGAGTGTCCTGCATGGGAAATACAAAGATTGCGTCAAGGCTTCTAAAGTGTATCTGACTAGATCTCCTAGATCTTTCACGACCTATGAAGCCAAACTCGAAATTTTCTATTCATACTAGTTATCTGGTTTCTTAATATTACTCCCTTCATAATACTTATTTTTTCACCTCCTTTTTTATTATTTATTATTATTATTTTTCTCCCTCTACCTCTCACAATTGTGCGACACTGGTTTCAAGCCTCCTATCCGTTGTGTGCTTTATTTTCGCGCGCGTGGATTCAGCCGTCGATCTGAATCAGGGTTTTTCGGAACTATTGTACCCCTGCTGGTTCCCGCTCTTGATAATCCCTGAGGGTTCTCCCATCATCATCCTAGGAAGATTACAAGGCGACCATAAGAAATACCATGTTGCATAAGCTGCTCCAGCAGTCAAGATCTTTGCCTGTGCTATAACTTTTATTCCTCGTGTTGATGATTAACTCCTATTTACGTAGGTAGTTTACTACTATCATTAAATTACAAACCACGAATAGTACTCTCACGCGGCGAGTACGTGCTAGTTTATCTGAGAAGGCCAAATCACACAACGAGCGCAGGAGCCAATCATCTCTAGAGCCTGTCCCGACATCCGTCGACGCCCGTATTTCACTGCAACCTGTTATCTTGCTGAATGGCAGCAGGGCGTGACTGTTAGCTGAGTCAGAGTCCTTACCATCCGACATTGGCGCATCCAGAGACCCGGTATTATCGGCCGTCTGTATCTGGCCGTCTGTGTCTACACCTTAACATCACTTAATCCTAGACTGACAGGTATCAAAGAGGCTGAAGATTCACCTTTCTGATGCATGTATTGATCCCTGATCCTAGCAGTTCAGCAGAGTACGCCAATCGACGGTCCGTTGGTTGACTACCGTTCTATTGACTTATTAGTCGCCGGCTTGATACCTTTCCTCTCTACTCGAGGCGCTCTGAATCCTCTGGTAAGGACATCATAATTTCTATTTCCTTAGCATCTGGAAAAACGCGCGCCTATTTCAGTACCTTCAAGTTTGTCAGGTTGACGTTATCAACTGCTACCTGTCGAGGTAGCATTATATCCTAACTATGAGATACACCCTTGTATTTCTTGTTTATTAGCCGTCAATTTACCCTCAGATCAGATTTTAAAAATTGCTTTGTAACCCATGCCCAATATAATTACATCGACCTACCTATCAAAACTTCACTGATACGGAAGTTTTCGTACAACTAGTCACTCGCGCATTGCTATTACTTGTATAATTTCGCCTATATCCTAAATACTACGTATCGGGCTTCACTCCTACTTTTACCCCATCATATACTCGGTGTTAGAGGCGCCGCAATACGTAGTTGGTCCCCCAATTTACTAAAATGCCATTTTGCCGAACCCCAGTCACTGCGGCCTGTCCCTACACCCCTCCAACACCCCATTCCTTGTCGTCCCCCCATTCGCCTTGGGGAACCATGCATTTGTTTCCTCCTTCTCCTGACGGTATCTGACTAGACAAGGCTGGCATGCATGAACTAATATGGCAGCACAGATCTAATCCTGGGGCCTGGCCACGACAGATAACTTGCAGAAAGTTACGTCGCTTGCGTTGTTGATGCGCGCAGCTATCTGCAAGATTTGGCAGGCATAGCTGAAGCTCATACCTAAGACACGCGATTCGACCTCACTGATACCAACGGAAAGGTTCAACCTTGCAAAACACGAAACGCCACGAGGGAAACGCGGGATTCTGTCGAGAGCCGCGAACCGAATACCCAACGCTCTGGATTGTCCAGCATCGGCATGATACGGCTTCCACTATACTTACTATATTGCCATTTGATAATCTGGTTATTCAGCCAAACTTTCTCGACCCTTTCTACTTACTAATTCTATCATAGCCCGAGGTGTGTATAATTGATTAGGTATTTTTTCTTCTGAACAAAAGTTGTCACTGTCCCCACTGCCTACTTGCCTCTACTATCATGCTTATCGTCATGGATTTTTTTTTTTTTACGCACTGGCTTCTTCGTCGTCTGCCGCTCTCGACGATATATCTCCTTGCCACTGCACCCACGCGCATCTCAATTTCTCGGCAAGCTTCAGCTGAAGGATTTTCGTGAATTTGTCATTCGCTACTCTCGTCGATAGAATATTTTCTTATCGATACCTGTTACTATTTATAATCTTCATGTTTGTTGATGGTCATCAATGTTGTATCCACATCATTATACATCGGCCATAATATGTCACTGACCTTATGATAGAAAAGAGGTCAGCCACCCGTCCTTCAGCAAAATACTTGGGCTACCATTGTCTCTTTCATCAATATCGTCAACAGTCTTCCGCGATTGAACGGATACAATCATCTCAACATAGTGTGAGTATGTCCATTCCATTTTTATTGAGTAGAATTACTTTTAAAGTTGGATGTCTATGTGCGCACTGGGAAACGCGACATTCATCCCCGTCTCTATGGTACGGCATGCGGGGAATTTTTCCCATGTACGGTGTCTCTTTTCTGTTAATCCACCTGCTCTTCCAGGTTTTCCCAACGGCTTGCACCAAGTTGAACCATGTGGAGAAAGCCAGGCCATCTGATCCATTGTTTGTTTCTTTGCTGATTTGAGATACATAGCAAAACCAACAAAGGCTTATAAATCCACTTAGAGTCAGACCTCATTTCTACTATAATGGTTATGAAGATGGGGCAACACCGACAGGCTTCTAACTCGTACCTGAAGGAGGAACAACGTCCAGATCCGGTGAGTTTTATCTTATTTATATGTATGCTTCACCATGGTTCTACATCAACACCCCGGAGCAAGTGCTACTTCGCGAATGTAGATCTGCCGGCTCGTAGGCTCGACCCGAGTCAGCCTAGCTGTACGACGTTCGCAGATGCTACAATGTCACAACCCAAGTCGTTCCCGTGTTAAGCATGCCGGAACAACGCGTCGTTATTGCAACGCGTAAAGCTTAAACATGGATCATGATATCTATATTGAGTTCCTGCGTTTCCAGAAGGTCGTGGGGCTTATTACAAGCCAGGCTACTTAGATCAGTCTTGAAGTCAAGGGAATTACAGGGGAGCATGCTTGTTTCACAAGCGACAAGGTTCTATCTTCTGGAACAGGGCTTGTGCGGGTTGCCTTAGTGTCCCCAGTCTGCTTTTCAAGGGTGATGATGCTTCTAATCCTATCAATTACCCTTCAGAACGCTGACGTGCCCGTGATGCCCCCTGCCCGAGTGGATGCGGGGAGACCAAGGAGCTTTCTCTTAATCCACGATTCATCATTTCGTTACTCCGTATATTTTGCGCGGCAATCACACTGTCACCATTTTGATCAAAGCTTTGGACCTTGAAAGTTTTTTTTTGTTTTTTTTTGTTTTTCCTTTCTACGCCCCGAATGTTTGATGGCGCAAGTACCAAACAAGACGAAAAAAAAAAATAGGTCTCTGAGGGGCTAGAGCCACTGGAGAGAATCTTTTCCGTTTTAAGCTGCGGCCTAAAAAAAGTTCAGCGGGTTCAACGGGTTGAACGGAGTCGAGTCCCTTCAAGATATCTTTTTTTTTCAACGCTATATCCTAGCGCTGTAGTGTCGATTTCCTCCGGCTTAATTCCCATCTATGCACTTCCAACATACAACAAGTTGGGTTAGTGTGGTGGGCATTATCATACCTTCGGGGCAGAAACAGGAAAAGGGAAAATAATATTCGACCGAAGTCGTACACGGTACTTCTTCGCAGGTCATGGAGGGTTCAAGCCTAACAGAGAATGGGTGTTGGCCATCAAGTGGATCCGGTACAATTCTCCAATAGGTAGTACGAATGTCCCTCAGGACTCGCTGTTGTTACCACACCACCATGGCTTTGGTTCAGAATTTAGCAGAGGAGCGAAGAAAAAAAAATGGCCACCGAGTTACGTTTCGTAGTCAAGTGACTGGAGACTCTACCGGCTAGGAGAGTTTCGACGTGAGGATCGTCCAGTACGTCGTTATGCTGCTAGTCCGAACATGTCTGCGAGCAAGGGGCCATCTCAATGCCTGGATGAGTTTCGACGGTACTATGGTCCGCCAGTTCAATTACACGCAATTCTCGAGTACCTCGATCGTGCCCCGTACACACCGCCTTACTCCCTGAAAAACTCGCGAAGGACCTCCCCCCTTGTACTGTTGGCTAGCCCCGGACATAGAATACCTCATTGGGTAGACTAGCCCTGCTTGGCCGTGCCGCCATTGGCCACTTCATCTAAAAATGCAGCTGTCCCCCTGCCCCCTGTCACGTTTCTTCCATGCGATGTCCCACATCTTGATCCGCCCACACCCCTAACACGAAATCTCCAAGTTCCCATTTCTCATCGTTCACATTTCATGCTTTGCCGCAGGCATCGCACGTCCTTCTTCTACCAAACTAAGCAGTCATATCGTTCCTGTTAATTATCCCGGAATGAGAGGCTTCTAAGGACGTACATATTGATACATAATAAGTCCCATCCATACATTAGGTCCCAGTTTTACACCTAGAGGGTACGCCAAAGGTATCCTTACCTCGATATTTTCATACCTTGCGATCTCACCTTACCATAGCTCAAATATCGTTGACCCTGCCTCTACATCGTCGCATTTGGCATCCTCGCTCCGATCTCAAATCTGCTGTTGCCCTCTATTCTCTAGCTATCCCCTGTCAAGCGTATACATACATCTCTAATAACTAATACCCGACGTGTTCGAGGCATTGTTATTTCTTGTCGCGTCCCAAATAGGCTTGAAGGAGAACCTAGTTGGTGAACTTTGAGACTTTCGGGTTCCGCTTCCGATTCCTATCCACTCCTCCCTTTTAGGAGCAAGCACCTGGTGGTGTCATTTCCTGGTACTGCAATTCTTTATCTCTTACGGTAGTATGCTTAGGCCCCTGGTCTTATAACCTATACCTCCCCCCGTCGCTTAAGCAAGCCTCACCCGTTAAACCTCGTCATTAGGAGACGCTTAAGTTCCTTGGACCTTGACAGTGTCAAGAAAATAAAAATTGCCGACGCGTCCTACTTTCTTTTTCTTTTTCATGGTTGTCGTTACTATTTGGCTTTGACACTCCAGAGTTCAGGACTAATGGTTGTCTCCTCTATGCAGCATCATCCCCACCACTCGCAGGGTCCGGCGCCTCCCCAGCACCTACAGCATCCTCGGCCCTCGAGTATCGTTCACCAGCAGCATCACCAAGCGCCGCAACAGCCGTCGCAACACCCTTCTGCATACTCGTCAACGCATTCGATTCAGCCAGCTTACCAGCAAACTGGACACGCACCGAGTGCTCAACACGCGCAAGATCTGCCCTACTACGCTCACCAGAGCCCTTACAGCACTCCAGGCACAACAAGCGGATATACATCCGCAGGTAAGTTCATTGTCGCGCGTCGTGCGCGTTGCTTCAAGTCAATGCATAGGCTCATACATCGCCAGACACTTCCGATATGATGGCCGCAGCTCAAATGCCTAGACCATATCCTCCGATGTCTTATCATACGCCCCAATCGAATTCACCAGCTTCTGTCGCGTCGCCGTCAGGTCACGAACAACACCGAAGTCTCTATGGTCAGCCAACATCGCAGCTCCAGCCTCAATCTATGTACTATGGCGCGCAACAACCACAGTACTCGTCTCTGCCGCCGCAAGCGCCCTCTCCGTACCAACAACATGCTCAACAGCCACATCAACCCATGGCCTCGCAGCCAAACATGATGATGTCTCACACGGGCCCGCAGCATCAGATGACGCAGCATGCGAACCAACACGCGCAACCCGGGATGACGGGAAGCCCTCGGCATACTAAGATGGAGCCTCAGATGTCCTCGCAATTACAACGGCCTACGCCTGGACCATTAGGAACTTCCCAGCCAACTCAAAACGGTGGACAATTATCAACTCCTACCGGGTCATCAACACCTGGTGTTAATAACAATGCAGCACCGGGGCCGATTCCAGCGACTACTCCGTTGGTCGTGAGGCAAGATAATAACGGTGTGCAATGGATCGCCTTCGAATATTCCCGCGATCGGGTAAAGATGGAATATACGATTCGCTGTGATGTCGAGTCTGTAAACACCGACGAACTTAGCAGCGAGTTTAAGACGGAAAACTGTGTTTATCCTAGAGCATGCTGTCCCAAGGATCAATACAGAGGGAATCGGCTGCAGTATGAGACTGAATGCAACACCGTTGGTTGGGCATTGGCCCAGCTCAATCCATGCCTCCGCGGGAAGAGGGGACTTATTCAGAGAGCTGTCGACAGCTGGCGGAATAGCAATCAAGACCCTCGGTTGCGAAGTCGACGCGTGCGTCGAATGGCCAAGATGAACAATCGCAAGGCGGTTCAGACTCCCCACTCCACACACATGTCCGGTCCCAGTGGTCCGGCAGGGATGTCAACCCCTGGGGCCATTGGCCCTGGTGGCGGCACGCCCATGGGGAAACCTGGAATGAGTAACATGGGTCCGCAGATGCACCATCACCACGCCCACGAAGGAGGTGCTCAGGGTGGAGGAGATGAAGTCGGTATGTTTCACCAGATGTGATTCATGCGTTGCTATTGTTATTGTCGTTGCTGTTGTCATTGTGCAATTACGTGATACCTCTTATCATTATACCTCGTGCCTGTTCGGTTATTTTTGGATTGGATGCCATTTCATGTTTATATAACGGCGCAAAGCCGCGGGCGCTTTTGGAGCACTGGGGGACTGGCACTATTCTGTACATTATCTAGCTGCCATGCACTTGGTAGTCCTTGCTGCTTCGGGACGGTCTAGTCGTCTGTCTGATAGCAAAAGTTGCATGGCATTGCTTTGCATCTCGCTGCACAAACACACCAAGCGCACATATCACTACCTCACGCCGCTGTCTTTGTATTGGAACCCTTTCTGCCACAAAATTGCAAATATCACATCGATTCAGTTTTTTTGCTGCCTTAATTTGCGCAATAGCGTCCCGACCCTGGTGCAATCCGCTAATTTGAATCTCTGTACAGGGGATGGAGAGTATGTGGATGGATCTCATCATCACCATCATCAAGCACCCACCGGGCCTGGATCTAGAAACCAAGACGACGTCCGCCCGGCTCAAGTTTTCACTGGCTATCCCCAACAGTACCCCAGCCATCCCATCTCGGGATCGTCCATGCCGCCGATCCATGATGGACTTGGTAGTTCTCACCACAGCACTATTGTAGCTCGACGCATGAGCAGAGATGATGACAAAAACCCGGAAGGCTTGTTTCCTGATATCCCCGATGCTAAAAAGCGAAAGTTTATACTGGTTGAGGATAACAAACGCAACTCTCGCCTTCGTGTACGCGTCACCCTTGAAGATGTGAATCCTAAAGAGATACCCGATTCATTTCGCAAAAGCTCAGCTGTATTCCCACGCAGTTATTTCCCGCGCGAAATGCAAAGCCCGCCTCCGAGCGCCACCGGTAGTCAATTCTTCGAAGATGACCTTAGTGATGATAACGTGGAAGTTGACGGCGGGCGATCTAGACGCGCCCGTCGGGGAAATGTAAGAGAACGGGTCATGGTGAAAGCCCCAATGTCCGATGGGAACGAGGCCGAGGTTGCTATACCGAGGATCAAAAGAGGCACGCGTATAAAGGAAGTACGACTCAACGACCTCGCTTACCGCATGGCGTGGATGCATAGCCGTGTGTTTGCGGGCAGGACCGTCTTCCTACAGCGAGCACGTAAGTTTACATCCAAGTTTGTAGACTATGCTTCGAAAACACCACCACTGACATTTGCTAGTCGACTGTTACCGTAACAAGACTTGCACCGCAATCGAAGGCATGGCGCAAGACATGAAAACCATGGTGCCCCACTATGAAACCCGAGTTGGCAAGCGAAGATGGGGTGAGCGAATGCGCCGTGGCGAGAAACGAGATGACGAGTCTTAGTTTGATATCTTGTCTTCTATCAGCTTCGTGTAGGTGGCCATTAACTAACAAATACCCGCCGCTCGTCATCCTTTGTTTAAAGCTCCTCTTCTACGTCTCAAACGCGTGGTATCTCGAGGGATTCTTTATTCCGTCGATCGGGCGGATAAAATAACATCTTCACATACATATTGCGTACCGCGCTTGTATTATATCTGCGCTTGATAAACCAACCAAAAGGTCAACGCCGCCACACGACCAACCTCTTACCTCACTAAAGCCTCTTCACTCTGGAAATGGCTAATATTGCCTGTCATTTTTGACCCTGATATTTCGACCTTCCTCAATTTTCTTAGATCCGTCTTAACGGCAGGAGGTTTCACGTTTCATTACGATAATGGTCTGTTTCTTACTTCCCACATAGGGTGCTTTAGTTCTACCTTGCCAGGGTCTGCTGCCCCAGGTTGGGTTGCTAGACTGCCTTGGATCTACGTACAATTTGGCATCAGTCACTTCTACGTTCGGGTTTGTCCACGAGAAACAATCTCGGGATAGAGGAGTTTGTGTCTGTTCTGTTTTTAATTCATAGTAGGCTAGGAAAATGGAAAATGGAAAACTGAAAAAAAGGAGCAAAATGAGAACACGCTATAAGCTCTTTCACGCAGGCAAAAAAAGGGGATAGCTGTAGGAGAGATACCAAGCACTAGTTTATTTTTCGTTGTTGGTCAAGGTTGATGAAAAGGGGCGAGGGAGCATGAGGTTCAATAGCCACATGTGATAGGCAAGAGAGGACTTCGGTGCGGTGATCGGGTTCCTCTAAGCTGATCATGGCTGGTCCTATAAACCAGCAAGACAGAAACGTATAAATTTATATCAATATTAGTAGCGACGTTGCTTTACCCTTATGGACGAGTTTCTTATCTTATTTACATGCCGTCACTTGAACTATTACCTTAGGTACCTAATGTAAAAGGAGGCATATTTCGGTTCGTATTAGTTATGCATATAGTTATATGTATGCCTAATGGATATGATGGGCCACGGTGTTCGTATATTCATACGTACTGCGCGCGGTTGTCTTAAAGTTAATGAGACCGTTAGATGCTCAAGTTAGTTACCCGCGCCTCCCGAGACAAGAATGCCTGGCGGCTTAAATGTTAACTTTTAAACCGGCTGACGATGAATCGGACTTTCTAGACTTTGCGGTAAATGAATTTCCCAACCTAGTGGCTGGGTTAACTTGAATAATAGATAAAAATGAAATCTACTTTATAACCCATTCACCCCTAATGGAAAGATAGCACGCGACTCGTAGCACGTACAGCTATGTGAGGGATGGCTCTCAGTCTATTCTACATTAGATTCTAGACCTCTTACTGAGGAGGCATGTAATGATTTGATACATAGGTAACTAAGAGATCTAGGAAACTTGCAAGTTTCCAGTTATTAAATTTTATTTTCTCGTCGATATCTTGCAGGTAACTTCGTTCACTAGGCAAAGATTAGGTCAGGTACTTGACTGTTTCCCCTATTATGATTCACATCGCTTAGCTACTTACCTACTTGCCTAACCTAGAAGCACCTAAGTGATCATCACAGGGGCAATAAAAAAACGGATTCATTATTTCTGAGTTTATCTCACACCGACATGGCTTCAGGAACGGCCCGTATTTATAAGACACTGCGGTCCGGGAGCGCCCGGCTATGGCCACACGGCCACCATGTCTTAAATCCGTGCCTCAGGGGGTCAGATCCCGAGCCACCAGGTGCCATATCATTTACGCATCTACCCGATGATCTTTACGGTTGAGGAAGTTCAAGCATTGTAGTTATCCATCCTGACCTTTCTCTCCGCCTAATTATAGAAGAGCGATCGTCGTTATAGGTAGCGGTATCATAATGACTGGCTTGGCCAACTCATATATTTAGAAGGGAAACACTGTTAGTCTTCTCTAGCATTTGGCCATAGGTATGATATTGTATTACTTCAGGTATTTGGCTATTGAGAGATGAAAAGACATGGCGCGGATACTTACCTGCGTTACCCACCCGGACGGGCCGGTGCCGTAGTGAGATGACGGTGAGAGGGCACGGATAAGTACCTAACATCTCGCACATACGAGTAAACTAATAAGCTTAGTGGCAGATGTTTGGTAACCTAGGTAAGGGGTGATATGACAAACCATAAATCAAAATCTAAGACTTACAAAGAATACAACCAACTCCTTCTCAACTCATTGGCCCATACAAGCCTCATGCCGTACATAACTCACATCCCGTCTTTCTACCAGTCATTAAGTTTACTCTACTTTTCGACATAACATTTATAATACTTGAGAACCCATTGAATACCTAACATGACTAACTTCATTTACACAACTCGTATCATATATAAAAAAAAATAAAAAAAATAAAAAATAAAAAATAAACACGAAAGAAATCTACGGGGTATATCTAACTAAGACCTTCCTTTCACAATCCAACTCAGCTCCCTTCTCCATCATAGCTCTTCCTCTGCGGGTATCTGACTTTTTGGCAGTGATAATTGTAATAGTGACAAAGGGAAAGGTCATCAGAGAGACAGAAGAGAAGAAAAGAAGATATAAAAAAAAAAGAAGAGTCAAACGACGGACTGTACATGATAATTTAGAAATCCCAAAATGTCCTCATTCCTTCCCTTATATCTTGCTCCTAGCTCCGTACACGCTCGCTCGTCAACCCGCATACATGTAAGTCGTGTCATTTCATTCGTATATACGTAAGATAACAAAAATAAATAAATAAAAAATATCATCCTCCCCGCACATCTTTCTGTACAGGTATCGTATCGTATCATGTCTTCTTCTCTTCCATATATATACACATACACATATGTATAGGTATATTTACCCCTGACGTGCTTGAGTATATATATCTCAGAAGATCTGAAGAGTTTCTCGTCGGTGATGTATATATGGAACGAGGAAATAGTGTATATATGCATGTATATATCATATACATATTTTATATAGTAGTCGCAGGAAAGGTAGGCTGGCTGGCTTGCTTAACTAACGCCTGTCGCTTGCCTTGGTAGAGACGGAGTCGTAGTCCCGGTGAGAACGGTGGGTGCGGGTGTCGTGACTGGTGTTGCTACTGACATCGTATTCGATTGCCCGACGGCCCCGGGTGTCATCCTCAGAGTCCGAACCGTGTCTGTGTGTACGGCGAGGGCGCTCTCTATCGTCATCCCGGTCACGGTATTTCCTGTAGTCATGGTCGTTCTTATCGCGAGGGTTGTGATGAATACGCCTCTCGTCATCCGAGTAGTCGCGGTCCTCGCGGTGGGACTCGTAGTTACGCTCCTGACCGAACTGCTTCTCGTATTCTCTTCTCTTCTCCGCTGCTCGCTCGTTAGTAAGGTGCTTATGATAGAAATGGGTTAGGCTTATTAGTTGCCTTGACTTGAACCTACCTCTGATTTTGGCGGTGTCGTTGGCGTATTTCTGAATGTCCTCCTTTGTCAAAACCCGTAGAACGATGACAAAATCGTCGCGGACTTCGAAGCGCTCCTTGCCATTCTCTAGAGCGGCGGGGTTGATTAGTTTCCTGTTGATCTTGGTCCATCGGGCACCTGGTGGGACACCCTTCTTCGTCTTGTCATCCTTGTGTGGCGCGACGCCTTCTCGGATAGGGTTGTGATCCTCGGGGAACTTTGCGCTTGGCGGCTTTAAGATGCCCTTGATAGGCTTCTGATCGGACTTGTCTCGTGGAGGCGAGACAACTCGGACTTGCTTCTCCTTCTCTGCAATGGCGGCATCACGGCCGCGGGATTCTTCACGCGAGCCGGTCGACATACGTTCTACAGAGGCGGAACGAGTTGTCTCCTTGTCTGATACTGTCTCCCTAGAGGCTGGCTTATCCTTTGTCTTGTCCTCATCCTCTTTTGCGGCCAGTTCCGCTTTTACATCCAGCAAATCAATTGTATTTGTAGGATCGAAGGTCGAAGAGTTACGACGTCGCCTTCGCGGTGCTGGTGTGGAGTCGTCGGCGACTAACGAGTCGTCTTTCGAATCTGCCGCGGCGGATCCGTTAACTCTTGTTTTGTCATCCCGGCTGTTGCGCTCGCGTTCACGTTCGGCCTCTCGTTCTGTTTCACGTTCTCGCTGTAGTGCTTCTTTTTCTCGCTCTCGCTCTCGTTCTCGTTCTCGCTCCCGCTCCCGTTCTTTCTCGAACTCGCGCTGGTCTCGTTCCCTCTCCCGTTCGCGCTCATAGGCTCGCTCACGGACGCGTTCCCTTTCAAGTTCGCGCTCCTTAGAGCCTGATGTCGTGTCCACCTGCTCTCTCCGGGATTCCCGTCGCGAGTCTACAGCGACTGGTTCTTCTCGAGGGGATGCTTTTCGTTCTATATCCTTCTCTTTAGGCTTATATTTATCCGCGGTGCGAGAGCTTCCGACGTCTTTATCTTCATCGGGGTCCCGTCGTCGTGGAGAAACCTTCCGGTCATCATCCTTAGTAGTGTCCCTGGGTGCAAGGCCCACCGCCGCAGCAGCGACACTTAATCCGGCAGCGACTTTATCACGAGTTCGGCCGCCTGCGCCGTTCTTCTGGGTGGTGCTGTCTCTTTGATCCCGGACTGAGTTGGCTCGGCCTACGGTGTCCTCAGTAGGCTTTCGGGAATCATGACTCCGAGTATAGTCGATCGACTCATCAGAGCGGCGTCGAGGCTCGCGCTCTGCTACATCTCGTCGCTGCCGTCGATCATCGTAGTCGCGCCGATCAACTGACCTTGCTGGACGATCCGAGCGCTCCGGTTCCAGCGTATTCGTGCGAATCCCAAATCCGCGAGCAGGAACCTCATCATCGCGGTACCCGTCCTTACGATCTTGGCGACGATGCACGCGCTCATCATCGTGGGAGCGGTAAACTTCATCAGGATGCGACATGCGCGCTGGCGTTTCTTGATATAAAGAAACTGGGCGCGGTCGAGGTGCTTTACGGTCTGGCGACGGGTCTCTCGGAGCTTCAATCCGACGTAGAGGATCAACCGGCGGAGCAGCAGGTACCGGCGGTGGTAAAGCAGGCATAGTGACAGTAGGACGATCATAAATACCTGTGGCTGTAGTTCTGTTGTAACGGTCGAGTGCGCTAGATGCAGGTGGTGGTCCGCGACCGCGAGTATCGTAACGACCCAGATCATTACTCACGACGTTTACGGTAGGACGGTGGTAAGAACGATCAAGGCTTTCCTTTCGATTTCTATGCGGTAGTTGGCGATCATGATCTAAATCGTATCTTGCCAAATCGCTCGGTTTTGTATACTCATAACCTTCATTATCATAATCGACAACTGCCGTATTGTTAAGGTCGAAAGAAGGAGTCGTATAATTGGCATGAGGAAGTGAAGAGCGGTAATAATCGGTTGCGACATGCGTTGGTGGTCGAAGTCTGTCGTCGCCTACTCGCTCCCTTAATCGTGAGAACTCTTCATTGCTTAAGGTTGCGCTTTGAGTATAGCCGTGGCCATATCGAGCCTGGCTTCGAGAACGTATTGAAGAGGCCGGTTGCGTATAGTAGGTTTCATCGCTTGACCGGTAGGGATCGCGCGACGGACTAGTTGTACGCGCGGCAGAGGATGTATGAGAAGAGGTACCGTGAGGCCGAGTAGCATGATTGGTAGTAACTATAATGGGCTTCACAGGATTGGTATCTACCGTTGACGAACGACGACGGGATGTATTGGAATTAGAACTTCGTTGCGCGGCGGCGGTGGCGGCGGCAGTAGCAGCAGGCTCTTTAGTAACGTTATAAGTGGTGATAGTAGCAGTAGGATTAGAAGGCGCTTTATGATCAGTCGCTCTTCTTGGAACAGCGGCATCATAACGAGCCGTCTGAACCGTATGAAGATCCCCGCTGTAATGAGGGTTATATCCAATGCTCACAGGCATCGATGCTCGCGCGGGGTTAAACTGAGGCGACCTACGACCCGAATAACGGTATCGTGGCTCAGCCATCGTGTCGACTAACTTATTCAAAATATAATATGACGCAGCGCAGTCTTCTGCTAGTTAATAATGATCACGATGTAACCAAATTCGTCTTCTTAGTTAAGGGTTAAGGGTTGGTAGGTGTCTTTTTGGGGGGTGTGAGTCAGAAAAGAAAAAAAAAAGAGGATAAAGCAAAATTTAGAAAATCTGGAAATTCCGCAAAGTCAGGGTGGGACGGACGTAATTATGTCCGGCTTATATTATTAGGTCTGGGTGAAATTGAAATGACCAGGTTTCGTGAATAGAAGATTTTCCAAATTTGGGGGCGAAAGGAGTCTTGTGCCCTTCTCTTCCGTACGTTTTTGTCAGGTCATAGAAAAAAAAAGAATGGGTCTACCTGGAATAGACAAATATGTGAGTAAAGTAAGCCTATTAAGAATTCCAAATGCTCTCGGAGAATATGGTGATTTTTTATTTTTTATTTTTCTATTAAAAAAAAAAAAGACGACAGTCAAGGTACGGAGAACGGGAGGCCGATAGAGGACATGGAGTTGCATATACATACCTAACCAAGGAACGAATAATTATCGAATATCCTGGTAAAGAAATTGGCGACGATAAGGGTCCTACCGCGGGGTAGAAGCCATGGAAGGGCTGGAGGGTTGGAGGGGTTGTATCGTTACGAGGTTGTGTCGTCGGGTTGGGCTGCAGAACAGGGAACCGGCGGTGAAATTGGGCCACTAAGAAGATGGAGACCCTTGAGACAGCCACGAGCCACAAGGTACAGTACAGATCTCTTTGGTCCTCTGTCTGTCTGGTGGCCTCTCTGTCTCTCTCTCTCTCTCTCCTATTCCCCTTTTCTCTTTTTCTAACAATTCTTGCCGGACGTCGCACACTCTTTCTTACACACTCTTACAAACTTTGGCAAGCTCTTCAGCCGGTAAGAGGCAAATAGTGTGAGTTGTTCTAGATCAGAAGGATCAAGTGATCCCCGACCCAAAAATGCAAGAATGTACTAGAGGAATCGGCCGAAGAGATCAACCAGGTGTGCGGTGATGGGTGTGGGACTGTGCGCTTTATCGGCTTATTGTATTTGCCTGAAGAGGATCCGTCCTCTACCCTCCAAGTCGAATTGGTAATATAGGTAATATAGCCAATAATGAGCGGTTTTTACTGTCAAATATCCAGTCGTAGTCGCAGTAGGTAGTAGTAGGTAGTATGTAGTAGTATGTAGTGTAGCGGGGTGTCGTCCTTGTGTGCCTCGCAATCACGGACTTAAATCTCTCAACTATATAATGAACGTCCGTCGGATATGTGCTACCCCCTACTATCCCCTCGCTCTGGCAGTGAACCGAGCAATGGATGATTCTATACAGAACAAAGTATCCGTTGGTGGGAATAGTAATAATAGTCTTGAGGCTCTGTATGGGAATAAACGAAACGACTGGTGAGAAGCGTGTACCTAACTAATTATTCTCTAACCTAGCTGGTGGATTTCACCTTCATGCAGCTAGGTGAACTCTTAGGTAAGATGTCAGTTAAGGTCAGATCATGTATGTGTTAAGTATGTAGGTGTGGTTTTGCCATGCATTGCAGCAAGGGGAGTGAGTGGGGTGTGATTTGATTGAATAGTCGTATGGTTCGAAATGAGAAGAAACACGGTAGAATTTCGAAACAGTCCTTCACGTCCTGCTATTGGTTTCTTTTTTGGAGAAATTCGCTGTCGAAACGACGTCAACTGATCTAATGACAAGAACCCCGTTTCTCGGTCAAGTTAAGAGAGAATTTCCAAGAAGCTAAGAAAGCCAGATCAAGACGGATAGACAATAGAGCAAAAGCAACGTCGCTCTGGCTGAAATATGATAGATAATAACAATGACGATGGTGTGGTGGAGGATGTGTCCACTTAGCGAATAGGATGGAGAATGCTCGGTGATGACGTCCCGCTTCGCAAAATAGAATCAATCGCGTTGCGTCAATGGCAAGACTTGGGCCAAGCTAAAGCTGGTTACGCTGAACCGGATGACTAGGAGGATCCCCGTTCAAAGGTTTATGGAGGGATCAAATGTTCCCTAAAATAAAATAAAAAAATAAAAAAAGGTGTTCCTTAAAAAGGCTTGGAACGGGAACCAGGTAAATTAACCTAGATATTCCGTATTATGTGTTAGTTAGTGCACTTTCTCTTTCTCCTTCCTAGATCGTTTATCCTCCAGGAACACGAACCAAATAGCACCTGAATCAAGATCAGCAACCCGAGAAATTACGCCGTTATTCTGTCCGTCGCAGGTAGGATCGACTGTACAGTCGCAATGTCGTGGGGATGGATTAGAAATGCTTCCAAATTCCAGCGTATTATATGTACCTAGGTATGTAGTAGTATGCAGTATGTAAGTGCAGTATGTAAGTGGGAATGGGAATGGGACTATTATCAAGTAAGCAATCTATGTAGGTACCAGAACTGGCGTGTAAGTGTTCAACGGTTCCTGAATCTATTATAGACTAATAAATGTTAGTGAGTGTAGGTCGGTGCTAATATTGGAAATCGGATGTTGGTCGTCAAGCAAGTCGCCCTTTTCATATATTTCATATATTTTGTTGAGCGCTCTACGTAGACGTCCCTAAGTTTCGAATATTTCAACTTTTATCGTGTTGATAGGTAAATATGGAATGTTTTGTCTCTTAACATTTTTGGAATCTACCAACCATAGTTTCAATTTGGTAACCTGCCAATGAATGTTGTTGATAATTGCACACGACGAATAGGCTCGTACCCTCTAATTGTCACCTTAAAGCAACACGTAAAAGTGTCTCCAGCACATATTCTTCCGAGGCTTGGAAACTGCCTGTTATTCTGTCGGCTGCAACTTTCATCATTAATCACACTCTCTCGCTATGGTAACAATAATAGCATAACCAATCGCCAGAATTTCTTTCTCCTTTTTTGTCGTCTTCACCTTACAGAGCATATCTCATCCGCCCTCTTGAGCTTGTTGGGATGGTGAGGTCTGGTTCCGAACGCTCATTGGTGCTTATTTTGGTGATTCGGGCTTCAACGCTAACTCGATTGGAACCCAATGGTCCCTCCTCTCTGGCTGCGATATCTTCTTTGAGTCACAATTGTTACTTAGAATTGGTCAGGAAAAGTCACTCAGATTCCAACCCTCGTGCCTTGTGCCTCGTGGCCCGGCCCGATCCTTTGGATCCAGCGTCTCGCCTCGTCTCATGTACATAGTAGACATGCGCTTAGTGGCGCGGGATTCTCGAAACAGAAGGCTATGCATTAGGTATTCAATCATTTCAGCTAGACGGTTATCCTCAGGTAGTCGAATGTCGTGTTGCCCAACTCGCGATTAATATTGACAGGACTACGTGCGTAGACATTTACCTTGGCTACTAAAAGACAGTTCGCGGTCTACCGTGGTGAGAGTAAAAAGAAAGCCGCCCAAGTGGCGAATCATTCAACTTCCCCTGTATGATTGGGCTGCTATAGTATCAAGGGATGCGATGCTTGACAACTCTTCGGGACCCCTCGCGGCATTTAGCATTACATATATCGCTCTTCTCGAATCATATGTTATTCATAAGCCAAGGCACATTATGTAAAGGCCGTTTCAAATTGCCTTCTTATAGTTTCCCTACTTGGAGTTACCTAATTTAGTAACGGAGATAATGGTGTGAATCGAGGATGGAAGTCAGACCGTTTCCATAGTTAAGAGATGGAAGATTCAGAGGCACGAATGTTGTAACCACGTTATGCAGTGAAGTTTACCATCATCCTTTATCTATAACATTCGCACGCACTGTCTATACATTTACCACCTACTCATACGAAATAAGGAGATAGTTAGAAGATACGCCGTAGCAAAAGCTCCGTCGACAGCCGACCCTGGGGTGATGACTGATGTCGATGATACCTAGAGCCCGGCTCTTCATTAATCTAGGGTTCCTAGTCTAGGTTGGGCGAAAATAGCACATTCGATATACGCACAAAGCATATTATACATAACACCAGCATGAGAAGTCAGTTTCCACGACATATCCTAGCTAGTTAGGCCAAAGAGCTGGCCGATCCATGGCCGTCCAGTTATGCCCGATGATAAAATATAGATTTTCAAATGTGACCCTTCAAACTCTTGGGACCGCGTGTTAGTCACCCTTGTAAGTTGAACACACGTGGTAGATAGGTCTGTACAGGCGCGTAGTCGGTTTAGGCGCCGTGTACCTGGGTTAACTTACGCTTCCCGCTCCCTCAGCCCACTTGAGACCTCGAATAGACCTTGATTTTGATAGGGGCATAATCAACCAACAAAATCAAACACCTGGAGGCTAAGCCTTACCTACCGGACACCAAGCTTTACCAACAATCCAACGAGAATGGACTTCATATGATAGCGGGTGCTATTGGATGCAAGTATCGTGGGATACGGCCGTGTCTAAGGTCAGCAGGAAGTTGTCCTTTGAACAGGTTCCGTAGTCCGAAAACTTGCCCTGAACTTCACCGCTCTCCCCTTGATACAACTTCAAACAGGCAAAGATAAACAATAAGCGCTTTCGTACGGCATTGGATAAAAGACCGTCGAGTCTTATTCTAGCCGCTTCATCATGGTCGGACAACTCAGCGGTCGTGTTTGATTCACCAATGCTGCACTACCTATTCTCCGATTAGTCCTCGAGTTTTCTAGAATGTTTCTCAAGCGGTCAACTAGCTAAAAGGTGTACTTACAGCTTAAACCCCTGTGACCTTCGACGATGGGTAGCACAGACGCCAGATCATCAGTCCCAGTCGAATCTCATGACTACCTCTTACCACCTTGTCACGTTGGGTTAAAAGAAAAGTAAAGCAACGGTTTCAGATAGCCAAGGCGTTTTTTTGACAAGGCTCCCAAGATTAACCACTGAGCGGAAAGCATGGTTAAGGGATGTGGCCAGGCTACCATAATCCCCGAGCTTACTATAGCTCTAGCTGATGCATCATCTATTCGTCTCTATTCTTACTCCGTGTTACGACGACGTATCGTCATCTTTCATATCAATTCCATGTTTCCGATGTCATAACACCTTTTTGCGAAGCGTCAGATAGCCTCATCTCCCATCTGTGTAGGTAGTGAAACCCTATCCTTTACCCCCATGGGTAGATCGCGGGACGCCGCTGACACATGGCGTGCAAAGTGGCTGCCACACGCACAGCTCTAGATAATCACCGATATGCTCAGATCAGTCGATCTCCCGGTACCGTCGCCCGGCCAGCGTCCGGTGGCCCCCAATACTAATGCCGTCGGGCGTGGGGGAACGAAAAGGAGAAGGACGAACCGAACCGAGTCCGACCCATCTGCATTTCTCTTTCGTATATGCTTATATTTGTTGATGTGGTATGACGGTGTGACGGAAGCCACTCATATGTGCGGCGTTACACCCGTGAGATGAACACGCTAGCAACGCAGATAGATGTTAGCTTGCGCAATGGCAAATAGCAAAACACCTAGATCGAGGGACCCTACGTGCATGAGGCTCCACGAGAGCTCCATCTCTAAGCAGTGTTCCAAAACGTGGACCCCTAATATCAAAAGGCCGCCTCCGCCCACTACTGGGGTGTCGCCGGGAATCTCTTCAATACATATTACTGAAGAGCGGTTGGGTGGAACCGGATGCACAACGGTTTATCCCAAGTGGATCGCGAGAACATCGAGGCTCCGACCAAGAGGAGAAAAGGAGAAAGGGGGGAAAACAACTCAGCGCATCGGGGTGAGTACCAACTTCCACGTTGCCTCCATCAGCTCATATAAACAAAAGGAATAATATCGATATCGTTCCCGTAAGATCTCACCCACCAACCCGATCGGTTCCGCTGTCAACACCCTAGTATATGCAGTTTTCCCATGCCGGCAATGCCTTCTCCAGGTATTACGCCACCAAGCCGACCCGTCAACCAAAATAGCGTCTTACAATATTCATCTATGAACGAGCCTTCAGCCTATTCTTTCCTTTTTCTGATACTGACTCTCGATGCCAGTGGTCCCCATACCGCAACTCCCTTTCCTTACGACGTCAATCTCGTCTGACTCCACTAGACCAGTCAAGATAAATCCCATCCCTCCCTCTCGTATGCGCCATCGCCCGAAAGGTATCATACAGTACGTGGACCCTAAGATAGAAAAAGCTAGACATACAGGTGGTTTAGTTCACGCCGCCTAGAAACCTGGCGGCTTACGAGAATAAAAAAGAAAAAGTGGAAAAAGCAACGGGACTAGCTGCCTATCGGGTTGTAAGGGTTCAGAGACCTGTTTTTCCATATTACTTACATATACCAGCCAATCTATATGCCCACTATTCTTGCAAACCGGTAAGGAGGTAAGAAGACACCGTATGTAAGTCAATAGACAAGACCTTCATCCAAGTCACACAGGTTCGTAGCAATGAGTAAACTTATGAATTCTCGTCTGCGTAGGGGCTGCCCTTCAAGATGAAGCGAGCGTAGAAATCACTATTAGCCGGAACTCGCCGCCTAAAGCAAACCGGCTATACAATCAACGAAGTAAACGGTAACATACAAAGCAGTATTCGCAAGTTCATAATAACTTAAAGTTAGAGTTCCCATAAAGCATAACCCATGAAAACCATCGGCTAAGCTATTCCAACAATCAATAAGATATAGATGATCGGCCTAAACGCATTCCTAATAGTAGATCAAAATTCTCATACATGCTATCATTGCCATGATCATAACCATAGACTAAATTCCAATCGCCCTCCGTAAGATTTCACTTAAGCCAAGCTCCCCATAGGATCCCATAGGGGCAGCACAATCGGCTCCTTAGTTAGCACGTCTCTAACCTTTCTAGCGAGGAACTTCGGGTCAACCACAGCCTGGTATACAAACTCGTCCATCCAGCGGTCGCTCATCACGAACCATCCCTTGGACCCGACATCCGTGCCCCAGCTATTCTGCACCTTCCAGCGGACGGGCCGACCGTCGCCGTCGACGTGGACCGCCGTCAGCACCATGGCATGGGTCATCGCGGACTCGCCGACGCGGAGGCGAGCCGCTTTGTTCAGCTTTCCATAGAGGTTGACGTTAAAGCCAAGCTCGTAATCAAAAAGGTCTAGATCCATAATACCGCTACCCCGCTCGCTGTACTTGCCCACGTCGGACCCGAAAAAGACGGGCAATCCGGCTCGTAGCATGGATATGCACGCCTGCTTCAAGGTCTCGATATCAACGTTGATGTACGTGATTCCCCTACCGCCTACGATATTGCCCAGACGGTCGACAGTCATCAGGCTTAGAGGCTCGTGGCGCGGGTCGTGAACTAGGGAGACCATACTAGAGATAGCAGAGCTGGTAATGCGGAACTCCTGCGACGAGATGTCCTTGGCAAACTTGTACGGCGTCGCAACGACCGAACGTGCCCTCCCTTCCTTGTCTAGGAAATTCCATTCGAACTCCTCGGAAGTGCTAGGTGGTGGTCCTAAGGTCAACGTCAAGATAAGGTGCACCTCTCGTAGCATCTTGTCCTTGATAGCCGACAGACTCGCAGCAGTTGTCGCCGAGCCTTTGGCTAAATCGCGCAGGACAACAGCATACTCGCGTAGTTTAGCGATAACGATAGAGTTGATAGTACTGCTCGTCATAGCATTCCAGCTATCAGGGTACAGAGTCTGGGGTACAAGACCATACTTTTCAACCAGGTTATAAACCATATCCCACTGACCACCATCGCTGATAGGGTCAGCAAGTAGTCTTTGGACTAGTCTCTCATCCAACGGTTGATCAGCAGTCTCGATGATATTCTCGAGAAAGAAATTAGACTTCTCAAGCTTGTCCCAGAAAAACAGATAAGCCTGTGATAGCTCGAAGGAGTCTAAGTTGTACTTCTTCATGATAGCAATCCGGAATATATTAGTACTGGCAAATAGCCAGCATCGTCCCGAGGATCGCTGATTTGTGATAGGAGCGCCCTCGAACGGGATGCGAACATTGAACACATGCTGGTCCGTAATCTTAGTCGCCCGAGAAGCCAGAACATCTCGAGGGTTCGCAGAGCTGAAAGCCGAGAGGGCTAATCTAGTCAAGGCATCAATGCTACTAGTAATTATTCTTATGAATATAAGATTACAAACCTGTTCTTAGGATCTGCAAGCACCTTAGATTGCCAATTCTGCGTAAGTTCAATAGCCAGCTTTTCCGGCTGTCTAGATATGCCACCATTGAAGAGTGCTCCCTTTTCGTGATCAACATGGACAAAGCCGTCTTCTGAGCTAAGCGCCTGCAGACGTTCTAATATGGCTTTTTCATGTGCGACAGCTGCCATCACCTCAGGCGAGTCCTTTGACTGCTGCGCACCCATGATGGTTGCGATAACGAAAGCGATAACGAGATTCGACTTGGAGGTCCTATCTTAATATTCTCTTAGTGGACTTGGAGTTTATGTAGAAATTTAGTATGTTATTCACGATCGTATAATGAGTTGTATACCTAAGGTATACAGTTAGGATATCAGGTATCTAACGTATTGGAAATAATGCCCTAGGCAAAGATTACAAGGTTATCTCAACAAAGGGATCAAGAGGAATAATAGCTATCAGCAACTTAGCTAAGTTGAGAAGGTGGGCTTCTTGTTTCTGATTGCGTCTTATGATATTACGTGCTTGATAAGCAGAAACCTGTACTCTAATTGGTAGAAGGGAGACTTGGTTCCAGTCCGGTGACCCCGGTTGAACCTTACCTTAGATAGAATTACATACATTAGATGCATCACACCAAGCACCTTGATGACCATCGTACCTTTTAGGTAAGGATAAGCGACCACTATGATAGGCACGAAATACAGAGAAACAATCCAAGACAAGAATAAGGTATGTACGTTAAAGACTTGACATTGTATTACCATCCATATACAGAACTATGTTATTAACTGATATATGCCAAAATCCGCAACGTCCTTTTTCCAATCCATACATAATTACGCGCGAAAGATCTGAGAAGCAATCTTTTGAGATCAACCGCGACTCCATCATAAACCATCAGCATAAGAAAACTCCCCTTTTATGATGACATTACATTGACCACAGTTGATCCCACACACTAAAATATCTTTACAAGCTGGAGGCGTGGATGACCTTCATGTCAACAACGAGCTCACGACCACCATCGTTCAGCACGAGAACACGGACACTGCCGTGGCCGGCGTTGAAAGCCTGGGTAAGGCGCTGCCATAGGTTGGACTGGTCAATGACGGGGACACCGGTCTTGACATCACCAGTCTCGGTCATGGCGACGACGGAACCATCCTGGATGTCGAGGACACGGTATTGCTTGAAGACGGGACCGAGCATGGTCTGGACCACAACGCTGGGAGCAGGGTTGGAGACGAAAGAAGACTCTTCGTGGAGCTGCTTGGTGAAGAGGTCGACACCGAGGTAACGGTGCTGGCCAGTAGCCGACGAGGTCGAGATGCGGATGACCTGGCAGGGGCGACCCTGGAGGATCAAAATGTCACCCATGCGGACATGGTGGCAGGGGATGGTAACAGTGTTAGGAATGGAAGGAGCTCCGTTGGACTTGGAGCTAGAGGCACGAGAGATCTCGGCACGCTCGCCCTCGGAGTGGAAGACACGGTCAGCCATCTTGTGTAATCCTTCACGAAGTGAGTGGTGGTGTCCTGCGCAAGTTAGTAATTTGGTTTACAACTAATAGTAGGCTAGCACTTGAACTAACCGTTTGAGTCGTAATATCCCATTCTACTCTTCTTAGAGCTAGGGCTAGGAGGCTGTCGAGGATACTCTACGGTTTCCTCGGCAATTTCTGCGTCCCTGTGGTAGGATGAACCGGCCTTAGGGGGATCAACAGTTGATTCGCTGACGCGGATTTCCTCTGTGAAGCTGGGGAAAGACTTGGGAGGGTCGATAGTAGACTCAGAGACGTGAGTATGCTCGGTGGCGAAGTGAGAGACTGGCCTGGGAGGGTCGACAGTACTGGCAGCTACGCTGATGTTGTCTTTATAGACGGATGGTTGAGCTCGAGCGCGATACTCACGTTCGATGCGGTCAATGGAACTAAGGTGGGGATTGTGGCGGTCGACCTCAATTGAAGTCTCTGCGTAAGAGAAAGAAGATGAAGGACGAGAGTGCTTGGGCTTGAAATGAGATTCAGTGTGAGAAGTGTGAGGTCTATCGGAAGAGGTTTGTTGTTAGTTGAAGATATTTTTTCAAGTTACTTAGCCAACGAGCAACGGGGGGGGGGGAAGGATTGACCAAGGGCCCAACCACCACTTGACAGGGATCCCGGAAAATGAACTGGACCCATGGCTCCATATTGGCCAATTTAGTTCAATTGAATCCATTGCGGGCCGGAATTGACACTGACCAGGAGCTCGGGCTCTGATAATGGAACCAGTTGCGTAATTATTGAAGTCCTAGCTCTTTTACGAGGGAAAGAAGGGTTCTAAGAATCAAGAAAATATGGTAGACTGACCTGTGCTCCTCGTAATGCTCACGGTGGGCACCGGGACGGCGGTAACGTTCTTCTTCACGTGTGATGCGGACCTCTTCTTCGCTGAAGTGTGGCTCTGGACGCGGCGGCGGTAACTGAGCTGAAGCAGAGATAGAAGAGTATTGACCTTCCCGTCCGGCTTTCTCTGGTTTTCCGGGGAGATCGATCTGAATCTCTTCGTGAGTGTGGGTGGTGGTCTCTACCTCAGTCTCCTTGTATGTCCGAGGGAAGATACTAAAGGGGACCGGTACGCGGGCTTCAAAGTCCAGGTTGGCGACCTTTTCGGCGCGAGAGTCCTCTCCTCGACAACCTTTCGACTAAGGGCGAAAGGAAGACAAGAAGATTCCTCTTGCTCTTCTTTCTACTATACTGAAAGAAAAGAAGGGAGTTGAAGCAGGCGGAAATTGCTCGCTTCTGTACTCGATTCTCTCGTTCAGGCTGGAAGAGCGGGGAAAGATAGGCTGTATTGGGTTGTGAAAGAGATGTTTGGGGTTTGATGGTTTAGAAGAAAAGGAGGTGAAGTGTCAGAACAGTTTATTGGAAGGAAAGAAATAGGAGATGCTGCAGGGAGAAAGATGGGCAGTACCGATGTTATTGTACTGTACTGGGGGGGTCACTGTGGGTTACTGCGGGTTGTTGTGGGAGGGAAGGAAGCACTGGCGTGGCAGGTCGTGTTCGCAGGTTGTCCGAAGCTTCTACAGGGGTTGAATGGGAAGGAGCTTGTTTACTTGAGTGGGTCATTCATGGGTCTGGCGTGTTTATCCTACCCCAAAACAAGTTAAGCGGCTGGGGACTAGGGGATATTACAGAAGACAGGGAAATTGAGACGGTTTCTTGCACGGGGGGGCAGTAAGTTACAACCAAGTTTACTCTTTACACTGTCTTCTTTCCAGCCATTTCTAGCCCCCCCCTTCCCCCCGGTTCAACCTCCTTCCTCCTCCCTGGATTTTCTGGTTCGCCTGTAGTTTCGCTTTTCACCGTTTGCCGGGGAAGTCCACCCAATGGCCTATCCATATTGGACCACCGGGTCACTAGGCCACCGTGATGATCAGATCGAACCAGCGAAAACCCCCAGCTGGTCCAGCCTCCTCTTAGCTTTGATAGCCTACATTAGGTACAATACGTACATAGTAGGGGGGTGTCTGAGTACCAAAACAAAAAACAAAGAGGCCAAGTTTCCAGCCTTCCTCGGTTGTGATATCCATGTCTCTAGTGTATTTGCTCGGTTCAAATCGATAGACGGAGGTTGAGGACTTACGGTCACTATTTTCAACCATTAGGAATTATTAGCATCGAACGTGCGTATCGCCCATGGAACTCTCGTATGTATCAACCTCAATCAGTGTTAATGTTTGCATAATAATACGATTTCACCGCTCACTATTGCAGCACATATCACACATATTAAACCTACCGTAAGAAGTTCACAGTTCAGACTGGGTTACGCAGCAGCTATTGATTGCCTGCCGCTGTAGGAAATCGAGGAATCGAAGAGGCTGGTATCTCCCGAGAAAAGCAGGCAGAGCGTCTCATTTTCTCATCTTCGAAAAGCTGGGCACTAAAAAGAACCAACCACTTACAGAACCGATAGCTGAATCGGTCTTATATGCACGGACGAATCACGACTGGGAATGACATGATTCCCAACCACCTTTGCTGACACTTGCAGATTAAAGCAAGGCATCTTCAATTACGCGTAATATCGTGGGTTCCGCTCATTGGGTTATGCAGTGGATTATGGTGTGCGACTCAGCTGGACTTATGCACGCCTAATGCAGACGGGCTGAGCAGTTACATCAAAGTGAGCTTTGCTCTTCCGCTGCACACTGTCAGTCCCACAGTCCCATAGTCCGTCCCACAGGGCGTCAGATCTCACTCACGTCGGGTGGGGTCTACCTTCAAATCTGGTACAACTAGAGCTACCTTTCGATAAATTCAACTCAAACCCTCCTAAATTGTCTTGATGTCACCAATTGATTGACATCGACCGGTCAATTGCTATGTTCCAAGCCATCAACACTCCTTAACACGTCTTGAATACCGGAAGAAGTGTTCGGTCCACGTTTCTTGCTGACCTTCCAATTTACCCCTGATCGCCAAATCTCCAATTCGTTGCTATGACAACCGGTTACTAAAACCGCGCTACTTGATACAGATCCTTACCTTCTGGATTCAAAGTGGAGACGCCAGGATTTTTTACGAGCTATTAGCTTCCTGATTTGGAGAGATTTGAGAGAAGCTGTTGCCAACCGGTTCTACTACTGTCGTGAATCTATTGTTCGTCACATGTCCGAGCTCGAAGATCTGTTTCGCAATCGATGCAACTAGCTAGTAGATGGCTAATTATACGCGAGATCTTAACATTATCGAATTACCGTATCCGAAGATCCCTCAAAAAGCACTGACATAAGCTTGGATTCAATGTTAGATGTTACGAAGCTAAGCCTGTCCCGGAGCCTGGTATCAAACAGCCTGGCAGCGTCTACATAGTAGGTTTTTTTTTTAACCCGATTGGAGCTTCAAACGCGTTCATATAGCCAGTATGTCGAGACGCCAATCAATCAAGCTCTACGGGCTTAAACAACTGAGGTTACGATAAGAACGAGAACTTTAGGCATAGGATTCTAAGTGCCTCGGTAGTGCTAATTCACTTGTGATGATGTAGGTAGGGTTGAATCATCGCGATATTCAAATCCCTACTGAATAGGGTCCCTTCTTCAGCTCTACATACGGTCTTTGATAGTATACCCTAGCAATTTATAGAGACCGTAGCTATTGCAAATTCTCATTTAGGGGTTCAAGGGCAGCATGCAAAGACGGTGACCTAGAAGCACCCAATGTGACCCGAATAATTACGATACAGCTTTAAGGAGGCGGGGAGGACGATGACAGTGGATGTAGGTCTAGTAGGCTATTCTGAGATGATGTCCTTACCGCTCAAAACATCTCGAAAATGCTTGGCTACCCCTAATGATTTAGAAGACTATTGCCTCTTGGAATAAGCGATCATCCAGCGCCAGCAGAGCACGCCCACGTATAGTCACTGCGAGTAGCTATTCCGGTAAGCGAGCTGAGTCTGCTATCGTAGGACGAGTCCGAATGCTGCGGTGTGGGAAATCCTAACGTCGAGTGTTTGCCAAGTAGCCATTAGTCGTGTCAAGATAAAGCTAAAGCTTCTCAAATTAAGACATTGTCGTTCTTTTCCCACCCGTTCGATGCCACGCGATAAGACATTGTTGTCGCCTTTGTAGCTCAATTCGTAGAGCTATACCTACCGTATGGTGATAGAGCTTCTCGACGCCCCCATCTACCCACATGCAAGTATACCCGCTCACACTATGATCTCTATATTGCAGATATACACGTTGGCTTGCGCACGAGCCGGACCGTCTATCCACGCGGGCAACCCGTAGCAATTTCCTTGTCGACAGGTTGTTATGGGTCTGTCTCCATACCCGTATGCGTTGTTCGACCCGGTTTCAACGGTTATCCCCACGTACCGAGACGCCGTATCCGCTTGACCACCGTACGGTGCGTGCGAGAGTGTCGGTCGGGGGGCCGGGTTCAGGCAGTTTTCGCTTCCCGTGCTCGACCATGAAACGCGGCAGTCGTGTCAATCTGCAAAGTCCCGTTCAGAAGATGTACATAGTGACGCCCCTCGCCTTTGACTACGGGCCCGTAGATGCATGCTACAGCGTCAGGGGAAAGATGCCTTGGAACTTCACATTCGTGTCGCCTCGTGGAACGTCAAGCACACGCCACACTATGGCCTCCATGATGCAAGATGGTGAATATAGTATGTGGACTTGCCACATATACGCGGCGAAATCAGGATTCTTGTAGAAGTTTGACGTCTAGTCCGCAACGGGTCCGTCGGGTGGGTATGCCGACGGAATGCTTCGTTTTGCCTAGCTTCGGTAGCGAGAGGTGCAGCAATTCTCCACGCGTATCCATCATCTTATGCGCAATGGTGGATATAGATTTAATATCAAATCGGATTGTTTGAGTTGGGCATCATTGACTGTTTGCACTATTGAGTGTAGAGCAAAATGCTGAGCAATTCCTAAGGCGCCTGGGTAGATTTCGTCTAGGTAAACAACAAGCCTCTACCATAGACCCGTTCAGCAATATGATATAAGTTGTGATAAAGGATCTTAGTATATGTGATATCAATCATGTGTGACCTTTAGTATAGTTAACGTAAGTATACATCATTTCGACTATTAGACAATCATGTGAGACATAGACGCTCCGCTTAAATTCTTGGATTATAGCTCGGTAGCAGATGAGTATATCGTATGCTTCGGTGGCCTGTGTTAGTCGGCTTCAAAGCAAATCAACTATACTATTACAAAGTAGCTACTAAAGATATAATGACGTGATTCGAAAAGGCGCTTAGCAAAGCTATGGTGCTGTTGGTGATAGCAGCCTTGAATGGTGTGTTGCTCTATTGTCCTTCTTAAATGATTTTATTGGTGCGATTACTATGCCATTTAGACATAGTCGGCTAATCCACCTCAATCCAGTTCCTGCATTTAATATACATGGTGAGAAGTTTCATCAAACGCTTGATGGAACTTTGGGTGTTGTCAACTAGTTAAGTCTTTCCAGAATACTATTAAATCAACTTTATGTTAGAGCGCGCTGTCTATCGAGTATCGCGCTCTCTAGTCGCTGCGCATTAATCAAGAAATGGACAAATCTAAGGAATATTTCTGCACCAATAACAATATAGTATGGGACTTAAAAGCCACCGGAGAGGAGCCACCGGAGAGGATTTAGGGTTTAACGGTATTCGAAAATACTCAGAGATGGATAAGAAACGCGCCCGTTCGGGAGTACTTAGTGCCCGGAGGGCGCGAGATTCGATAGAGAACACTTATATATGAAATGCAAGAAAGAAAAGACATACTGCATAGATTATAGTTTATCTGATTCAGGGTGTTGAACTTGACACTGATTTGGTGTTGTCTAGCCTTCTATAAAGGGAATACGTCCGCGTCCCGAAACGATCGTCCCTCCGTTACGGTGACATTGACGAAGGGAAAAATTATGGAAGCCACTAATTATCCGATCAGGCTCGCCATGACATTACACCGAGAGCCGGTGGGCATAAGAGATGCTACAGATGCTGTATATAATATGAGATATAGGAGCGAAGATCGGCGTAGCTAGATGAGTATATACGTAGAAGCACGTGCAAGCTGAATCGCTACCTAGCCCAATTAGATAAGCTACGACAAAATATGAAGCTATCTTCACTCTTGTGGGCCTACGCGGCAACCAGCGCCCTAGGCGCATCATGGATTGCGCCAGGTGCTGTGTGGTATGACACCGATGGGAACAAAATCGATGCTCATGGAGGAGGAGTCGTGAAGCGTGGCGATACCTTCTACTGGGTCGGTCAGGCAGCTAGCAGTAAATGGCCTCTAAGTCCATCATATTTTAATTTGCTGATCACTAACAATATCTTCAAGATCAAACGCCGAACTTGTATTCATCCACCGATCTTATCAATTGGAAGAACCTTGGGAAACAGGCGAGCTCTGTGACTGGAATGTGGCGGCCAAAGATAGCAAAGCCGAACGGTTCATTTTGGGTATGAGATACTTCGCCCGGAAACATTCTTCCTTATTAGAAACTTACTAATTGGGTGGATGGCGACAGTTGTATGGCCAGCAAGACCGTTATGTTCTTTCCCTAAAGTCGGCGAACTTCGTCGGGGGCTATGGCCAGTCAGCCAAGGTTCATATCCCGCCAAATGACTACTCCTATTCGGATACTGGAATGTTCTACGACGAAGACGCAGGTAAGGCGAGCTTATAAAATATAGAGGAGTTCTTTAACTAACGGATACATAATGTTAGACACATGGTTTCTCCTAACCAGCGCCGACCACAATGTCGTCCAGGTTAACCGTATCAACAAGGACGGTACGCTGGGCGACAAAGTTTCGGATCTGAGTAGGTTTTTAGTCTGTACTAGAGTGCAATAACTACTAAATGCGGTTAAATAGGAAGCGGAGCATACGAAGCCCCAGGCATAGTGAAAGCCGACGGCGTGTATTTCTTGATCGTCTCGGGGAAGACTGGCTGGCGTGCCAACCCCAACAAGGTCTTCTGGTCAAGTTCGATTAATGGCCCTTGGGCTGGGGGGTCGGATATCGCTCCACAAGACCAGAAAACCTACGGCTCGCAGAATACATTCGAGTTGACGGTTAAGGGCTCGCAAAAGACCACTTATATTTACATGGGAGATGCTTGGGACTCGAAAGGAGGAGCAAGCTCGAATTATGTATGGGCACCCCTGAACATCAATGCCGGGTAAGTGATTCGAGAATATCAAGCCTCTGATAACTAGACGCTGTGTTGGCTAACTCTACTTGTGCTTTGTATAGATCGCACTCGGTTCAGATTGACTACCATTCGATGTGGAAAGTCGATGTTAATACTGGAGTGGTTTCTTACCCTAGCACACTGAAGCGTTATGAGGCCGAGCATGCCATATTGTCAGGCAGGACAGGTACCGTACTCAAAATCGCAACTTCTAAATTCAGGGGCTGACAGTTAATAGTGGTGAAAGATTGCAATGAATGTCTAAGCAAGCGTTCTGTACACGGAGGTAAGCCCTATTACATTCTACCCCGAACGAGACATGTTAACTAGACTAATCACATTCATAGTGAGCGACTCAAGCGAAGTAACCTTCCACAATGTTACCGGCACCGGATCCCGTCAATGGTTTTCTTTTCACTACCGAGTCACCAACCCAGAGGGTAAGTAACAATATTCTAATTTGTGTAAGAGGCATCGAAGCTAATAAACCCTTGCTCTAGCTGGTGAGGCTCACATCTTTGTCAATGATGAGCCTGCCGTCAACATTTCAAGCCTAAACTCTCGCGCGGGATACCACACTTCTACCCCAGTCCAGCTTACTCTGAAGCCTGGTGATGCGAACACTATCACGTTTGGAGCAACAGGCTCTGACGGTAAGTTACCTCTTAAGTTACCTCTTACTAAACTTAACTTGTCGTGATTTCTGCTAACTAACGATGGTTTTACTAGGATTTGAAGTTTCCGTGGACGGGATTGAACTCTTCGAAGAGGATGAAGAATGAATATTATGAAATAACAGTTTGTTATTTCATTGGAATGAAATTAAAATTCGTAGTATATATTATATTAGTTGATGTTATGACTTGAAATATCCGATATCTAAATTGTTAGGAGCAATGACGTAAATATTGGATTTATAATAAAGCCCCGCCATTTCTGCACCTAATACGGATTATGAAAAGTACCTATATTCATACGTATATTAGGGTATAATTACCTAACTAATGTTAGGTATCTACATATAATGCATTAGTAAATACGGAATACGGCTAGAAATAATGGTAAGAAATAACTATAGGACCGTTAATTCAACTGTTCTAAAACTGTTCCGTTCTTACATCGTCAGTTTGCCTCTCTGCCCCGCGTGTCTTTTCAGTTATTCTACACTACATCATCTATGCGATCGAACATATCTACCTAAGATACCTACCTGAGGTACCCAAGTGAATCGCATCGGCAACTCCGTTGTAGGCTGCAGGTAGATATATGGATGGACAAGGAAAATGAAGCAAAGATTTTCCTCATTGGATGTCAAGGTAAACCTCCACAGCATTTTCATTCCCATTCCCATTCCCATTCTCAACCTCAGTTAAGCATCGCTAACCGATATCCCCTTCTCTCGTTCTAGGTCATCGCTCACGAATTATCTAAAAGTCTCGTATCCCTTCGGGTTTACAACATCTATGACCTATCTTCTAAAATTCTCCTCTTCAAACTTGCGAAACCTGAAGTCAAGAAACAACTCCTTATAGATTCTGGCTTCCGATGCCATCTTACCGACTTTGCGCGAACAACTGCCGCCGCTCCCTCCGTCTTTGTCCAGAAGTTGCGCAAGGCCCTGAAGACCCGACGAGTCACCGCTGTTTCGCAAATAGGTACTGATCGCATCATCGAATTCCAGTTTAGTGACGGTCAATACAGACTATACCTGGAATTCTTTGCTGGAGGCAACGTCATCTTAACAGACAAGGAGCTCAATATTCTAACGCTGTTACGACATGTTCCCGAGGGAGAAGGCCAGGAGCCTCAACGCCCCGGTCTTACGTATTCCCTAGAAAACAGACAGAACTATGGCGGAGTTCCGGCTCTGACGAAGGAGCGTGTACGAAATGCGCTCCAGACCATTATTCAAAGGGCCACTGTCTCGGCTGCAGCGGGTAAGAAGATAAAGAGGAAGCCGGGCGATGAGCTGAGAAGGGGGCTTGCTACCACCATCATGGAGCTACCTCCTATATTAGTCGACCACGCTATGAAAGTCACAGGGTTTGATTCGAGTGTACAACCGTCTACGGTATTAGAAAACGAAGGACTCCTCGATGATCTACTGCGGTCACTTGGGGAAGCCCTCAAGGTCGTCCATGGAGTGACCAGTTCCGACACTTGTAAAGGCTATATATTAGCGAAAACGAGACCGGGCTTCGATAATAAGCCATCAGGAGAGGCAGATGATGGCCAACAGCGGGAAGGTGCCCTACTATACGAGGATTTTCACCCGTTCCTACCACGCCAGTTTGAAGAGGATCCTGTTTATACAGTGCTTACTTTCGAAAACTTCAACGTAATGGTAGATGAGTTCTTTTCGTCCGTAGAGGGACGGCAGCTAGAGTCGAAGTTAAACGAGAGGGAAGCCGCCGCTAAGCGCAAACTAGATGCGACCAAAGCTGATCATGCTAAGCGGATCGAGGGCCTTCAAGCAGTTCAGCAACTTAACATTCGGAAGGCCAATACGATAGAAGCTAATGTCGAGAGAGTTCGAGAAGCTATGGATGCGGTGAATGGTCTCATACAACAAGGAATGGACTGGGAAGATATTGGTAAGCTTATCGACAGAGAACGTAAGCGAGGCAATCCTGTAGCTTCCATCATTGTACTTCCTCTCAAGCTACACGAAAATACTATCACTGTACTCCTTGGTGAGGCGGAAGAAGAAGATGAGGATGAAGATTATGAGGCATCCGATGCTGACTCGGTCAGTTCGGATGATAGCGGTTACGCTGGCACGGAGGCATCTGCGCGAAAGACTCAGGAAACCCGGCTAACAATTGATATTGATCTTGGTATCTCTCCTTTCGCTAACGCAGGAGAATATTATGGAGAGAGAAAGAATGCCGCCGTGAAGGAGCAGAAAACAGTACTGCAATCAGAGACTGCATTGAAAAATGCGGAGCAGAAAATTGCTGCCGAGTTAAAGAAGGGACTGAAGCAGGAAAAACCAGTCTTGCAACCTATTCGGAAGCAGCTCTGGTTCGAGAAATTCATATGGTTTGTCTCGTCCGATGGTTATCTCGTTCTCGGCGGCAAAGATGCCCAACAGAATGAGATGCTCTATAGACGATATCTGAAGAAGGGCGACGTCTACGTGCACGCAGACCTTCACGGCGCACCAAGCATAATCATAAAAAACAGTCCAAGCACACCTGATGCACCTATACCACCTTCAACTCTGTCACAAGCTGGGTCTTTGGCAGTCTGTGCCTCGTCTGCCTGGGACTCAAAGGCTGGTATGGGTGCGTGGTGGGTGAATGCGGACCAAGTTTCAAAGTCGGCGCCAACTGGGGAATTCCTTGGTACTGGTAGCTTTATGGTACGAGGAAAGAAGAATTTCTTACCTCCCGCCCAACTGATATTGGGTCTTGGGTTGATGTTTAGGATAAGCGAGGAAAGCAAGGCCAAACATGTTAAACACCGTCTTTATGATCTCCCGGAAACCCTACAGAACAAGTCAAGTTCAGACGCTACTAGTAGCAAAGCTATATCCGACTTCGCGAAAGAGTCGAGTGTAGAACATGATGATGAGAGTGACTCGGAAGACAGCGCTATAGATATCCAGGAGGATACCGAGAGAAGAGAAAATCCACTCCAACCTTCAGACAGAAATGACGATGAACAAGAGTCTCGGGAACAGGTTGAAGAAAGTCCGTCTCTTCAAGGAATGAGTAATTTAACAATCTCCGAGGTACCTGGTACTACTCATACTGCAGAGCTTCAAGAACATGAAACTGGTGACGAACAAGAAGATCTAGACGAGGTGGCGACGGAAGCTGATTCTGCGCCTGTGACAACGGTAAACAGTCTGCCTCCCGAAACGTCGGGCAAGTCCACACCTCAACCTCAAAAGAAAGGCCAACAGCCTAAGCGAGGTCAAAAGGGCAAAGCTAAAAAGGCCGCTAAATACAAGGATCAAGATGAAGAAGACCGCGCCGCGATCGAAGCTTTGATAGGCGCAGCAGCTGGAAAGCAGAAGGCCGAGGCCGAGGCGAAAGCAAAAGCCGAACGTGAAGCTCAACGAGCGGCTGCGCTTGAACGCCGCCGAGCACAGCACCAGCGCCAGCAACGCGAAACAGCTGAACATGAGGAAGTCCGCAAGATGATGCTCGAAGAGGGCATCGAGACTCTCGATGCTAACGAGGCGGCTAACCTGACCCCTCTCGATGCGCTTGTTGGAACCCCACTCCCCGGCGATGAGATTCTTGATGCGATTGCTGTGTGTGCGCCGTATAGCGCGCTTGGCCGCTATAAATATAAGGTCAAAATGCAACCTGGTACGCAGAAAAAAGGCAAGGCCGTGAAAGAAATCCTAGATGCATGGAAAGCAGCTTCTACGAAAAAAGGTGTCGTGGACGAGAAGAGCGAGGACAAGGAGAAGATGTGGCCCCGCGAAGTAGATCTTCTCAAGGCTCTCAAACCTGAAGAAGTCGTCAATATTGTGCCAGTTGGGAAACTAAGGGTTATGCTTAGTGGAGGTGCTGGTGGAAGTGGGGGGGACGCAAGGGGGAAAGGTGGAAGTAAGGGTGGTAGTGCAAACCGTGGCAAGAAGCGGTAGGAAGGCTATATGTAGTTGATTTATATCACCCAATTGATGTATATTCCCACTAGCCCCCAGCGACAGAGGTGATTGCTAATATCCTCGGTGTAGGCATCAGGTATGAACCGAGACCTGAGTAAAAGGAGGTATCATCGAAGCATCTTTCATCTGAAATAACTAACTCGACGATACAGTATATATATATTTTAGAGGTCAAAGTACGTAAAAAGGAGGTCATATTTATTACTCTTACGTATTACTTCTAATAATCACCAATTCAGGAACATGAAGCATCAAGGTATATTAACTACACCTAACGGGAATCACTAAACGCTATACTCAGTTTGTTATACAATGCCGAGCCATACTCTATACCGGAGAAGTGAGTTTTACATTACCTAGTGTGTCTCTACTCCACGGAGGCTACTTTGAGTATGGAGGGTAGAAGGGGTCTCTCCAGTCAATAGAAATACTGTTGCTGCTAAACTCTGTCTCCACATACCCATTCTGGCCGACATGGCTGTGGAAATATTGCTGGAGCTCAAAGGGAACATTTATAGCATCCATGACTGACACCCCGTCCCCCATGATCTGTTCCAAAGCAAACCGATACTGCGCCGGTGTTGAGGTTTTTACGAAGTGGACTATTCGACAACACAGGCTCATCCATGCCGTGATGTGTGATGGGTCAAGCGATCCCCCCATTTGTCGGAATTCGAAAACTCCTCTTTGTCTATCTACTTCGAAGAACTTGCGGTCATGGTCTACACTGTCCTGGATCAATTCTTGTTCAGGGCTTGGACTCGCCCCTCCCGTAGTAGTACCTAAGCCCCGGCACTTCATGATCACCTCAGCCTTACACGACCGGGACCCCGTGCCCACGGCAGCTACGATAGAGTCTACGTTCGTATATTGCCATATCATGCCTTGGAAATTACGACCCGCTAGATTCTCCCTCTGCATGATTAAATCGATGGGTAGATGCTCTGCCGCCCTCTGGTTTAGCTGTTGTGTGAGTTGAGGCCCGTGTACTGGCACGATCCCACTGTTGTTGAAGTTGTCTGTGTTCTGGTTTGTCTGTGACAGTTTACCTAACTGGGAGACAGTGCGGATGGGCCCGCATACTTTATCGTGCGACTTTCGGGTTCGATACCATCGGTTAAAATACCGTAGATTGTTGAAGACGGCCTCAGTGCCAAGGAACGACGATAGCTTCTGGATATCTGTGAGTGTAAGACCGCTGGAATGCGAGATAGAAATCTGTGTTGTCGCGGGGATCCAGGGCGAGTCTCGGTGAACGCGGAAGTTATCACGTACGACTCTACAGATATTAGTGATTATGTTCTCGATTTTCGAAGGCGGCCATTCGAAGAGCATTGCCGGCGACGAGATCTTGATCGTTACCCATCCGTATAGATCCTCGGGGTCTTCTTCCGTGTCTGAAAAGAATCTGTACTGTTTGCCTTTCGTACAATCCATGTTTATCTCGTCGACCGCGTAGACCGAGAAGGCTCGATACCGCGGCCTCATGCCGATTAAGGGGATATGGTGCCTATCTCGCCTTTGTATGTATGCTTCTAGGTGAAGCAATTCCTCAAGACGGTTCTCGGCATCCCGCCTCTCCGAGGGGCTAGGTATGCCGGGCATGATGGCTCGCCGTGCGGCATCCCGGAGCTCCCCTCGACTTGCTAAAATAAAGCTTCTAGCGGGTGTCGAGTTGTTAAAATAACTCAACTTAAGAAAATCCCGGGCCTTCACTGCTGCGCTCTCAGCTGCCGCGCTTATAGGGGACTTTTTAGCCAAGGGTATCAGCGGACTTTCGTGCATGATTTCCGACAAGGGAGGGAGTCTGTGTTCAAGCCTATGCATTTCTTCCATCCTTAGGTCGTGAAGGGCTGTGCCCTCGTCCTCGTCCCGACGGATGAATACCATGTCGGTTTGCGAGTTGAGTACCTCGAGAAAACGGTCCACCGTGACTTGATTGATCCTATGCTTTGGGACCTCGTCGGTTACGATATTCTCAGCTTCCCACCGGCAGTCGTGGGGATGAGGTCGCTCGGCCATTAGCCCCCCTTTCCTATGGACGGCGACGGGTAGTTCCAGCTCGAAACCTATCGTCCAGTATCCGTTCGGATCGTCCTTGTAGACCAGGCCCGGGATCTTATTTTCCCCACCTGTTTGATTAATTGGCGTCGAGGCTCTGCCCCAGCTGCCCTCGCCCCAGCTGCCCTTGCCCCAGCTGCCTTTTCCCCAGCTGGTCGCGTTGCCCTCGGTCGGGGTGTTAGGAACTGGCGACTGAAATATTTCGGGGAGATCAGGAAGAGGGATGTCCGGGGCCGGCGTTGGGGCCGGCGAAAACATCTCAACATCCTCGGAGAGCCAATCGGACACGGATTGGTTTTCTGTTCCGATGTTGTTCTCTTCCAGTTCCCGTCTACGGAGCAATTCATCAGCCGCGGGACTACGTACAGGCCAGGAGTTCGATGGCACATGGGTCTCGTCGTACCGTGCGTGTAGAGTTGCCAACCGTCTGAGGGTTCCTTTGCGTAGCTCTGACCAGGGCACAAGCTGAAAGTCAAGCATTTGTTGCCGCCAATCCAAATTTTCCCAGTCCGCATCGAGGAGTATGCGATCCCAGTCAACGGTATCGGTCTCGGTATACACCCAGTCAGCGGGATTGTTCTTCATTGTAACAATGTAATTTTATGTTGTCTACTTTAGAATCGCTGGTTTACCTCGTCTCGTACTTACGCAGTTACCTTATGCGAGACTTGTATGGTTTTGTTTATTTGATTCAGTTATAGAGAAGTCTTTGTAATTTACTTACTTTTACTCTGACGAAGCAGCAGAATCAGAAAATTGAACGCCACGGGAATGTGTATGATATAAACACTCTCTATGAAACAGGCGACAATAACAACAATGCCCCTATTGATACTCTTGAAGATTAAGTAGACACGATGTAGTTGATTCATGTTTAAACAAAGAGTCTGAATGGCCTCGGTATAAATCAGTTCTTCTGATCTTTATCATGTTTCTAGTTGACGAACGATCGAGAACGTGAATAGTTATATTATTTCTGATAAATTAGTAATTTTTGTTGTACTGTAACGGAAATTATAGTATTACAACATAACTAGGTAGAATATGAGATTCTATGCCTAGGTAGTTTAAGGTCCTCCTATGCTCCTTAGTTATGATATTTCTTAGCCCCTATTGCTTCGTCCGACTTGGTAGATTTTAAATGAGATAATTCACTATTATTCTAAGTATTCATATATATTTATGTTCTTTTATCTTTCCGAAAGAATATTAGGTCCAGCCTTTTTTATATACCTTTCTCGACAATAAACCAGTTTAATACAGTTTCTAATGCACCTGCTACTACGGAACTGTCACTATATGGTCTCATCACCCCATCAGAATTACCGATGACTGAATGATATAAGTTTCTAGTAGCAGTGAGGTCCTATGGTAAACGATTTAGAGCTCTTTAATAGTTAAGATGGGTTAATTAGCAACAATATAAAGTGTTTCTTTGGATCTACTTAGAAATAATCTTTTGATATTCAATTTGCCTAGAAAGAATAATTAACTACCTGGTGTGATCTAAAGAACTAGTAACTGCACTAAGTCTTTTTCTTTTCCTTAACCATAACTGGTGGACAATAGGGGTGTTATTGCTTTCCTATTATGGAAGAGAAACTACTACCCAAGGCCGAATGCCCATGGACGGCGCGCGCGGAGTGTGGGGAGGGTAGTATTGTTAATTCGGCCTTCCCGGCACTACCGAGAGCGCTTTAGGGATATGTCGACCTAAAGCATGTAGCAATAGTTGGCGAAATCTCCGCTCCTTTCGATTCTTGAAACCCCTGCATACCTAGGCCGGGAACATCTCCCGCTTTGGTATCCGGTGGTCTCCCCCCGCCGATTCCGACGGCGACGGCCGTTGGACTTCAGATCTGGACCTCTACATTCTAAGGATCGGCATGATCAGAATTGGGATCGTGTTCTTTTATCCGGTTTCATGGGTGATAGTATGCTGGCAGTGTTAGTGGCAGCGGGTTCCAGGGGGACGATGGTACGATGGACACTAGACATAGAAAGTTATATCTATCTACTTCGGCTTAGGTATCTAAAGCTAGTAGCTAGGTCGCTGATGGCGGTGATTGTTAGTATATACTCGTTAACGCCGATAATTGATCTGTGATCATCGGCGCTGGTTCTGCAAGAGTCAGATTTACGTAGCAGCAACTCCATATAAAAATATTTACTACATCTATCTGCCTCAGAACCACATATGTAATATGTAAGTGCTCTGGTCTGTTTTGCGGGTTAGTAGTAATGTCAATGGATCCTTATCGAGACCATGCAAATCCACTAGACTCATCGGATTGATGCCGAACGCACGTGGGAAGTCCGGGAGTCACCGGTTCCATGAGAGAACCATTAAAACTCCTGGCCCCCAACCTGATACCAAGCGGTCTAGATGCGTTGACATTAGGGATTTCCGGATTCCTAAACATGTAAAGATATTAATATATACATTGTAGCATGCATTGTAAGTAGTACATAGTACACATTTGAATTAGCTACCCAAATAACTGTTTCTTCGGACAGCTGTTTTTTTCTCAGTAGCATGTTTAACTTGTTTCTGAAAATTTGAGTTACCAACGTGCATCCCTTAGCTATGCTGAGTGCAACGTTATGCAAGGTACCCAATGGAAAGGAGCTTTCTCCTGGACGGAAAGCTGACAGAGTGACGTGAGCAATATAGGGACGTGTATAGGAATGTGGATAGATGATACCATATAGGGCAAAGAAGTAGAAGCTAATGACATGACTTGCCTTCCTATGCTCTAAAACCTTTAGGTAGCATTTGGTGAGATGATGAAACGATAAATGCATGTAACTGGTTGAATCCTTCGAATAGTCGAGATGCCAAATCTATCGTGAGCACGTGTCTTTCATGCAACAAGATTACGTCTCTTGAAGATTGATTAACTTTGAAATGAGAAAGCTGATTTGCTGTGAATATTTAAAATAGGAAGCCTAGTCTAAGCCAAGATACGAGGTTGAGGAGGTGTGACGAATCTAACAATTCATACCGTAAAGATACCTGTTTGGTACATTAATAGTTGTAATTACCTCCTATAACCCCGACTTTTCGACCCGGTTTTCTTGGTGTACATATCTGCTATGAAAAGATGTGGCTGATTTAATTAGTTATATGAGGCTGAGTTTGGCCGAGCCTCTCTCTCTCCAGACAGCACCCCAAGCTAAGAGCGGGGATAAGAAGGAAAAGGCTAATGGCGGGGCTAGAGGGGCAGAGGGGTTAGCGTAAGAAACGTGGTCGGGTCAGGCACCAATTATGAAACCTTAGTATGTTTAGCTCAGCTTAACAGCTGATACTTATATTTCAAGCATTTATTGTACAAACTAAAGTATTTCTGTTATTCAAAAAAAATACCATCGAAACTAATATAATCCCTGAATATTGAATTGGCGGCGCAGTCTTGGGGGAAAAAATATCTCTATACAGATTGCGTGTAGCTCGCGATTTGAACCAACCAAATTGCATACCTAATGATGGAAGGGCCGAATCTTCTTAACTTCTTTTTAAAGCCCTCGTGGCCGTTGCAAACAAAGAACTCGGAGAAGCCGCAGCAAGAACTCGGAGAACCTTTGATTTAGGTCGCATAAAGCTAGCTATCTAGGTAGTCAGCTATTCTTTGAAAGGACTATAGAAGGCATTTGGAGGATCGTGCAAGAAAATACAAACTAACCTACTCATTAAACCTCAAACAACATCCATACTTCGCTTATCGAATCTAGAGCGTATAGTAGCTTTTACAACGTTGCTTGTTATCTAACGACTTGGATCAACTAATTCAATTTTGATATAATGCAAACGATTTAAACAATCGTTCGAGGCAACGTTTATCTAAACTACCTACTCTTTCCCGGTATATTATATATTATATTCCAACGGCGCTGTACAATCAAATGTGAGGCATCGCCAAGCTGTTTCTTCCTCCGTGTACAGGTAGCTAGTTCGTCATCATATACGTAGATGCCACTACCGCCATCGGCAATCTCTCATCTTATAAGATATCCAAGTGGTCGTGAGAGTTACCACATCAGCAATATCGAATATTGTATCCTTTCCGAATCCTTAACGCGCGGGTATGCCTCTTCGAATATATACCATCGGCCAACCACAGGTAGTAAAGCGCTTATTCGCATGATACCTCGCACGAATTTACGAGTAATGAACTACGGGAATTGGTGCGGCCACGTTGACTCTACTCCTAAAATATTGTGTTTGTAAGTATTATAACTAGGTCCTTCATTAAACATAAATATTAGGTTACTCATTAACTAGTCAAGAAGAAACCTGGGAGTATCGAGATAAATATTTTTTTTACAGCAATTTACGACGATTTACGACACTTGGGTAGCATTGCCACAATCCTCAAGTCTAGCAGTGCAAGTGGGTGCAAAGCAGTGATATAGGCAGTCTGGCAGTCTGGCAGTGTACCTGTGTAAGTGGTAAGTGAATGTGGTTTGCCCCACATCTCGCATTATCCACCACTGTCATTGTCGTATTGTTGCATCGTCTCATTTCTCCTACCCACCTGCTTACCAGCCTACAGCCTACAGCCTACCGTCTACCCACTTACAGGCTCCCTTCCTTAAATCTAGGACTTTTTTTTTGTTTTTCGACTCCCTTTGCAGGTTGTTAAGAAGAACTCGCTTCAGCCTTATTATCCTGGATTTCCTTCTCCCCCCCCCAAAGTACAGCTAAACTGCAACCCGCAAACCCACAACCCATACAACCAGCCCAACCTAACGCGGTCAGCTCCATCATCAGCCACAGTGGAATCATAAAAAAAAGAGAGAACGAACAAGGAACAGGGTTGCAATACTGAAGTTTTAATTGATCTAATTGATCTGATTGATCCTCCACGATAATAGTGTCCCACTAACTACTATTTTCTACTATTTTCTTACCTACTGGCCCCATTCAGGCCTATCCCGCCTTGCCCGTCCTCTCTTTATTAATCCAAGTCCTAGGTTTAAGGAATTGCACATACACACAGCACTAAAGGCAACCGAATGCACCAAAGGCACCCAAGGACTTTGCTTCTGACAGGATTGTACTTGTAACTCGTACCTTAGTGTTACTTTAGGCCTTGGTACTTCCAGTTTCTCCCCCTTCCTAAACGTCCTGCGGCACGCATACTCGGTTATTACATCTTTAGCTTAGTCTAGGTTAAACCTAAAGGGACAGAACGGGAAACAAGGGATCATTCCTACTACACTTGGGCAAGCAAAGTAAAGCGAAGCGAAGCAGGAGCATACCAAGCAACCCGGCAGTAACAGCCATCAGCAAGCAGCAACCTTGAAAGCAGCAAGCACCAGCAACAACAACAGCAGCAGCAGCCCCTCTTCTAACGCCGCAACTTACTTCATCTCTCTTGCTCGGTTTCTTCTTAGGGAACACTGTCAGCATCTTCGTCTTGGCTCAGCTCAGCCCGCCTTATCATAACCTAGCCTAGAAGCCCAGTGATCCCACATCAATCGGATCACACCTGCGACAAAGTCCTTCCCACCCTTCTTTGATCTACCCTCTTTTTTCCCTTTTTTTTTCTTCTTCTTCTTCTTTCCGTTTCCCTAATTCCTTATGAATTCATTGAACAATTTGAATTCCCGTTTTAGAGGCCTAGGATTAGGTAAACGGAAATCCACAGCCAGTATCCCCTCAAGTACGCCTGAACCACAACGGCCTGCGACTTCGACCCCGACTTCGACCCCTCCACCGCAAATAGCGCAGCAGTTCCCACAGGCCCAAGCCCAACCCCATCCTTATCCTGGTCCTGTCGCCCCCTCTATAACAGCTTCGTCCTCCCAGACGAGCCTCCCGATAATGAACCATCCTGGCGCTGGACCACGTCCACCTAGCTATAGTACTGCAAATTTCCAACCTGGTCCTCAACCTCCTGTCGGCCGCACAAGCCCTTTAACAACGGGACAAGCTCGCACACCGCCATCGCAAATGGTTGGCGGTCCCCCTCCCATCAATACCGGTGCTCCTGTCTCCGGCTACCCTCCTCAGATGCATGCCCCCCCGGGCTCGCAACCTCCCCCGGGGGTTGCTGGTGGTCCTCCTGGCTACGCTGGTTACCCGCCGCCTGCTCCCGCTCCTCAACAGACCAACGCTATGCAGTCTTATGGCAGGCCGGCTGCTGAAGTCGAAGGGAACAGCAGAAGTAAGGCACAGTTAATCGTCGGAATTGACTTTGTACGTCCCCTCAGTTGATTTGTTTGAATTATCTATTTCCTGTTTATTTCTTGTTCGTATTGATATTTTTTAAACTAATCATGCGAGACGTAGGGTACAACGTTTTCTGGTGTCGCTTTTGCGTTTGCAACAAATAACGAGGCGAAGGAGGATATTATCACAGAATGGCCTGGCGCTGGATCCTACACGAAGCAGAAGGTAAGACATCCGAGGAAAGGCATAATCATTTGATCAAAGCTTGTTAACTTTGATAAGATACCTACTGTTCTTTACTACGACCAATACCAGAAGGTTGTTGGATGGGGCCCAGATATTGCTGATGCCCTGGCACCTACAGGCTACCCGAAACCTGGTGTCCAAAAGGTCGAATGGTTCAAACTCCAGCTTATGCTGTCGGGTAACACTTACATCGACCCCATTAACCTTCCGCCACTACCTCCCGGAAAGTCGGAAATCGATGTGGCCGCAGACTACCTGTTTAAGCTGCGGCAAGCTATGCGCACGGCGCTACAGAAGACACTGGGTGAGGTATTTAATCGAGAGGAACGAAATATTCGCTACTACCTGACTGTCCCGGCTATTTGGAACGATGCTGGCAAGGCTGCTACGCGAGCTGCCGCTATCCAGGCCGGCTTCCTCAGGGATGAGAACGACAACAGATTAACACTCGTTAGCGAACCCGAGGCCGCATCGCTGTTCTGTGCCAAGGCTGGCTTGCTTAATTTGAAGGTTCACGACGCTATCTTGATTGTCGATTGCGGTGGTGGTACTGTCGATTTGATTGCATATGAAGTCGAGGATGAGAATCCATTCACAGTCGCGGAATGCACGGCAGGCTCTGGCGACTCTTGTGGCTCCACTGCCCTCAACAGGAATTTTAGTAACATTCTACGCACCAAGATCCGAAAGATGAAATTACCAGACGGATCTAAGACGGCTGGTCGCGTGTACGCCAAATGTATTATGGATTTTGAGAACAGAATCAAGGCCGATTTCAGGAATAACGGCCAAAAGTGGGCTGTTGATGTTGGTATTGAGGCTGAATTCCCCGAAGCCGGTATCGAAGAAGGTTACATGACTTTTACTAACGAGGAAATTCTTCAATGTTTCGAACCCGTCGTAAACCGGATTTTGGAGCTCGTACGAAACCAAATCATCGCCATCCAAGCCCAAAACAGGACGCTACAAAACATTTTGGTTGTTGGTGGTTTTGGTGCTTCCGAATACCTCTTCCAGCAGATCAAACTACACGTGCCTCCCCAGTTCCAGTCCAAGGTCGTGCGACCTATGGACTCCGTTGCCGCCATTGTTAAGGGAGCCGTCACCGCAGGTATTACCGAGAGGGTTATCACGCACCGTGTAGCTCGTCGCCATTATCTTATGGCAACTCTGCAGCCCTTCAAGGAGGGCTACCATCCCGAAGCATATCGTGTGCCATCTCTAGACGGCAAGGACAGATGCAAGTTCACTCGGCAGATTTTTGTCCAAAAGGGCCAGAAAGTCAAGATCGGCGAACCGGTCAAGGTATCTTTTTTCCGACAGGTGGCCCCGGGTGCTACGCTTATGTACGAAGACATCCTGTACGCTTGTGACGAGGATGTCTGCCCTGAGTACACCAAAGATCCTCGTAAGTTGTCTAGCTTTTATCGCGATCCATTTTACTTGTAACTTACATATCATATAGGTATAAAGGAAGTAGTTACTCTCACATCCGATCTGTCACGTAAGAACCTCGAAAAAGACTTCGAGCGTATGGACACGCCACAGGGTACATTTTACCGAGTTTACTTCGACATCTATCTCACTCTCGACGGCTCAGAGTTTAGTGCTGAATTAGTCTGTCAAGGAGAGGTTATGGGCCGCTGCAGATCTAGATTCAGATAGAAGGGCGGAGATGAGTAGATGACGTGAAACTCGTGGTTGGTGTCCTTTTTACTAATGTCTTTGCCGACTGCGTTGCTTTTACTAGCTTTCACATGATACCTCGTTAAGGAAAGAGCAACAATGTACTTGGACTGATAGGTAATCTAGCAATACGGAGAGGAAGGAAAGATCTCTTCTCTTTGCGAGCTATCATCACTTAGGGAAATTCCTTTTCTAGAAATTTAAACCAGCGACATGGGTGGCTATTTAAATAGTTGGCAGATGGACAGATGGATAGTTGCACGAGCAAGAGATCTTTCCATGCCTCTGATTACCGTATACAGATAATTTAAGAACCTAACAGAAAGATTGCGACCGCGGTGGTAAAATTCCAGTTCTGATGTGAATATTATATGTAAGTCTTGATATACCTGATCACTTGTAATGCAATGTAAATGGCCTCATGATTGGCTGTTGATGGATAGTAACAAGGTTATCTGGGGAAGGTTGGGGAAGGTAGGGGAAGGTAGGACAAGGGGGATATTACCCCTGAAAAATGGCACAAAATCTTGGTAACCAGTCGCAACTGCGTCATCGCTCATTCCTCCAACATCAACTCACCAAACGACATTCGATGGCAACTTCATCCAATGCAATTTAATTGGGCCTTCTCTCCCAGTTTCTTGCCTTCTATCTTCTTAGCAATGAACTTACCTACCTACCTAAGGTACCTATTCAACATGGCTTCATTCTGTATCGACAAGCCTCCCTGAGAGTGTCTCTACATTTCATACCTACTTTTTTTTGCGCAACTTCTAGGATAAATTATTATTATCAATTCCTCCGTACTTCTGCTCTTCCGATATACCTACATATTCTTCCTCTCCGCGAATTCTTCCCCTGCTTACTCTTCAGCATCTTGACTATAAAGAGTCGGTATCAAGACAGGAATATTCGCGGAGCCTGCTCGATCAACCACGACGATTTGCCACCTTGTTATCATTCATCCCTCATTCCCTGTTTAGCGCACGACGCCACCAACTATAAAATCCGGGGTCTAGTCCCGTATATAATTAACGGCTAGGGCAGTCATCGCCATTCAAAGTCGGTTCCCTAATTTGGTTGAGGGCTATCTTGTTCATTTACTAAATTCGACTCTCGGGTTTCTATTGTCTATTGAAACGTCTGTGTATAACATAACTGCGATTACTACTATTGGCGAATAAGGCTCCTGTATCTCTTGAAAGACTTCATCGGATAATGAGCTGCTCACTTCGCTATACTCTACTCCCAGGATACACTCTTCATCGCCCGCCAGTTTGCCTACGCAACAGGATAATTATAGTTATCTAGCCAGAGATAATAAGTCCAACAGAAGCGAAGCGATTAAGTACAATGCCTAAACGGTCACGGCAATGCGAGCGCCGGCATAGTTCTGCAAGGACTAGATTGTCGGTCGTTGCCAGTATCTTTTTGACATCACAGCTCCCGCAAGTAAGAGCAGTTGTATATCCAAGTAACCATGAGTCATATGCTTTCGACTATTTGGGACCCAACAGACAATATTTAGGCACGAGCCGTCCTTTAACCAAGTATGAGAATGCCATCCCCTTGATCATTACCAACAACTGCGGCGATACAATATGGCCGGGAATTGGAACTCAACATGGGGATCCTCCAGACTCTCACGGTTTCGAACTCAAGCCTGGCGAGACGAAAGAACAAACAGTCGGTCCAACATGGCAGGGCAGAATCTGGGGACGTACCAATTGTACCACTAGTGGGGACACGGCAACATGTAAGACTGGTGATTGTTTTGGTAAATTAGATTGTGAGTATGGGGTAAGTTAAGCCAGAACGAGGAATTATAGTGTAACTACTAATCACAACATAGGGTGCTGTACCTGTTACTCTTGCTGAATTCAATCTTGCTGGTGGCTCAACTGGCAGACAGACCTTTTACGACATTTCACTTGTCGATGGTTATAATCTGCCAATAGCAATAGTCTATCATCCAGCAGACAACACGTCATACATCCCACCAAATCTAGTCAATCCTTCATGCATTGGAACATCCGGGTACCTCGCTCCCTATAGCGAGACCGGACTCGCCTATACTAACTCGACCTATCCTATACCGTATGAAGATATACAGTCCAACGCAGATTTAAGCAATTGGTGTCCTTGGGACCTCCAGGCCTTCCTTCCAGAGAAACCTGGAGATGGCGTGTATCCATATCCAGACGACACTCTACATAGGCCTATTTTTGACCCGTGCAAGAGTGCCTGCGCCGCTAATAATGACCCCGAGGACTGCTGCACCGGCGAATACGATGACCCGTGGGTCTGTGAGCCCAGCCAGTATTCGTATAATGCCAAGGCTATGTGCCCTGACGCATACAGCTATGCGTTTGACGATCAGACCTCCACGTTTGTCATTCCCAGCGGAGGTGGATGGGAAATCGTGTTCTGTCCGGTAGGGCGAAGTACTACTATATTGGCAACATTCACGGACGAATTACACAAGATTGCCGAAAGTGGGCAAGTAACCCAGGATATCAAGCTCAAGGCTATGAACGTGAGCTATATCCAATCAAAACAGAGTACAGCAGCTGATATCCGGGTGTCCATGGTTGGGTTGGTATTAACTGTCGTGTTGATGGTCAGTAGTATACTGGCTTAACCATAAGAAGGGATTATGAATGAGAAATCACTGTACATGAAATGTACCTATATGAAATGCTTGGGGAAGTCTAGATAGGGAGGATTCTTGTTTCATTAGTACCTTAGAACTTAAGTAGGTATTCGTATAGTTATACTGTTGAATATATTCCTAAGAAATCATGGATACCCCTATACGTTAAGACAGCTTATATCAGCCTATAAACCTTGTATAATGCACGGACCATTTAATGCAGTGCATTATGTACATAATATTACCTAAGTACATACATCTTAACTCGGATCTATTAATAGTAGGTACGTAGGTACCTATAGGACATCACGCAAGTTATGACCCGCGGCAAACCCTTGTCACTGACCCTCAGTGGGGGTCATTTAATGTGCATCCATGCTTCAATTTTAGCACGAACCCGTTTAGATCCGATGCAATCTTGAATCTTGATACAATTTACCCCCCTCAAACAACAACGAACTTACGACGACGATAGTTCCCTCGTCTCGTCGGGGATCCGACAATTACCTTTCGCTTCTTTCTCGAATCCAGCGCTACTAATCGCTAACATTCGAGACGGATTGCTATCAGGATGTGAGGTAGGAAATGCCTGTTATCGAAAGCACTCGAGCCGCGACGCGCTGGATCACCCGTACAATTCCATTCATCCTCATCGCCGCCGTTAGCTATGCTACTTATGCCGTAGTCGGCCGGGTCTGTTGTAAGTTATGACCTTATATAACCTATTATTCCTAAATCAGTTGGCTTTGTTTACTGACGTCGTCACTATCTAGCCAACTACCTTATCGGCAAACGAGGCGAGGTCGGGGCAGCCATTGCCATTCTAGTTTTATACTTTATACTTCTCTTCTTGATGGTCGGTACCTATTTAAGGACTATATTTACAGTTCTTCTTGATCCGGGAGTTGTGCCGTTCGGGCCGGGGGTAATTGAACGGAAGAAGGCTGCAAAAGAACGGCGAAAACGAAGGCGTCAGGAACCTGACCTCGAGAGCCTACCCTATTACGCCGGCCCCGATCTAAACCCAGACAGTCCAGGCTTAGAGGAATTTTACACAAAAGATGTCTTCATATGCGAAAATGACGGTCGTCCAAAGTGGTGCTCGGAATGTTCCACATGGAAAGCAGATCGGGTTCATCATAGCAGCGAGATTGATCGTTGTGTCTACCGCATGGACCACTACTGTCCGTGGGTTGGCGGCATGATAGGAGAGAACTGTAAGCATCAATACCTGGTATCCTACCAAATACTTGATGTTTATTAATAATTCATAGCCTTCAAATTTTTCGTACAGTTTACGATGTATACTGCTTGCTACTGTGGCCTTGTCCTTGGCGCTACAGCTTCAAGTCTTCGAAAAGAAATTAGTGAGGGATCTCCATTAGATCCCCACTTCATACCTGCCATAGTACTGGCTGCTTTCTTTGGTCTTTTTACTTTTCTAATGACTGTAACGTCAATGCGTTACATATTCCTTAATATGACGAATGTTGATATGCTCGGATATCAATCCAAGGTGTACCAATTAGCCGTCCGCGTGCCCCGCGGTACCGAATCGACAGATAAGTTCACCGTGGTGACGTATCCCCTACCGAGACCGGGTGAGGCTATGAACGGCTGGTCTAACGGAACGGCCCGACCTGGAACGAATGAGAGTGGCGGCTCGGCTGTGCACATTCGGTCGTCGGCTCGCGACGACCTAGCAGTTCGCACTTTTGCTATACTCAAAACGGAGCCGGGAGAAAACCCATGGGACATCGGCATGTGGCGCAATTGGCAAAGTGTCATGGGCACCAATGTCTTGGACTGGATTTTACCCCTTCGAAGGTCACCCTGTGTCAACCACGAGGGCCACGATAGTTTTTACCCTATGGGCCACGTCCTGAAAGATCTCTTGGCCAGGTATGACCTCGCCGACCTTGCGATGAAGGACGGTTTAGGGTTCGAGATGAAGGAGATTGCAAGAGGGAGTAGGGTTTAAACACGTGCATAATAGATACCCCCTTTTTAGGCATTGGAGTTGGAAGATTTCCTGTGGGTTTAAGCTCATAGCGTACCTTTGGTAACCTACTTGGTAGGTATTCTGGTAGAATACTTATTAGCGAGCGTGTTTAATGATATTGTAATCAACACATATATATATAATCAGAAGTCAGAAATAAATAACTATATACCTTCTAGGACCAGCTTTGGCTTATATATCATGAATGGGTAAGGCTCAATTATTAATCATGGCCTGGCTTGTGTGGTGGTCGGGCGAATTAACTTCCCCCTTTTCAGCTCCCCCTATTTCTACACTAACTCCTAACTCGACTATGCCTTGTGCAGTTGACATAAGACCCCAATAGCATCTAATTAACCACATAAAATACATCGAACAATAGTATTGTATAAATAGTTGACTCCTATCTAATTAATAACTAATAGAATAGAACCGACGTAATGAAATGCGAGCTACGATAAAAGAATAGATAAGGGGTAAACGTAAATTTTGACCAGGTACTAGGTAGTCACAGTTATGATTTCCTTGAAGACAGGTCGAATTGCCTGTCGTATAGCTGAAAATAAAGTACCTCGAGGTCTTGTCTATATTAATAAACGAATGCGGTTTCTATCACATAGTCCAACATGACATTTGGGCATCAGTGCCAGAAAAAATCAGATCAGAATACAGTAACATAAAAACGACATATATGAAGCCCATGGATCCGATGGTTTCATAAACGAATGACAGCCCCCATTCCAATTCCAAGTATAGCCGTGGTCTTCAGGGGCTAGTTATCGCCCATCTCCCCATAATAACCATAATAGATAGCGTGTGTTGTTGCTTACGACTCCTTGCAGTCTGAACACATAGTGTGGCCGCAATGTTTGCATAATGCATTATCAGGGTTGCCGTCGTGTTGAAAATAGTCCGTCTCGTGGCAGTCGGAGCACACGATTTCATTGTCCGTGTCGCGCAGATCAGTGTCAGGGGGAGAATAGTAGGGCTCTGGGGAGTCAGGACTTCTTTCGTCGCTCCTATGTGGTTTATTAAACGGTGTCTTGAGATTGCTAACAGATTATCTTACATTGTATCGAAGTAGGCGTGTTATTGTTTCGATTTAAGAAGCTTAGAGGGAGATGCGATTTGAGAATGCTAAAGAGTAGTATAACTTCCTAATGTTAATCGTAGAGGAGAGTAGCTGAGTTTGCTGTGCTTCTACGCTCTATCTCGACTGATCAAACTCGGAACTCGACGCTCCTTATAGAGGAGGAGAGCCATGATCGTGATACCACGAATTTCGCTACATACGAACCGCAAATTCAAGCCATACCGAGTATTCGTAAGTCAAATCCTCATGATGGCACTTTCTGTTTGAGAAACGCCGCAGAGCCTCACAAGAACGCACACAATTTCCTTCAAATCTAGTGTCCTCTAGAGATATAGGTCGCCTCGGTGACGACTGAGGCGATGATAGGATCACTGTAACACCTGACATACTGAGCAAAGGCGCCGAAAATGCAATGAAGGCGGAGTTACGTTCAAGGATTACTAGAGCGGGAAGATGTCACCACTATAATCATTATAGGGAGAGGCCGAAGAACGGAGGGACAAGCCGGCCGGCCAAAATAAAGGATATTTCTAAGAAGGAAGCCCAGAGCTTCAAGTCTAGTTGCTAACCAATAAGAGCATTGGTTTATTCAGCGTTGAGCAAGTTCCAAGGCGTAGGAATCGAGAAAGATGGGCTGAAAACACAGGCGAGACCGAGAGGCATGTTCAGTTGCATGTCGTTCCATCAAGGTCAAGTCAATATGGAAAACAAGCTCCGTGAGTGGGTACCGGTAGCTTGGTTCATGATATCACCGTGTCAAAATGGTCTAAGCATGTGCTGAATTAAAAGGGCAAGGCACAGCATGAGCTCGTAGTCTCCATGCAAGTTCTGACCCCCGGGACGACCAGGCGGCACAAGGCAACTGTTACATTCCTTATTGTCTAAGGGGAACGAGGGATTAAGAAAGATACATCAAGTACTCACCGCCGCAAAGATCGATCTATGTTCTATCGGAGTGTGAAACCGTAACAGCGTGAGCGGAGCCGCATGCGTCAAAGATCTCGTGAGCAGGAAGTATAGCGCCCTAATTCGGATTGTACTTTCCGATCACGGACACATTGATGGAGAATTTTGCCGGTAGCCCCTGGCAGATCACCAAGAAAGGCTTCCCCGGGCGAAATGCCATGTGTGAAAGATGCCTCTACGCCCCCTGTCCTACCATAGTCACCTTGATCGTGGACCGGGAGATCTAATGGTCTTTGGTCAACTTTCCCATAAAAACACACGATAGAATTCTGAGGACAACAGAACTCAAGCTGTTTTAGGTCTAACAGATACTGGAATCGGCACAAACAAGACATCTGATTTCTAAGCCTCATAAGGGACACATTATTTTGCAGCCTCAATACCCTAGATAGCTTACAGATAGAGTGTAATAATACCGAAATACTGGAAACTCATTGATGATACCTAAGCAGATTGTTTAGTATGTATATCAATGGCAGACTCTAATTTCTCGGCAGTATTTCACCTTTAGATTGTCGAATTGTTTCTATCCTCGCCCCCAACCCCTGACGTAACTGCTCAAAATTTTGAACTCAAAGGTACCTACGTAACACAAACCAAGCCCTATATAGTAAGATTATATATCCGGATTGGGATTTGGTTTCACAGAGGAGGGAAGTTTTATCTGGAAGGCGCTTATAAAACGGAAATCGTACTGCAAGGGGGCGGCTCATGGCTATTAAGCCTTACCGGCCACGACTCGGGGCCTCTCCAGTAAGCAACCCGACGGCAGGCAGATGGGGTTCTAAACGAATCGGCAAAGGAATAGGAAAATATATGTGCTACATATTGATCTTACGGGCTGCTGAGTGGGTGACCATGGAGGACTAATGCCGATAGTACTGCTCCTCTCGGCACTCGCCCGACGGGAATTCTGGTAGACAAAAATGGGGGATAAAGATGGGGATAAAGATGGGGGATAGCATGACCTAAATTCTATGTCCTTGAGGCTTTCACTGTAGGATTTCCCGGGTTTATACCTGACGTAGACTCTACGTCGTAGAAACTTTTCATTATATACCTGTACTTATTAGTAGTAGGACGGCGACGATGGTGGGAGGATAATGAACATACTGATATCTCTGTCACTCGCAAAGTAGGTTGTGTTAAGAGGTCTTTGAGTAAGGTGATAATGAAAGTCCTACGTCGAGTAACTATCTAAAAAATTTTTACTCACCTAGTAAATTTGAACTCCTTAATATAACCCCTGTTCAAAATTTCTTTACTACAACCGGAGAAACCGCCAGGAAGTAAATGTTGTAGAACCAAGAACATCTCTAGTATTGAATCCTCGACTGTTCGATGTACACTAGTTACCCTGCTCAACTAGTTTAACAATCCTTTCTCAGCAGCCACCATGCAACGGAGACCCGTCTAGTTCACTCTATTACGTACGGCGCTTCAAGAAGGATGTGTTCGATCTTGTTAATCGTGAGCAATTGCTCTTTTTAGTATCGGTGGGCGTAAAGCCGACAACTCAGCTCGGCCCAACACTCCATGGCTCGGACGAAGCCGAAGCCTCTCAAGAGATTGCAACCCAATTTGCAAAAATCTAAACCGCTGCCTTGCTTATTATGCCGATGGCTTGAGGAAGGCCGCGAACCACTTTGCGCTAGAGGCTTGTGGTTAGGAGCCAGCCTCGCAGCTTAGTCATATATAGAATTCTAGAACATCACAGTAACCCATCGTCTATCACCGTCAGACGGTCGTCATAAGAGGAAATGTGCCTCCTTTTTTTTCTAGAAAAATTCCGCGTTCTTCCGTCGTCTTGACCACATAAGCTGAGAAGACAGTCAGTCTATCGGCACGATGCGGGATCTTCTTCTCCAACACAACGATGGGTAAGGTTAAATACGACTTGAGGAGGCAAAGCCTTATGTATTATAAGGGCATATTATAGGGGCACGGGTAGTATATTGCGGGGGAACACGTTTTTGATATGTGCGTTCCTGTATGGAGAATAGGGTTAACGCATGATTATTGGATGGGAACGGTAAGGCGCGAAGAGCGAACTTCCGGAAGAGGATATTGATCATTGACTCATTTACTCATTTACTCATCTACTACCATCGACGGGAAATATACCACGACACAATGGCATGACACGAGAAAAGATCGCGTTGGAGTTACATCGTCCTAGATATCCCGGGACCGAATTCTCGGAAAGACATGCTCGAACTGGGAATATTTCACTTATGTCATCTTAAGTTAAAAAAAGGGGTAATTTGTATATATATATACAGAGTTTGACCGGTAATAGGTCAAGAAGGTGAATTGATGATAGATAATATTGTAAGAGGGACCAATCAAAATGTTCAATCTCATTAAAAGTGCTAAGATGTTAATAGTTATCTCACTTTTTCATTCGTTCCTTCTATTGTGACGAGGGGAAAAGAAACACCGAAAATATGATAGGGATAGGGATAGGGATAGGGGAGGGGAGGTATATAAGAAAGGAGGGAAAAGTGAAAGAATGAAAGAGTCATGTATGTTAGGTTAGGTACCTAACATACTGACGTATACATATTACAGGTACAGACAGGTAAAGGTACAGGTACAGGTACCTATTTTAAAGTATCCACTTTTATTATACCACTAGGTATGTGGTTCCTTCTAAGACGCGGTCCTATGAACGCGTCTTTCCCGGAGTCAATCTTTCCTTATTCATCGAACCCGGTTACTGAATTTTTTTTTATACATATTACCTCCATCTTCTCCGGGATCCGAACATCTCTTTCTCTCACGAACTACCGGGCCGGCCGAATTTCGTCTTGGCCGGGTTAATCTGTGTGACCCTTGTCCGACCATGAATTTTCGGAGCTGTTATACCCCACCACTTATACTCCCGACTTAAAGCATACCGGTATTTCGTCTGCATTGCCCGTCTGAGCTGCCGACCATGTCTTCGCCCCGTTTCCAAGTTTCTTCTCCGATCCACGGTACCGGTCGACGAAAGTCCCAATTTACGTATAGGCAATTAAGCCTCTTGGCATCTTACTCAACATCATCTCCTCTGCGCGTCATCGCCCATATCGATCTAGATGCTTTCTATGCTCAATGCGAGATGGTACGTCTCGGCATCGCTGAAGATCAGCCTTTAGCCGTCCAACAATGGTATTTATTAATTTCTCTATCATGGCTCTGTCACTTCTCACTTATGAAACTATAGGCAAGGCCTGATTGCCGTTAATTATCCTGCGCGCGAGTTTGGCATAGGCCGGCACTGCACTGTGACTGATGCGAAGAAACTCTGCCCAAAACTCATTGCCCAGCATGTTGCTACCTGGAAGGAAGGAGATGAGAAATGGTCGTATCATGAGGACGCAGCGTCTCATATCGGCACTCACAAGGTCTCTCTTGACCCTTACAGGCTTCAGACTCGTAAAATTCTCGCACTAATCAAGGAGAGTCTGCCGCCCAACATGCAAAAGGTCGAAAAAGCGAGTATAGACGAAGTCTTTCTTGATCTATCTGCGCATATCCATTCCATTCTGCTGGAGAGGTACCCGGAACTTGCGAATCCTCCCCCATATGACGATCCCACGGAGAAGCTACCTATTCCACCCGTAACCGCTCTCGACTGGCAGGCGGATGCCCTCGTGGACCTTGAAGATGCAGAAGCCGAGGCGGACGATCCAGACTGGGACGACATAGCTATCCTCATTGGGTCGGAGATCGTTCGAGACATACGCGCTCAGATTCGCCGAACCCTAGGATATACATGCTCTGCGGGCATAGCTGGTAATAAAATGCTCAGTAAGTTGGGCTCCGGCTACAAGAAACCCAACCAACAGACAGTCATACGGAATCGAGCCGTGCGGCATTTCCTATCTGATATGAAATTTACTAAGATTAGAAACTTGGGGGGCAAGCTTGGCGACCAGGTCGTGTCGACTTTCCATACGGAGACCATTGAGGATCTACTCCTTGTACCGGTGGAGCAGATGAAGCTCAAGCTGGGTGACGACACGGGGGTCTGGCTCTACAATACGATCCGCGGTATCGACACGAGCGAGGTTAACTCGCGCACGCAGATCAAGTCCATGCTCTCCGCCAAATCCTTCCGACCCAGCATACACAATCAGGAACAAGCCGTCAAGTGGTTACGAATCTTTGCAGCCGACATCTTCTCGCGATTGGTCGAGGAGGGCGTTCTCGAAAATAAGAGGCGGCCGAAGACGATCAACCTACATCACCGCCAGGGGGGCCAGACCCGCTCCCGACAGAGTAGCATTCCCCAGGGCAGGACGCTCGACGAGACGACCTTATTCGAACTTGCCAAGAATCTGCTAAGCCAAATTATTCAAGAAGGTAGGGTCTGGCCCTGCACGAACCTAAGCCTAAGTGTGGGAGGATTTGAGGATGGGGTTATAGGTAATAGAAGTATAGGTGCCTTCTTGTTAAAGGGAGACGAAGCACGCGAATCAACAGGAGCCTCTCGGGAGGCTTCGGCAGAGTCATTCGTGCATGAACGACCGGAGAAGAAACGACGGGTTGATAATCCCGGTATCCAGCGCTTCTTTCCTAAGAGGGAGAGTTCGTTAGGTGGAGATGCTGATGGGAATCTTGACAAAGACGTAGTAGGTACGGGTAAATCCCAGATTCAGACGAAAGAGGCTTCGCCAAACCGATTAGGGAGTGCCCCCAATCCCATCATGGATTACATTAAGGTGTGTACACGATGCGATGCAAGGCTCGAGGGCGCCGAGGCCCTACAGAGCCACCTCGATTGGCATCTCGCCAAAGACATCCAAGAGGAAGAACGTGGCAGACACACATTTGCTAGCCACCATTCCACGGTATCACAAGGTCAGAAGACTGCAGCTGCATCGTCTTCGTCGTCTAAGAAGCTTACAAGAGGTAGTGCCTCTAGTAGCAGTAAGCTCGAGCACGGGCAGCGGAAATTGAAATTTGGGTGAATCGATACCTAGCATGCTACTCAACTCGAAGCGAACGCTACATACTCCCCGGTCAACTCCCACTCCATCCATTCGTCCATATGAAGTGCCTTTTCTCCCTTTGTTTACGGTGTCTAACGGGGGACCAACTTATCTACTAGTATCGAGTACGCCGCCTCGGAGTAGGGGGGCCCACACTCTCATGCACTTCCCCTATCTCTTAAGTTAGGCGATATGAACTGGCGCCGCATATGGAATTCCGTTGTGGACACTGATGGCTTATGCTAAAGTTCCATGTTGAGTATAGCAGGTAATGCTCAGGCGCCCGGTACGGAACCGAGTAAATATCTTGATCCAACAGAAATGTCGGTCTGGACGACCCACTATAGCGCCATGGTGGTGCGAACAAGCCTAGTGGGCTGCCCTCGGGCTCGCGTTGATGACTTAACTATTTCAAAGTGACTCAACTTTCAAATGAATGCACAATTCGGGGGCGAGTACATCGTATGAACCGGACTCGGCGTGACGGTTCATCGGTCTCACGAGCACTACGGCGCACCTACCACGGGCCGTCTCCCAGCAATCACATGCGATATAAGGAAGAGTTCTTAGTACATACCTAAATATACGTATAATCTTAGGAGGCTCTAGAAGAAAAGGGTGTACAACAGGGCGGAATAGACTACGGTAGTGCGGTAGTGCGGTAGTAGTGCCTGGTATGAAGAAAAGAAAAGGGATTTATGCCGCCACCCGTCCTGCAGTTTGACAGGTACGCAGGCATAGCAGAGAGATTTGTGTTCAATCTGAAGCATCTAAAGCATCTGAAGCGAATGATGTCGCAAGGCGACCTAATAGTAAACAGCCTACTTGTCCTTTTTACCTCAGTACATGAACAGGTATTTACCATTCAAGTCATCATGTCACAAGGAATAAACCGAAGCTGGCATTGATTGGCTGATTGGTTCTTAGGCATCCACGACGAAGCAACCGCTACTTTTTTTAGGCTCGGGTGCATTGGGTGCATTGATACCCAACGGCGAGAACAGGCATTTCGAACTTTTTTTTCTCTGCCAGCCTGCTTTTTTTTTTTTTTTTTTTTTTTCTTGTTCACAGTGCCACGTCCTTTGCCCATCGTGGTGTTAAATGCCTAATCGCTTCGTGCGGGATGAGACCACTTCGAAGTGGCGGGGCCCCGTTCTAATGTATCTTGGCCAGTAATGTCAAAGCCGCTCTTGATTACGTTCCGGCCACAAACAACGGTGCCGGCTCAGTTGAGAAACGGTGCTTAATCCCAAAGCAAAAACCCTCTCGTACATAATACCATAATACACATAATAATACAGTACCCTCTTTTCATTTGAGAATGAGGTCAGTCGGTAGGGTGTCAACCGAGCCACAAAGGGATGGAACACAAGACATATGGAACAATCCCTCTTGGTGTGGGTTGGGATTTTATCCAAACCGAAGGAGAGGGGGACGTGTGCGTGTATAATAGGAAGTCTAGAGACCACGCCTCGTGCCCGTGAAAGATTTCTAAGAAAGTTTTTGGTCTTCTTTTGGGAGGATTCTTAGATCTCAACAAGCCGATGAGAGTGAGGAAGTCCTCAAGAAAAAAAAAAGATTTACATGAGCCAAAGCAGCCCAACCCAGAAAAGGCCACCGACAAACAAAATTTTCTCCACCGACGGCTTTATTAAGTAGTCATAATTACTACACTGAAGTCAAATCTTCCTTGTTTAGCTCCTTTCTTCGAAGAGAAATATAATCCAAATCAACCTTCTTCTACGTTCCAGGATTGCAGAATATATTTGTCGGTCAGCGGCTACCTAGACGGGACAAGTCTGCCATTATTTTGTACGGATTGACCGATCACTAATCCGTACCGAGAGTTGCATCGAAAGAAGCGGTGCGGGTGTTTGTTGCCTCCTAGATGCGAGACATACGGGCACCGGCCATCCATCCCTCCCACATCCGGAAATCCTAGCTTAGAAGGTTGGCCTGTCAATCCTCTCCATCCTGTTTATCAGCCACACTTGTTCGGGACTATCCTGGATAGTCTAGAAGTCGATTTGAGATTTTGGATTGGGGACAGTGACTGTTCTTTTCCCATGTTCAAGGCCCCCCCTCTGCTGCAACGAACAGATCATTCCCAGCTTGTTGGACCCGTCGCTGCGCGTCAACTCACTCACCCGCCGGGGGATCGATTCTATCCCTTCCGTTTCCACCAAGTTGCCAGACCGGATGAGTCTCGTTAAACTCATCTACATCTTGAACGCCAAAGGGCTGTAAGCTCACTGCGATACATACTACGTACCTCTCTTACTGTGATACTATTCAATATCGCCTTTATATTACTTATTATTACTTCTTTTTATTTTAATTATCATCTACATCTACACATCTACTCTTACTTTCCCTTATATAAGACATATAAGGCATACGCAGACATAAGGCATCCGTCTCCGCCAACCATCGCCTCCCACGCGCCCCGTTCTGTACAGTGACACCGCTCCACTGTGTCCGCGCAAAACAGATAGCTCATTGGTCTTGTTGCCTGTCCCGGAGAAAGACCATCTTGTCCTCTCAGCTGACAACCAATTCGCTACCCTCCTAATAACTAGCTTATCTCTCTCTCTCCCTCTCTTATTCCTTGAAGTTCTAATAGTTACTGTTACTGTTCCCAATAAGTCGCGAACTGGTTTCTTCCAGTGCTACAGTACATACATATTGTTCCATCGCCAAGTACCGTATTATTCCTACGCGACGCAAATCTTCAAGCTGTTAGCTGTTTGTGACCCTGCAAAGCCCTGTAGGTCACCATCGCCACCCGTTAAGGATTGGTTAAGGATTGGACTGCAAGCCCGCGCCACCATCCCTGTTCAGGCCAAGTTGGTGTCGCCATTGTGCCTTGTCACTTTCCCCTAATAGGCCCCTCCTTTCGCAGTAGGACTTTTTTTTGTGCCGCGGGTCCATATTCAATACCCACCAGCGAAAGCGTCCGCCGCCTTTTCTCCTCCCCACCACCCACTTCTCTTCCTCCTCACCATTCTTCTCGACCGCTTGTTCTTTTACTATTCCTCTACGTTTGTTGTCTTCTACCGTCGACTTATTCTTCCCTTTTTTTTAACCTCTTCTACCTAATATTCGTCGACCGGTAATTCCTCCCAACATCATTTCCGACTACCATGTCTAGAAGACCAGCACCGTCCGGCAGCAATGCCTTACCCCCTCAAAATCGCCAGAATGAGTACTTCGTACCAAGAGATGGTATCGACCGTGAGGTTATCACAGCCGATATCTGTCGCTACCTTGGAAACGACGCTCTCGTTCGGCCCGGCACATACGAGGTAATCATCACTTCGGTCTGATTCTTTTTTTTCCAAACTTCACCATGCTGACATTGGGTGCATCGCAGAATCCTCAAAGCGGTCAGATCATTCAGGGCTACTACATAAACGCCTATCGTAACTTGACGACGGTAAGCACCTCACGCATAGGCGACATCGAGGTTCCAATTTGTTAACAAGAATTCTGCCGTAGGCTATGATCGAAGACCTAAAGGCAGATTCCGCGCGATGGGATCAAGAAAGGCGGCAGCAATCGGCGAGCCGTAATAACGCCGCCGGAGGTACTATTGCCTCGAGAGATTCGAACGGCTCTTATGTCAGACTCTCTAACTCCCCTATAGTCCAGTACCGCAATTCCGACACGCATCAGTCCCGCCAATACTACGGACCGACTGAAGCCGGATTTGCAGCAGGAACCCAGAATCGCGACCCCTATGGTGATGCCACACCTAGATACCCTGGAACCGGTTCCGCAGGTTATACGGGAGCCGCTGGCTCCTATACGGGCCAGCAATATCCTCAGGGTGGGTATAGCACCCAACAAGGATATACTACCCAGGGATCGCAATTCCAGCCCTCGTCTGCAAGTGTGACTTATCCTCCGATGCCTTCACAAGGAGGATTTGGCCAGGCCGGCCAGGAGCCTCCTTTCCAACTGGTTGGAGCGGACTCACGAGTAGCGTCAAACCCGTATAATGATCCGTATGCCGGCTCAAGGGTAGATCCCAGGGATCAACGGACACCCATTACCACGATACCACCTAGTAGGACTACTTACGCAACCTCAGGACCGCCCGTGCCACAAGGCTACCCGGCTCCAACGTCTGGCGGCGGTTATTACCCTTCGAACCCTTCGCCCTCAAACCCGCCCTACCCAGCCGCGCAGCCTCAAGACCCTTTTCTCGGACGCGGTGCGTACACTAGTGGTTTCTGATTTAACCCTCCCTATTCCAGTTTCTGATTGTTTAGCGTCTCCAGCAGGCACGTCCTACAATCCAGCACAACAAGATCCACAGTATGAGTCAACCCCTGCTCCCTCTCGCAACTCAGCCACAGCATCCAGTACACAACTTACTGGCAGTGGATCTTCGTCGCGACATCGTGAAAGGGATAGTGTTGACCGCCATTCCGATTCCAGGCACGCTCACCGGTCTCACCGCCCAGGTCGAAATTAAACCCGCTGGAGTGTGTTCGGCGTGACATACCGTCTTGCCAGTGATGCTTCCATGATTAATTGTTTCATTGCCCGAGATTCCCAGGATTTGGAGTCCAACAAACCGCATCGTGGTCTTTTTTTCCGGATTTTTGCCATGCAAAACAGGATAGACCGGGTTATGAATTTTGCAGACCTTGAAGTGTCTTGCATAGTTGCAAAGTTTGCGACTTATGAAATACCTAATGTGTTGCTACCCGGACCCTCAACTCCCCCCTGAGAGACCCGGATTCCTATCAGCATCTACTACTACTACTACTACTATTATCTACGTTACTACGTTTAAGGGGCGGCTTTTTACTACGATTACAATCCCGCACATGAATACTTCCTAGGGACCCAGAATGGATACGGCGTACTTATGAACGGGGAACTTCGTTGTTAACGATTTGCATATGGGTGGGCCTCAATTGACTTGAAATGACGACGACCATTGTTTCTGTTATGCCTTTGTACGGAGTTGGCTTCTTGCCGCACACATTTTATACCAGGCTCTTGGCCGGCGGGAAAAGAAGTTCTCTTTTATATCTCGGTTAGTATTTCTACTATCTACGGATCGGCTCCTGCCAACTTGCTGTCCGGATCCAGCCGAAGGAGGCTTACTTTATATTTCATACTTTTCCGGGTTTGCGAATTCCCAAATGGCCAAAGTTTTCGCGCATGTTGTTGCATTATGGTGAGATGCGGGATTGATTTTTTACTTTACTAATAGATAGGGTTGAGATCCGGACAGCAAGGTGAGCACTGGACGGATTGTATATATATGTGCCAACCACTCCTGCGAAGGATATCTTCCAAGATTTCAATACTTTTATGCCTGGCATACCTTTATGGACTTTCTCTACCTCGCCGTGCATGTACTACTAACTTGATAGGTTCACTAGGAAAGCATTTGGGCTTATCAACTCCAAGGATCATTCCCAGAGGACACCATAGAGGATACAGACTGGAACACCGGACTGATTGGCCATGGCTTCAACAATGACCATATGGACTGCACTTCCACTGGACACAGCACTATCCGGGTATCTTGGAACTCAGACCAGGACATGGACAATTGGCAAGCCTGCTATGGATCACTAGCCTGAGCAAGGCTACAGTGCAAAACAAAAACAAAAACAAAAAAAAACATCGCTGAAACAAATCAGCTTGACGAAGAGGTAAGATCTCATTCCCTAAGCTATACCACGTGAGGACTACTACCTACCCAAGTCTTGTTCATGGCCTGTGACATGATCTCATCAACCATGACCAATTGAAGGAATGTGTTCTGATATCTGCCACTGGCAATGTATTGGGTAAGTAAGAGACTGCTCGATCCCACTGATCCCCGCAGGCCATGGTCCCAATCCCACAATCCGCTGAGGATTACTGTGGAGAGAAAAGGGAGCGATCATTTCCCGGACAGGACTCCAGCAAAAGCAAACAACTCAAAGCCTGGTGATGACAGTACAGGCCTGGCCGGACCAGTAACTTACCTTTCAGAGGGGGGGGGCAAAGCCTTCAAGGAAGAGAACATCGTTAGATGGTCTATCCGGAGATAGGCATGCATCTCAAGGATTTCTTACAAACCAAGGGAAATATCTATCTATCCTACGGAGCACTGAAAGGATCACAACCCGGACTGGAGCGGAGCTATTCAAACAACAAATACCCGGCTTTTCTTGCGGATTTGTCTTGAGTGCAATTGCGGAAAAAGATAACTAACGGTCGTGCTGTTCGTTCATATCCCAGGAGAGATCTGTGACTTAGGCCACCAATACCATGGATGGACTGCTAAATGCCAAAACCTGGAACAACTATTGGGATGTCGACTTATTCAACTATCGCCAGTCTTTACCCTTACATTCCCGGCGTGTTTTCGGATTTTTTCTCTTCCCGTCTCCGCTCTGTGATGTCGCTATGTGTGTCTCCTACTTCTCTGTTGTGGACCATCCCTGGATTCCTGGACTTGACTACTCTCTGGATGGAAAGGATTGATACTTACCCAAGTAGGGTGGTGGACACATGGAATGTATTGGGGTATGGTTGCGGTTGATTGTGTTCTGGTCTGGGCGAGGGGAGATAGGGGCTAGTCTGTTCGGGTGTGTATATGTATAGACTGGAAGAGGTCATTGTTAAAAAGGGAGGGGCTTTATTATGTGTTTCTCCTATTATCAGTGGGTGGAAGTTGGATTGTCCTGGCCAGGGTCTGGGTTGGGCGTTGAGTAATGTCGGGTTTGGATATCAAGCATGGATTGGCGGGTATGAAGCAGGGGGAGTTGGGAGGCCACATAAGTTTGAGCAAATTGGCGATTTAATATTATAAAGTGCTGTTCTGTTCATGCATTCGTTTACACGTCGCTTATATCGGCTATCGTCTTGACTACATGGTCCTGTCTATTATATACCTTATAATTCCCCGTCGGTCAGCGCTGGTACTTACAGCTGCAGCTTATATACGTCTGCAGTCCAGTTTGAGAGGGAGAAGAGGGCCTTGTCTTATGTTGGTCTGGAGTATCAACGACGCATGTATTAAGTGAGGACACGTACGCTTTAATGATATTAAGACTTCTTAAGTGCTTATCATCCTCGACTAGAGATCGCTAGCAGCACGTATATAAACTCTACAGTACTTGGGCATTAGGAAATGCATTTAATTCCTTCTCCATTAGATTAGTGATATCTCTTCGGTTAGCCATCTAGTATTGTTTCATGAAGGGAGGGGCTTTTAGGAGTTGGTGGTAGGCCCTAGGCAAAGGATACGCGTTCACGGACTTTGCCGTTGGTACTTTCTGTCGAGTATGGTGAGAGACGCTGGGTCTAAGTTGTGTGAAAATGCTTGAAGTATGCTTTATTTATGAGGTTATTTGTTATTCGAGTGTTCAGTTTCCGGACTGCACTACAAGTTAACGCATATCGCCTGTATAGTATATACTGTCAATCAAAGATTAGGCAAGATCCCTTCACCTCAGGCCCTTGAGACCTTTTTGGTATAGTATTAGTCCTAGTTGGCTCATTTTAAATATCTACAATATTAAGGTAGTGATCTTATTCAGTTCGTTACAAGATCGTTTATTCTGCGTATAAATTTATGATGAGAAACTCTTTGACATTATCACGATATACGGCTACTTATTACTGGTGCTTGAAGGATACTGTTGTGTGCCTACCTCGCACCAACTCTCTATCAAGCCCTGTAGCCCCCTCTCCCCCGAACACAGGTAGTCTCGCATACCGGACCTCTCCCCTCGGACCTATACTCGCGATATTTTATCTTTGCTATCATAAGACACGGGGAACACAAAACGCAATATAGCGAATATAAACAAGAACCTTGGTGGAAGAAAAAAGATTTTAGTAGTAGTTCGGTGTACTTCGCCGTGTAACCGGATGTCGACTTGTTGGGGTCCAAATATATGAGGCTCTACTGCCTTCTAGCTGGGCGTTAGGCAGCAGTCAGCTTGACTCGGAATCTTCGGTAGCTCGATGGCGCCTAGCTTTTCTGCGTCTGTAATATGTATGTATACTCACCGACTGTTACACTAGAATGCGCATAATCGACCTGTTGGCGGTCGGTTCCAGAGCTTTGCCTGTCGAGAGCACCGTTACCTCACAATCCTTCCGACGAGCGGTGAATCTACTACTCTGATTAGAAGTACAATGTCGGTCGTAAGACAACTCCGCCGGCTGTGGTCACTACATGGCAAGGGTTTTCGCTTCAAATTTTTCTAGTGGCCTATGCCTATGTCCGAAGTGAATCCGGTCAAGAGTGGAGGAGATTATAGATGATTACAGTGACGTTATGCGGCTGCGTGCCATCATGATTCAAGTGTCTAATGGGGGTAGTAAGATCCATAACTTTATAAGAGGGACATGGCATCTCATAGTAGCCTGGACCTTGGTCTGCTAGATAGTTGTCTGTCATTAAGCCAAGCGTCTTTACGGATTGAGATATCTATCTTGTCTATTATAAACTTTTGGGAGGGTCTGATATGCTTACTCTACGGGCAATTTTATTCCTCCTACTTTACCATGAGGTTTAATGTGTAGCATTACTCGTAGTTATCCGTCTAGCTTAACGCCGTCTGGCATCCAATACGAACACAATATCGACCCTTTTATTGTGTAGAAATATAAGAGTATGGAATTGAGTCACGATATCCTTACCTTGGTCAATAATGACGGAAGATGAAAATTTGGGGAGTTCCTTTGATAAGTCTATCCTCAAGACTTTGTGTAATAAGTGACCTGTAACGATATTAGTGCAAGGCTACTATATATCGATATTATTCTAAGAAGATGCAGCCTTGTACCATCCAATGACTATTTTGCCACTATCGTCTATTTATTGGAAGTTTGTACGCTCCGCGGGTGTCTCTTTTCCGCTTCCAAGGACTTCCTCGTCCTATTCCATGTCCAAGGCGCCATGACGTAGCAGTGATTATCAGCATGCTTCGGTCTACGCCTATCAGCGTTCTGATAGGAGATAGGAACGGGTCAATATAAAAAGCAAGCAGGCACGTGGATAATCTGTCTCGCTGGCGGTTTTGCATCTTTGTGAGATGTGATAGGCTGTGATAGGCTGAGGCCGGTCCGGCAGCCGGAGGTATTCGGGTAGTTTGGGCCATTCATATGTGGATTGGGTTTGTGTTCTAATAAAAAGAATTTATGTATTAATATGGGGGGAATAATTACCAAGCCAGTTATGCATGGTGTTGACAGCATATCAAGACCATTATCCTGGATTCAGGGGCATATCTCCTGCGGATGCCCGGAGACTCTGCAAGATATTAAAGATGAATTTCCTGCTGGCCTCCGCACGTTTACGTTTTGAATAACATGCAACAAGTTGTCGTCGTCGTACTGTTGGGAAATACAGCATTCCTCAAGCCTCCTCATAGATGAAATATCTTAAATATGGTTGTGTGGTCGAAAATTGGTTACGATAGTGCCTATGCATGCGGTGATAGGTACCACCACGCCCTGCTTAAAGCTAATTACCTCATTGCTTGTAGAAGAGAACAGTATATTTCTTATTACCGTCGCCGTGTTCATAGCATGCACGACCTAGGCAAGTAAACATGGTTTATTAAGATAGTCGGATAAGGGAAGTTGGCCCGCTCCTCTTCCCATTGGAGAGGTTCAAATGAGAACCATGGGTTTTCATCCGGAAAATGATAAATGATAGGAAAGATAGAATTTTGCAATTACAAAGAGATGTAATGTTGTAACAGGCATGATATTGATTACGTAGTAAAGATTTTCAGGGGCAAGCAGCTTAAGGAATAAATCCATTAAGACCAATGAGAACGTCGAGCTAATATTACTTTTTGATTAAGGGAATAGTTGAAAAGGGAAATTTCAATTAGGATGGCTACTAGAATAAGCTTGTGTATGTGTAATATGGCTAATATATGTTTTAATAGAGCGGGTGAGGTTATTTACAATGTCGTGGTCGTTAAAACATTACAGGACCTAAAAAAACGGGTTGAAAAATTATCTGTGCGAGGGGGAACCGGGGGGGGGGGGGGGGGGGGGGGGGGGGGGGAGAGGAACATCTATGAGGTAGCAAGCCTGGAGAAATTTGAGTGGCATAACCTTGGAGTAATAGGTACCCAATACTCAATTCATGGAGACCTAATACTTCCCTAAGACTACCAGGTAAGATGTGGCAGCGACTACCTTCTATAAACCTATGCCAGGTACAATGCTCAAAAGTACCTAGCATATGTAACTAAGGGATTATCTACATAACTCAAAAGCCACCAAGGCGGTGACTAGGTACTCTCAATCTCAACTTATGTGCCTTCGGCTTGCCATGTTCAGTGAAATTTTTACACTAGCTTCAATTCCGGTTGGACCCTGTTTTTTAAACAATAATATCGCATCTATCGTCATACCCTAAAAAATACATATTTCTATTCTTAATCGGAACATCGTGGAGCCCAGTAACTTATATAAGATATAAGTATTTATTATTTTAATTTTGTTTTGTTGGTTTCATATAGTTCCTATGCATCCTCTACGTTCGATTTAAGCAATTACCGATCTTTTTCTCTTTCAATTTCTGTCTCATCTGCTGCACATTCCAATTCCTTCTAGTCATACCTTACGTACATTGTGGGGTTGTATTATCCCCAATATAGCCATAATGCCTGGGTAGCTGCATATAGACCAACAAAGCCTTTTGAACCCGCACTTGTACTTGTATAAGTCTTTTGAGAAGCAGGTAAGATCGATATATGCTATGTTACATAAAAAAACTGGTAGACTGAGCCTTTTGGGCATGTGCAAAAAAAAAAATAAAACCAAAATTTAGACTTGGCCACCATGTGTCGGCTTGCCCTATCAAGAGGGAGGTATTCTAAACACGTTTTCAGTTGACATTGAATGCGACCTGTATGAACGGATGAGCCCGTACCACTACCTACCTCCTATACATACATACAATATGTACATGCCTAAGCACAGTACCTAACCTTCAGGTACCTGCCAAATCTCTACTTAGAAGCAACATTGAACGTTGAAGCAGGAGGGATATTTAAATTCTAGAAAGCGGGTAGATTGGTGTATCGAGTCTAATGCATACCTATGTGTACCTGTCTAACCTTATCGGATTCGTTGCCCATCCAGTGTAAATATCAAAGTTTGATAGAGGTGCGCGTTCAGTAGACCCTAGCAGCCCTAGGTACCTAATATCTATATGTCTGTGACACGCCCACGCTAGTATGAAGAGGTACCTTAGGTAATGTTTTGTACAGTTAGGTACCTGTCTTAAGTACCTAAGCAAGTATTACGGTACTAATATATTGTACTACTCAGCACTATCGCTAGTGTTAGATTAGGTATAATGTTATAATACCCAGAAAGAATACAATAGAATACATAGAATACCTAGGTAACCTTATGGTATTACATGACATTACCTACATGGGGCCCTTTGCACGTCCACGACCTCAAAAGTGCCCCGCCATTTTCGGACGGCGCAAAAATAACGAGTAACCTAGAGTCAGTCTAACCTCACATAATTTTTTTAAAACACCACAATTGGGTGCAGCTACGCAGCTGAGCCATCATCATCACAAACTTGTATTTTCGGCGGTTGACTGCCTATTATTTTACCCCCCCTCTTCCTTCCTTATCCTTAACCTTCCTCTTCCTTTCTATCGTCGAGTCGACCTGGTCCAACGGGCACAACCCGAGTCCTTGCCGAGCAAGAAAAAAAAAAAAGATCAACGTCATTCTCATCACCCTCTCAACATCAAATAAATACAATAACAACAAACCAGTATAACGCAATATACTAGGAATTAATCATGGATGCCGCAGCCGTTCGGGCTCGCATCGCCGCCACTCTCTCCGCCGATATTAACGTGCGAAGAGCTGCCGAGCTCGAACTCAAGCAGGTATGTTTATCGATTTATCGAGGACTATTGTTTGCTTTTGACAATGCCATGTCATGCCATGTCATGCTGGTTCACGTCGTGTTCTGCCGTTACGGCCCGTGAGTGTTGTGTTATGCTACGCAATGCGATGCGATGCGCCAACTTCCACTCCACCTATTCTACTTTAGATGTTTAACGCGTTCGTTTTCGAGTCACAATTGCTAATATAATATTACTTGGTAATAATAGGCCGAAGGCCATCCTGGCTTTATCGATGTCTTGCTCGATGTCCTGACAACCGAAGCCGATGACTCTGTTCGACTTTCTTGTATGAACATACCTGTCCAATGTATACGATCTCGAGTCCACCCTGCTGATACTGTTGATCCCTCATAGCTGTTATTTATCTCAAGAACAGGACGAATCGAGGTTGGTCCAAAAGTGACCATTATCCCGACGATCCGCAGATAACGGAAGATGAAAAACAACGCTTTCGCGAGCGCGTGCTCCCTATCCTTACCGCTTCTCGCGGGCCTGTCCGCCAGCAGTTGTTACAGCTAATCCAGCGCATCTTACACTTCGATTTCCCTAGGAAATGGCCAAGCTTCATGGACGCCACTTTACAATTACTGCACGCAAATGACCCCCCTTCCGTTCTTGCCGGCCTGCAGTGTCTCCTTGTTACTTGCCGCGCTTATAGATTCAAACCTCAAGATGACGTTAGGGGAGATTTTGAGAAGATCGTCGAGGCTACCTTTCCAAGGCTCCAGCAGGTTTGCAATGAATTGGTCAACCAAGAAAGTGACGAGGCCGGCGAGATGCTACATATCGCACTCAAGGCCTACAAGCACACAATCTGGGTAAGTCTACTCTATACGGCCTGGGGTTGACTCGTTCGAGGGCATCTCTGACATGAAACTTAGCTCGAGCTCTCTCCATTCTTGAGACAACACGACATAAACATCGGTTGGTGTACTATTTTCCTGCAAACCGTGTCTAAGAAGATGCCACCGTCGGCTATGAACGAAGACTTAGATGAACGCGAGACGCATCACTGGTGGAAGGCTAAGAAGTGGGCCTACTTCAACCTCAATAGGCTCTGGATCAGGTTGGCATTGCCTATGGAATTGGTGGTAGCTGTTTAGGATTACTGACGAACGAGTGTTAGGCATGGCAACTATACGGGCGCCGCTTCGAAGAACGATGAGATGTCTAGGTACTCTAAGGAGTTCGAGAATACTATCGCACCCGAAATCCTCAAGCATTACCTCCAAGAGATCGAGAAATGGGTTTCTAAAACTTCTTGGCTTAGCAAACCGTGCTTATCGTACACGCTTATTTTCCTGGACGAATGCTGTCGGCCGAAGTCTATGTGGAGCTTGATGCAACCCCATCTCACCAACTTAGTTACTCATCTAATCTTCCCAGTTATGTGTCTAAGCCAAGAAGACGTGGAAAAATTCGAAGACGAACCTGAAGAGTATCTTCATCGGAAGCTAAACTTCTACGAGGAAGTTTCAGCCCCCGATGTGGCAGCTACTAATTTTCTTGTTACCTTGACCAAAGCCCGCAGAAAGCAGACCTTCGATATCTTACAATTTGTCAATAGCGTTGTTAACGAGTACGAACAGGCGCCTGAGGATAAGAAGAATCATATCGCAAAGGAGGGTGCTTTGAGGATGATTGCTACTCTGGCGCCGGTTCTCCTAGGCAAGAAGAGCCCGGTTGCCGACCAGATCGAATATTTCCTGGTCCGTTATGTCTTCCCTGATTTCAAGAGCCCTCTGGGTTATCTGCGAGCCCGTGCCTGTGACACCATCGAGAAGTTTGAACAGCTCAACTTCAAGGATCAGAACAACCTACTCCTTGTTTATCGGCACATCTTAGACTGTATGGCTGATAGCGACCTGCCCGTCAGAGTCACGGCTGCGCTGGCACTACAACCTTTAATTCGACACGATGTTATCCGTATAAGCATGCAGCAGAGCATCCCTACCATCATGCAGCAACTCCTCAAGCTAGCCAATGAGTGTGACATCGATGCACTGGCCAACGTGATGGAGGACTTCGTCGAGGTGTTCGCAGCCGAGCTAACTCCGTTTGCTGTAGCTTTAAGCGAACAGCTAAGGGACACCTACCTCAGGATTATCAGCGAGCTTCTCGCCAAGACTAATGGTCGTGACGATGATGATTTCGGTGATTACCTGGACGACAAGAGCATAACTGCTTTGGGTGTTCTGCAGACCATTGGCACCCTAATCCTGACATTAGAAAGCACTCCTGACGTGTTACTGCACATCGAGGCTGTTCTAATGCCCGTCATCCAAGTCACCTTAGAGAACAGGTTATACGGTAAATATATTTGGCATTTCTACCTCTGGTCGTTTGGCTAACTAACGTTGTCTTAGATCTATATAATGAAGTTTTCGAAATAATCGACAGTTGTACCTTTGCCGCGAAAAGTATCTCGCCCACTATGTGGCAAGCCTTCGAGCTCATCCACGGCACATTCAAATCCGGCGCTGAGTTGTACTTCGAGGACATGCTGCCAGCCCTAGACAACTTTGTCCAATACGGTGCCAGCCAACTAGCCCAGAAGCCCGAATACGTCCAGGCTCTATACGGAATGGTCCAGGACATGTTCCTCCAAGACCAGAAAGTCGGAGACGTCGACCGCATCTGCGCTTGCAAGCTTGCGGAGGCTATGATGCTAAGTCTACGTGGTCATATTGACCAATCTGTCACGGGATTTATCAACACGGCCATGACGGTGCTCAGTGGTCAAGAAATTAGGGTCAGGTCGTATAAGATTCACCTAATGGAAATGGTTATAAATGCCATTTACTATAACCCGCTCTTGACGTTAGCTATCCTAGAGAATAAGGGATGGACCAACAAGTTCTTCAGCCTTTGGTTTAGTAACATGGACCACTTTAGTCGAGTGCACGACAAGAAGTTATGCATCGTGGCTATCGTTACCTTACTAAGTTTGAACGCAGACCAGATCCCTGCAAGTGTCAGCGTCGGCTGGCCAAGGCTCCTGCAAGGGATTACTGGCCTCTTCAAGACGTTACCTACTGCCCTAAAGAACCGTGAGGAAGCATTGAAGGAAGACTTTACATACGATTCGAATGAATACGGGTATGAGGACGAGGACGAATGGGCCGATGAGGATACTAGCTGGGCCGTTGAGGAAGGTGCAGAGGGAGACCAGGGAGATGCTCGCGATGAGAGTACGGCTTATCTGGAATTCCTCAACGAGGAAGCCGCCAAATTCAGCCAAATCGAGAATCAACATGGGGGTCTCGTTGACGAGTCAGATGACGAACTTGGGGAAGACAGCGTCTCTCTTGAATCGCCCCTGAACAAGGTTGAGCCTTATCAACTTTTCCGAACTGTCTTAATGAGTGAGTCCCTACAAATTCATAAACACTCCCCTCCTTATTCGCGGTTGCTAACCCGTTCTCACAGAGATGCAACAAGAAAACCCACAACTCTACTCTAATCTCACCTCGAGTCTGTCAGCAGATGAGCAAGGCGTTATTCAAAATGTCGTCCACCAGGCCGAAGCCAATGCCCAAGCTGCTATGCAATTAGCAGCCCAAGCGGCACAAAATCCCCAAGGGGTCTCAGGAGTACCGGATGGCGGGGCCAGATAGAAACGACGCTGACGTTCATTCTGAGATCGCATAAGGAAAATTCAGTTTAGAGATAGCTTCAATATTCGTGAGACTCGCTACTACTATAACCCCGTAGTTGTTATGCCAGGGGCGCAATGCTGGCTTTCTACAACTGTCAAGCTGGTACACAAGGTGGCATTATTGATGGATAGTTGAAGAGGGTGTCAGAGTTTATAGCACAAAGCTGCTATGATGAGCATTTTGGGTATATGGGCATGAACAGCGAGTTCGGTGCAATTATTAGTAGTAAATAGGTAGGTAGAGGCCCTCATTGATGGCTATTGAACAGTGCCCCGAGAACGTGGGGAGGAAATTAGGGAGGATATATCCGGAGGCTGCACGACGATACGTTTGACGACGGGCCAAAGATGGATGGACAGAGCGGCGATTGGCCCCCGGAAGCCAAAAAGATTTCAGATCGTGCAAACATAATATCCCCGCAACGCCCCCAAGCTAGCCGCAGAGACAGACACTCGAATTTGACCGTATAGTTAGTTCTTTTCATCCCTTTTAGGGGGTTTCTTCGTGATTGGTGGCGTATGGCTTGTGGGTGAAATATTTTGTACCGAGTGAGCCTGTAGCAAGCGAACGATTTAGATAGACATAAACTAAGACCCTGCGGGAGCGAAGGGCTACCTACCTGTTAGTTAAAATGCATTATTTTCAAGAGGCAATGCTACACGTTCCTGTAAATTAGTGAGCTACTGTAGGAAGTGAGTACGCTTAGACGTAAGATGCATCAGTGCATACATTGTGTGAGAATAATCAACTTAATTAACCTAACTACCCATATTGTATATAAGTGAGAGAGCATATAGGAAGTACCAGGACGAGAAACGAGATTATTGACATCAAAAATATTTCCAGCATGAGAAAACTTTGCTTCGAAACTGACGATGTTTGGGGTGCGTTTTGGGGCTCATGTGTGTGCGTTCCAGTAGTGGGGATTCGTGGAGACATGTTACAACTAAGATATAAGGGGTAAAGACAACATGATTTATCACGTACGACCATAGGATCTGGAAAACTCGGGATCCCGTCCGCTCTCCCATAGATAAGCCAGATACCGCCAGATTAGTAGTTGGGTCGGTGACGACCAGCGAATCCCTGGTGTTGTACGTTTTCTTTTTGGGGTTTTTTTTTTCTTTTTTTTTTAGATTCTGTCTCGTAATACTTCTAAATCTTCATCTTACATAGATCGTATCATTGACATTAATTTTGGTTTAGTTGGTGATAATATGGGGTTCTTTGTGGATGGTTAGTATCCCATCCAGCTTTTGTATATGGGTCACATTTGCTCTACTCATGTAACAAGTAAGAATAGAATACCTTACTACCTAGTTCCTCATAAAAGTTGAACTTGTTCTAAGATCTTGCCTGTAGAGATCTTACCTGTAGTAATGAATGCTTTATCTTTCACGGTTCTTAAGAAATCTAGTGCTGGGTCTTTGGTTGAGTAGAGTAAAAATGACCTAAGCATTAAAACTCAATGGATAAATAATTATAACTAGATGGAGATATTATTATCATTATTCAATGAAATATCTGATAGAATTACTCTCTCAATAGATTACATGCCAAGTGTGTTTCTTTTGGATATCTAAAGTTTACGCAGAGAACTACATGGTACAGGATGGCACAAGGGATTTTACCCAATGCAAATTGTGAGTGGATATATATAAACACAATATAACCTAGTTAACCACCATCACGTGATGGACAAATCAGATTTTCCATCTTTGATATAAAGGTCGGATGGTGTAGTTGGTTATCACGTCAGTCTAACACACTGAAGGTCCCCAGTTCGAGCCTGGGTTCGATCATTTTTTGCCTCCTGACGATATATACCTGTCGTTTTCCTTTCGACTTAAGGCACAAGACATAATATATCTTCCGTTCCTTACATTTTTTATCAAAAGTACTGTACTTAATAGTAGGGCTTGGCGGGGTGGACAGTATTGAACGCTCGAAAGGGAAAATTTTGATGTTTTCTTAAAAGGTATAACTAGGGTAAAACGCAAACTCCAAAACAGCTCTTGCAATATCTAATCTCAGTACCTAATGCTTCATCATCGTAAAGTTAACGACTATAATGGCACTATAAGTAGTTGATATTCGTCTTGTCTTTTGAAGCGGGGGTGGGGCAATACCGCTCTCCTTGATATATGCCATTAAAGGTCTACTTAACTAGTGGAGAGCGGACATGTGATAAAAGGCAACTCATAGTATAAAAATTATAACTTCATAGATTCATCCATCACGATCACCCTAGCTAACTTAAACCAATATGCTACCTACCAGATAGATACTACTGGAAAAAAAAAAAAATCTGGATAGAACCAAGGGATGAGAGTAGAAAAAGAAATGCATCAGCCGCGAATCGAACGCGGGGCCCATCGAATATGCTCATGGCAACGATGGATTTTACCACTAAACCACTGATGCTTTTGTGGATGATAAATTTGTCTGAAAATTATTCCTATATTCTTAACTTGTAAGCTTCTTTTCCGATTGGTTCTCTTGAGCCCTAGCCCTCACTTAGTTGATACGACGTAGTGGGTGGTGTTTTATCTCAGTAGTGTTTTTAGGCCTAACTTAAATAAATAGCTTAGTCATTCATAGAGGATTAAATTCTCCACATAAGCTTTATCAATCTCTCTTATCATCCAACTCTTTGTTATCCATCTCTCCATCTCTCCACCAAGCCTTCACTTCTACCACACATTCATCGTCGTCGCCTTATCTCTCAAACACACCAATTACGTATCCATCCCCAGTATTTGTGACAATAAGAAGCCGAAAACAAACCAGAATGGACATCGAAATGCAGCAATCCCCGCCTCCTCTCCCGGCAGACAGCGAGCCGAAATACGGCGGGTTCAGTCGCTTCGAGGTCGAGCTTGAGGTACATATTCCCTGATTCTATCCATAGTGTACCGATTCTAACATGGGGCTCTAGTTTGTTCAATCCCTTGCGAACCCCTTCTACCTGAATCACCTCGCATCCCAGAAGCTCCTGAACGAACCAGCCTTCGTCGCATATCTCAGCTACCTCCGATACTGGACCCGCCCGCCTTACATCAAGTACCTCATCTATCCGGGCCCGACTCTAAAGCACCTCGAGCTACTTCAGGAAGAGCGCTTCCGACAAGAAATTATTAGTCCCGAGTTAGTGTATGCGCTGGCTGCCGAGGGGGCTAAAGCGGCCGTGGATTGGCACAAAGAATAAGTAGGAGGATACCCCCTACAATTCATCACCGTAATACGCGCGCCCTAGTTGGGTTGACATTATACCAAGAAAAGACGTATGTAAACGCAGTAAAATACACATCGGAAGGGATAGAAGCAAATCGGGTATCATGATTCCTGGACGGACATCTCGACACTAGGCGATCTACATTAAAAACTCGAGACCAAGAACTCCAGAACCCTTCGTAACGTCCCCGAGAGCCTTCCAAACGCCAGGCAGTAGAATTGTCGACACAAACCGTCCTACTACATATACCGTCTAGTTTTCTCTCCACCTGTGGCCGCACGTCATGCACTACATTATCATCATCATCAGCACTATCAAACCTACGACCGCGACAACAAAAACTTACCTTGAAGAAACTAGTCATAGGCTCGTCAGCACTGCGAATCTGGATCTGGTAGAAGGCAGCCTCCTTGCCACTACAGGAGGAGTTATTGCACTGGACGGGGGTCTTGTCCGCGTTGTCCCAGGCCCCGGCGCCGCCGAAGACGTCTTCGCGTTCCTTCCGCTTGAAGTATCGTCGCGAGTACATGTTCTCCTCGATCAAGTGCTGATACGGACATGTGCGACACTCGAGGCGGTTGCGCCCGGCCTCTGCCGACATGGACACCGTCAGGATGTTTGAGCACTGGGGACAGACTGGGGATTGAGTTAGTCATTACCGTAGTTGGTACCAAATGTATATAGGCTAGGAATACCTACAGAGCAGCATTGTGGCTTAATAAAACCTGTATCTGAAACTAGTTTTATAAAATATCTAAGTGAATTTACGGGTAGATACTCTCTTGATTGGACCGTTGAAATGAGTGAGCAAGTGACTGACAAAGTAGATGAATTCTAAATTTTGGTGGAGTTCCGGCGACATGCATTAACAGCGATATGCATTAACAGCGATATGGGATCTTGCAGATACCTAAATTCATAATAGGTACCTCGGTACGTACCTGCCTAAATAAACCGAAATTGAATGGAATTGCCCAAGGTCTTGTCCCGCCGGAATACGCTACAACTATTCCCCGAACCACCCCGCGGTAGGCACAGCTGGGGCTGTACATAGGTAGGTACCTAGGTAGGTAGTAAACTTTCCAATCTAGCGAATTTAGAGACGCGTGGGTTAGTGGGTTAGTGGGCTGTGGTGGGGTTTCAGACAAGAAGGAGTTTAAGGGATTTTGGAAACGTCACAGCCTCCTTTATGGCGCTTTGCTCTTTCAAGCTTGCTTATCTAAGTGCATTATATCCAATCCGTTAGGCGCTCTGCTGTACAATCACCATACAATCACCATTCTTAGAAACAAACCTGGCTGGATTATTTCTGACGACTACGTATGTAATTGGGCTTAGCAGCTTCTTCTTATTCATCATATTCTGTTCCATTAAAAACCTAACCTCCTAGGTTTTGCCTATTGATTATTCTCCTCCTGGACCCGAAACTATAAAAAAAAATACAACAGAAAGAATAGTCTGTTGCCAGCCGAGTTCCTTACTCCTCTGCCTGGCGAGTTTGCTTTGTCTTGGAATACAACGGAAGCAGATCGCATAGCATAGCATAGCATAGCATATCATAGTACAGCTTGGTAGAGCAGCCTAGCATGGCGGATGATCATGAACACGAGGTTAGATAGCAGTCTTATAGTCCAAGATTGAAAAGCCGACTAACTTATTGCTTACAACAGGGTGCCTCCGTAAAGGAGCGGCTGATCGAAGCCTGCCGAAGGAACAATGTCGACTTACTCCACGATGTAATCTCGAATTGCAAGTCGGATGAAGAAATCTCCGCCCTCCTCAACACTACTACAACTGTCATGGGTAATCACCTCTACCACGAGGCTGCCCTGCAGGGAAACTGTACGTCCTCCAGCCTGCTCAGACTCGTATTACATTAATCAACCCCCTTAATCCTCCCCTCAAAAATACAAACATAAGAAACCCATCACGCAGTATTAACACCTCCACCCCAGACGAGATTATCGACACACTTCTGGACCAACCAGATTTTGAATGTGATCCTCTGAATCGTATCGAAGGGGACACGCCCCTGCACAGCGTCATCCGCTGGATCAACAGCGAGCCCCCTGCCCAGCGCGAATTCGGCAACGCCCTCGTACAAATGATGCTCGAAGCCGGATCGTCCACACGCGTGCGCAACAAGGCCCGACTAACGCCGTATCAACTCGTCGATCCTTCTAATGCCGGCTTGCGCGACCTGATCCAGAAGCACGAGTATGCCGAGTTGAATGCGGGCGATTTTGTCGACTCCACGCCTGCACCCCCCAAAGAGAACAAGAAGGCCGTGGCGAGTTCCTTTGTTGATGTTAGGCAGGAAGATAATGACGATGATGATGCCGAGTTCTCAGGTAGTGACGATGAAGAGCGTGCCGAATGGGAGCGTAGGCGCAAGACCAAAGGCCGGTAGAAAAGAGAAGAGAAAGATGAAAAGACGAAATTTGATTAATGAGGTAGAAAGAGGGATAGGAGACCCAAAGGGCCACACATATAGACACGTCTTAAGACGTAGGCTTGCTCTGGTCTGTCAAGAAGACCATGAGCATTGCTCATACGACAATGCATATGCACATTAAGTCATCATCCTCTATGTTGATCTCTTGTGCAGATGATGATAGGAACATGCACAAATAATCACTAGACAAATGGCATGGATAAAGGGAGTTTTTTTTTCTTAGTAATCCGTTGCTAAGCTCCTTCCAAACTCCTTTAGCTGGATATCGTCATGTACATCATAGGGATGTGTCTATATGCATTAGCCGAGCCAAGTAGAGCCAAGTAGATACACGTAAAGCGTGAAGTCGTTAACGCGGTTGCTAATGCGGAGATCGTTTCAAAGGATCACTGCAGCATCACATAATCCATCTCCTCCTACATAGTGAAACGTCTCCTATGACTTGAGGAAAACTAGTACAAAAGGAAAAAATGAGTAGGTGCAATAAATAAACTTGGAGCGTAATTCCAGGTAGTGAAACGAAAAGAAATCAATTTGTAACATTCGATAATCTTCGACCAGGTCCTGATTGCTTGAAAGACCTAAGGGGTGCTATAGTAAGGCAAAACGAGATAGAATTGTTGACGATGATAGGTGAAGCTTTGCCAGTAGTTGGTCCTTTAGAACTTGTCGTATGTGATAAAGTCTAAACTGTGAAAACATCATCACCCTCAAAGTCGTTAGTGTATTTAGTTGGTGTATTCAATTGGTGTATTCAGATGGTGCCGGATTTGTAGTAGACTCGGCACTGCCTACAAGGGTTCCAGAGCAGGCTACAACTTCTCCAGTGGCATGGGATTCGAACTGGTCTTCTTCTCCATTATATCTAATGGCAGTCCATCGATCAGGGATCTTTCCAGTAGTTTCGGCCAGGGCGCGCTGTTCTTTATCAGGAATGGTTTCTGGACGGATATATCGACAAGTTAAGGCAAATCGATGTTTTCCCTTTGGATCGACGGCATGCTATCCAAATAAGTCAACTCATGGACTAAAGAGGCAAAGTAGGTAACCATTGCGAATACTTACGAGATACAATTTTTGTATCTTTTCTCCATGCATGACCAGCATGTCACCATGCTTCAGCTTCACTGACAAGAATGTTCCTCTCTTCTTCTTGCCTACGTCTATCGTGTCCCCAATGTTTTTCCCTTTCTTGGGGGAAAACTTTATCACCGAAGGAGAACCAAGGGAGAGAGATGCAATGTTCGGTCCGAGTTCTTTCTCACCGTCGTCGTGGGCCTAGGATATATATTAGTACTCCTATTGAAACACCAATTTGGAGAAACACGTACACTGATTTTTGAGTTTTCAAAGTACCCAAGAACCAGCTGCTCATTATACGCCTTGAAATCTTTTGGTATGGAGTCTGCTGGGACGTCAATTTTCTCGTCCCGGATGAGTTTACGCGAGGCTTCAACGGCTGCCTTTCCTCCCCAAGTTAGTCGAAGAAGAGTCTCTAATATTGGAATGGGTGCATCCTCGAAGCTAGTTGTGGTTTTAACAACCACTCCAAATTTGTACGGAGCACCCTATAAGAGTGTTAGTTATGATATTTTGAGTCAGTTAAACCTGGTGACTTACGAAATTCCCAGAGAAGTGGGAGGTCAACTCTTCAACTCGACAGCCTATGGTAATCAGTATTGGTCAGCCCAAACAGAGCTTCACATCCACTCACCAGGATTCTTTGCTGGTCTTCTCTCTAGTTTTAGGTCCTCCTTTTGCAAATGCAAATACAGGTCGTTAAGTCCACCTTCTCTTGAAATAGCCTCTTCTGGTGGCCTTATTCGGGTGACAGTCCCGATATACTCACCATTCTCATCAGGGAGGAAAAAAGTCTTGAGCTTCTGTCCTCCTATAGTCGTCTTGTGAACTTTAACTTGACGATTGTAATTGGTTGCCTTTTTAGTCTTCACTGTTTTGTTCTCCTTCTTGATACGATCGAGGGGAGTCATCTTGATAGGGACTGCATGTGTGAAATCGCATTCTGCATTCTCACAATACCAGCCATCCCACTTTATTCTCCTGCTGCAACAGCCGCACTTAGGACAATGGATTCCCTGTTTGTACTCCTTTTCGCTGCCGATTGTGCCCTTTCGATCAGAGGGTAGAGCAGGAATGAGACTATCTTCAATCGGAGTACCACTATACTCTGTCCTTTCTCGTAAGAAAGCGTCGTTGTACTTTAGCTCGTTGACGTCCAGTGAGGTAGAAAACTTAAAGAATCCCGAGCATTGACTGTTAAGACAGGTCCAACCTTGCTCGAAAATCTCCTTGCTCGGATTTTGGCAAGCCGTGCAAGTGCTTGACGTACAGGAGTATTCACCAACCCCAAATTCACCTGCTTCAGGAGCACTAACACCTCTTGGAGCCCACCAAGATCTGCTAGTTAAGTTGACCTTTTCCAAGCGGACCATATAAATCACCACTATCTCTCCTCGTGATTCCTTGGTTTTTTCTTGCCAAATTTCTGTAACGTGAAAGTAGTCAAGAACATTATAGTGATGAGGAGGTTTAACCGGGAACATGTTATTGCGCGCTCCTAAACTTTATTAGAATATATCTTCGAGCAAGGGCGATACATGTATTGTGGAACTTACCGGCTACCATCACGAAGGGGTGCTTTGCTTCCCAAGCCTGCATCAATGCCTTATAATTCTTGCCGTCCTCCCCCTGATCTTGGGCTCTGACCATCTTCTTGGTAACCGGATCTTGAACTCGGCCACCACCACTATTTATTACGTTAGTTTGTTTCCAGCCCAGTGAATAGTATTGAAACTTACATTGAAGTAATTATAACCTGGCTAGAAAAGTGGTCACGCATCCCTACAATTCCATCTATAAGCATACCTTTGGGCATTAGCCCTGCTGAATACACGCTGCCTTGATGCGATTTGAAATATGGCAGTGCATCATTGAAGGCCGCTCTCTTGTCAGCCCAAGCTAATGGCTGACCATGCGGTTCTGGCTTGTTCGCATGTATCTCGGCAGGATCGACAGATGTACTAGTGACAGTGTTGGAAGCGGTCCTTTTCTTAGAAGATTTTACTCGACTTCGGGTCACTTGGTTGGATTTAGCTGGACGGTGCTTAGGGATGCGGGAGACGTCAGGCGTATTCTCGTCTTCTTCTACTTCCCCATATTTTCGCTTCAAAGAAGACTTCACCGGGCTATGTTCAGCAATGCCTATAGCATCGGCGACCAGTATAGCGTCGGCGACTGGTATAGTGTCGGCGACAGACGTATGTCCAGGATCAGATATAGGGTCGGCGATTATCTTCTCCATAGTAAATGACATAGCTCGTGCTATAGTCTTGTCAAAGGGCCTGGTTATCTTTCTCAATACTCTATACAATAGACCACTGTAATACAATACTAAAGGCTTCTAGTACCATATGTCTCTTAGCAGCGCTACATATAGGAGTAAGCCTGAAAGACTAGGTGTGCTACAAATACTTAATCAGAGTTAGTTTAAAATCTGAGATATTATAGAGAATGACATAATCAAGATACGGGTATCAGGGCGTGTCGGGTTGATGGATAACATGTATATCATCATGAAGGTGCTATTGCTCAACAGCGCCAATATATGACTTGTGAACATGTGAAGTTGCAAGGTTCACAGGGAAAGAGAGGATAGTGTAATAGATAGTGGAGAATGTGAAGGTAAACTTTGTGAAGTAGTCAATGGTGTATTGTAGGGGCGAGTCAGATATGAGCTTGTAAACAGGATAACAATTGTGTAGTAAGAAGCATCTTGGGTCAAAGGGCTGTTGATCACGCTTGTCGCCTGAATGCGACAAGCGTGACTAACAAGTGCGACAAGGTGCCACTGGGTATTGACAGGACTGGGAATGATGTTTTCGCCATGAAGGAAATAGAGAAGCAGCGTGCTCAAAAAGAAACATGTATCTCGAGTGGGAATTAAAGTGCAAATGGGGGCATAGAAATGGATATGCTAGGTCTTCAGGGAGAATCGTATTGAACAGACTTACCAAGTTTTGCAAGATATAGGCTACAAAATCCTACTTCAACACCTGGATGATACTATCAAGGAAGCAGCGTCAAACCCAGACAATGTAGGTAGAGTTGGTCCAGGAAGTGTCGCTGTGGTTAGGAGGGTACTGAAGATGATTGAAAGGTGTCCTATGTTGTGGCGTTGGTATTGCTGGATTGGCAGCAGTAAATGTAAAGCAAAAGAGAGAAATTTAGGACTGCCCTCGTGAAATGAACGGCCTGAATTGCACGAAAGATGATATACCTTTGTCGCAGGCAGAAGATGTTTATCATGCAGAGGGTTAGGCGACACAGCCACGAGGGTTGGAGATGGATTGACCCAAAGGGGAGAGAATAGTAACACGAGAATGAATAATGACTGCTTAGACTGATGGTAGTCAAGATTCTAGAATAGATTTTAATACGCGATTTGGAAGAATGAGAAGAATGAACTGAATGTTGGTGAAGTTTTGATTGAAGTTGGTGAATATTGGTGGATGTTTTGTGTTTACGATTAGCGAAGCAGACCCTCTTTGGGAATTGATAGGGGAGAGAACTACATCTAGGGCAACGTCGACCCGTCGTAGGAAGGAACGTACTACAGTCCTGTACTAAATACGCCCGCTTGCCCAAGTTGGGTATGCTACGTACCTTCTGTGGAAATAGCGAACTGCATCATTTTCAATTGGGTAAGTACCAACTCTTATGACCTCCAAGAAGGCAGTTGCGTTATTGGACATTGGATTTAAGAATGATTCTAGCTCCATTAGATATAACTTGAAACTTAGGTATATATGATTATGATCATAACTATGATAAAATATAGATATTGAGTATCTATTAAAATAATAGTCATATATTAGGTACATATATATTTGAGTAGTGTCTAAGTGATTTGGTATGTACCTAGGTGATCTGGTCATGTCAGAGGGTGTATTAGGGGTCTTTATATGACCATATGATTATGATAGTATGACTCTGAGTTCTCACATAAATGCTTGCACAGCTTACAAACTCCTGCTTTAGCACCTATTGCCATCCTAGCAAGCTAATCCTTTTTGTAACCATGCTTTAGGAGTGACTAAGATGCCAAACATTTACTACTTACATGTATGAAGAAAGCTTGGCTGCAAAACCCTGGTTCTCTGAATATTTACATGATTGCTCACAGTTTTGGGAAGCAACGTAGTTTGATCATTTCTGGATCATACCTATTTTGATATCAAAGTTTATTAGGTAGTCGCGGTTGGCTTGGATGAAAATCTATGGAGAGTCTATACGAATGATAGGTAGGCAATAATTCTCTGGTGATAGGAGAGCCACTGGTATATTCACTTTGGTAATATTTGGTGACATGCCTCTTTAACGAGTTCTCAAAGGTGTAAAAGACTTGTATTATTCTAGGGGTATCTGTAGAGTCTATTGCATTGTTGCTGAAGTCGCGACGCGTGAAGTCTCGCATTTATCAGGTACCTAAGATAGTAATGAAAGGTAATCATTATCGGGCTTAGACTACAAGAATTTCTATTCCATTATAAAATTACCTTTGTAGAATAGAAAAATAGGATTGTATGAATATTATCATTGAAGCAAGTAGGTAGCACTTATGCTATGGGACGTTCAGCCTTGTATAATGAGAAAGGAGGCTCAAGTCGTCCCTGCAGATAGGGGCGAGGCATGGGGTTTTGTGGCTTGCGTTCCTCAACAATATTATCGTGGCTTGGCAAATCGATCTAAAGAAATAATCTTATTGGTTCCTGATGTAGGAACGTAAATGCCAAGAAACCCCCCGTGGTGAAACGATGATTCTAGCCGTTTTTCTGGAGCTACCTAAGCTACCCCGGTACTTTGCCTCAACCGATAGACTCCGAGGTCCTATATCGGGTACATACATGTACGTAGGTAGTATTCAATGGGCTACCTACCTTAGGTTAAGTACCTTCTACATAATCACTGTGTATACCTAGGTAGGTATCCAATAAAAAAAATTGGAAAGTATTATACATATAATTGAGCTAGATATATACATGTACCTGAATAATGGCAGAAAACCGATTGGACGTTTAAATAAACGATAAAAGGGTCTGGAGATGGGATTATCTGGGATTATCTGGGATGATTTGGGGGTACCTACCTAACTCAAACTGGTACCTTAGGTAATCTATGTATGTATATGCTCTTACCCCGGCTATTTCACCGATAGCTCTCCACTCGGGGGATACATGTACTAAATTGATCATGCGGGGGGTCCATCAACATGGGACGCTATGGGGATCACGGAGTTTAGCTCAACGGGAATAAATACACCTTACTTTATAGGTCAATTCTTCGGCATCTAAAGTCGTATTAAACCACCGATCGGATCCACCGATGTTGGCCGAGGCTAACTACATATTTCTTTGTAAAGTCAGCCTCCCTTTGTGACACTCTCAAGCTAGTACTTCTTTGTTTTCAAGAAATTGTATACCCGCAACGTTCCCTTAATCTTGCAAGCTTCACTCAACTTCTTCGACACGTGAAAACGTAAAAACGTGGTTAAGCACTCCAACGAGCAATTTGTAGCAAAATGGTGTTTACCCCACCGGCTTGGGTGCCTCAATTACCCTTTGGTATGTCATCAACGTCCCTTTTTCCTCATAAGGGAATAGTCGTGTTTACGAGAGCTTTTAGACCCCCCGGACTCAATTCCGATTCATGAGTTCTGGAGCAGTGAGAAGTATGGGAGGCAACCGCTCGCGAGGTCGTTGAACCCCTACACCTGCGGGATTACGGGGAAGACGTATACGGCTGCTGAGATGACCGAGCGCTACGAGCTCCTGGCGCGATCACTAGCAAAGCGTATGGGCTGGAGGCCGAACGAAGAGACGCCCTGGGATAAGGTGGTTAGCGTCTTCTCTTTTAATTCGGTAGGTAGTTCAACAATTCTTCAGATGGTGATGAGGATACGAATGATGACTGACATTTTAGATTGACTATATGATGTCTAACTTCGCGGTACACCGCCTCTCGGGTATTGTGACGCCAGCAAATGCCATGTATTCACCAGCTGAGCTTGAACATCAGCTCAAGTCAGCTGGTGTCAAAGCTCTGATCACGTGTATCCCACTCCTAGATACAGCATTGAAGGCGACGAGAGCATGTGGCATTCCAGACGACAAAGTGTTCATTATGCAAATACCTGGGGAATCCAAACCTGTTCCTTTCAAGAGTCTCGATGACCTCATCGATGAAGGTCGGTCTTTGGCGGAAGTCGAGCCGTTGGTCTGGGCGAAGGGGCAAGGCGCTCGACAAGTTGCGTACCTGTGCTATTCGAGCGGCACTTCAGGTCTCCCCGTCAGTTTATCCTTCCTTTTTTTCGGAGAATTATTCACTGAACCTCTAGGATAGAAAGCCGTGATGATCGCACACCGAAATGTCATTGCGAATATGATGCAGATCCGATGGCATGATGATCCAGGCAGAAAGGCCAAAGGCATCGAAACCCAAGTTCAACTTGGCCTTTTGCCACTAAGCCATATCTATGGGCTGGTAGTAGTTGCACATGCGGGGACGTATCGAGGAGATGCCGTAATCATTTTACCGAGGTTTGAGCTAAAGACCCTTCTGGAAACTATCCAGAGATACAAGATCAATTTTCTGCATATTGTAGGTGTTACGTGTGCTCAGTCCTATGGACAGGTTCTAATTTTATTGTATAGGTCCCTCCTATCGTCATTCAAATGTTGCGGAATACGGAGTTGTGTGCTAAATACGACTTATCTAGCATCCGAATGGTGTACACAGGGGCCGCACCGCTTGGTGCCGAAACACACGAGGATATGGAGAAGGCCTTCCCATTTCTAGGTGTCGGTCAGGGCTACGGTATGACGGAAACAAGTACAGTTGTGACCAGCACGGGTGAGAACGACGTGATGATTGGAACATCGGGATCTCTAGCACCCGCTACCCGGGCCAAGTTAATAGGCGAAGATGGCAAGGAGATCATGGAGTATGAAAAACGTGGCGAACTTTGGGTTCAGTCGCCCTCGGTCACACTGGGTTATTTGAACAACGAAAAGGCAACATCGGAGGCTTACGTGTGGGACGATGACGGCCGCTGGATACGGACAGGAGATGTGGCTGTTGTTCAGAAGTCACCAGCTGGGCATGAGCATATTTCTGTTGTAGATCGGTTGAAGGAGTTGATCAAAGTCAAGGTGAGATACTATCTATATGTTTGCTATGCTATTAAAATTTACTGACCAGAATCGACTTAGGGCCATCAAGTTGCGCCAGCAGAGCTAGAAGCTCATCTCCTCAGTCATCCCGACGTTAATGATTGCACAGTTATCCCAATACCGGACGAAGCATCTGGGGAGGTACCGAAGGCTTTTGTCGTGAAATCCGCCTCGGCAGCATCGAGGCCGGATGAAGAAGTTGCCCGGGACATCAGCAAGTGGGTTGAGGAACACAAGGCTAGGTATAAGTGGTTGAAGGGCGGAGTTGAATTCATCGATGCGATACCCAAGAGCCCCAGCGGGAAGATCTTGAGGAGACTCTTGAAAGATCGGGAAAGAGAGAAGAGAAGAGCTATGGGGGCAAAGCTGTGAGATGTGTTGAATGGTATAGATCTGGCTCGCAGCATGGCTATTGCTTTCACGGTGAATTTTACTGATAGATTTATGATTGGAGAAGCTTGCGTTTTTTTTTTTTTTTTTTTTTTTTTTTTCATTGATGCTACAAAGCGAACACATATACTAGAATATCCCTTGTATGTTCAAATCCTGGACATTATAGAAATATAAATATCTATTTCTTGCCCTTCTGCTTCAGGTACTCCTCTTCTTCCGCTTGTAAATCCGCATCAATCTTGGCGCCTTTAGAGGGTTCATTGCCGTGTAGCTTAGCCTGTAATGAGAATTAGTAGGTAATCTCGTCACAAGATAATTGATTTGACTTACAGGCAATGTCGGGTCCTTCTTGGAAGCCTTGGTCTCTGGGTCGTCTTGCTCTTCACGGCTTAATTTGCGCTGTGGATCATTAGCTCTATCCTCTAGTTCGCCTCATAGGAATAGTCGTAAGGAAATACCTCTTCATTAGCTAGACGGTTAGCAATGGATCGCTCGTCCTCTGCAAGAAATGTTAGACGATGTTATCAAATAATATATTTATATCATGAGGGTAAAGCTTACTAGAGTCGTTGGGCAGATGCGAATTCTCTACACCCTCTTCAAATCGGGGACGGCCTGGGATCTCTGAGTCCTTCAGGTTCCTTTGGTCGCCGTTCTCATAGACGGAGCTTTGACCAACATTGGAGTAACCGGACATGTTGAATATGTGTAATATAGGATAATTACTAAGTATATAGAGGATAGTTTAAATTCTTTAATAGAGAAGCTTTATGAGATACCGTGGAATTTTATAAGTATGAAATATGAAAGCCCGAGACCTACTAGCCAGATAGCTTGGGTTGAGCTTTTATAAGACTCTTTCTATGTGCTTTGCTACTATTACCTACGTCATTAGGTGCTAGATCGACTTATCGATATTGCCTACATAAAATTATCTAGGATGACACAATACGAAAATTCTATTATGGCGTTGACAAGTATTGCCGTACATGAGGCTGTTTGTAGTTAGGATGTACTTCGACGTCATAGATGATCCATATGTACCTCAGGTAGGTACATAGGTACCTAGGTATGTAATTGTTTTTTTTTTTTTTTTTTTTTTGCGGCTATGGGACTGACGTGACAGGCGTCCATACAACTTAAGAAAGATACAATGGTACCCCCCTGAACAAATGGACCCCGCTATTTTTCCTTACGTAAATGCACAAAATGTCTAGCGGGCCGGTGTGAGCGTCTTACAGGTGTAAAATAATCTAATTGGACAGTTACCAATCGATTTGCGCCTTTGCAGAAACCAATGCGCAAATTGAATAACGACACCAAAACTTTGTAGGTTCAAGCTGGTCCACCATACGAGGGACCAACTATCGCCAATACCGTCAATATGTCTATGTTCCGGGCTAAGAAGCTTGATATTGGCTGCTTCGTCAATATTAAGACGATCAGAGATCACTCCAAGAGGAAAGCCTATGCACAATTCGAGCCTGAGAGGTGCGCCAATGAACAAACCGGACTGCTTAATTGTAAATATGCTAACAGCAACTGTGCAATTGAATAGACAAGCTCTGCGATATATCATCCGAAATACCACTCTCCCCCCAAGGGCTCGAGCCGAAGCCCAACTACAGCTTACACAGATGCACTGCTATACGCGACCAACACAAATCCGTGGACGATGTATATTAGGTGGTAAGGGAAGAGGTATATTACGCGACTTCAAGATGTCAAGAGTAAGTCGTATTATGCATAAAATATAAAAATAGGCTTTTATAAGTACTAATTCATTTGCACAGTATAACTTTAGGATGCAAGCTATAGCAGGAAATATTCCGGGTGTAAAGAAGGCTAGCTGGTGAAGTCGGACACGAGTGATGCTAATAAGATATGACAACTGTTGCTTGTTCACGACTTATGCTTGTGGCATGATATGTATTATTGATACTATTACAACAATGCTACAGCCGAATGAATGCTGTAAAGTCACCAGTTGTCCATGTATACCTACTACCTCCTAGGTACATAATCAAGAACTTCTACCTGGGGGTGTTTCTTTATGGAATTTTATTTTTATCTGCATACATCATGTACTTGGGCATCTACATTAGGTACCTAACCTAACATATGTATATAGGTATGTATGTAGGTACTTCCTACCCGGGACGAGAGTTTACGGGAAGGGACGTAGATGGTGTTTTAATATTTTAAATGAAGTAAGAGCAGTACATCTACTTAGTTGTGTTAAGAACATGGAGCCGGGTCTGCAGCTTCCCTCATATGCAAACATACAAACGGTAACCGTTAGAGAATAAATTTATTTGGCGGCCGTGCTGCTGTTGTTTACCTTTGATTGTACCTTAAAAATACCACATTACCTAAGGTACCACAGCCAGGACTTTTCTCTACTACTCTGCCAGAAGATAGGGTGGATACACTAAACATTCATAAATCACCTATTGTTCTCCCGGGTGTGATATCTCTTTCCTATATCCTTAATCAAAACTTGCACAGGAAAGCCCAGGTTCTGTACCTACCGGTATGCCATTCTAGGTCAACAACTAGGTTGTCACGATGTTCCGACGAAAGTGGTCAGGTCTGCCAGCAGATCCTAACTTTCCTGTTGACCTAGCTAAGCTTGGGTAAGTGATACTCTGGTTTCCTACCTCAACAAAGCAGCAGCTTTGCTAACAGGTCATTTCTCTTAGTTACTTTATCAATGAAGATGACGAAGTCCGTGCCATCGATAACCCGGATAACTACTTCCACTTCTTCTTCAACCGCAACACCCGATGGAATGAGCGTCAGCGTTATTCTATGAACCGTAAGCATGCTCTCTTAGCTTTGTCCCCCTTCCTAACTCTTCACGATACGCTAGACTTCAGCTAATACAAATTGGAATGTAGAGGCCCTACAATATGTGATCTGGGAGCGTCTAGAGAAATTGGGTCTGAAGAAAGAGTTATTGCCCTTAGGTACTTCCGACACAAATAAGCCACATGTTCCTATCTTCATCAGTAGCGACATTGCTACCAAGTCGCGTGTCGTTGTCATCTTCGGTGAAACTGTACAGGACCTTGGTGTGCTTGCGCATCGCATCGTTGGTGGTCCCGGCGGTATAAACAAAGGCTCTATGATATCTGTTGTATCTGCTCTCCAGAAACAATGCTCCTCGTCCTCCGACTCAACCCCTCCAGGAATCATCCTTGCTAACATGGGCGAGCTGATTTGGTATCCAGAGGGGAAGCGTACCCTCAGTCGCACCGCTTTCGCTGCAGCACCAATGCAGAGTGCTGTGCACTATACCAACGTAGTTGGAAAGAGCAACATGGTTGAGAGGAACTCGACCGCGAGAATGCATGTTGGTCATATCTTTCAGGAAGTGATCCCACACTTCACCAAGGATAATGCCAAAATCGACATCATAGTACTTGGTGGCAGTGCTGACTACGTCGAGGAGTTCTTGGACTTGCCCCTTATATGGAACACCTGGAAGAACCGTATTAGCTGCCTTGCAATTGTTGGTGGTTTGTATCCGGTTTGGGATTTGAAGAACGATGAGTTCGTGAACGTGTTCTTGAGAAATGTGAGTCTTTATTCAAGATCCTTTATGTTTCTACTTTTTTGATCCTATGTTTTACTTGCCTATTGGCTCTTGGATTTTATAGAGCTAATTTGTATGTCCGACATGTAGAAAGCCCGCGCGTACGTAACCTCCGTTGAGCCAGCTGGTATGGTTATCTCAGGCCCTGAAGGCAACCCGAAGACTACGACTTTCACGCAGATAGGCTGTCCTGTCTTCAGCAGTGGAGAGCCAAATTATACAGAGACGGCGCTTATCACCGGCTCCGAGATTATCCTCGACTGGCTGCAAGAAGTGGCTATGACACCCGAGGGCAAGGATTACACCAACCCATACTTTCACGTTGATTTTGCCGATCCCGTATTTGACACCGACGAGCCCGATTGGAGCAAATGGCAGAATGAAGAGGTGGCTGGTCAGAAGGACGAGAATGATAAGATATGGACCGAGCAGGCCCACAACGAAACGAGCAACCCACAGGGCGAAAAGCCAAACATTGTTATGTTGCAACGTGGTGAGGATAAAGTGCAGACCAAGAAGGAAAACATGAAGATCGGAAAGGTTGAGGATGAGAATAAAAACTAGGCTAGCCTTATTATTTCCGCTCAATGTTAGTGGACAATAAGGATCTTGACGACGTAATGAATCAACGAGGCAACGAATATTAACCTCAAGCTTTGCCAGATGGATTGCGATTGTATTCTAGATACCTCATATAGGTTGATACGGAGTGGATATGGTAATTGACACCTCTCAAACTATGCTAAATTATTTATCCCATTATTGAAAATACATGCAGACTATTTGTGCCGAGTATATATTACGGGAAGCCGAGTAAGTAACCCAATTAATTGAATAAGACAGGGGAGGCGAGACAGAAGATGTATTATATGTTTTTATAACAGCATATACAACATTGGACTAGACAAACGCCCCCAAGAGTCCTTTTTACTATTTTGCTTCCTATATATCGTAACAACATACGCACATGTTAGATCACATCATGCCTGGAACAAGGCACCAAACCCGGCCGTAGGCGCTTCCGATTCCTCCAGCACATCCTGTGCCCTCCTAATCCTTTCCTTAACCACATTCTTCTCTGCAGTCCATCGTCCTCCAGCTGTGGTCCCAGCCCTGCCGTCTCCCCATAGACTTGCCAACCAGCTGCTACCCGCTCTTGCTGACTCCCTGTTTTCCAGCAAAGCCTCTCTCTCTTGCTCCTCGCGTGCGAGTTGTGCCACCATGATCTGCCAGTTCTCGAGGCCGGCGAGTAGGCATTCCTTGCACGTCTTCTTGGCGTCACCACGGGTGTCCCCGCTAGTGTTTAGTTTGTGCAGCTGCTCCTCTGCTAGGTCGACGGCTTCACGTGTCCAGGCCAGGCCGTCTTCGCGAGCCTTGGTAGTACCGGAGGACGAGGCGTAGATAATCTCCCCGATATACAGGTTCAGACTGGCCTCCTCGCATAGCTCCTTTGCGTCCCGGACTGGAGGGGATGTACCGTCATCCGGGGGTGGGGGATATGCGGGGGGTGAGAGCAGGCGGGTGGCTGCGCCGGTGATGTTGTGCAGGGTCCAGGGGGAAGAGGACTGGATTTCGTCGGGGTTGATGTATGTGGGTTTCTTTGGGGGCTGCGGAAGCGGGAGGGATCTGCGTGCGCGGAGGACGGAGATTAGGATTGGGAGGGCTGTGGCGGTGTCACCTTCGCGCGCCTTGTGTGTGGCGAGAGCGGTGAGGGTGGTGAGGAGATTGGCGGAGGGTTGGCGTGAGAGATCCTGTAGGACGTATGACCTCATGTCGTATGGAGGGGGAAAACTTTCTGTAGCTAATGCCAGTGCCCATTCGTATGTAAGCTCGGAGGCGTCGGGGAGACCCTTGAAGTCTAACCACGAGGCGTACTCTAATGCCGCATCCAACTTCTGCTTAGACGTGAAACCTTGGGTCGCTAGTATTTTCTTGTAGAAAGTTTCGGGCTCTTCGAAGGCACGCTCACAATGCTCTTCGCGAGGCGCGCTTTGTGAACCGGGCGAAATAGGCCTCGGGCTCGGGTTTGATGGTCCTATGACCTGGTTGGCTGGGAACACTAGGTGCCGCGTCTTATCCACAATCTGGTCATCGAGATGTTCGGCCGCTTTAGCACACAACATCAAGGCCTCGTAATAGCCTCTCCTCCATGGCTCGCTTTTTGATGTTATATCATATCCTCCCCCTTCGGTTTGGCTCTGCACAAGGCCGGCACCTTCGACCTTCTCATCTTCTAACCTTTCGATTACATTTTTAGCATAGTTTCCAGTAAGGACCCAGTCGATGTCCGGCGAATCGGTTCGGTCGGGGGCCCATTTCGCGAGTCTGAATCGCAGTCGGGTTATGAAGTGCCATTCGTGCGGCGTCGGGTATTTCCTTTCAAGCCACTCCTGCTGTATACTCCAGTAGCCAGCGATAGAGAAGCCAGCAATGGCCCAGATATACACAGTATACTTGAATCCGAGAAAAACCTCATAGGCCAACCATCGTTTTCGCTCGGTGGTGAGATATCGGAATTGATGATTCCTAGCTAGTGGTACTGATAGGAATGGAATTTGGGGTCGCCCTCGGGACGCGAGGTTCGTATTTCTTGTAAATCGGCGAGAAATAGGAGGAAATTTCGAGGTACGGAGTGTGAGGAGGCGGCGGATTAGAATGCGTGGTGGTTGCATTATGCCGATAATTGATTCCAAGAAGAGGTCTCAGCCCTTCAATATTGAAGCGCACGTTCGTAGGCGGACATTATGTAATAATCAAGTATGTAGGAATGAAATAAGTAGCTCCTAATCTTAAGTTGTCGTAGGTAAGCACTTTGGTATAAATCATGAATTGATGATGATAGATTGGATGATAGATTAGATGTTAGATACTGATGAGGCTCTTATTGCTGAGCTCAAATTCTAATTCTAAGCTAGGCTTTAGTCCATGCATGTCCCCGCCATGTATATTACATAAGCCCCCGCCTTCTTGGGAATATGACCAAGCCATGATTGGCTAATATTATTCTTCATCTTATTGGTCAAGCTGTTCGATCCAACCCCTGAACCCCAGACCGAGAGATAATATGACATATATATTTGTTCGATTACCAAGTGAATATATGACACAAATAAGCCTCCTCTGGAAGATATTCGTATTCCTAGCGTAGTACATGAAGCAGGTACGGCTTTTGTTGGTCCTGAATCTAAAGGTGGCTCACTCGACAGTTTTTATCGGCCGCGCGAAGTTTACAACGTAGTAAGTTATTACTTAGTGATCCTTATGAGAACCTGTGAACTGACTCGAGAAAACTAGTTTGTGGTAGTAGGAAGCTGGAATCCGAGGCTCACAATATGTGAGTTCGCCCAGGGTCTTTTCAGGAAGCTTCACAAGAGCCCTGGCCTGATTCCACAATCTAAGAAAGAGAAGACCATGTCGGTTGGGAACAGTTTCGGTCATAAAGTTTAGTAAGTGACTCTACCGAGATAGAGCCGCGGAGGTTTATAATGAGGCTTTATGGCATAGAAAATAGGTAACTGACCGTCGATAAAGGCTAGTTCCGGTCACACAGTCTATCAATATAGCATCCGACGGTGTTGAAACACTGACTATATCAACTTATTTGCTCTTTCGTGCGAGAAAGAGAGTTTAAGACAAAGTTATACTCTTCTGACGATGAATTCTCTGGATCGACTTTACTCTAATATATCTCCAATGTGTCTTAAACTTTCCCTAACTAAGGAGAAGTGGTTCATATTACTTCCACCCTGGCTTACTAACATGTCGACAGGAATGATCTAATGACTTTAGAGTTACTATGACCAACAATCTTGTAGGTGCCTCAACCTCTATTCTTCTTGATTTATTTTACCAATATATTTGCTACTGTTCCAAAAACTATATATATTATAATAAATCGCCGTCTCACTTCTGTATACCATTATACTTAGAAGGTTAATAATGCTCTACATATTTGGGCTCAACTATCCAACTATGCTTTTACATTAAGAAAATATCGATATGATTCAGAAATTCACATTAAATATCACATAGCCAATTGCTGCCTATCTTGGGCAGGCAACTGCCATTTTTAGATGATAATAGGGATATGATTATGCCGTTGACTCCAGGCAGCTAACTGCGCCTCTGTTCTAGGCTTTCCCTATGACTCCGCGGAGAACTCCGCGGTAGTATTGAGTGCTGATATTGGTCGATCTCATTTCAGTAACCCTTGATTAAGATTCCCATCTCGTGCATTTTGACAGCCTTCGGCTCGTGGCTAAATGCAATTATGCGGCACGCGCATAAGATCTGTGGAAATTTCTACGATATGGCTATTTGACGTGCCTTGGGGAAATTGGCTTACACGATGTTCGGCACAATGTTCCGACGCCGCATCCGAAAGCATGCATGGGTCTATACCGGTATCCTAGAATGGCAGCTCAATATATAGTGATATTTTTATTATATAAGTAGAACGTTAGAATAAAGCTCTGTTATCTGGTCCTATTCTTTTACCAAGACCTTGGATAGAAGTTGCTTGTCCTTATCTATTTCCCGACGCAGCTCACTACATAATACGTCATTATTTTTATTCCCAGACCCCAAGATGTACGTGCAACAAGTACTGAGCGCCTTGGTACTGGCGGCTTGCGTGATCTCTGGCCCGATCGCTCGGTCTGTGACACCCCAGATCGAAAGAACTCCAAGCAACGTCTGTGTCCTAATCGACGGCGACGATCCCTATATCCTCGACCCTTTCAACCGTCCCCAATGCGCATGTAACTGCATAAAACAGGCATGCAAACAAGTAAGTCTTCTAAGATAAGCACCTTGTTCATCCTCCCGCGCTGACGAACTCGATCTTGTGCAGTCGGATCCTGCTCAAACTGAATTATGTCTTCGTACACCTTGGCCTAGCCCCAATAACACGGCTTTCCCTGATACGCTAGTACGATATGCGGCTTGTGTTGGAGTAAGTGATTAAATGGCACTCGATTGTGACAATTAAGCTTCATAGCTAACGACTTTATCAGTCTACGCATTGTGTTGGATGATGACTTGCATGAGGGATTGGAGAGGCGGCGCCACCATCTGGGAACTGCATTTAATAACTGCATATCATATGTCGGCACTTTATGTCTCAGCACTCTAATGGTTTATAATATACCACCCCTCGGAATGGTGTCCTGGCTGTTTATCTATCCTGGAAGACGAGTTGCGTAACTGATAATAATATATAATTCATATTTTGATAAGTCAAAATTAACGGATGTGATGGGTGTCAAGTATTAGCTGGCAGTAATTTATTAAGTATCTACTCTCATTATTGTCTTCAAGAACTTTAGATGGTAGCCATCTTCCTTAGCCGTGGCGCTCGGACGTTAATATCGCAAGCTACAGTTATAGACAAATGTATGAACAATCACACTAACTGCTTCATACTACGAGACAACAAAATGAAAAGGTTGAATAATATCCCGATAGTAGACCTAAATCCATGCTGCTATATATACGAGTATTACAATTCTACTTATAAGAATGTTAATAGCTTTTAGGTGGTAAAATACTATCATTTAGTAGTTGGTCGGATTAAGAGCCTAATGTGGTAATAACTCTCCCTATTCTATGCCTTAAAAGTATTAGGTAATATATTCAAAGCGAATACGGGCTCTTCCTATTGACTCCGGGAATGAAATGTAGTTGACTGATGTGATGACTTATAACAATGGATACGTAAGCTGCTTATACATGGCAACACAGCGTCATGTCACTCGGATGTTACCCCGTTTACATCTTCATGTCTACCTCCTATTCTTAACTCGCCCAACACATTTATCTCATGTAAAAAATCGATTTCGTAAAAGGAACCCCCATCCAAGTTTTAGTTGATAACAATAGTTCAGCATTAAGCTTGGACCTCTTACGAACGGAGACTTTTCGGGTATAATACCTTTATGACGAAACAAGCGTACCGAGAAATAAGCTTCCCCACACGAATCCTTTATAAGACAAAACTTGCGGCTTACACAACCTGGAACTACATACATTTCGCAAGTGGCGGTCAACACTGCATATTCGGGCCATGTCTGATACCCCAACATACATATACGGGAACTTGTCTGCAAGGAAGCGGTGAAACAGTGACTACTGTGTCGTTATACTTCGAATATTGACAATGGCCGAATCATATCTCTTAAATAAAGCCATCTAGGTGTAAACTGGTAACCGGCTAGGTAGTATGATATGAGGTAAGTAGCAACTAGATAGGCTCATGGTGACATCCAGGCCATTCCAGAAGTGCCATACATATGTATGCACGCCAGCCCTGGATAATAAATCGACCTGTCATATTATAGGAAGGAATCCCTGAACAAATGTCGCACGTTCATAAGCAGTAGGACTTAGCGCTCGGGGACTAGGAAGAACGTACTAAGTGACCCATATACCAACACGGACGTCATCTAAGACTTCGAGGCTATTGCTAGATATTCCTTCGAGAATAACTCATCATCAGCCTTGTTATAAAAGTATTACTTAGGATAGATTCGTGAAAACTTTTAATAACTACGACCTGAGCTTGAGGCTCGTCATAACTCACATTAGGCGTACACTGAGACAAGCATTAGATTACCGGATGTGACCGAAGAGTAGCATTTCAGTTCTAGCCCTATACTGTTTCTTTGGTTCGGGCTGACACGTGTAGTCCGTTCCCTGGGATCCTATCGGCGTTACTACCTACATCGCCGAATTGGGCATGATAATGGTGGTTTTCTTTGGAGTTTAGCAGCGTGACCATCAGATTATACGTCACTGGTATGTTGAAGCATTGTAAGAAGCGGCCGTTCTCCCCGCGTAACAATGCGTTTTGAGTACCATGCCGAGACACGTAGAGGTGACAGCTGACTTCTGGGCAAAGACGTAGCTATAGACAAAGAAATATTTAAACACGTGGATTCTCTCCTTTTTGTCTCTCCTGTAGCTACTTATACAAACAGGTTCCCTTCCAGACATTACGAACACCAATCTACATTTGATATATATCCGTTTCCAGTAGGACTTCAATTTTGCTCATATATTTATCTACAATGGCAGCCTTTCAAGTTAGCGGTTACACCATTTTAGTTGGTGTACGTATTATCCAAACAGAAGAACCCTATAACATAGTGCTGACTCCTTTTTGAATAGGCTGGTGGCGGTATTGGTACAGAGCTCGGTGCCACATTTGCTGAGGCAGGCTCGAGGGGTGTTCTCTTCGCCGATATCAACTATGAAGGAGCCGTCAAAGCTGCCGAGAGCAGCAAAAAAGTAGCTCTAGCTAAGGACTACAAAGCAGTGGCTGTGAAGGTGAACGTGACGGATCCTAAGTCAGTGCAAGAGATGGTCGACGTTGCAGTCAAGGAGTTTGGCAGGATCGACTACGTCGTCAACGCCGCCGGTGTAAGTTCACAATGATACCCATACGTAAAGCAGCATACTGACGAGTATCGATGGCTAGGTCGATGGCCGCAGAAACGTTCCGTTCGATCAAGCGGATATTGCCGACTTTGATCGCGTGTTCGACATTAACGCCAAGAGCATATTATACGTCACTCAATCCGTTGCTAAGGTCATGAAGGCTCAAGACTCGGCCAAAATTGAGCTAGGACGTCACGGCGTCAAAGACCTCGGTCGTGGATCGATCGTCAACATTTCTTCTATCTTGGGAATTAGCGCTCTACCCAACAAGGTGGCTTACATCACTTCTAAGCACGCTGTTGGAGGACTTACCCGAGCCTGCGGTACGTATAATGCCGATTCGTGTTACTACCATACATATTGCTGACAAGAAGATTAGCTGTTGACTACAAGGCACTCGGCATTCGGTGTAATCAGGTCTGCCCCTCATGGGTTGACACCCCCATGTCCCACGAGGAGTATAACCGAATTCCTCAACTGCGTGGTCTCATCGAGCAGCTACCTGCTGCTGGGCGTCTGATTGCACCCTACGAGGTAGCATCTGCCTGTCTATATCTCTGCACGCCGGCAGCGTATTATATCAACGGTAGCACGTTGACTTTGGATTCGTGCGTCCTAGTTGGACCTGCTGTACCTGCTGTGGAGTAAATTATCATCCTGTAGGCTGTAAGAATCATGCGGGGCTAGGGAAAAGGAACGAACATATGGCGGCGGATGTCTGCTTTCAGAGTAGTGCTTACGGAAATGACAAGGAGTCTGATTTCAGTTAATCTTTCCCATACCTAGCAGCTTGAGCTTAGTACATAGGATCGCTCGCTTTTTGGGTCTTACTACATAGGTAGGTACCTAAGATATAACAATAAAATTGAACGTTAAACTTGTAAAACGTGCATATGGGCCTATGTGAACCGAAACGAGAATGCATGTTGGGGAGTATAAATGACGATAGAAGAATGATGTTTAGCTGATCGAGGGGGGGACCACCCTAGACCCGCTTACGTATTGTCTTACCCCTTTTTAAGATAAAGAAGAAAGAAAAACGTGGGGGAGGGGCCGCGGGTCTATCCGCCAGTATGTATGTATATATATTAGGTACATAGGTACCTAGTGTATTAACGGGAATACACGCTAGCAAGGATACGAATCCAGCCCACGCATAAAAAGCAACAAGGATAGCATGATTTTTACGTTATACAACATGGAAAGTTGAGTGCTACATTTAAGGTGATGATTGAAATAAACTAGCTTTAAGATTAAGAGGTATATACCGTTATATTTTGTGCTACATAGCCCATTATAATAGCTTATCCACATCTTGATGCCGCTTTGTAATATTGCAATGGTGTAAAGCATACTTTCTGAAAAGCTTTAAATATAGTTAGGTACTTAAGTAGGTTAGGTACCTGTTATGCAACTTGAAACATAAGTATTAGTTATTTAATATTGTAATAAAACGACATTAAACAAACAGTGTTAAATAAATTAGTCGATATTTAAAACAAGATAGTAGTTTTTACTATACCATAAATATTAAATAATTATTTGTCCCTTTTCATCTTAAGTGGTTATGTAAATGTTACATGTGTTGATAAATGTAAAACGATATATGCTCGACTTTTAAAAGGTATGTTATTTAAGGCTAAAAACAGGATATTAAAAACAATACCCCGTACGAAGTACTACATTACCCATCTAATAAGTACCTAAGCACCGCTTGCTTACATAGTATTTAGGAATATTTCCTGCTTTAGGCACTTTTGAAATGCGAATGTCAACCTGTAGTTTTATGGGGCATGTTCCCATACTGGTGGATCCGACTATGTACCTAATGCTATGCTACGGCGAGTGAGTCGCTCCACCACGGCCCGTGCCTAGTGGCCTAGTGGCCTAGTAGCATAGTGGAATTGGTGGGCTCAACCTTAATTCAACTCTAAAATGGTTCGATACTTTTATTATCCTAAAGAAATACTGTTTGAAGGTACGATGGCCTAAGGGCATATATAAGATTTGACTAAGTATAAGTGGAGTCATTAGAATCTTTTCCAATACAACATTCTTTACACCCACATATCAATACTTAGAAAGTTGTTGCAACCTTAAAATTGACAGAAGAAGTGCCTGGTTGATAATCGACCTAAAAGTTCTGTCGCGATTGAAATTGGAAGATAAGAGGGCTAAATATTTCAAGCGTGTCGGCCATCCTCAAGCGCAGATACCTAGGTAACAAATGCGATAGTTACTACTCGTAATAAGGACAAAGTAGATGACGACAAGGAAAAAGAAAAAGCACAGCTTAATATTGTTAATCATCCTTAAGGGAGGCGAATTCATTGCTTTCTATGCAGAATACAATTTTATGATCGAAGCACCCTAATTAGCAGGTACCTATAGGTAGGTACCTAAACATTGCAAGGCGAAACATACCGAAGAGACGACATTCGGTCAATCTTTTCCATGCCCTAAATGTCTACTTCTAAGACTTAAAGATTTAATATTAACAGCCCTAGCGAATGGAATAACCATGCCGATATGTCGCATGGGAAGAAATATGTACCAAACCGAATCCCTCGCCAGCATCATTCAGTTTATCTACGCCTTAGAACTTACAACCGATAATAGCCATATGAACCGTCATATACAGTCTTACGTCTCTGACTGGCCATTGTACTGTCAAGGATGTGCTCGCTCAATATCAACGAACGTGCCTCTAGAAGATATGTGGGAATGCTCGAACACTTCAAAATATGGCACGCACCATCAGCATTCTTTTACATTATTTGTAAGTATTCATGTTCTACAACAAGCGGCCTAACACGATATATAAATGCGATTCATTGTGCCGAGTTGCAGATCTCCTTTTCCTATTCCGCTTGCCACCGTGCGGGAAATTCGGAGCCGAGTATTATCGACGAGCTTGCCTCCTGCATACCTACGCATCCGATAGCTGCTCATGATAAATATGGATATGCAGAAACTAGGTGGGGGCTTCGCGATAAATCTAAGATCAGCGAGAAAAAATCAGCAAAAGAATGCGACTAACTGCAGAGACAACAGTCCCACACCCTAAACCTTTTTATCAGCGGAAAACGCATATAAACCAAGGCACACGAGTAAAAGATTAATTTCTAAAGACTCCCTGATATCTTTAACCTTTGACACAAAGCAATATACTGACAATACCCCCTTGTCGCCGCTATTAAGTGATAATACGGCCATAAATAAGTTAGCTAACTCGTGTGTGTCCAGTTTGCTTGACAAGGACGGTTCCGTCCAGAAAAGCACTTACGATGATAAGTCTCTAAGAGCTCACCAAGCGGTCTGTCATGTTTCACTAGCGTAGTATAACCACCAGTTATGCCACCAGAGCCCTCGGGCTATCTAGCGCCCGTATAACTCCGTGCCCGGAGGCTGAAGCCATCACGCGTGGTTGACCTCACTAATTCACACTAACGTGAGGCGTTTTAGTGGGTAGGGAGGCTGCCACAGCTATCATTCGTAGGAATCGAGACTCTGTCTAAAACTACCGTGTTTACACCGCTAGGCGGGTTACCGTATCCAGCTAATAGTATAAGCATACTAACCTCAAAAGTCCTCACGCATAATCAGATGTCAGTCAATATTATATGTGATCACCAAATACATATCCGTTTACAGGAATATGGTATCATGAAGTGGAGAGCTGGGATGAAACAACAGGTGTCTAGAATATGAGTTCGTAGATAATCGGGGGTAGGAGTGTCTCCGAGGACAACAGTCCGAAGGTAATGTCATTATCAATTTTTTCCTGTTCTGTTCGATATATATATTATAAACTAAACCGCCTACAAGAAACGAGAGCTTAGACCGTTGTCGTTGCATAGCTATCACCACCGATTATTATCATCATATCTCTACACTCCCCAAACAAAAAAAAAACCTGAATCATGTCTACCAGAGCCTGGCTTGATCCGAAGTCACACTCCGTCGAAGGCCACACAAAGCAATGCATGCTTACCTATGAGGGCCGAATTATCTGGGGGCCGTCCTCGTGTCATGATAACACGACCCAGCTGCGAGACGCCCTTCGTAAGGCCGATTCCCGATTTGACATGATTATTATGGATAAGCCCAAATCAGTCGAGGGTCACACAGCTACCATCAGCGTCAGCGCTGGCGATACTGTTCTTTTGGACAAACTCTCCACTCATGATAACATGACAGGGCTATGTAAAGCCGTCCACGACGCCCAGCAGCAGGTACGTGGCTCTCGTCCTACCCTCCAACCCCTTATCCGTCTTCTCCTATGCACCTACAGTTCTATACCACACATTTTGACATATCAAAACCTTATGAAAATACATCAAAGCTAATCCCTTTTCAGTAAGGATTGTACTTGCACCGATTCTTCGTTCGGATCACTTCGCCTCCGGAGATAGCGTCATGAAGAGTGTGCTCAGTCGTGAGAGGATTGTTGCTGAACAGAAGGTTATGGCGTTTAAAATGAACAAAATTTGCAAGGGTGTCATGGGATACTAAAGTAGGGTGCATCAAAATGCCCCTATTCGCCTCTCACTGAAACACCATAAGGAATCACGTGATAAAAGCTTTCCCCATCGACTTCATCGACCCCTTTTATCCTCCCGGAACCATATACATCGGTACCTATACATATACGAAATTATTTCCTGTGTATTTAGTCGCTCTCTTAGTTTTAGTTGCTTAGCCATCAACTTATAACACTCTTTTGACTACTGTAGACACCTATCTCTATCCAGCAGTGGGAGCCCCTCAAGTCTCCCTAACGAGTAATTTATTGACTCGCTTATTGTTGCCTTGAAATCATGACTCCCTGATGCATTGCTCTCGCCTCTCTAGCGATGTAAGACATGTTAGTTCCACCTTCTCCCAATCAAGAAGTCGATCTTGACAACTTGTTAGCGAGCAGCGATCTTCCTGCCAATTTTATTCTTGCTAAAGACCTATTGTCCAAGTACTGCGACTGACCAAAAAGTAAAGATTCAGTGTCAAGGTGTACTCCGATAGGTTCTGAGAGGATCCCTAGACTCAATATCTTTTCTAAGGAGCAAATTACCCTGGGGATAGGGGTTACAGAATCGGTGACGGCGAGTGGGAGAACCTCGATTACAAAGGTCTTCTTCTGGGGCTGTATCCTAGGATGAAATGTCGGCAGATCGTAGCTGCTGTCACAAGATGAAAGGGCAGCGAAAGTCAAGATCCTAATTTTCATCAAAACTACCCCTTCAATCATAGCCTCTATATAAGTACAATCGACTCAGCTGGCTATTAAGTAAATATTCTTTTCTTGCCGCCTTGAATTTTAGTTCAGGATTACGAAAGTTTTCCTTACCGGAAAAGCATATCATACAAAACAAGAGGCAGTTTTTGACAGCTGAAACCCCTATTCTCTTGGTTCAGGTATCGGATCTTAAAACTATGAGGCCGTTGGAGTGACAGGAGTACTCTCGGAAGGCTTGGAAGAAGAGAAGCCTCCTTTTCTACCAGTCTATGCATTTCAGAAGTTCGAAATGTCTAACGAGAACACAGTATAAGGCTAATATGCAGGATCATTGGAGCTAAAGATGGTTTCCGATATTGAATTTGATGGCTTAGTTGTAGCTGTGATCTTGTCCCCGCGCCTATTAGATTGTAGCCCCTGTACTAGGACGCCTAGCTGGGATTGACATAGGTTGACAAAACTTACGGAAGCTTTTCATTTTCGTCCAAACACCACCTTGTTGGAAACAACGGCTTGTGTACCGAGATAGAAGGAAGAAATCACAAACGCCTTAAATTACACGTAGACACAACATGATAAACTATAAATATCGGGATCGCAGGCTCAGGACAGTCTCTGATCTGATAATTAAATATTATCTGAATAAAGCCTAACCGTTACCTCTCCTCTCCTCTTCTTTTCTCTCTTATAACTAACCTCTTAATGGAAAAGCATGGAAGATCCTGCCTTTTCTACAGCTTTCCTTAATCAGGTACCTAGCTGCCGGTAAATGCCTCCTCACAATTTTCGGCTATTTATTTCTCTAATGTATCGGTATTTTTTAGCATTCAAAGTTTTACCTTTTTCTTTCAAGCGCGATATCTTCACATGCCACCCTGTAAAACTCCTAGGAATTGTGTATGGAGGCTTTTTACGGGAAAGCATGTACTGAATAACCCCACCTTGAGCACATGGCCAGGAAGAAGTGCGAAATCCAGGCACATTAAGAGTCCCTTTATCATAACAACAAGGATTCACCGCTGATGCTGCTGTCGGTTCTTGCTTTGTCATCATAGATACTACATCCTCGGCGGTGGGACCTGTCATGAGGTGGAACCAAACAGCACGGAAACAACTTCGTTGTTCTGCAAGGAACTCTTAACTATCTACGAAGTTCTATGTCTATACATACTAATCATGTTCTTGTTCTAGATGTTTCACCTAGAATCCTGACAGGACCGAGGTTTTGGAGCCTTTACTTCGCCTACAAATAGGCGAGTAGGAACTGGTTTATCTCAACGACTTCATACATTCTGCCAGTACTTATGTTCATATTGTAAATGTGGCCTAGCGTCTGTAATAGTAAGCTTTGGTAAGCTTTGGTAAGAAGACATCAAGATCGGTACTCGCGAACTTAGGACATAAATTCTTAGAACCGGCCTGCGACAATCGGGACTACCAGTACCTATTTTTAGTGTGTCCGCGTAATGTATTTCCTTAAACAAATAACATCGATAATTCTATCTAATCATGGCGCTAGGAGCTACTACTGATGGTCTTCCGAGGATACTATATGATCATGGCCCATAATTGTATTGCCTTTGGTTCGATTTCCTAATATGTTCAAAGATTTAGGTAATTTTGGAGTGTAGCTGACTATACGGCGGCTAAGACAACGGTCATTCTTGAGATAATATAATTATCAAGTCATGGAATCAGTTAAGTATTTACTTAGATAACCTACCTACCTAGGTAGCAAAGGAGACCAGTGTCGAGATAAATCAGGTACGGCTTGTATTGCCGTATGATTCCTCGTAAACCTATTCCCTGGCCTCGCGGTTTAACTCCATATCGGTGTGAACATCTCGTAAGCTACCAGGTAACAGCTTAACGCAACAAGCCATCATATACATTTAAGTGATTAGATATATAGTGATTGAGAGAATAAGAAAGTACTTATTAGTAGTCCTGATCTCTTAGTATAATAATGTTAGTCCCATGGAACTAAATGCCATCGATCACGAGGAAGTCAGAAATCGAATGAATGGATCATATCCAACAGGGGCTTCAGTGCGCTTATATGAAGATTACTCATGCTTCAGTTAATATCATATCTCATTCACAATTGTTATGTCCTTAGATGCGAGGGGAATATGGTAATTATCTACCTAGATATTTACATCTGATTGGTTCAGGCTTTACACTATTCTTACGTGACATGTTTTAAGTCTTTCCAAAGTCTTTATTGGTCAATATAAGTGGAATGTGTATCTGTGTCTCCCTCGCATCTAAGAACATATAAAAGTATGTCTACGGCACCTAATACCGATCCTACATAAATATGGAGCCGCATCCAGAAGCTTGGGCCGACACGGAGACTACGTAAGGCGAGCGGGATTTGTTCTACGTACGAACTTACCTCCGCCTACTCCGCGAGCAAGGATTGATAATAATCCCAGCAGGGTGATGCTGTGCCGGACTAGTAACCACATTTCTAAGTCGGGTGGACCAGCTAACCTACTAAATAGTTGTATCTTATGTTTAGAGTAGTTATTGGAATGTAAGATATACCGAGTAACAACACGGTCCAATACCCAATCCAATTCTCTAGGAAAGCCCCTTTACTCTTTAACGTATTGTGCCTAAGTGGAAATTTTAAGTAGAAGTAAATAATAGTGCCTGACAAAGCACAAGGAACTCTGTATTAAACAAGATAACTCTGGTACAATACTTCAAGTTGTTGGCTCACTATGTTTGCTATGCGTTAGAACAAGGTTCTTTACCATCCTTCGATCCCGCCTTATTCGCCAATAGAAAGTTTGGTGTCTTAATTCGACTTCATTTCCGGTCCACTGAAACCCTTGTTACTTAGTGGTCAAGCTTGTCATAAGCTCAATATCCGAGCGCCTCTACGGAAATATGTTTCCTAAGTTGCCTGGGGTGTCTGACCCACTTACAAGAACACCGCTGGGACTTGTTCAAAACTTCTGATCGTATTCATGATGGTAGTCTTGTCAAGAAGGATCAAATGTGGCGCGGCGTTAGAAACACTCAGTTGAGCAATGGTACAGAACCCCGCACCCTTGTCGATATATCGAAGGTCAACGACATCAAGATGCGTTATGAATGCCGGACATACCTTATGAAGCGACTCCGTTATTTAGAACGAAGCATCCACCCCCGCAATGTTTTACATACGATGCTATCTTAGCGGCTTAGAAACTCTGCATCCGATGTCAAGGATCTCATCGACAACACTGATCAGTTGACATGGCACGCAAGGGAAGGGACCCTGGAATGCTACCTTGCAACTTGGGAATTCGATATTTCACATCTGTGTTCGTCGAAGTGACTACCACGGGATCACCTTTCCACATACAGGCCTACCTACCTAGGTACTAATCAGGTTTCTACATCTGAAAGAACAGAGAAATAGAACAATAATAGGAAAGCAAATATATAGTATTATATAACTAGTTGATTTCTGAGAAGGAGTTGAGGCAAAAAAAAAAAAAAAAGAATTCGGGTTTACTAGTTTTTGATAACTTTATATTTCAACAAGACGAGCATTGTGCCCAACTACAACTTAACTCAATAGGTTCACGCAACTTGCAGCCAAAACATAATGATGATCGGAGTTCTTACAAAGTATCTTTACATAGACTTGAGGCCTAGAACACCAATCTATCGATTTTCAAAAGTGACTTGTAGTTAGAGTTGAAAATGAGCTTCCTTTAATGAGGAAACCTGGTGGAGTAAACCATGATCCAGACCTAAGAGGATCACCCAAGTCCTAGTCTTTATACGTGATAACCCAAGACGGCAAACTCTTAGTCAAGAAATACACGTATGTCAGGTGTATTGGTTAGAATCGCCCAAGTTTCCGATTTCGCTATGGCGTATACACGAGTGCATATTTCTACTGCAAGGACACTGCAATAAACTCCTTCGAGTCTATTCTCAAGCTTAATTAGGTAGCTAGAACATCCTGCTACGTCCCAAAGATAGTACCCGTGATGTTTCATCTGTAAGGTAACTGGCTGTTCGCTTGCAGGCTTTTTAATAAGGTTCCATAGTTATCGTATAATAGAAGATTGAGAGGTTAAACCACATATGTTAATATTAAGTAAACCGGTACAATGGATACATCTCACGAGCATATAAGACATCCGAAATTGCCTTGAAGGCTTAGGAATTACATACCTAGGTACTTTATTAAAAAAAACATTACACTATTACATCATGCTTGAGATTGCACACAACAAACTTTTTGCTCCAGAAGCACTATGGTTTCTCTTACTGGCTCCAGCGCTATTAGCACTGACCCAGATTATGAAGACCTTCAATCAGAAACAGAAACAGAAACAGAAACTCGAAACCAAGGAATTGAATGAAAAATCACCCAAAGACGATGAAATCGAGCCATTGTGGGATTTCGACTTCCGTAAGGTAGATCCTATTAAATACCAGCCGTACAAGACTCAAGGACATGTCACTATGGGTAAGTGAAGCCACCCTTTTAGCATTCATAGTTTCAGTCTCATAAAAAATACAGGAATCCAAAAGCGTGTTCGTTCAGACTGGATCAGAATGGATCGTGGCTATCTCGGTCGTATCCAAGAACGTTTGCCCCTTATCCGAGAAAAGGCCGAATTTACGATCGGGACCGGCGAGGCAGTCAATCCAGCCATCGAGGAACTATACGAAGAAATCATGATCAGGTACTTGCCCGCTAGGTTCCCAACTATGTTTAAGACGCAAGGGAAGATGCGGGGGGGATCGGTCAAGAATTTAGCTACGGGAACTACTTACCCACTTACTACCGAGGGACTTACACATGCCCAAATGCTGGCGTACATGGGAGAAAACGTCGAGGTAAGTATCGTTAATGGTTCTCTCTTGTATCTCGATTTTAGTAAAATTTACTAGTTACCTCATATAAACCCTCATATAAACCCTCAAGAAAGCCTACCTTAGGTATTTACTAACTCGAAAATGCGGAATAGGAAGACTTTTACTTCATGTGTCCCGATGCAGACGGAGAGTACCGTTTACAAGGATACATTGCTTGCTTCCCAGGTGGATTCCTTAGTCCATCCCGAGTCGGTGAGTCCGTCCGGGAGATCCACAAGCCAGTCCCAGGCTACGAAAGGAAGCTCGGACTTAGCGTGGATCGGTATTTTGCTCGGATGCAGCCGGGTGACTTCATAGGCCGCATGAATGTAAGTTAACTCAAACTCAAACTGTCGCGATTATTGTTGTATATAATAATATACCCCGGACTAATTTATAAAAGTGGTCTCTCCAGGTTGACGGTGCCGATCTCTTCCGCACAGACGGTAATAACTACTACCCCGGAACCGAGCAGGAGGTCTCGGACTACAAGGAAGATCCTTCTTTCGACGAGTGCTACTTGCGCGTGGAGCACCAAACACTCACCAAACTACCACGTACAAGCGCCGTTATCTTCACTGTCCGGTCTTACATGACTCCGCTTCACCAAGTGAAAGCCGAGGGAGATGGGAAGGCTTTGGCCGAGGCCATCGAATCTATGCCTCAGGGATTAGGTCATTATAAAATGGTTCAGTACTGGGGCAGAAAAGTTTTACCTTGGCTGATGGAAGATATCTGAACCAGCAATATGAGTAATATGTTAAGTTCTACATCGTTGAATTTTGTAACAATAAGCAAGATGGCGAGGAAAGGCACTAAGCTACGTAAATTGCCTTGAATTGCTCGACTTTTAGGTACCTAGTTTCAAATAAGACAATAAAACTAATGTTTACCGAGTATACATCAATCATCCTCATCTAGTATCTTTACTAGAATATGGTCTTAGTGTAAACCTTGAGTTCAATGTTGGATATGTATAAATTTTATTCGACGACTTAGGTAGCTAAGCAGTTCAAGCATGTGATAAACTAATAAAGAGGTGCCATTTTACGTGTTTGCTAGCCCCTATTACACGACATGTGTAGCTCTCATACAAGGCATGGGACTAGCCAGGATAAATAGCTCTGATATTTCATACGCCCGAAAGGTAACGATGAATACGATATCAGATCTCAAGTAGAGCAAACTAGATCTCCAGCTTCGATTAGATAGTGAAAACCCTGTGGGAGCTCAGCTAACTATAGTTCCAGGTATAAATCAAAGGGCAAGGGTTTAATAGCTGGTAAATTTACTAGTATACCACCTACTCAAGTTAGTTAACAGCTCTTATTAGCCTGCTTTTAGTACCTCATCTACGGATGGAAAAGGGGCTTTAGAACTAAACCCAGCCCCCTTTAAATCAAGATCATAAAGGTAATCCAAAATAAGAGTATACCGCGACTCAACGTGTATCTACATATTTAATTGCCCATATGCTCATGTATACACAACATCCTCTGATACTTCTCATACTTAATACACCCCCCTCCCTGAATATATGCAAGAATTCAGAGATCGCGAGTCACGGATGGTCCCGCCGTCATAATCATAAGTCGTGAAATGATTCCCTCATACCCATAAGATCGACATATTCGACATTATTCATCTCCGGCACATCTACTCCTTGCTGCAAGCTCATATCTAGATCCGTAGCCCACCCCATCGTCATCGTGGCCCAGAGGTCGTGGAAGAGCATTGGTTTCGCCGATCCCGGCGATGATACTCCTTCGCTCGCCGTAGATGGCGCTGCGGGATGAGCCAACGAGCTCCCGGTCCCGGTCCCGCTGTGGGAAGAGGGTGCGTATGATGAACCCGAGGTGTTGTTGCTGCTTCCCTGCTGTTCCTCACCTTCCCACTGCGGAAGGTACTGCTCCAGGCTTCCGTCGAACATCGGGCATAACCGCACTCTCTTATTATGCTCCTCGGCAGCGGCTTCTAGCACGGCGGACTTCTTGTCGAAACTGGTTTTTACGGATCCCAAAACGACTTTTAAAGCACTTACAACATCTGTTTTCTTGCTTAGCCTTTTAGTACTGCTATTCGCAACAGCATCGTCGGTATTTCCGCCGCCATCACCGTCGTCGTTGTTGCTCGATAACTTGGTGAGATACATGCCCAAATCTAAGACTTTCCGGCCCTGGGAGTAATCATAACTAGGGCAGAACGACATTGGAAATGAAAGTCTGTAGCCGAGAATAATTGTTAAAATGAAACGTGTGAGGTCAGCCCCGCAAAAGCAGCTCATCTGCGTTGGGGATAGGTTCACGATGTAGTCCAGTAACGTTCGTGCTGTGTATGCGGCAGATTGAAGCTTGGCGGGGTCGATCATGAGTGCCGTTGCATCTTCTGGACGTGGGCGAATGGTCTGCATGAGAGGTGCGGCCAGGAGAAACGCATCGCCGGCGAGGGAGGCCATCAAAATACTCGCTATGGCATGTTGTGATTAGCTACAATGACATAAAAATAGTAAAGGGGTATCCTACGCTTAGTTGAAAGATGAATAGGAATTCTGGCCTGGAAATCTCGCAGCTGCATCTCAAGGCCGACTCGAATAAGTTGCTTGTGGTGATCGCTCTGGTTGCTGGTATCATGCTTCTTATAACTCCTATGTAGCTCTTCAAACTCATTTAGCACATATTGTAGGCGGACGAGCCAGACAAGGATATGATCTTGCTCAAGGTCGCTGTATTGCTCTAGCATATCACAACATTTAGCCATCCACGGCGTATACTTTAGCGTAGACGACTTAGACCACGCCCACGCGTATCTACTCTGAGGTTAAAATCAAAAATATAATAACGAGGGATGTTACTTTGACTGACACTGAGTTGTGGTGGAAACAAGAAAGATACGCCCGGATGCTTTGTAACTTGTCTGCCTTTCTTTCTGGTGGCATGGTCGCGAGATCTATACGTGTTTCCTTATCCAATCCTAAGTCATGTACGATATCTATGGCCATTCGTAGATACTGCTGCAATTGCCTATTTTTCGGGCGTAGATGAAAGGGGTACCTAGTAGACAAGTTAATTTGTCAAAATTATCTCACCCCTGTGTTGATATGGAGGCAAAGTAGCATAGTAGCATATGAGTGCCGCATACCATATCTACTACCATAGGTATTAACTTATATATAAAATAAAGTTTACTTACCAGGAACAGTAAATAATTATTCCTTGCAGCAACTCGATGGACCTTTCACCCCCAGCAACGAATTTTAAAGCTAAAATCTTACGATACTCTTCGTCATAGAGGCTATGTCCTTGTAAACTCGTAGAGCAACTCGTCACGGCGAGTAAAGACAAGAGCACGAAGGGCATGTCGCGAGCCAAGGACCGCACGTCCGCATCATCGGGCAACGCAATACATGGAGAGGACGACAGCATAGCCCGGAACGACTCCAGCAATTTTTCTGCCGATTCGAGGTTGAAGCGTGGCTTAATACCGAGGCTACTTACGGGCCGTGAACCACATTTCGCTGCCGCCCCAGACGGAGTCGGCATGGAGAGATCATTGAAGTTAAACGATTCCCCCGTCAATGACAGTTGCGCCGGATCACCATTTGATTCATCGTCACTAGACGGTATGAGGCCATCGATGAAGCGTTCGTGCTTTTCTCTTAGAGCGTCGAAGTTATCATGAAGATCATCATCAGCAGGCATAGTAAAGTCGATGCTGAAAGTCTGGCTGGGGCCGGGAGGAGGCGACCGGGCCTCTGCATCTCTAATAGGATACTTTAAGCTCAACTAAATCCTATAGTAGGTAGAAAAGGGGAGGATCGAGTTACATTTTAAAGGGGAACAGAAAAAACATAGTACTTACGGTCGAGCAACCTTGGGCCGCCGAGTTCGTGGACCGGTTCGAAAGACGCATTCCCGTTTGAACTCGGAGCAGCTATATTGTGCAAGATGACATGCATATTTAGCCCTTGACCGACATAGTAGGGGGTAGAGTGAAGACCAATGATGGGGAACTGGTCACGATGGCGCCATACCGCTTACAGATCCCCGGTTGTGTTCCGGGTTGACATTTAATCTTGGATATTCGACAAGCCTCACAGGCATAATTTATCTTGTTAGGCTTAGGTTGAGACCGCGCTTGCGGTATGCTTGACTGGTCCATGGTATGGCCAGGGTTGTTGGTTGTAGTCAGGTTAGGTAAAATATCTGTATAAGAGGCGAGATAGGTGAGTATAAAGATTACCAGACTAGATGCTGTAAATATTGGTAAAGGGCTACGAATTATATCAGCACTTCTAAATATAAAAGATGTTATTGCTGAGTTAATTAGGGTGTGTAGTTTTTATGACTAGGAATAAGGAGAGTAATAATGAGCAGATTAAAATATGACTATAAAGATGATTCAGACTGGATGAACTGTGCCGTGATAGATGGGAACAGATTTCGTAAGCATTTAAATCGTCGTCGGTGTAAAAGACAAACCCCGTGCTTTAGGTACCTAAATATGCATTGGAGATTAGTGGATCAACCCGGGGAGTCGCTTTTCCCGAATATGCATAAATGCCCATCGGACCACTAAACTCTCACGTGCTAGTTCTCGTTTGGTATCTGAATTCTTCGCGTAAGCAGCGAATCCTATATTTTTCTCACTCATTATTCGTCTTTATATGCGCATGATTATAAATCCCCAACCATAGGTACTTAAGCTAGTTACCTGATATTATTATTGATCTTATAACTACCTATCGGATATATCTCGGATATATATCGGATGCATCTTACGTGCAGGTCGAAAGGTAAAAATTGAAGTATAAACTTACAACGGTTCGTTACGATCTTGTCTTGTCTATCTGGAGGTTCCATGGCACACAGCCCAGATAGGTTTCATACACTCATAATACATACATGAAGGTATACTTATACATAAGCATACCTTGGTACCTTGTCTATCTCACCTTCTAGCCCTTCTTTTTCTTACATCATAATCATATCGTAAATAACTCTTATATCATATCATATGAGATGCATCGGGTAAGGCCTGCCCTATAATGACGCACTACCGGATACCGCCAGATATATCCCAACGGCAATCCCAGCGACAACCATTAACAGGGCTGCCGAAGCCGCACCTACAATCGTCATCGTGATCTTCTTTCTCCTTTTCTGCGGCTTGGTTTGCCAGTGTCGCGCCCACCAACCTGTCCCTCCGGCCTCTACGTCCCCGCGCCGCTTTCTTCTTTCGCGCTCCGACTCAGGGCTATGAGGAGTTCGGCCTTGTTCATAATCCGCTAGATTATACGCCAACGGCGTCGTTGAGTCTACTCGGGTGCTTGGTACGCTGATGTTACTTAAACGTTCCGGGGTACATAGACCAGGTGAGTACGGAGGCGGTAGCGATGACCTTGGTGGTGGTGGTGTGAGGGTTACGTCTGGATCTATTACCGACTCCCGGAATCCCTGGGAGTCGATGGTAAAGTTTGTGAGCCGCCGGGGTGGCGTCCTAGGATCATTTGTTGGATATGCCGGACTTATTTCAGGCGACTCTGAGAGAGGGCTCTTAACCTTTGCATAAGCAGGCACCTGGACATTTTCAAGGCCACTCGCAAGACCGATGAGGCTAGCTAGCCTTTTTTGTGTTGGTGTGGGAGGTAGAGGTGTAGAGGGAGGCGGCGATGGCGGAGAAAACCATGAATTTATAGAAGAATGCGAACGTGATGTGCATGGTGGTGGCGGTGAGTCCGGTATTGATGAATGAGCGGTAGTCGGCGGAGTAGCACTGCTTGGTGGTAGCGGGAAGAGGGATGGTGAAAGTGAGACAACGCTACATCGAGATGAGAGTGAAACATCTGAGCATGGTGATACAGGCTCGCCTTTGTTATACTGAAAATCGACACTCAGGGCATGAGGCTGGAGGACGAAATTACCATTCGATGAGTTGGCATCGAAATCCTCAACAATGGTAGTGGGTACGATCAGTTTCGGCAGCGCCAATAACTCGGGACTCCTCCGCTTTCCTTGTGTGGCTTCGTGGTCCAGCATTGTGTGTAATGAATATTCTGCAGTCGCTCCCCAAGACCGCTTAAGGATTGTGCATTCGCTGGTTTCAAGTTTATGAAACCCACCGATCTTGTCAAGATGGCTCCAGGTCGAGTCGGTAATGAGTGATGATAATCCGGGGTAGGCGATGGGCTGACGAGTATGGTAGGTAATAAGGAATGTTCTCGGCAATTGGCTTGGATCAGGTAAAGCGAATGATGGATCCGAGGCGTACTTTATTCAAAAGGAAGGACAGATAATATGATCATATTCAAACCATTATCATCATCATAATCATAAATATCAAAAAGGAACGTAGTGGGCTGGGAAGATGGCTAGGCGAGTGTAGAATTTATTTGCTCATATTGTTCGATTGTCTTACTCTTGCTCTTTTTTTTTTCGAACCCCCTTCAGCTCTCAGAAGAAATCCCAGAGGTCCGGGAGAGAAGTACAGATATAAAAACAATGAATATTTTTGAGTACTGATGGGTCAAGCCCGAAAGACCCGCATCTCGGGCATGCAAGACACAGGGGGATGAGAAAATGTCCAAGAGGGAACAGTGTGTGGTATCTTCGGGCAGAATCCTCCCATCCTTTGGTGTACCTACTTACATACATACTCCTCCCTCTCACATCATCAATACTACGCACAGTACAGTAAGGACAGTAAAGGAACCCGAAAGACAATAGGAAAAAAGGGTATAAAAAAAGCATTAAGCCATGCGGTCATTAGCAGCACAGCAGCAAACCCCCGCGCAGACCGGCACTTGTCGATCCCTCAGCACAGGCTATACATAAACTTGCCCAGCCCACGCGGACCAACGCCCTGCCCCTGCATCAGCCCAAGTCCATCAATTATGTACCTACCTACGGCATACAGCAAAGATAAATCAATCACAACGCTAGAAAAGGCCCCATAAAGCCCCATAAAGCCCCATATCCCTCCCAAACATCCGGGCCGTCGAGGCCACACCGCATCTCTTCAGCCCTCTCTTCTACCTCTGCATTTTTCTCCATCTCCTCCCCCCCTTCCATCTTCACACCGACAGACGCCATCCGATTGGGTCTCTTAAGCCTCGTAAGCAGCCCTAGCTGCGTTTTCCCTACGGGCCTACGGGGGTCTGCACAGCCTACAAATAGGATATGCTATATTATATTATAATATGTATAAATCCATATAATATACGTTACGTGCGTGCTGTATGTTTAAGACCCGCTGCCTCGCGAATAGGTACATATACATATGCACTGTATCATCATCATCATCATCATCATCACGATTGTACCTTACATATATATAACCAGCCCATCCCCATCCACACGGGCCATCAATTGCAACTCCAGAGGTTCCCCGTATGTATGATCCCCTCGTTCCTAGTCTAGACTTGCATAGGTATGCTATGTAGGTACCTAGGTATGTATGTATAACCCACCATCTTATCAGCTCTAAGCCAAAATCAATATAGCGCTCCAGCCCCAACCTCCGCGAATCGCCGTTGCGGTCACGGCAGATACGGGGCCGTACCTGCATATATACGGGTACCGTCTAGCCTAGCAAGCCCTAAACCTGCACTCGCGCCTTGGAAACTTGAAAGCATTGAAGAAGATACCTGTATGTAGATATATACCTACCTATATTGTAACCGCACTACATACATACACACTAACCATGCGACGCCAAGGTCTGAACTACCGCCGCATCTTACATGGTACACTACGCTACATATAGACAAGTGGGTTGGTTAGATGCCATAGTCAAACTGCATCACCGCTTGCGCGAATAACGGCAAAAAATAAATAAAAAATATCACGAATATTGAAATAGGGACTAGGGTTGCAATAAGGCTGTTATAGTTTTCTTTTCTTTACACATTTATTAGGCATAGTTCCTTTTACTTACCGACCCTAAAACAATAAAGAAAAAAAGTTCCCGTAGGATCGGAACTGCTTGTATCGTAACTAGTACACTGTATGGATTTCCAGATCCAAGCGATCGTGTCCTGCAATCCTCGTATCTGAAAGCCTGTGGACCAACCTCCACAACACTTGCGCGGCATTAGCTAATATACGTTGGGGAATTACGAATGATTTAATGTTCGCACAGTATATAGACGCGTTGCGCGTACTTCGCTTTTACTGTATCAACCATGTAGATACACTAAACTTCAATATTCCCACTCTGCTTCCGACGTTCCAACAAGATAAGTAACAATGAGGCGGGGTCGGAATTATCGAACCATGCCATCAGGCAACCTCTTTTCAAAAAGTGGTTTCAAAAATTTATGTAGTTAGAATACGATTCTATTAAACATTGACTCGAAAGATTGCTCGAGCTATCTACGAGTTCTCCCCTATTTACGCCGGCGCTAAACCATCTTCTCTACACATGCAATTGCTTTCCCCGTGCCGCTCATGCGTGAAAATCGATACGAATATTTTGTACACGAAGAACAAAGCCCTTAGGGTTGTCTTCAACTTAGAAAATAGAACAGTCATACGTTTAATGCTCGTAACCTCTTTGGGCCCGCGGCGCATTATAAGTCAGCTCGCCCCTGTTATTCGCACAGCGGGTAGCTTGGTATCGTTACTCGACCGGCTCAAATAGCATTCGAAACGTAGGCGCGTAAGCTTCGTCGGTCAAAACACATTAATTATTGCGACCTCCGATTCGTCCTTTACCTATATCAACGAATAAGTTCACGAAATCAATCGTGTTTCCTCCGCCAAGAGTTATATTCAATCCTTGCTCCATCATCACGCAAGAAGACGTGTTTCGGCCGGCGTCTACGTCAGTGAAAAAGCTCTGGACTGAGGACTGAGCAGTTACTGCATCGGACAATGTTTTTTCTTGGAAGATATAAAGCATAGCCACCCGCGCAAAGTCGACAACCTCCTCTGTAACAGTAAAAGTTGAACTTGGCATGGGGGCCGAGCTTGTACTACTTGGGGTAGTAGTAGTCGAGGCGGGTGCTGTTGTCGGGACTGTCGTAGGGTATGGCGTAGGTGAAGATCGCTTGGAATTGCTAGGTGTTATAGTAGTGGCGAATAGAGTAGATCCAGAAATTGTAGTCGGGTTAGTTAGAGTAGTCACCACGAAGCTCCCAGTAAACGCGCCAGTCCCCGCCGGATTTTCAACTGTCAATGTAATATCAACGTCCGGGAAAACACTGAGAGTAATGGAGACATCCTCGGCAGCTACAGCAGCCTGCGCGAGATCAGGACTCAAACTAACGTCAGAGACCTCGGCCGAGCCCTCTTGTGTTCGCAGAGATTGCCCGTTAAAAGTTACCAGCGCATTTTCCGTGTTGCAGGATAGACTTTCTTTGTTGAATTTTGACTGTATCAATGTGGCGACTAGAGGAATCGAGAAATTACTCTGTGCATCTCTGATAAGGCGAGGAACTGCCTGGCCAATAGTGACGTTATTAATGTCGGAGCCTCCCATGCTGATTGATGTTGTAGTGCAGCCTTGAGAAGTAGGAACTGTGCAGTTCGCCCCAGTGAAACCGTTGGAACAGATACATGAACAGACACCCTGCACAACCACGTTTGTGCCCCCATTAGCACAATTTAGCTGCGCCTCGCAGTCTGAAATGGCTGGTTGCGCTACACTTTTTTCGGCTGCCTTGTCAAGAACGAGAAATTTGACAGGAACAACAACTGCAGCGGCTATGATGCATAGTAACATGATGGCCAATGCAAAGAGAGTCCATATAGGCAACCCGCAGCAACGGCGCCCCTTCCTCTGCGGTTCCGGTTCAGGATCGAACCCCGGTTCAGTTGCTGCCGGTGGGCCGCGGAACGACATCCGACCCAACGGCCAAGCAACGGAGAGTCTACTCTTTCGTACTCCACTTCGAGTTGCTGGTGGCGGAAATGCCGCCAGCATGTCAGACAGTCCAGACTGATGCTTATTGTTATTATCTGCCAAGTCAATTAGTACATTAAATAAGTAAAGATGGTAGCGGGACGAACAATAAAAGTCCTTCTCAGGATCACTGCCATATGTATCCTCGGGAAAGTCGAGATCGTCAAAACGGCTCCCTGGTCTACGGCCTCTATCCATCAGCGATGCTAGCCTCGTCGCCCGTCGAATCAGATCCGGCAAGCTCGTCAAGCTCCCCCTAGCCTCGGCTGCTCTTACTGCATCTATATCAAGACGTGGTGGACGTCGAATTGCGGAAAGTCTATTATATGGTCTCGGCGATGGAACAGCATTCCGTATCGATGAAGGGTCTGTGGCGCTAGCGCCTTCAAAAGCATTCAGCATGTTATCCGCAGTCACACCATTACTGACGGCCTCTCTGGAAATATTTCCTGACGAGCTTGACGAGGCCTCGATATATCCAGTGCCGTCTCGAAACGGTCCGCCCTGAATCGGCGTCGGTCCAGGTCTCGGCATCGAATCCCTCTTTTCAAAGCTTCCTGTGGTTATCAGAGCCGGCTTTCCCCTCTTTCCAATGCTCGCACTCCTAACTAGGCTACTTTCATCCGCGTCGTCGCTAATAAAAGACTCCTCCGCTATCGTATCGTTAATGGAAACCGCGCCCGGGCTGTATCCTGGCGAGAAACTCTCGAAGGTTTCCGGTATCGCTGCGCTAGACGCATAAGAAGTACGAGATCGCGTTCTCGGGCTTTCTTCTGGTATCGGTGAAACGTACGAAATAGTTGAATAAAACGACGAAGCTCCTCTCCTTGAAGATGGCGGCGGACCTAGATTTGCACTCCTTCTTGTCGGAGTTAGCGAATCTGCAGCCACCGGTAATGGAAAATCGGGAATCGTTCCGACTGAAGAGTTAGTCGACAGTCTCAATGAATCGCTTTGTGTTGTCTCGGGTGCGGACAGCTCCGATGCTCTAGCATTTTGAGGCGTGTACTGGAAGATAGGCGTGTGCTCCTGAATACGAGAACTGTCTAAAATCGACGGCACTCTGCTAGGACGTGGAGGGCGTTGGGGTGGTTGCGATCTGCCAGGTGGCGGTCGGTATGGCTCTGAATCACTAGGTGACGGTGCTGCGACGGGCCCGGCAAGCGGCCACTGGGCCAGCGGTGTCGGTCCCGATATCGCCATTCCTATCCGCCCTTGTTCATCCCTAAGTTGTAGTCCCGCAGGTACCTGAGGTCGTCTTATGGATGGAGGTTCTGGAAATGCTGCTATATTTCCCCTTGCCCCGCTCGCTTCGGCCAACTCTCTCGCTCTAGCCATCTCCCTTGCTCTTTTAACAGACCCCCCCATAGCCGGTGGTTGGCCATTATATCGCCCATTTTGAGATTGACTCATTTAAACGAACAGTCTGGGCAGCGTAAAACCCAGATCAAATCTCCACATACCACTTTCCAATCCTTCACGGCTTTTGCCGGCTATATGAACCGCATACACAAGTCCCAGCTCCTAACTCTACGAGTTTAAATCGATACAATGCCAGTACCCGATGACCCGCCGGCAGGTGGATCAGAGGAATCAAACGGAAACAAGATCGGAAACTACTGGCCTCGTGTTCGTCCTAATAGCGCGGGAAATGACTTCGACGTAAATAAACCAAAGGTATCGCAAACAGAAATTCGCCCGGCTCGGTAAACGGTCGTGGAACCAAGTCGTCGTCTTCGCTATATCCAGAATAACGGCCGGTAAGCGACTAAGTACGAACCCGATCCCAACCCCGACCAAGACAAATAGTAAGAATAGAAGCTGCTGCGGTACTAGGCAGGCGGAAAATCGCAGTTAAAAAGTAACCCAGTCACTTTAAATCGTCAGGATTGTTAATGTAAGCTAAATTTCGGTCAGTCTCTAAGCTGAAGGTAAAAATGAACATAATTATGATAAGTGTACATCAGGATTCGTAAAACAGTCAGGATGGAAATGGCAATTGAACTTGAGGTTTGACCCTAACTCCAGAGCCAAGGGCATCATAAGATCCAGCCAGATGCCGTTCAAAATCCGGACTCGGCGCGACCAGTTCTACTGGTCGCAGCAACATTAACCGGCGAGGGATATCCAGCCAGGGTAGTTAAAAAAGAATATAGCACCAAGTAGGAGATCACGTACACTTGACGTTTCGACAGGTACTAGCCTTTCCTCTTATCAACCCAAATCGGCCAGGGTTCGTTCGATAATGAGTGACTAGTACCAGACTGGGAGGCAACACCCAAGATTGATAATACTCAAACGAAGGAAAGCCCGTGGGTGTTTCCGATGTCTTCCAACAAGGCCAAGACTCGGACACGATCGGAAGACGAAATATTTGCCGACGAGCTGGGGAATACTGCAAAGAAGCTACCGAAGTCGTCGCACAACGTTGCTCCTGATTAGGTGAGAGTGGGGTGGTAGAGAGATCCAGATGATGTGACCTTCAAGTCTTGGATACCGTTCGCGTTTCAGGACCACGGACGGCACAGGGTTAGGGTGACAGAAAGCCAACCGAAAGCTCAAGGCAAGCTGATCTTACAAATCTGAACAGTAATTAAGTTGTAAGGCGACGGTAAGGTCGATGATTTTGAAAAACGAAAGACGCGCGGGCAAACCAAGTGTCTTCAAGACGGGATGGGATGTCCTGCGGAGAGAACGATATATAAGAAGAAAAAAGAAGAAGAAAACGAGAGTAGAGAATTAGAAATAGTAAAAGAAAGAGTGTCAAACAGACAATTACAATAAGTACGGCGCTGTGAGACCAGACGACACTTGGTCGTGAGTTGTGATATTCGTTGAAGGTGGCTGAACAAAGATTCAAAAGTAGATGGAGTTTCCAGTCAACCAGTCAAGGCAGACAGAAAATGTGATTGAACAAGCAATCCCAAGTTGCACAAGACAGAAAGAAGAAACTCGAAAAGAAAGAACAAACTCCAACGAGAGACAGAAAGAGAGAACAGAACGGAAGTGACTGTCAATCGCGACTCCCCCGTTCTGTCCGTTTAGGTTCGTCTAATCGAGATACCTTGCTTAATGTCCGGGTAGTGCCTGGCATTAGTTCATGTCGTCTATGCAAAATTATGGAGAAAAGGGGGTCGGGCTTGACTGAAAAAGCTTCACGATGGCACCAGAGGCTCCAGAAAAGTCGGTGCATCGCATCTTTAACGAGACTTCGGACCCACGGACAAGCATGGAAACCCCAGTAATAACCGCCGAATCTAAAAACCTCATTCTAAACCCCTACCAACAGCGATTCACATACGAATATTATCCTAGTAGTCGCCTAGGTATTCAAAAGGCAAATAAACAGATGCATAACTCATTTACATAGCGTATATACACGTGGGACCCCCAAATTTAAGGGATTATAAAAATTACTCTTCAACGGCGCTTGTCATGGAAATAGTTGACGTAACATCGGTCAGCGAATTCGACGACGGCTACATTCCTGAAGCGGTTGGCATTTATCCAGAGAGCATAATTCGTAGGAAGATTCAAACGATTAATGGATAGATGACCCCTGAACCCCTGTACGCGAGTCTAAGATCCTTGCTTTCAAGCTAAGATCTCGAACCAATCAGCAAACCACTAGGGGAAGCTTCACCAATCAGAAACACTAGTGTCGTTACTTGCAGACAATTCAACGTCCGTCATCCCGGTCTAAGTCGTTTTGATCGTTCTATTGGGTACGTACTGTAAAGTCCCGCGCGCAACTTTGTCGAGTCGGAATCTCACAAGGCAAAATAGAGCGAGAGAGATTATATATACAATCAACCATTTAAACATAAATAGAAAGACGTCACGAATCTATATAAGAGGGTGGCGCACGTAATACAGTTAAATAAAGAGCGGCTGACCAGTAAGACTCCTACGTACGATATAAGTTTGTCGCACGTAGCTCTCTTTTCGTCTCAAACAAAGTACCTGAACAGACACATTCCGTCGTACGAACCATCCGTCTGGGTTGGCAAGCAAATTATCAACTACATAGACTCGGAACCCCGCAAGAGTATGCAATGGTTAAGCCAAACAAGTGAGTGCATAATGAACGTTGAACCATACCCAGGTGGTCATAGGGGGCCATATGCCAAGTATCATTTCCCTTAACGGGAAAAAATATATAGTGATACAGATCGACCGGAAATTTTAGCCTTTCCCACGTTGTGTGGCGCGATGAGACAGCGCTTTATTGAGTGTTGCCCAAGAATCCTCAGAGTCCCGGTGTAGGTAAATAGGATCTATGTAATAGTAATCTTCTATGCAGTTCGAAAGGTGATGCACCACCTACATATGTAATGTGTATGTATTGGCGATCCAACGCACTGAGAATCCACTTACTGGTAATTCGCCCATTGGCCGATAATCCCTCTTTAGGCGCGCTTGAGTCAACCAGCCATTCTACCATTCAACATGGAAGAAATGCTCTATAATATTCAATTGTGATTAGACATAAACATTCTAATGAAAACCTGTGGCTAACACGACGAAAAAGCATGATGATATGTATAATGATCCTTGTAGAATCCTTTCGGTGAATCTCAGATAATTGGCGGCGGGCTTGCATCATACGTCAGTTCTGCCGTCGTTCCTGCAAACCAGCCATCTTGCAGAGGGGGAGGTCCCGAGACGCTGGAGTGCAAACGATAGGCTTGGAATCGATGCTAGTCTCGGACAGTTTCAGATCGTTGAATCAATTCAATTAGTGGCCCCACTCTTGGCCGAGCATCGAGACACCGAGACGGAACACGCCTAAACTAGAAGGTACTTCGGTACAAGAACTAAACTCAGAGATATTTACCCAGCCTTATGAAAATAAAACTTCGGACACGGCTTGAATATGCGCTTGTCTCAAATTACTCCAGGTAAGGAGCAATCAAAATTAATATAGCAATCAAGTCAGTTTGCTTTTGCTAAATAATTGTGACGGGCCCTAATCAAACTCGTGTTTCCAAGCATTTACTACACTTTCAAATTTATTAAGGAAGCGGCACTTATAGACTTAATTATTTATTATCCCTCGGTGTAAAATATAGCAATGGCATTAAAGGGTATAATTAATATCAATATATAATACTAAGGGCCTTGCTTGCCTTAGAAGCGACAAGCAATCATCTCATAGTAACACGTTAATAAGGAGGGGCTATTCATATTTTCATCTACACTAAAACAATTGATTGACTGTTTGGCTTCAACTAGTTAGTTATAGTTTAGTTCTTCCTAAAGATAATGGCCTCGGTACTTTCGAGGTCTTTAAAAACATTCTGAAGTCATTAAGGTTTAATATCAAAGTAGGGAACATATCCAGTCAGCATAATATATAAATGCAAGTAGCATCAGAATGCCTAAGTTAACACTGGGTACTCGTCGACAGCACACTTTGAGTAGCTGTAGCGAAATACCAAAGAGTATATATAACATGTACATCGTAAATAGTAAACTGAATAGTCGACCTAAGCGCCTATTATGTTACTAAGATTTCTGCTTCTTCTCCTTTTTGGCCGCCCTTTTAGCCTCCTTCTCGGCCCGCGCCGCTTCCCACTCATCCAAATTTTGAATCAGAAGCCAATCGAGAGATTTAGCCCTACCACGTTCTAACCAGCAATCCTTGAGCTTCTTACCCTTCATATGCCTCTTCCAAGCCCGCTTTCTGCTCCTTTTGGCCTGCTTCTCAGCTTTCGCGATCTTATGCTTGACTTCCCACGCAGCCATTCTAGCAAGCACGGTCGTCTGCCCGTTTGGGGGAGGAAGGTTATCAAAGGACAGCTCGCACGCCCACCTGGACATGTACTTAATGCATCTTTCCTGACTGCTTAAATTGAGAGTTTCTTCGGTAAGGGGATCCAATAAGGTCTCTTTCTTGTCGAGGTTAAACATCTTCATTATCCGCTTGGGGCTGATGATCTTCATGTGTAATTTACGAGGATGGAAGTATTTCTCGTTCATGATGCCGAAATACTTCTTGCAGCGCTTATAATTTACGATAGCCATTCCAATACTCGCTGCCAGTTCCAACGCAGCAGCGATTCCATCAGTTCCGTCGTAAGGAATGAACCCAACAGCAAAGGCTGTGACCAGAGCCGCGCGACCGGCTATATGAGGCCTAATGAGGACATTAAGATTGTCGATAAATGCTAATAAATCTTCTGGGATGACAGCGTGGTTTGCCAATTCTAGCGCCCACGCACGTGCAAATGGGATGTGAAGCCCTGGTTCAACACGAGGGATTAAGACTGGCTTTGGTAGTGGCGGTAACTCTGCGTCGTGAGGGATAGGGGGAAAACATGATGTTGCTATATCCAGTATCTGAGTCTCAGTGACTTCTATACGAGGATTGTGTGGTCCGTCAAGGGACTCCTGGGTATTTACCCATTCGGGAGATGCGAATTCTTCATTCTTGGTAACAGCAGTCCTGTATGAAGGTGGGCGTGGTATATTAGTTCCTAATTCCGGGTTTGGGGATTTATCGCCGTCCTTATGAGTGGACGGGTCCGACTTTTCGGCGTTTGACCTCATAGATCGCCGGGTCTTCTTCACCAAAGTAACCACAATATCCCCCAATAGTTCTTTAGATGACATGGTTAAATATGATAAAAACCGACAAGCTAAGAGGGCCGAGTTCTACTCGTGTAATTGATAGTTTAATTATATTTAAAAATAAATCATAGAAAAAGGCTTATATCTTGCATTTGAAGATTAGAGAAGTCTTCTTGGCATTTTGAGCTGAATTGACAGAATAGGTAGGTATTTAATATTAACAACCTCAAACGAACATTAGCCCTTAGCTTGTGTATAGAATGTTTATAAAATATCGCTTAGAAATTAGAAAAGCAGAGACGGTGATACCATTATATAGGGCGATTGAAGATCAATTCTAGTATTCTGTTGATAAATTAACTACGTATTTTAGCGCAAAATCCTGAGTTGAAATGCACCTAAGCTACGTCAAATGACAACTAATAGCGAGGCTGCGTCGTTGGTAGATACGCCGTATCTGCACAAGAATGTATAAGGGTTAGGGGATTGCACCTTTGCATCTTTACCCTTATGGATTCATAGAATGGTGATAGATAGGAAAGTACCCAAGTACTTGGTGGGTATAGAAACGGCAGTCATGTGACCTTACGTAATGGGTATCCGGCACGTTCGGGTTACGCAAGTACATTCTAGAAAGGTAATTGGATAAATAGAAGACAGTGTTTATTCGATACGTTTACTGTCAAATCTGTCCACTACTGCCAAGTGAATACAGCTGGAAAGCCCCTGACTAACAATCGTCACACAGCTGATAAGGTGTGACGCAGCTCGTCATCTAAGTCCGTAGGGTCCGGTTCTCTCAAGTCTTCAACCTTACAAACTGATACAATCAAACACGCCACCAACCAAACCTTTCCTTTCTTCTCTTCATCAAAACAACAACACATTCCTATTTCTTTTCATTTATCCTGCGCTTCTATGAAGCATTAAACCTATTCGTCCGCTGTTATCATAACACCAAAGATGCAGTTGACATCAATCATTACCGCAGCTGGCCTGGCGGCCTTATCAAACGCCTTCCTTCTCCCTCCTGACATCTCCGAATCTGACAAAGACATGATCACTACCCTTCCAGTTCCCCTTCCAGTCCCCATTAGAGTCGATGCTGCTATCGTAGCCGTCGAATCCCAAAACTTGAAGCTCAAGTGTCCCGGCTGTCCTGTCCACATCCCTCACCATGGGAAGGTGAAGATCGTGAACGATATCCCGAGCCATTTGGAGCTGGACTTTGGCATCGTGCCTTCCGACAATGCCGATCGCTTGATGTTGAACGGCTTCGAGCTTTTTCCTAACCCAGACCCCCTTCGAAATACCCTTGCCGCTACCGTTCGTCCCGATGTCTTACATCGACAAATGAAGAAGCGGCCTCATTTTAAGGGCCCCAAGCCTCAGACTCTAGGCTTTGGCATGCAGACTCGACCTGTTGCCAAGAATGAGGAAGATGCGTTAGAGCTCATCGAGATCAATCTTGACATCATCGAAGTTGGCGATGTCTTTGTCGATGGTATTCCAAATATCCAGGTCAATGTTGTCAAGACTCCTACCGGCAAGTTGATGCTTGGCGAAATTAAAACCATCGAATCTGAGACGGCGCAAAGCAATCCTATGGATAAGCAAGAGGAGTGCACCACTCTACTTTGCAAGTGGAAGGCTGTTATTATGCAGAAGCTTGCCGGCCTTCGTTTCCACAAAGGATGTGGTGGTCGCCCTGCTAACGTTAAGGGCCATGACGAAGTCAAGGGTAATGATGAAGGCAAGGTAGAGGAACCTCAAGAACCCAACCATGGTCATCGCCACAAGAACTGGAAATTGTTGTTTAGGAATATCGCTTCCCACATCCTGCTGCCTGTTGCTGTTGGTATCTTTGCTGGTATTACTGCTTGCATGTAAGTTTTCTCTATCAATGATAAATAGTAAGAATGCATACTAATCAAATTACAGTCTCGGCATGATTGCTGGTACAATCGCCGTCTTCATCTGGCGTGCGATTGCCCGCCGTGGCCACTCCCACCGACACCATCGCCACAGCCATCGCCACAAGGCCGCTCATACCGAAGCTGTTGCCAACGAAGAGAAGTCAGGCCTGATGGCTAATCAAGAAGAAATCGATGCTCCACCCGCCTACATCGAGGAGGGTATTATCGTCATTGACGATAAGAAGACTGAGAATGTAGTCTAAGAAAGTGATACCCTGACCGTTTTGACGGCAAATCCTAACTGACTCTTAGCGGATATTAACACTAAGACTTCGAAGCGAGGACTGATGGACAGATTTGTAGCGCCTATCCGGATTGAGGTAGGTGGATATGGCTGGCGTTGAATGATGCTTGTACAAGGACAAGGAAATATTGTACTAGGAAATGGCAAATGGCTGGTATTGGTGGATTATGTATTCTGATTACATTGGTGGAATCTCTCTCCTTTCGTCCTTTTTCCTTTCTTGTTGTATTGTGTACTTCGGCAAGCAGAATACCCACGTTCCTTTCAATTTACATCTGTAGGGAGTATCCGTACTCAATATGGTATCATTATCATAACCTAGAGACTGCCTAACGTCGTAGCAAATTAACAGTGCCTCTTTCCAGTGACGGATAGTAATAAAACAATGTAATAACTCGCAACTTTCCCCCTTACTATGAAATAAAGGGAATCTAATACTAAACCGTATGGTACTGTAGACTAAAGTTATCTGAGAATCTTATACACTTCCCCCTTTCCCACAGTGCCGTATATTTTACAAGTCCCGGTATCGAAATCTTTCAGGGAGATAGGGGAAACATTATTTCAGTGTTCAACCTTCTATCTGTAGTAAAAAAAGTAAAAATGGGATAAGTTTAGTAACGTTTACGGTAGAGTGACAAAATCAGGTACAAATAAGAACAGACACTCGGGTCCCAACACATAGAACCCAAAGTTACTTCCAGCTTAAAATTCCAAGATATACTAAGTGATCAGCTTGATAACTCTGGTAAATAAGTAAAAAACAAACGAAGATAGAGCTTGATGTGATGAGGTTCTTGTATTTTGAGGATGGCTTATAACTAGGTTAAGGTGTTAAGTACCTAATGTTCAACTTTAGCTGTTAGCGGCCATCGAGTCCCCCATATTATGTGTGATGCGAGGCTTTATATATCCATTAACCACCCAACAGCCTTTTCTTTTCTTTTCTTCTCGTCAGCACCCCTTTGTACTGTTCATCGATATAAGGTTCAAAACTCATGTCACATCACACCCTTATATATGGAATTTATCATGCTTATGTGAGTATGACTGTACTTAGTCTTGATTTTCTTTTACTTTTTCTAGACTCAGCTACTATCCAAAGTTCATTACAGTCACTGTTATGAGTCAGACTTATGAGAAACAACAAGAGAGTGAATTAACTAAAAGTGAAAGGCGAAGTTTTTTCCTATTTACTTTCCTCCTATCCTATGCTGTGAAGCTTGAGCTCTACTCCTTACAAACACTGCCTATAGATCATCCCTTACAGCTACAGTCTTCGCATAATGCCTTTTTTGGAAGCTGCTAAAGAACTACACGCTGCCCGCATAGTTGATAAACTTAGGCCAACGGGGTCGGGGTCGGAGCAGGGAGGCAAGTAGCGCACTCGCCGCATTGCCCGTGTAGCACTACCTCCTTTGTACACGAGGGGAGGATGCTGGTCGTGATGGTAGATAGAGAGGGAGCGGTAGGCTCGCCGAAGCTACAGGTCCTAGTTGGTGAGAGACACACAGGGTGGCAGACTCCGACAGGAGGAACCGTGGTTGTAATGGTTGTGACACTGGTGCATACTATGTGACCCGGTAGTGTAGTTGGCTCGGCGGGAGCAGCATTGGCGCTATAAGTAGATGACGTGTGGTTAGTTTTAGGAAACGAGAAGGTAGTGTCGTTGATGTTAGTGTGGAGTGGCTTACCCGTTAAGCAAGGCAGCGCCAGCAAGGGCAATATGGACAATGAACTGCATTATGAGTTGCTTGGGTGGATAGGTATAATTGGATAAGTGGAGTCTGGGGTCAAGGTAATGATGCCGGTAGTTATCCGAAAGCTTGGCTTGCGTTGCTTGTGTTGTATTGCATCTTTTCCTTCTGTTGATGAGGTGCTGGGCTTTATATATTTTCTTGGCAGGTCCCTTTTCAGTCGACGGATACTAATCAGGGTCTATTTTGGAACTACCTAGGGGAATCGAGCCATCGTAATGGGACCGTGGCTTGCTTTTCCCTATGGAACGAATAGCGGTCTAGATGTGATTCCCGCGACATCCCCGGTGGGCTTATGGTGTAAATTACGAAGGATTAGCCCCTGAAAGCCAACGAATTATCGACCTGGGCTTCCTAGATGATATCGAATAGTTTGGTGTGTAACACGACGGATTAGCTGAGATTAGAATCCTTCCCTCATTGTAAGTAAGAAAGAAGGAAGGGAAAAAAAAAAGGCTTAGGCTATTCGTATCAATAATGAACATAGTAATTGCCGGCGTGATATCAGAAATCTGATCGTGACAGAAACGGTTGTCGGCTCAGGAGTACTTAATCGGATATGGGCACGGGCGTCGGTTCCGAGACATAAGACGAGGCGGTTCAGCTCGGATTTACAACCAATCAATTAGGACGCTCTCATAGGCTAAAATATTAAACTAATTCGCGATCACTCAGCCCTATGGCTTGGAGTGTGAAAATCTGAGTGGTCGCGTGGAATTGTATCGATCTACTATCTTGGCACCCGATACAGCCCATCGAGGTTACATGATGCGAGGTTACCGTGCTATATAATATAAGCTGATATCTGGGGTATCACAAGGTAAACAAGTTGGTTGGTGATGAAGTAGTACTTGGCTTCATTCGATGATTTACGGTCTTATCTCGACATGATATCGTGTGAACATCAAAATTGTCTGGCTAGATGACCGATAATACTAACGTAATATCTGATTTATGTTATGACATTTATAGAAAGACCCGTGGTATTCTTGTACAAGAACTCGGAGGAGTGTCTCCGAAATCCAGGAATGAATTAGCGAATAGTTAGTTATATCCCGAGGCCTGCAGTACAGTACCTCCTTTGCTATCTTTCAAGCGGGGATATGTCGGCTCCCCGAGCTGATAATAGCTTAGCGAGTTTACCGGTCTACCGTGGTCCCGCTATTGCTCGACTTAATATAGATATAAGGTATATATAGACAAATAGTCGGTCACTCTTAGAGTTGTACGCGTAATCGCTGCGATGGAATAAGCCTATAGTTATAAGGTTGTCTTTAGTGTAATAAGGCTTTATTTAATAGATTTAAGGGATATTTCTAGCGGTGGGCAAGGAACATTAAGAATTGATCGTAACCTTGCCCGAAGTCAGCCAAAGTCAGTATATAGAATCCGGCATGTTTGTAAGTGTAAATGTTGATGTCGGTTGATATGTAATTGTTTGTTATATTTTATGTAACTAAGACTTTAAGGTTTATACGGTGGACTATTAGTCCAACTGTGCCAAAATCAAGAAAATGGGTGGGAGCTGTCCAAAAAGGGTAATTTAATAAGCAACGCTAGGTGCACAGTATCCCGAAATACCTGAAATATAAGATTTTATTATTTTATTAATTTTATTACCATATAACGGACTTCGTCTTGGACAATATACTTAAATAACTTTATAAATATTACATTTTTAGTTCTATGATTGGTATCATTTTATAGATTGAATTGATGCGAAAATAATGATCCTACTTGCATGCTTATAAGATACGTATTGAATAATTTATCCGTTGTTGAAATATTTACCTTAGATATTTATAAGTGGTGGTCTTGAAGGGTATTACGTGTTAGTCTCTTTACATACATAGCACCTATTTGATATTGATATTATACTCCAGCTTTAAGACATATAAAGATGCAAGCTGGATTATTATTTTCGCATTAATTGAAGCTATAAGATGATTTTAATTATGACTTTTAAAATAGTCTATTTGCGAAGTTATTGCAGTGTATAAGTTGTATCCTGTATATTTACGTATTTGTATATATTTAAGGTTAAAGTAAAGATTAAATTTGATTGGTTACTGTCTCTAGTTCATGAGCTAGTTTGTGGGGAAAGGGAAGGTAGCCCGTAATGTATTTAATAATGCTTATGATTATATAGCCTTTTTAATATATTTACGAATTCAAGGTCGAATTATATAAAACCTGGGTTAAAATTTTTGTCTTTTTGTAATGAATATATTAATACCCTTTCTAAATAATTTGGACTGATATTTGTAACGTTATACTTATATAAAAGGTATGTATAACCTTATAAATTGTGTATATAGTAGAAATAGCCGAATTTATACTGTAATCTTAATGTTACTATTACCTTATTTGATATAGTGCGACTGACTTTTTTGATTTTGGCACAGTTGGTCTAATAGTCCACCGTAGTTTATGTGAGTTTACGTAATCTACCTACGGGCCGATTAAGCTATGATGTCATCTTCCAACTCCTTTCAGACCTACTTGTTCTTCTGAATACATCACTCAACCATCAGCATCCATTGGCTAGGGTATACTTCCATCTTCCCGAGAGCACAACTATCATAATCATTACCCATCACTTCTTTCTCTAGATTTATTTCCATGTCGTCAACATAGTTACTCAGCTCGTCCCGGTAGCCCAGACAGTGCGGTGCGCAGCCTCGCGAGGGTGACCAGTGCCAATCCCACTCAAGGAAGATGAACAACCGTTGTAGACCCCCGTCGCGTAATGCTTTCAATGGCTTTAGAAAAACTTTGTGCACTTTCAATACTAAGATCGGCATCCGGTAACAGTCGTCCAAATAATGATGGAATAGGCTGCGATTATCTACAGCTCGGACGTAGCAATCGGTAGGACCAAACCATAGTCTCATATGTATGATGAGCGTTATGGCATTTAAGTTAGCATGGGCGCGCAGATTGTCTATCGCAAAGTGCCAATCAGCACATATCGGGTCAGTTGGCTTTGGGTAGAAGAAGTCGCCAACGCTAAATGCAGGAAATACGAGCTCGATACTACGCAGATGTGAGAGTATTTCTGGCCGCACGTGCCTAGTGAAGAATCTCGAGACATCCAACCTTTTTGTCAGGTCTTGGGATCCAATATTAGAATAGAAAATGTCCGGATCCGACATGATAATAACGCGGTTGCAAGAATACAGAATCTCGATAGCATATGCGTACATGCTTTGACTAACTAGCATTATGGCTTTTGGCGGAATCCAACATTGGCAACTAGACGAATAGCTACTATGACGGGCGGAGCAAAAATATCCGGTAGCGTCGACGTGGGAAGGATTGCAGGTCCAGAACTGCCACGCATGAGAATAAGATGCTGTTAAGTGGCTTTCATCTGCCTCATTACAGCAATGCGTCCAGGTCCCAAGGCGTATCACGTGGAAGCCAATCTTGGGGCTCCATTGAACCTCGTTACAAGGGGTAACAAGATCAGTATGCTTGAGAATCCTGAGGCGAAGTTCTGGCGGAAGTTTCATGAATTGGAATGGTTTCTTTCGTAAATCGGGATCCACCCCCTTTGCTCGTAATGCTGTTTCCTGGGCTACCGTATATAGCGAACTATCTCTTAACGGATGGAGACGGATCCAACAGTCTGCAAGTATATTTAAATTATTGTTGAGCGGTTGTAGGACAAGTTGTGTCTTCTCGTCGCTACCTGTATCGCAAATGAGGTGTAGCTTTAGAGTCTGTGGTTTGGCATAGGTTAGTATATGATTCGCGGCTGTCTGCCATGTGCTGATACATCTTCGCTTAAGAGTAAGCGGGGATGTGATATTAAGATGCGTGCTCCATGAATCATTAACATATAAGTGAACATATAAGTTCTATAGCTCGGAACATATCCGAGGAGATAATCGGCTCAGGTAGTAGAGGCCATAGTCAACAGCTTCACAGTCTACTATGATGCGATTCTCTGTACATAGGGTGAATTTGACTTCGTCGTGAATAGTCTGGCAGGTCTGAAGGATATTATAGATGAAGTGGTACTCCTCGGACCATATCTTTGGGGGTCTTCGGCAGAGAACAATGTCACCTCCAACTATGAGACCAGCTTCTTCATATACCTGACGTCGTACAGAAAGAGGCAGATGGAGAAAACTCTTGGTGTGTTTACATGAGAGATTGAAATTCTCACAAATCCGTTTCTGACGCATATTGTGACCGATGGGGTTATTCTAACTGGGACTGGCTGTCGGGGGTTTCGCGTTGTGTTGATGGCGTTCATCGATACTAGTGGATTACATAATAAAATTATATTAACTAAAATAGGTTAGGTTAGGTACACTATACGAAAACGAACGAAGTGTCCCAGTCGGCCTTAATTTCGTTAATATAATATTATGTACACGGTCGTACCCGTCTTAATAGCAAGGGTTATTAGGTATGTACATAACATCCCTGGACTTATTAGCCTAAATATTCACGTGAGTCTTCGCTTCTAGAAACATTCTCTGTAGCTTATTGCTAGCGCTAGCATTTTATAGCTATTGCAAGTGTTAAACGCGCAATATTCCCAAAGTCAATTAAACAACAATTTAATGATGCACTGTTCGCATCTGCACTTATACGATAATATACGAAGTACAACATGATATTAATATGTAAATACGGACTCCGTCAGCCATAATGAAGTGCACCTCTCCCCAATGTCAGACGTTTAAGATTTTGGATAGCTCGTACAAGTCGGTTCACCATTCAATTTGATGAATGCTTAATGGGTCCATGTCGAATTGCGAGGCTATCCTAGTCTGGCACTATACTACACGCGGTATGGTATATTCTAGTTTCATAGGATGTCTCGTATAACAAAATAATAGGGTCACGCTACACTAGGAGGTAGTTATGTCTTTTCCTCATTGGAATTTCCCCGCTTCTACATACAATCTTATTATTCCGTACTTCGTACATAGGTGATAGTAAGCTGCAAGAAAGGTCGAAAAGGACCTAGACCGTTGGACTATTCGGCGTTATCATGCCTGACCTCCCTCGGCTGCGGCTACAATGATAGTAATAAAAGGGAACCCAAATGGACAACTACCTGGGGTAGCTCAAATCCTATTACGACATATAACAGTAGTGTTATTACGCTAATGTCGACGGTAGCGGCCGAGACGACAGATCCGAAAAGGCCGGTCTAACAAATTCTCAAATTTCAAATCCTAAAGCCAGTTTTAAAGAAGCTGGACCGGAAACAAATATGTCACTGTAAGAGATAGCCTACATTATGACATTATGTAGTACTTTCACACTTTTAAAAGGCAGGCTCTTAAATTTTTTCATTGTTCTTACCTTAATACTACCTCTCGTGGTAAGAGTAGAAGGATCGAACGATCAAGGACCCCTATCATTGGTGCCGTTGGAGAAATACGCGGGGCATTCCTCGTATTACAGCACTATTACAAGCACTACTGATGTACCTACAATACTCAAATAAGTACCTAGGTACCATGATATTTAGCTGGTATGCGCGCGTGTTTTTAGGAATGCGACTTCCTCAAGTGCAGGGAATGGAATTACACTATTGCACTCTTAGGTACCTTCATACATTAAGTAGATACAGTAGTACTTTCGGATGAGGTCGTTGTCTCTCCTCCATCTATTCTATCGACATCATTCTTTGTCATCACCATTCCTCGTTCCATATTGCTGATGTTGGATTTTTTCGACTCCCACAATTCACAAAACACCACACCACACCACACTTACACAAACACAAATACAATACACCCGGTGTTGCCGTACTACATCGATCCTGTCGGTTGGGAATTGCATTTGCAATGTCATAACCCAGTAAAATCTGACCCTTTTTTAATTCCATGTTCATATTTGTGTTCAACTAGACTTCCCCTATTTGCTCCGTTTTAGTTGGACTTCAACTCGTCGTCATGTGGTTGTGGCACTTGCGGCGGAATGCCGTATTATCGGTAGCCTCGGTCTTAATGGTTACCAACCTCGTCGCTACATATGAACTAGATGTTGAATCACCAGGTATGTGATAAGCTCACTACTTACTCATGTTTACCTAGCTTCTTACGAAACGAAACTTTTAGATTCCATCAAGGATACAGCCAAAAAGATGGCAGAGGACTTGGTATCTTTCTATCACGGTAACGAACCCGGACAAACCCCCGGTCTTCTACCACAACCGTATTACTGTGAGTTTGATGTAGCTCTTTAGGTTCTATTCATTACTAATTCATGGCATCAGGGTGGGAAGGAGGCGCTTTCATGGGCGCGTTAATTGATTATTGGTATTACACTGGGGACACCACTTATAACGACATCGCTCAGCAAGGTCTACTTCATCAGGTCGGCCCGTATAATGACTATATGCCTCCTAACCAGACACTTACCGAGGGTAACGATGACCAAGGATTTTGGGGGATGGCTGTCATGACCGCGGCTGAGTACAAATTCCAGGACCCGCCGTCAGATCAGCCGGGATGGTTAGCACTGGCTCAGGCTGTTTTCAACACTCAAGCTGCTCGATGGGATCCGGAGGACTGTAATGGCGGTTTGCGATGGCAGATCTTTACGTGGAATACCGGCTTTGACTACAAGAATTCTATCTCGCAGGCATGTTTCTTCAACATCGCCGCACGATTAGCGCTCTACACCGGCAACACTACCTATGCCGACTGGGCTGTCAGGACGTGGGATTGGATGGTCAACGTCAAATTCATTGACGATAATTATAGGGTCTACGATGGAGCGCATATCGGTGATAACTGTACTACTATCATACCGTATGAGTTTTCGTACAACGTTGGTGCATTCCTTCTAGGATCAGCCGCCATGGTCGCATATACAAACAATTCGAACCAACAGGGCGATGTTGAGATGTGGCGCGAACGTGTAGATGGTCTATTAAACAGCACAGAGGAGATATTCTTTTTCGGAAACGACACGTCGGATCGAGTTATGATCGAGATTGCTTGCGAGCCAGTTGGTTTATGTGATACGGATCAGCAATCATTTAAGGCATATTTGAGCAGATGGATGGCCGCCACTACAAAATGGGCACCCTGGACTTTCGATCGAATCAAAACTTTGCTACAGAATTCTGCCGTAGCTGCCGCGAAGCAGTGTACCGGTGGTGATAACCACCGAATGTGCGGGTTAAAGTGGGCGAATAACAGCGGTGTCTGGGATGGTTCGACTGGTGTTGGACAACAAATGGCGGCTATGGAAGTGGTGCTGGCCAACATGATACATGATGCTGAGCTACCGGTTACCAATAGCACTGGTGGAACCAGTGTTGGTAATCCTTCGGCGGGTGGCTCCGATAGTGGACGAGTGGATCCTAACGGGCGGTTTTTCTCTGGCCCGGTATCTGGAGGCGATCGAGCTGGTGCGGCCATCTGTACTCTTGTCGTACTCTTGACTCTCCTAGCCGGAGCGATCTTCATGGTTGTAGATGAAACAAAATCAACAACTGATAACTGGACCAACTTTCGCTCGGGTATCTCTACCGCTTCCGGGCCAGCCGCATTGGCAGCTCTAACACCAGGCAAAAAGAAGAAGGCTATGATAGACGAAAAAGGAAAGGGACTTGGGATGGAAAGAAGTTCAAGTACTGAGACAGGCGAGAAAATCCCGACGGCCTATGCAAATGGCAGGCTACAAAAGCGCCCGGAGAGTTTACAGCAGGCACAGCCTATAAGGCCAATATCAACCTCGGGCGTACTATCTTCAACGACAGACACCGTACCAGCGACAACTACGACTAACGAGAACCGTATGTCAACCGCTGGAATCGGCCAGAGAGGGTCGGTACTTAGGAAACAGAGACAGTGAGACAGGACAATTAATTACACATAGGAATACACAAAGGATTTGCATTAGGACTGGCGTTTGCGGATTTAGCATCTACTACGAGGCTTTATGGACATTTCCACGGGGTTTACAGGGAACCATTCGGTCTATGGATAGGCAAGCATTGGGATGGATTTACATGAGCTATAAGATACCATGAACGTCTACACACTACGTTCTTACGTACCTTTCTATATTTACTATCACTCTATGGTAGAAAGACTTTATAAATGTTTAAACTCGATGTTTTGACTTGCTACATTGGATGATACACGCGAATGGTGTATATATTTAGCTTGCCCCCCTTGATTGAGCTAATATTGTGGTAGCTACCTACCTAAGATTAGTAAGTTGATCTAGACAACTAACCTGTATACAAAGTATGTCTTATGCCCAGTAAGCTTTGATGTTGTATAGACAAAGTACATATAACGTGTACATAATTCATATTTACTTATTGATCTATTATACCTGAAGGATAGTTGTCTGCCCAGATCATTCTGCAGACACTGTGATTATTTGATCAAGATATTTCATTAAGGCGCTAACTGTTGAATATTAGCCCCTTAATGGCTTCGACGAATTGTCTCTATAATATCACATTCAAATAACTACCTGGGGTATTATGGGAAATCCGAGCTTGTTAGTTTTATTCAACCAGCTTTATTTCTAGACATTAAATGCCCAAACCTTACATACAAAGAAATCTTATTCACTCAGGGTTTTGTTTTATAACCACTGCTAGTTTTAGCCACGGGATCTTATTTAAAGATAAGCGAATATAAAAGGCCATAGCAGGAGAACAATACTAAAAGAATCTGAATCTGAAAACGTGTCTCACTTAGGTGTTTGCAAAATGAGCATATTTCGTAGGATGTGATATGCTTCGTGCGTATTGTTCGGTTTTAGGAGCCAACCCGGCGTGGGATTAGCTATCCATAATATCGGAAGACTTGCTATCAAAGCCATATCCATATTTATTAATTTGGATCCCGTCTTGCCGAAGAATCCGCCCAGCCATTCCGTGATATACCAACCCCTGCCTAGCCTAGGAACCGAGGGATTGGTGCTAGCAAACTATCCTAAGGGTACAATTGCCAACGATTTCTTCGAGAATGTAGACATGATTGGTCGAGATATCGTTGAGTAGTTCCTATATTCAGAACTGATTATCTAAGAGCAAACTGCATAACATTAGGGAGTAGTTTAAGGATATGCGGTAGTTAATAATCCAGTCTGAAACAAGATACAGTATTTGATGGCTTAAGATAGCCAAATATACGCGCAATGCAGATGCCGAAACAATCATCATGTTACCATCCACACATTAGCACTATGTGTAGGTAGGTATCTATGACACCATGTTTGGCCTGGTTAAAGGGCATTTTGAATATTCGGCTACTTTGAACAAGGCTGTACAGCATACGGGTTCGTTTACAATATTCTCGATTCACCGGTGTCCGGAGCATCCTAATTATCGCGTCAATAAGGTCTCCTTTCTTAGACGCCTTTGTGTTACGTTCACGAGATTCGTCTCGGGGGTCGAGCTAAGCCCCATACCATATTCTATCATGCTAACACAGACTCCATTAGCGCATCGTGCTCAGTGATTGTTTTAGTCTTTGAGACATCTCGATATATACTTATCTCACCGGGAGAGAACCCTCCAGGAAGAAAGATCCGCAGTATAGAATTACCTTCTTTGGGCAATGGGTGAAGGAGGGGATTGAAGGTATTACCTTCTAGATATGTACTCTTGATCTAGAGCGGAAAGAGGAAGCAATCATAAAACGCGACGGGGGCACAGGAGCTGATACACGAGAGGACGAGAGGACGTTTCCCCTTTATACCTTACACAGGTGCAACTGACAGCGTCGAGGCTGATGAAGCCAGGCCATTCCTAGTAACTGCCGGTTATCCACTCCATCTCTGATGGGCCTGTTATATTGTTAGGCTTAGCGGTATTTGGTTGACAAGGGTGTGACAGCCGTTGAGTGCATGCGTTCTCGGACGGGTAGGCACATTGCCGTTGCCGTTGCAAGGAACCGAGGACGTGGTGCGTCACTTGGAAACAGCAATCGATGTGCTCAAAAGACCAAAAGACGATGAGACGTTTAGGTTTTTGAGTCACTAGAGCACGAGGTATTTCCGTTTTAGGTCATTCGTTGAAATAATAGCCAATAATATCAGGGTCTATCTAGAAACAGGACGGTTAGTGATTTGTTCCTTGGTGAGCAGAGAGGAAGTTTAGGACGAATATGGGATCTTACCTGGTTGGAATATGATTGGGATATGATTGGGATATGGTTGGGACGTCCCTTCGAATAAGAGTGTTGTAAAAGTAGACATAAAGGAGTACGTGCATGTGAGCGTCCTACAATATCAACGTTAGGGACGTTAGGGGCGTGGATAAGAAAGAGTACCTCCTATTCACTTTTCTTACCTAGGTAAGTTTAGGTAAGTTTAGGTAGTCTCGTGGTATAAGTTAATACAAATAAAACTAGAAACGGCATCGAAATCACGGAACGATAACGAAATAAACTTTAGGTATCTTAATTGTTGCGGAAACTGCAGGCAGGAACGACAGGTACAGGTACTGCCGGTATGTACCTGCATACATTTACATGTATGTAGGTATATTTGTTCCCTGAGGTTAATCGCCGGCTCCTTCCTTAAGCACTGCCGTCGCTCTTGCCACTTTTGAGCATATTTCCGAGTCGCGTTTTTTTGTGCGTTTAGATGTTGCCCTCGAAAAGAACCTGCCTTAGGAAATATATTCTCTACAACTCTTTCATCATAAATTTCTAGCAAACCTTTTTACATTGCTAGATAATTTTCTTTTCGTTTTCCTTTTTCTTTTTCCATTTAATTCTCTGGTTATCAGAGAGTTCTTTGGTACACAGTTTCTCAATTTCTCAACTTCTCTAATAGTTACCTACTTGCCTTGACTTCCGCAACTCTGTTACGCGTCAAGTCTCCTCGACAACACCGTCCTTCTTTTCTGTTTGACCGACGTTCAATCTTATCACGTCAAACAGACATCTATCTCGTCCCCCATAGACGGCTTGACTAATAACCTAGTCAGCTTGCCGATCACCTTTCCCAAAACTACTATTGAATTTGTCATCTTCTAATCTGCATCACAATGTCGCCTGTTCCCAACTCTGACGACCATTATGACGCCGGTTCTCCCCTTGATGGCGGAGCCCCGCCTTCTGACCTAGGCAACAGCGGCGTGCATTACCAGCCCACTGGCCTTGAGATCGGCGTCATTACCGGCGTTTGTGGCCTTGTTCTTCTTACTGTCGTAGGAGTCTTCGTCTGGCGAGCCCGCAAGAACCGCTTTGCTAAGGGCGCTAGCGCTCTTCATTCCGGACCTGACACTGTCCATTCGGGCGGTTCTCCTCAGCCTTTCGGCTCTCACTCGGCGATCGAACCTGTTCCTCCCCCTAAGGATTCCCGCTTCGGAGCAGTCAAGAATGAAGAGCCCGCGTCTTTCGACCAGCCCATCCCTCTGCCTCCCAACCGCAACGAGGAGATTCAGTGGAGCCACTGGACTCCCATTCGCCGCGAAGGAAACAGTGGCCATGGTATGTTATAGCTCATGCACTTTCTTTATGTATTCATTCACCTGACAACACATGCTAACTTTTCCTTTAGTCGAGGAACACGAGATAGCATCCCGTTTCTAAGCATCCGTTCATGCGACAACCTAGCCCCGACATCAACAGTCTACATTTGTGATTATGACTTCCGGCAGATGTTCGTTATTTCCCGGTTAATACTTTTCGATGCCGGCACACATGAACGATCATATGACTTCGTTTCCCACGAGGGGGTGGATCTTGGCAGATTTTGGGGTGAGATGGCCTAGTTGTTGCAGGTACAGGAGTTTAGCATCATCAGCATTGCTTTTGTCTACTTAGGTAGCTATGTGTGGCATGGATTGCTCGCAGTTGTCCCATTTATTCGTCCGTTTCAAAGGATCGAAATAAAAGAAAATCGTGGAATGTTTGAGGTGGACACCCAGGAGGAACTTTGCATTAACTTGCGCGTTGTATTACGGCCTAATGAAGATAACAATCGCCAATGCCGTGCGTCGTTATGAACCTAGCTGCTTTATTGCTTGTGATAGAAAGTTATGTTTCCCAGTTTGATTTGATATGACAAGTCTAGCTCCATTACCATAGCAGGTACTTAATTATGCGAGGCATAGCATGCCTACCAAAATAAAAACAAACCTCGTTGCTAGCATACTCCATATGTTCCGGAACCACTATTCTTAACATAATACTGATTGTCCAGTGTTTTTTATTATATGATGTCCCTTCAGTGCTAACCGGTAAACATGAATAACTCGGGTTTTGATTAGAGGTTCGTAGTGAGTATATGACGAGCTTGAACAATGTAGTAAACTACCTAACCTAAGCCTTGTAAATTCAGTAGGGCCATACGCCCTACACAGAGACCGTCAGGATAACGAAGGGTTATTCGTCTTATTCCGAAGACTCATCCATATTGGGGGACTGCCTTATATAATGTAAGTACCCAGACATAGTGAACTCAATATAATCAACCCCTATCTTTGAGGCTCACAAGACTAACCCAAGAGAACTCATAGACGACTTAGATTTGCAACGGATATCATACGGCGCGTAGTTTCTAGGTAAAATTTATATAAATAAAGAACTTAACACACTTATAAATTTTAGCATCATTTTCCATAGTTATCTTTCTTCACCCCTGTCAAGGAAATATATATGTACCTATTGTTCTGAAAGGACGATGGAAACTAAAACATTAGCATTAGCTCTATGGATGGATATATTTATACCTTTAGATTGATTCGTCTCTGATCATGTAGGATGTCGACAAAGCCTTAGCACGGCTCGAGCCAAGTTAGGACCATTTTACTACACTAGCAGCATTTGTATCCCCTCAGCGTAGTTTGATTCCAACCTAGGATTTGAAGAGAAATCTTAACAGTCATATATTATCGATCACTTTCCAACCCGGGTGTAATACTGTAATGATACCTATTCCCCTAACACAAATACGTAATAATATTGTATGCGTACACATACCTAGGCGTAAGCCAGTCCAGTTCAATCTAGCCCAATCTCCCAAAACACCTGCTCTGACCAATATTAAAACCCTTAAACGCCATACATACCGCCTGTCCTCGTGTCTGATTTCACAAGAACCAGACCTAATTAACTCTAACCCAGCCCAACCGATCCGCTCCTGACCGACCATCTGAGTGAAGAGGTGTCCATGAAAATTACCACAAGCAAAAACATAATGCATAAATGAAAGTGCCTAGGCACCAAACTCAACCATACTTAAAGATATCTCACTAATTATTACCAGGGAGATACCTGCTCCGGAAGGTTGCATTGATAAGACTACTTATCGCGCCATGTTGTATCTGGCTCGCAATCACTTCCTCCATCGCAGACTGCGTTACTGAAGTATCTACAAGCTTATTAGTAACTGTTACGTCGAGTCCTAGTAACCCACCTCCCTTTAATATTCGCCACCGCATACCCAACAAGGACAAACATAGAAAGGAAAAAGAAGAAGTTTTTAGCTTATACATACCATCAAGATCACTAAAACTGCTCCCCATACTTGGCGTACCACTATCACTATTCTTCGAGTACCTCGCCCCAGGGCTACGTCCTACAGTTTCTGTCGTCCTTCGCGGCGACAGTGGGACGCCGCCCGCTCCTGTTCGACTACCACTAAGCCCGGACGGGGCCGTGGAGTTCGACGAGTCCGAGGTTTGCGAGCGATGGATACGGGTTGACCCCTTTGCAGCAGCGTGGCGCTTCACGTAATCGCGCGATGGGTTGCCACGGAGTGTGGCGCTGAGGTCGTGCTGCGCGCCGCTGCTGCCATCTGCTTGTGGCTGGTAAGGTAGGAAGGCCGGTTCGCCATCATCATCTTCGTCGTCGTCTTCGTCATCAGCAAAGGAGGAGGGTGCGGCATCGGTGCCTTGAAACCGTGGGGGTCGGCGGATGATTCTGGACTGCGCGGGGCTTGAGGAGGATGAAGAAGTTGCAGACTCGCTGGACTCGGTTGGTCCTGGGGAAGTTGGTTCGGTGTTCTGGTTCTCATTATCGTTCTCGTCATCGACGGATGTCGTGATGGGGAGGGATGAGAGACGGTGGCGCTGGAGATCAACGTTGGACTTTCCAGGAGCTTTGCCACTGCCGACCAGGTTGCGAGCTGCATGGACAGCGGTGTTAGATGAAGACGTGCGCGTCACGGTCGGTCGTGGAGTGCTTCTCATTGGCGTACCGGGGACACTACCATCGTTACGCGGTAGAGGAGAGTCCTTCCTAATCGACAATGCTGATGGTGCTCGAACCGACCTATCACCAGATCCGGTGCGTCGCATAGGTTCTGCGGAGAACATGCCATCAGGTCTGGGCTGAGGCGACGGTACTGAACCCTTAGATGCTGTAGCGGCCCTACGTAACTGCGTTTGGATTTGGGAGGTACGATGATTGCTGAGCCAGGTAATTTGCTGGAGGAGGAAGTCGACTGTAACCCCGAATTGATTTGCGCTTTGAAAATGGGTTGGCAAAATACCGACGTTGGTTGAGGGTGGGAATTAGCACTTACATATCATTCCCTAGTATGTGATTATTAGTTATTTCATGTTGAATCGCCAGTTAGTTGTATAAAATAATTATCACTTACAGTCTATTTCCGTCTTATAAGGACGAGATACGATGCTCCAGAGGACTTCATCTTTAGAAGAATCCCAATTCGTCTAAATATTTCATTTAGCTTCGAACAGCAGGACGAGATGAAATACAATCTATTGAATTACGTACAGGCGGAGGATCGACAAAGTCGCCTCTAGGAAATGGGAGTCGAACGAAAACCGTATAGGTCGGCTCTGGCTGCGTAGGCGCCATTTTGGGTCAAGTCATGCTTAGCTAGTACCTATTTCGCGTGTGAGATCTGCAGCCCTTGAGCAGTGCTAGTTGATGATCAGAAAGAAGAAATATGTAGATGGACGTTGAGAAAGAGCTAAAGAGCTACAGCCGACGTATTAGAGACGGGGGATCTATGCACGGCTATGCACTTATCGGATTAGGACGGGAAGCTTTTATCGATAACGTAGGGCGTACCTTTGCCCGGTCCGTTTTGCTCCGGTACTTAATTACCTACATAGTATATACCTAGGTACATTTACCCCAGACCTAAGGTACATACATCCATGTATCTCCTACCTACCTAAAGATTAAATGACCTAATTATGCAGTTTAATCAACCTTATTTATGAAGAAGATAGTGAAATTAGTGGATGTCAATACATATGAGAGTCAGCTGTCACAATGACCTGCAGTTACCGCAGCTAGCAGAAAAATGATATACTAGTTCCTCCACTCGGATTTGATAAAAATCTCCCCAGTCCCCTCAACATGTCTGGCTATGTCTAAGAACTAAACATATCCGGCTGCCGAATTGCTCAATTAAAACGCCAAGAAGATACCACCCGTGTCTTATCGACGTAAATTGTGGCATATTTTGGCATATTTTGCGGACGGGAGGGTGTAATAATCTCCTTGCGCTACGATGATTGAGTACTCGTGATCTCACCGCCGCAACGCTATTGGCCAATCTACCAAGATCCTTCACATGTCGACTTGCTTATGGTTGCTTCGACAACAAGCTAGCCCTACTGATCAGCGAGGGGTAGCTCAGAGCCTTGCACGCGTTACAACCCTCTTGTCGAATTACGATGGCTATGAAAAGGTGGAATTTCCCAGGCGAGGGCTGAGGTTTGTTCTACGGACCTCTTGATTTGATCTTGGATAACCCTCGCCTGGCCTCTTATCTATTTGTTCAGCGCCTTATTTTCTAAGATCGAATTTCAACCTCCTAGCCAGCTAGCTTTAAGCCTGTTGTGAATTCGATCTAGTTAATTAGGTACGGCTAAGAGGGTACCCACGCTACAAATAGCTTGGGAGACGGTTAGAAATGGAGGCGCGTTACATGATCCACTCTAAGCAAACCGTTACGTAGACAATATACTAACAACATAGGTAATCAGACCATATTGAAGCGTGAGGCTTCGTTTCCGAATTGGACTCAAACCCCCATCCCGGGTTTCACACTTTCGGCATCAGGTCTCCTCGCGCTTGCGGACCTCGGAACCATTGCTAAGCGCACGCAGATCGTAGGAGGCTCGTCGTGGCTTGATGCCTTGCTTCTTGCTCCCGGCCTGCACTATCAGCAGGCCGCCGACGCGCTCGCCGGTAGTACCGAGACGTACAGCGCGGTTGAGTTATATGAGGGCCAGGCATCGACGCACAATATCACCAATACCGCCACCCAACGCTACCTAGAACGTGTGGGTATGGTCGGACAAAGGGTCACCGTGGACGTCGGTATGATGCCCGAGCGTAACTACTACTTCCCAGGCGGTCGGCGGCAGGCTCGTGGCCAACGAGCTACCATTTGGCAGGACCAAGGTGCCGACCTAGGTTGGGTCTCGCACGTATTATACCTCATGAGCCCCGCGCTTACCATAACCGCATTCGTGTTCATGATCCTGCTCCGGGAATGGTGGGGCGTAGCATCCCTCCTTGCACTCATGCTATCCCGCGTCCTTAATATTTGGGTTATCAAGCAGCGGTCGGAGCCTCCCGTAGCCCCACCACCAAAGCCCGACGTCAGCAGCTTGTTGACGGAGTACCTAGTGGACCTAGGGCAAGGCAAATCCGTGTGTCTGCGTGGCGTGGCCGAGGACCTGCAAGCTATCACTACGACATCGTGGCTGCGTGCTAAGACACATCTAGACGGTTACCTCGAGGCGGCTGCTAAGCTAATCGTGTACGTAGTGGCCGCTTTTAGCGGCAACATGACGCAGGTCGGCTCTATTATCTTCATGTTACTCCTGCTCATCACGGCCGGGTTACTAGGATTGAGCAACGCACACGCGAAAACATTCCGCATGCACGGGCGTTTGGCTACGCCTACCGTTGATAGCCTACCTCAAGGCCCTGGTAAGTCTGTTGCTACGCCGTATCCACCTAGCGACTCAGATAGCAAGGGTGGTAGCTTCTTTTGGCCACCTACGACGACGAGGTCGTCGAGCGGGTTCACGGGAATGGATGATTTCGCGGAGAAAGGACAGGTTGGCGGTGTATTGAGGGATAGGTATCCTTTTGACGGTACAACGGATTACAGGTAATGCATAATTGTTTACCCACCCAGGTTGGTTAGGCTACTTGCTGGCATCTTACTATATCGGGGAGCATTATGGAGAAACATATTGTTAAGCATATGATTGGAATAATATCGTTGCGAGGCACGTGGCGAAGCACGTTGTATTTTGAATATGAGCATTGCATAATAGGAGATAGGCTTGCATATTGTAATCTAGCTTCTTTTACCATGTGGGAGACTGTCAGTGGTACTAGCAAGGTGTGCTCTTGATTACATAGTAGTATTGTATATGTCAATTACCTATAATATTGAACTGTTATTTTAATTGCTTTGTGCGACTTTACTGACTTTACTGTGTACAGGCAAAGTAGGGGTATCCCAGGTAAGGTAGTTATCGTCATATAACCAGGGGGTCATTTGTATGTACCTAATGTAAGTATGCACGGGTTGGGGAAATTCTCGTGACACGTTTCACCAACACCTCTGCAGTCTCAAATTGCACTGCCCAAACGAATGATCCGTTACGTGTGATACATAATATAGAGCGCCCTTGCTCTAGCTCTAGCAATGTAGTGTAGTATTTACAGGAGGTTGAAGTAATGGTGACGGAGAGAGATACTTATAATATAATATACACCCCCTTACTCCGTGTTCCGAGGGGCTCAGCCCATCAGGTCTAGGTGTTGTAACTTGTAAGAGCTAGGAACTAGGTACCTAATCAACTAGTAAACAGGTACTAACTAGTAATAGGAGCTAATAGCTAGACGCGTTCTAGCGTGGTTGAACCCTCGTACGTTAAGTACCTGATATAACCTAAGCTTATCAGCTTTAGTGCATGAGTTCGCGTAAGCCACCCCGCAGGGCTCGTCCAGAATGCCGGTATGGCGCTAGGTATGTACTATGTATAATATGTATAATAAGTCTCTATTATACCCTAGAATAGCCCGAAAACACCGAAACTGCTATTGACCGGGGTCGGAATCAATTAATACAGACGACGTTAAAGACGCAATTCCGATCTAAGCCTCATTTCAGGTCCCTCATTTATTACTCTCCGTACGTTCCCGTGAAATACATCAGATATTAAAAGAACGATAATAACAATAGCCTCTAGAACTTGGTATATGTAATAATAATTAATTGATTAATTATCACATAGATGAATTACCGATTCCCTTGGACTTCTTGATATGCATGCACCTAACCTACAAAGACCATATATTCGTCAACTCCACAACTCCAGTCATTGCCCTCCCTTTTCCGACCCTAGTACGCCAGTTAACAGAAGAGAGAGAGAGGTACGGGAATCTATCAATATGCTCCCCCCTGAACTATGTTCTCGTACGAAAAAGAAAAGGCATGTTCCCTGCACGCACTCTATAATATCGTCCCAATACTTCGGATTATTAGGTACTTTTAGCCTCATCCACCTCTGAGGCAAACTTAGACCGAAGATTTCGTCCGTCATCTTAGCCCCCTTCTATGATTAGCAACAGAAACATGGTGGCGCAATATAATACATATAGAGTAGTGGCCTTTTTGCTTAGTGAGATGATACGGCGGACAGTGCAGAAGTATATTAGGTAGATAAATGATAATTGTCCGTTGATAGAGATTAAGACGCTGTTTGCGGTAGTATGGTCTAAGAATATGCGAACCACCAGTATTGAAAAGCCGTCTCTCGTGTCTTTGCTTCGTGGGTATTAATATGTATATTTTTTTCGTGAGTGTCTTTCCTGCATGGTCCATCATATGTGGGTATAGGTATAGTTGATTAATCAAATGGCTCGTGACGCTACAGCCGTATTCATTTGGCTACATGTATCTCTCCTCAGAGAGGCGTACGATCTCGCACAGTGCTCGCATAAAGTCGGGATCTTCTTCCCGCTTCATCTGCCCCGCGCCATCGGAGCCCGCGGAGTTGCCATTCGTCACTCGTAACGTAGCGACAAGCCTTGAGATGCATCTCGCCAGTCCCAACCGTAAATCCTTTAACACTTGCTCGCCCTGATCAGGTTGGGGAAGGCGGCGGCCACTGAAGGAACCTACGGCTGTCGTTGGTCTACTAACTTCATAATAAGAGACTGCTCTAGGTGCTGCTGCAAAGAACGATCGCTTGCTGCGAAGTGTGTTGCATCGTGAAGAAGGCGGTTCGGGGATCGGTGCGTTCGGATCGTCCTGTAGGCCTAGTAAGTTTGCTGCTTTCCGTGGGATTGCGCCTCCGTCCGTAGAGGCGCGTATGTCTACTGAGGAACGGAGGTCAACCGAAAGGCCGAGACTGATTTCCGAAGGCGTTGTTGAGGACTTTGAAGTAGGTCTCGAAGTAGTAGGATTGATTAGCACTGATCGGGGACATAGCGAAGTGATATAGTTGTACGCTACGAGGTGAGCGTAGAGGGCGTCACAGAGGTAATCAGATCCGGAGGGGAAGAGGTTCTGGATTGTGGTCCAGTCCGGTTTCTTAGGCCATACCGGGCTATATCTTGGTTCTAGACTCTCACCAAAACCTATTCGCTGCGGGCTGGTTGGTGCCTCCGTAGGAGATGACTGCTGTCTCTTAAGCGGTAACCACTTCCATTTCGTCTGTTTTGACTGGTCTGATGAGTCTACTGAAACGGGCGATTCCGAATATAGACTTGCGGGACTGGAGGTCTTATATCTCAATTTCCTAGAGTGGCCGCGTATAGTCTCAATCGAGAGGCTGGAACACTGGAGCATCGTTTCCGGGAAGCATGTTATTGATATCCGAAGAGTATCAATGACATCTGGCGGAAGCGGTAGGGGCATGTGTCCATCAGCTCTATTCTGAGCATAGTAGGGAAAGTTGTCAACACTAGACTCCAACCAGGATTCAACATCGATCCCAGCCGCGGCAATTTCTGGATATTCACTACTCTCCGGATGCGAGTATCGTTCAAGTTCATCCCTTTCAATGTCCGCCTCTGGCAGGTGTAAGCTGGTCTTACTGGCATTACGCCCATTGTTAACATCGTCTGTCTTCTTACGAGACGGTCGGAGTGGGGCTAATAAGGGCATATTGCGATCTGGAGATGACGTCTCGTCTTCGCGCTGCGTTGGCAAAGGTTGACTCGATAAAGCCTGCAGAGAGGGTGAGACGTTGATCTTGGGGAGCACAGGGTAATTTCGGTGCATCAGAGAAGAACGCCGCTCTGGGGGTGGAGTAGGACATGCCAAAGGCGATCTAACACGGTTTCGTTGTTCACTAGCACCCGAAGATTTGACACTACTTGGCGACATTTTCGGGGACGCTTTTGGTGATGATTTTGACGATTTTGATGATTTTGACGAGACTTTTGGCGAAGTTGGAGGAGAGCTAGTTAAGTTGGGATGCAACACAGCCGAGTTTAAAGACATACTCCTTGATTCATCTAGGTCATGTCGTAGTGACAGGTACTGAGCAGGTGACGGGATGTTAATCATACTGTATCTTCGATCCGGCGAAGTTGGATCCTCGGCATCTAGGTCCATCCAGCTTTGACCGGCTTGTTTTTTCTTTTGTATCACAAGCTTTAATTTCAATTGATTTGGTGGCTCCAACTTCTCAGACGTAACCGATGTGGCTGTTGTGACGATGGATGCGTCCCGTGTACCGATTGATGGAGGCATCAATCCACCAGATGATTCACTGCTGGCTGAATCGGAATCGCTTCTATTCCGGTGTGACTCGCCGCGGATGGTAAAGAAATGAGATTGCGTCTCATTCACATTCTGTAATGACTTGGCCTTCCACATTGTATCTAGGAGATTAGACGAATTAACAGCGCTTAACGAACTGTCCTGTAGTGAATATCGTCTCTTAGATCCGTCACCAGCTAACGACGGAGCCGGCGCACCAGCAGTCAATTGCCTCGACTTGAAAACATCTTTCGACTCTTCTAAATCCCCAACAAGAAGCTCCGGTAGATTGAAGTCCATGAGGGGTTCAAAGCTCCCCATCGTGACTTTCGTTCGTGCGTCCAAGTTATTCGGTCGGTGGCGTTGCAGGGGGAGTGTAAGCCGGTAATAAAATGCTAGGTTAGGAGTTTCTTTTTATACGAAACAATAAATATTGAAAATAGTTGATTTTCCAACTCCGACTGGATTTAATTCGTGATAGTTGATGTATTATGCTTTGTTAGTAAAGTTGCGAAAGTAAATAGAATTGTTTAAAACGATGTTGAAAACAAATCCTAAGGAGCTGGAAATCAACAAAAACAATCGTGCGAAAAAAGCTCAAGCTGGGTTGGAAATCCACATGGATTTGAAGACCCAGGGAAGAGTTGAGCGGTGGACAGGGGTTGATTTAGTGAAGGATGGAGCTGTGTTCGTACGTAGGTTGGTTTTTCGTAATTCGACAGAGATGAATAAACCATGAACCATGGACCCCGGAAAGGACGAGCCAGGGGTCTTTTTTTTTGAGAAGGCGAAAGGTAACAGAAGGTCGCAGAGGGGGTCGCAGAACCTAAAGGAGAACGGAAACTAATGTGGGACCTGAGCTCATCATCTTAAGTAGTTCGTCTTAAACAATTATCTTAATAATTATTAACAACGATAAAATAACTGAATAAAAGAAAGACAGAAAGAAAAGAAACATTTCCCTATTCTTTTTTCTCACGATATCAATCCCATAATAACTTACACGAACAACTACTCCCTCAAGTTATACCAAATAAAATATAACAAACATTTCATCCCAAGACATTCTTACTTAGGTACGGATTACACATAGTATAACTAGGTGCCGAGGTAGTTGTATATGTAGAAATATATCTAAATCTTTGCTTTTTCTTACACGCTGAAAACTTGAGAGTTTTCAACTTGACCGTCCGATCTTCTCGCCAAGGGATCGCTTTCTAGGGTAGTATTGACCATAATAGCGTCCTAACAGGAACCAATCAGTCAATTTAATTGAGAGGTCCAAAAATCCATTCGCCAAGTTGATACGATGCAACCCTGCTATCGTTTTTGGAAATTATTCACGTTCAACTAACCAATTGATTACTTTGTACGTGACCGCATTGCACCATATTCTTTTTATTCTTCCCTAATGCGGAGGTTTCTCTGACGAGCCATGGGCAGCATGGTTTGCCGACCAGACTTGGACCCTTGACTGGAGAAAGTTGATCATGGCGCAAGATTAACTATTCAATTATCAGATGGAGGAAAAGATTGATCGAAGAAAGCTCCGAGGCCAGAGCAACGCCTGCTCCGTACCCTAGTGTACGTGTACGACGTGTACGTTGTGTTTAACAGGTTTGTGTCTATGTAACAGGTAGCTGATCCGTCAGTAAACTTGGCATCAAGTAGTAATGCTCTAGGTATCTACCTAGGTAAGTAACTGGGTTTATCTTCTCTCAAATGACCACCCCCTGCATCTAGAATAAGAAGTCTATTCGATCGAATGATGATACCCGATCTCGTTGCAGCTGTCAAGCGACACGACAGATGGGCGACCACGTTGCCTGCGAAGCTGCTTCTACCCCATTCGTATGCAGAATGCCTACGGAGGATTGAAGTTCCACCTAGTTCTCGAAGCTGAGAGAAGCCTCGAAGTCGGATTGGTCAGTTATCTTCAGTTACAGGATTTAGTTTGGTTCGTCTTGGCTACCCGCATGTCTACATGTATAAGAGGTAGCCAAGGGATTATCACCTCCGACGAACAAAGCCGTTGTCGAAAATATAAACAAGCGGGAGGATAACGACATGATGAACCATCGGGCAAAAAGATGAAATCGATTGGAGACGATGCACGTATGTAGCCGCTGTTAAAATCCTCCCATTTCTCATGTACGAGACAACATCGTTTTTTAACAGGCTAGCTTATGCAATCACCCATTCGGTCATGCTGCGCGTATCTTGCATGAAGTTGCGGACGAACCAAAGAGGAGAAAATCTGGAATAGGAATATATAATCCGGGTGTTATTTGAAGCCTAGTCGTAATTAGGTAGGTAATAAGATGAAATCATGAATTGCCATCCACAGATTATGTCATTTAAATATCTAAATTATGGAATAGAATAAGATAAGTTTGTTGAACATATGAATGATATGCTCTAGTTAGATTCCAGATTTCAGATTCAGATTCTAGATTTCAAACTTCGATAATAAAATAAGGTACGTACCTTTTTACGCCAAGCTCTGAGGCTAACGCCGCATTGCCGGTCCCACCGACAGCCACAAACGACCTGCATAACGACTGCATGTTAGTGGGGCTATTAACGATGAACCACCACCAATGGAAATTTGTGGGGGAAAAGAGAAAGGAAAAAAAAAATAGCTACACTAACATCATTGAATATCAAACATCAAACAGCATCATAACGTACAACAGCCGGTCATTTGCACAATCTTCCTCGGACAAGTAAAATATCACAGGATCTACATACGTAATTGGACCAATCCTGAAAAAATTAAAATTTATCTGAGGTAGCTAGTTACTTACTTATTAGTAACTAGAGGATATTGTGTTTAGTTCAACCACCATTCCACAATAAATTACAAATCTAAGGTTACTTACTTAAATCATCACGAGTCCAGATGAATAGGGGCCAATGTTGACCGAAACTTACTTCGTGTCCATAGCTGGGCAACCATTATCTAACAACACCACCGTCTCAAAAGATGCCGGGATTTATGAGCATACACTCCACCCCAGCCATTCGACGACAAGTACCTTTAAGAAAAGCTCTGCTCCCCGTCATTGTCTAGCTGTGAGCGATACGCATGTATTTACAGCCCAGGAGGATAAATCAACAGTACACGTCTACTCGAGAGTCAAAGGCAATCAAGAGGCCTTGGTTACTTTTCCAGAGCGCATCCGAAGCATCGCGCTGCAGGACGATGTGCTCTATTTGGGCTCGCAAGAGGGCAGGCTTATCATATGGGAGGTCTGCACCGGTAGGCAAGTAGCTACGTCTGCTTGCCATGTTCAAGCAATTACATGTATCTCTGTTACGCCCTACCACCTTCTCACAGGGTCCGAGGACTCGAATATCAATGTCTGGTCTGTTCCCCGCTTGCTGGAATTAGACTCGACCATCGAACACGAACCTCAAGAGACGCTGTCGAATCACAGAGCCGCTATCACGTCTCTTGCTATCGGCTCAAGCGTAAATCCGGATACCAACATCTGCGTCTCGGCGAGCAAGGATAAGTCTTGTGTCATCTGGAATTACCAGCATGGTGTAGCTCTACGAACATTGCTATTCCCGAGCTCGCCACTTTGTGTATCCCTCGATCCTTGTGCACGAGCTATCTATGTTTCTTCCGATGACGGCTCGCTATATGCAATTGACTTATTTGCCGATAAAGCTCTGCTAGGCCCTCAGAGTATAGAAGACAGCGCTACGGCCGTTCAAGTTTCTTCGGCCTTTGGCGCTACGCCTCAGGAGGCGGGAGCGGCATCGTGCATGGCGTTGAGCTACGATGGTACGACTTTAATAACAGGCCACCCGCAAGGCCAGGTTCTACGATGGGACTTGAGCAGTCGTGCCGACTCCACAGAGTTAACAAATCTCAACGCTTCTGTCACAAATATCGTCTTTGTCTCTCCACTTCCGACCTCGCGGCCTACCAAGCCAGTTGCTGTCGTGAAGCCATTCCTAGGAAGCCGCAGTTACAACTTTACCTCTCGGTTAGATTCTGATATCTCAGAAGATACCAAGTTTAGTAAGATGCTTAAATCTAACGGACTCCCGCATGATGTCTTGGAACAAGCCATCCTCGCCTTCCAGACACCAGCCGAGGATATTGCCGGGGATCAAGAACTGAGGAAGGAAAATGAAGAGTTGCGAGAGATCATTAACGAGCAACGTGCCCTCCAGAAAAAGACCTTGCAGCGATATATCGAAGCTAAATCTGCTGGTTCTTAAAGGGCTAGTTACAATGCTTCTTTTTGATTTCGTTAGCAAGAAAGGTTTGATGGTCAAAGAAGGGATGTGAAGATACAAATAATACCCTTGCTAGTTATCAATCTAGTATTTATTAAGAAATCATTTTGTTCCAATCCACCACCAATTTCAAGCTGGCATATTACAGAGCTTACAGTACCCCAACTTAACTATTATTTATTAGAGCCGAGGGCCATTCTGAGAGATTGTGGGTTAATCATTAAGCTAACAGGGAATGATTCTTTACGCAGTTAAGGAGTCTTGACAGCTCCAGTATACGTGGAGAGATAGATAGTTTACCCAAGGGTGCCGTATGGGGGTACTAGGTTATATTAATTACCTGGTTGGACAAGTTAATGATAGTCAATGTTACTCTGAATCACATGAGTCGGGATAATGTCATAATATTTCAAGCCGCAATATCACGGTGTTGTATCAAAGACGATTATCTCCAACAGCCAGGTTGGCGGTTAACATCAAGATCTCCTATTACTTACCCACATCGGCATATACCACGTGGAGCATTAGTCATAGCAAGAGACTATTGATAATTTAGCGCCAAGCACTAATAGTGTCATGTTACTTTAACATTTATTGAACTAATCTTGGGATAGTGGCTACTACAATCTCATTTTTATTCTCTATTTTCCTAGAAGCGGAGGGTCGAATCGTGGGCCGCATAGCATCGGTGATCTAAGTACATTGTTTACGCCAGTCTACGTCTGTGATTTAGCTTCCATAGTTTCGATAGTTATACATGATACTATTTTATATTAGAAAGTATAGATACGATTTCAGTAACGGATAGATTCGATGAAGAGCATACCTAGAAAGATAAAAAAATAACCAATCTATTAATCTTCGAGGCCACTACTATCTTTCTTTTTCCTGTTATATCGACATTCTAGCTATTTGTGACACGCTGACTATCATCTACACAAGTCCATGTCACACGGCTGATCACTCTCTGCATCCACATATATATGTATATATTAGGTAGGTAGTTAAGAACAACAAGATATAGCATCGTTGGGCATTGATGCTAGACAAGTACTAGACAACATTGTAAGCGAGGGATGTCGTAAATATAGCCCCCCTCCCCATCATGCGTAACCAACATCCCACATATATACCCGCAGCCCAAGACAACAGCCAGTCAGTCAGTCAGCCAGCTAGCTAGCCAGCCTCGTCACATACAGCCGCGCATATGCATATATATATACATATACGCACACGCACACACACACGTATACAGCTAGATCCTGCCGAACCGGGTCAGCGGAGTCCTCGGACGACGAACCACCTATGCCATACCATGCTATGCCATGCCATCTCATCCCTCCGCCAGTCGCGCGGGCACAGTATGCGCAAAAGGAACCAGCACCCCGGTATAACAAGAACAGATTGAGACGGGGGCCGACTTCTCACATTTCAAGCGACGCGCATGTGCCGTTCTGGTACTGTTAAGCCTCACCCGCCCACATTGGTGCTAGTGGACCAAACTTGGCCATGGATTGCATCCCACCCCGCCGCCCAACCTCTTCCGGACGTCTCCCCTTTCCTATTCTGGCCGCTATTTGCTTCTTTTGAGGAAGAAGCGCGCACGAGACGATACGATAGATACTCCACCAGTTGATCTAGTACTGCAGGGCGGGGGCAAAAGAGATATATGTATGTATGTATGTATACATATGTAGTAGCGCATTCCGTAGTTTCGACAGCCGTGGCTCTTACATAGGTGAGCCGAAATAGCCCACCTAGGTGTGATGAGCACGAGTCAGGTGGTCCAAGCGAAGAGATCTACCTTAGACCCTTCCATGTGGAGGCAGAGCCTCGGATGTTACCTCGATCTATTTTCGTACAAGCTCAACCCGTTATACGAGTCGAGATCGTCTAGGGTAGGGTGTATTTTCGAGGGCTTCCTTCCAACAAGTCGGTCAACTGCCGAGCAAAGCGCTCTTAAATCCCCGAATTCGAATCCCTAAGCTACCTAGCTACCTGCATATAAAATCACATGAATAATCACATCACTTCAATCACTTCCCAATTCAAAAGAGGGGTATCGAGTAATTCGGCGACAGAGTGGGTATATATATTCTGGGGCGGAAATGCCTATTTCTCTGCGACGAGTAAGGTAAGTGTAGGTCCTGTAGTATCGTAAATGGATTCTCAAGTATGTAGGTTGCCTGCGCAGTCCGGATCTTCAACAAGAAAACAAAAGACAAGATAAAAGCTCCACATCGAAACCCAAAATGTCCCGAAAGCAGAAAATAAACGGTCGGCATGATAACTCGGGGAGCCTACATATGTATGTAGGCCCCATATCCGAGGTTGGAACGCTATCGTTCGTCTGCTGATCCGTGATGTATGCATACTATGCCCTCCCCATGCAATATAATGAACATGCAAGCCTGCCCATAACCCTGAACGTTCACCCTGGAATGCGAAAGGATCTTCGCCGCGGAAATCGTCGAAGCGAAAACCGATCAAATGTCGGTCCGAAGAAGCGCTGCAAAATAGCGGCAAAATATGAAACTTAGAAGTCCCTCTGGGAAGCTTCAAGCCTAGAGAGCCTCGTCGTTCTCGTTTCAGGTAATCGTCACAAGCGCCTGGATTTCCATAGTGTAGAATATTCGCACCTAAACCAGTAGCTATTCTATAATCCGAAAAGACGTCCTGACGACTAGTAGTCGCACGCCCCGTGAAACTGAATCCTCATGCCGCTTTCACACACATCCCTCATAAGTTCTTGAGTGAAAGCCACTGGAGGAATCATAGAATAACACATTTAGGTCGATGGCTTGAACCTCGCTCCCCGTCTTTCCTCCGTCTTCGTCTTTTATAGTAGGATATGGAGTACGGATCGAACTTGTCATCTTGATCCTCGGCGCAGGGCTCCGCGGCATCATATTTTCGTAGCATTTGTCGACATAGATCGATGAATACCTCGTCAACGTTTGCTTTGAAGTATTAGTCTGGCCATCCTATAATCATGGAGCTTCAAGTATGGGTAGGAATGAATGCATGCGAAAGAACTGTGGGTAAATGCACTTACTCTTCGTCCGAGCACTAGCTTCATAGTATGGCGCACCCCATCTCTCCGAGATTTGGAAGCCTTTGGTGCGTGGCACGGACCGTTGGTCTTCTAGATCGGCTTTGTTTCCACAGATAACAATTGGCACGGTCTCGTCGTCTTTGATACGGATGATCTCATCACGAAGCCCCGCCAGCTCAGTTAATGACGAGCTTGAAGTGATGCTGTAGACTAGTAAAAACCCTTGACCAGTCTTCATGTACAGATCCCGCATAGCAACTGGAGACAAGTTAGCATAATCATAAAAAAATGGTGTACTTAGTAATGTGACCAACCAAACTGTTCAGTGCCTGCAGTATCCAGACTATCTCTAGTTAGTATGTGCCAGAGTGGCAGCAAGAAAATAATGGTGGGTCATGTTTGTAGTTGGCATTGTCTTACATCTCCAGAACTACCTGACGACCCTGGTCCGAATGTGTTAGCAGACGTTTACGCCTAAACCAAGGGGTTAGAGAATGGGTAAAGTTACACTTACATCGACGGCCACCTGGGTTCGATACGAGTCTTCGATGGTTGGGTCATAACTCTCAATCCATTCGTTGTGTACAAATTGAGCTATCATAAAATAAAAAAGCTCATTAGCAATTAGGCGCTTAGCGTAGAGAATGACGCATGAGGCGTAAACAGATCGCGTTTCGTTTCAATTCAAGATGATCCAATCGGAACCGGTTGCAGCTAGGAAGGATGATTACCTGTAAGACAACTCTTCCCGACACCGCCTAGCAGAAGTTAGCGGCGGTTACGCATAAGCAAGGGAAACATAAAAAAAGATTCAACATAGAGTAGACCTAAAAAAAAAGAGGGAAAAAAAAAGCTTGATCATACACCTCAGCTGGGATGAGAGAAGAAGCCAAAGAAAGAAAAAAAAAAAAGCTTACCTGCACCTAACACAACAACGTGAAATTCCCGGCTATTCGCAGAATTAGAACGTTAGTTACTTAGACCATAATGTCATGAATAAACTGAGAATTTCAGGTAATAGAGGGAGACGAACGCAGGTTGATAACGGCCTTGTCTCGGAGGAGGCATGTTTTTTAGATTTTAGCCACAGCTTCAATTTAAGCTCTAAGCTAGCCTCAAGCTCCGGATTTCATGAAAAGCGCATCAGAGGCGCTAAGGTCGGGAATTGATCAGCAGAGCAAAATCCGTCGTTCCGTCAGCCCGTCAGCTCGTGTCTATCACTAAAGCGACAAACAACAAAGCAGCGGCTGGGATGGGTTTAGCTGGTGTGTAGTGGTGAAGGTATCGTCATCCAAGCGGCGGATGGAAATGTTTTATGTATTGCTTCCGGATGTTGGGCTTGTTGGCTTGTTGGCGTGTTGACGGAAGATAAGGTCAAAGCGGATTCAAGCGGATACCTTAAGTCGAGGTATATATGTATGTAGATATGTATGTAGGTAGCCGCTTAAGAAACAATCAGATAAAAAGAGCCGCGTTGGGTGAAGTCGGGGGACGGGGATGACGAAAATAAAAGCGCGGCTGGCCCCTTTCCTTGCTTGGAGCTTTGGAGCTTTGGAGCTTGGAGCGTGGAGCGACGAACCAGGGAAAGGGATCAGACGCAACGATTCTTCGGTACACCCGTGAGAGGATTGTAAAAGGAAAAAAAAAAAAAGATAAACGGGACTAAGTACAGAACAGCAGGTTATTAGGGGGCCAAAAAGAGGGGTATTATTACATGTAGGAGGTAGGTATGTACATGTAAGATGTAAGATGGACAGGTAGAGATGGACTAAAGATGGACCAAATGGTGAAAATGGATGGGAAAAATGCAACAGCATTACACTTAAGCACCTAAGCACATACCGGTACGGTTCAGTCGGTACGGGTTCAAAGTACGTACAGTGATGAAAATATGTAATGCAGCCAGCACACCCCTAGTTGAAGGAAAGAAAAAAAAAATGCAACCCCGGTCCGGCTGGGCTGGGCTGGGTACCTAGATAGGGAGTTTAGTGGAAAGATTGATAAATGGGTAAAAAGATGGATATGGAATTTTGACAAGATGCACATTAATAGGAATAATAAGAGTAATAATAGCTAACTTAAGAAGTCGAGTTTGGTCTTTGCAAGTTGCGAAAGAAAAGGTAAAAAGATTAGAAATTAGAAACTTCCAATGGTAGAAATATATGTTCGGGAAAAGAAGCCAAGCAACTATTATATCTTTTAAGTTTCCCTTCCCTTTCCTTTCGTTGTAGACATATGTAATATCATGTTTTTTAGGTTAGGTACATAACTCTTGCCGATTTCTTGTAGGAGGTAGTGAGGTAGGTTAGGTACCTGTCTAACTTCCTACGAGGTAGATTCCAAGGCTCTTAATGTGTGATGCGTAATTGCCAATGTACCTAAAATAGCGGTACAAAATAGATTTGGCACGGTCGGCCCGCAATTCTTTTTTGTGGTGGGCGCGTTTATTAACGTTGTATCGAGGTGAGCGAGGTTGTTCGGGGCGGCTTAGGCTTCCTTCTAGGCTCTCCTAGGTAAGTGGTTATGTACCAGGTATACAAGTATAGGAGGTTAGGTACATCCATGTATGTAAGTGGTAACGGCGGCAGATGTAGCTTCTATCTACATGTACATGTATCTATCATTTCTGCATGCGCAGGCCTTAGGTACATTACATAGGCGCTGGTGGCGGACCCTACCTACCTCATACATTGCAGCAATTATAGCAAGATGCATTCTATAATAGGTACCTAATGTACTATTGGTATTACATATTACATATTACAACGATTACGACTACCTAACACGCTTCTTACTTACATAGAGGTAAGTACTACCCCGTGGATGGAGTGCATGATAACTGTCGTACAATCCCCACGCCGATCCAATAGCTGACGAACATTCTTTTTAGACCTTTTTAGACTTTTTATTATTATAACTTTTTTTTTTTCGAACCTTTGAATCCTTCCGCCTCTTTTCCTCTCGAGTAACGTAAACCTTCCCTCCCTTGTATTAGTTAAACAATCGAGTCGTAATTCGAGTCCAGGTTGGTCTATTAGCAACGCCGCATCAATAATCTAATATCCCCAATATCCTTCACATCCTACCCGCGTCATACTTTAAGTTCCTCCATCCTGACGCCCCCCCTTTCATATTCTTTTTTATATTTATCTATTCTCCCATGAGCTACCTGAAACTGCCTCATACACTTTACAATTAGTTTGTAAGGTGATTTGTCAGATACTACGTTGCTCATTTTCACTATCGATCTTATGTTTGCGGTGAAGACGATCTCTATGCTAGGGATGAAGTTGTTCTATGCAGAACTCCAGCCCGAAGTTGCAAACGGATTGCCGGACAGTATTGGACAGCGCAGCAGCTAGGAGAGGAACCTAAGCGGGTCAGCCCTGCATAGACAAGCCCGTTGTTTGTGCCGGATGCTAGGTGCATCTCATGCCATTCCTACTTACCCACGGCCTAGCCGTCCGTGCTTGATGGTAGCATGGCAGCATGGCAGCATGGATTGTCCAGTTTCGAAAAATGCCCGGGTGAAGTTGGCAAATCTGGATGGTATTCCCACCAATACCGGAGCATAGTTAATTCAAATGCGGCGAAACCTTGCACAAACTTCTGGTTGGGCTGAAAGATGCAAATCGCATTTGTTAATCGATTATCAACTAGTACATGTCGGTGAAAATATTGGGCAGTTCAGCTGTCTGCCCATCCGAGCGCTTCCGATGCACCAACATTACACCAACTACTTAACCGTAGCGCTTGTATGGTCCGTCCCGCATATTCAAGAACCTAGACGAGGCTCTAAGAGGAACCCTCGGTGCTTCCTTCATCGATTACCCAAAAAAGAAATAGATGATCCCACCTCCACTCTTGCGATGCTCTTATTTCTACCTGCGTTACAAGCCGTCACCTGACAGATACCAGCTGCGCGCTTTGCATCTTATTTCTTCTACCGCCTCGATACTGTGTCGGTAAAGATACGAATACGTGTTCTCAGAAGTCAACTTGGATTCCACCGCCAGTTAAAAATCCAGCTCGAGCAAGCATATCCCAGTTGACACGAATGTCGGAAGTGGTCGACCCAGCTCCCCGGAGTTTTTAACGAGTAGTAAGTAATATACCCCCACCTTACATATAGGTTAGGTACTTTTGATCATGTTGGACTTAAACCTCGAGGCTCCCCCGGCCCATTAATGGTTTTCTTATATGAGCCGTGTCGTATTTCGCCTGGAGTTGTTTTGGTCCAGCTCATGTCGGGTTCGACTTGACCCTTGAAAGGGACCAAACGTTGTATCGAGGCGCCATTGGAGTTCGAGTTACGTCAACTTCCGATGCTCAATATCGAAGCATTGCGCAACCTTTCGTATTTGTCCAAGTATACGCAAAAATGGCCTAAGGTGAGCCAGGGTTTATCTAGCTGTGCTCTTTTTAAAACTTGCTTCCGAGCCGTCGACCGGTTGTGATTCCAATTGAATAGCACATCGGAACGACGCCCGTCATCGTCCCGTACCTGCACCGCTAGTTTCTACCATAGGATGTGACATGCAAGCCATGCTGTTAGAAGTATAGCATGGGAGCTCCGAGGCTTTTCACCTAGGAGAAATCTCGAATGGCTGTTTAAGTGGGTTTATACTACTGCTAGCTAAGGTGGGATGAGGCAAGTATTCTCTACAGCTGGAACCTACGCAGATGCGCGCTGGCTTGTACCGAGACTATCTATGGCATATTGGACTAACTTGATATAGATTGTACGGGGATTTATTTTTAAGCCGCAGATGTCTGGGAGTTGGCTATCTTTACTACCCGCCAACTTGAATACGTCCTACGTGGGGGTGAACCTGTGACGTACGAGAAGCCTCGTTCTCACCTAGATTTGTGTTGATAGGATAACTATTAAGGCCTATCATATAATAAGAATCTAACAAGTCTCTATATCACAGTATGATTGTTCTTTAATTCTGTAGGTATTAATTGAACCTATTATCTGAGTCAATCCCAATAGTATCCTAAAGCACTAAGTCTTTTACTCGCCTACTAAACCCGTCCATCCTGATCTATAGTATTATCCTAACATGTCCTATACGTGAAAAGATCTCCCTTAGCCGAGCTACGCGTATCCTAGTGAGATAATATCGGACCTTCGGACCTAGATATCGATCCAGGGATCAGTGGGATATGGCAAGACTTTGCGAGGACGTTGCTAAGGAAGCTGAACTAGGAATCGGGAGCTTTACGGACGGGTTGACTAAATAGTATGATATGCTGCGGCTTGGGGGCCGAATCTAGGACGACTACCTAGACCTCCCTCGCAAGGGCGTAGGACTCTGCGGCTCTTGTGACACGGTATTGGTCATTAGCCAAGGCTTAGTTAGTATCATTTCGGTCTTATGATCAAGAAATGCGAGATCAGAGTCCAGCCCTTGTTCTCTTATGTACATACATTCTCTCAATACATGGTTTAAAGTGTCGCGTACTAGTGTTCGCGCTTGTTGAAGATCATCACCTGGGACTGAGATCGACGGATTTACAAATGGATCTCGGTAGTTTGACCCCCCGGGTATTTCTCTCCATGTATGTACATGGACTGCGGCTTATAATTTAGATTATAGATCCTATGCTTTCTGTTAGTTCCCTTTTTTCTCGAGTAAACAAATACTTATGGATGACGTTGCCGTTGCCGTCGCCGTTGCACAGAGGGCAATCAACCATATATACCTACTGCTTGCATATTTCCCTAGTCTGAACTCTTATCTAAACCTTTACCCATGATTTAAAATCTTTGAAGATGATTAGAAAATATACGTTGGTAAAAACATTTCAACCGGGCTAGATGGAAGTAGGTAAGGTCCCTTTCCCCTATCAAAACTACCTAACATATGTACCTCCATATATGTCCACATTCTTCTATCACATTTAGCCTTCTGTAACCCTACGTGACTTAGCGCATGATTGAATCACTAGATGAGCAGCTATTTCTGACCTTCACCTTAGCTTACCAGTAGGTTAGATATTTCATTAAAAAGGTAGCATGAATAATAAGTAGGCATTTTCGCAATTCGTATCGGAGGAAAGAAGCCGAAAATATCTACAAACAACTAGATAGGGCAGATAGTTAACGGAGAGTCTTCCGGTGTTTCCTACTACTTTTACTTTTCCCCACTGATCCATCTGTGCCTTGTAGGGACCCTACACGCAGAAATACGAACAGCTTATTATGTGGACAATATACTACTAGCCCTTAGTTCCTGTTTAAGGTCGCAGTCGAATCGCTTAGCGCGTCTTCTAGGGAACCCGATGGGCTAGTTTGGATTACTAGGATAACTACGGCAATATACAACGTGGAAAGGTTGTATCTTTCAGGGGTCGCGGGATCGGGATGAGACCAACGGACGGTAAGGAATGACTTCAAAACCCATCCTCTACAACCCCAGACGAAGAAAGGGCAGGGGTGGCAGCAAGATGCGACATTGACATCGTCTCAACCTAACCTCCTCCTTTCCTTTCGACAAGGGGGGAAAACCTGATATATATCCTGCACGAGAAGGCTGTCGAGCGATGACGAAAAGGCATGTTGATGGCCTGACAGAATGGGACGACGCTCATACTTCAATGGCTTACCTATTAGGCATTTACGAGAACATTGGGTCTCAGAACTACGCTACCCAACTACTCGGTGAGATAGCAAGATAAGAAAATATCCATCCAGTCTTCAATATTACTCCAGAGCAATATATGGCTTTCCGGCAAATCTCAGGGTTCAATAGATGGCTTAGCTATAGCAAGGATCTGATAGACAGTTTCGAGAATAATATTAGACTAGGTAGTAGAAGTAAGGAAATAGAAAGTAGACCGTTTAATCTATTTGGCGTATTCGGATTTTTACTTGCTGCGACAACCGGAGCCACAACAGCATGGATAAATACGAAATTATTATCGCGAAGGTTCGGGGCCAAGAACATCGGGACTCAACAAGACGCGTTTAAATCAACTACCTTATACATAATTACCTACCTCTCCTATACCCCGGATACGTCCCATCTTCACGCGAACACGGCCCCGCGGCCGGCTATATACACGTGGCGTTCCGTCCCGTGTCATATGTGGACATTACGATTATTATAAAGAGTTCCGCGGCAATCTACTTTGATGGCACTCTAGGACTAGATTCTGTGCTTATAAAGCAACGAACACGAACTGGTAAAGATACCTACAAATAAAAGACTTCATGGACAGCAACCAAGTAGCTACCCTTTAAGCAAGCCATTAATACTCTACAAGCAACAACGCCGGGGTTAAATTACCGAATTGCCCATCCATCTATGCACACTTAACCTATCATCTATCATACGTACACGCTATTTGTTACCCAACCCCGACCCGCACTTGGACGCTCGCTCCAGACTACGGACAGATTGGTATAATACGACGGCCGACCACTCCCGTCCCGGACCCGCTACACATTAAGCCGTAGCTAAGAGAACATCTAGGTTAGGTGATTTTACACGGTTAAGAATGTGCGATATATATGACAGACGATCCAGGGATGCAAGAGGGAAAAAAGGAAAAAGCAACTAGAAGAAAATGTAAAATATAAAAGTAAATAAGATATGATAGATGCTTCCTTTCTGATATGGATGTGAATCGAGGTGACCGTCTAAAAATCGCTAGCTATATTACGACGACAGAGGAAAATAGAAGAAGAGAAGCGGCTAAAGGAAAAATATGGTTATCCGCCCCCCTAGCTTGCCCGGAAACATGATGACGCCCGACGCGGCTTGTTTGGTTCTATCGACTAGAACTCGTAAAGCGAGAGGCAAGAAAATGATGAACGACGGCAACAAAAGGTATAATGGGAAAGTCCAACAAACAACCCCCGCAAGATTAACCCAATCTTTCCATATGTCTTGCTTCATTTTGCTGGACTCGTCCCCCCCCTTTCCATGCCTTATATGCCATATACCAGGTTTCCAGATCCGTCCATGCCTATTCTGCAAAGATATAGAAACCCATGCCCCCAAGTACTCCGTCGCTTTTGCCCCCGCTCATTGCATGTACTTCCAAGAATAACCGAAGAGAACCCCTCTCTTGTAAGATGATGATGCGCCGATCGAAGGTGGGAGAACGCAGGCTATGCTAATATAAGTCAGGGAATGCTGATATTCGAGAGGTCGTTTCTTTGCCCCCCGATATCAAATATCGGCCTCTCCTCAGATGCTGGATGCTTTGTGACACCGGTTGTCTGCCGACCACGTAAACCTAATACCAGCCCGCCTGAGCTCCAAAATAATGAAGGATCCAAGTGTATATGCTCCTCGCTCCGTCTGACACCAGTCCCAACCCTTTTTTTTTGGCCCAATAATTTTGACAATGCCGCGCGTAGATGAATGGTATCGCCTTTTAAGTTTTGGTTTGGATATGGATGGGCGTGCCAGATAAATCGTCTTTTTTTCTTTTCACCATGCTTCAAATATTGAACAGAGACCGATAAATAATACAACCGATTCACCCTTCCATTCCAGATGTAATCCATCAAGGATGAGTTCGGCCAACGCGATAAACCCATAAATGAAAGCCTGGATCAAATCCATAGCTAAGATCGTCCAAGACCGTTCAAATTCGGATAGGGGGCGCGATAACGCAGAGGGGCGACCGCTATAAGTAAGAAACACAATGCTAATGACCCGCTCAACATAAATGAAACAAACACCGGAACATGCCTCCTATGACCAAGTCTTAAGTAAAACACCGATATGACTCTAAACTCCCAGGCTACCGGTAACCACGCGGTGGTTTGCCGAGGGGAATCATATTAATGAAAAAGAAAAAGAAAAAAAGTCGACGCCGACGCTTGAAACCATGCATAACCACCATCCCCATTTGCAAATGCAAATACATATGCAGCCATTAGCCAAACAACCTCTAAGGTCGAGGATCTCGAATCCACCACATATTAACCGAGCAAAATTTCGTGTAGAGTCGAAATACCGTTCACTCGGAACTTCCGTTTCGAATGCCTTCCTAAACGCCAATAGTCGATTCTCGAAACACATTAGACATGTATCCATAATAGATTCGGTGGGTAGAGGTTAATCATTTATCGCCCCATCATATAAGGTGGGAATGTCGATGGGGTTCCGTTGACCGCAGAAGAACCACCACCAGCCGACAGCGGTCCGCTATATAGTGAGCTATTCCACACATTGCCGTTTGTATTAGGGAAGGTTGCCGAAGAATACGGCGTGCTCGTGCTACTAGGGGTCGTTGATCCGCCATTGTAAGCAGTGCGGTTTAGGCCAGGAGGGGCCGCAAGACCCGGCGGAGGACCATTAGCACTGGTAAAGCCGTTTCCGGGACCCGTCATCATCCCGTTCATACCCGCTAAAGAACTAGGACTATTCTGCCCTGGGGACTGACCAGAACGTACCCCTAAGGGATTCTTGGAGAAGCTAAGACGAATCCCTCCTTTGATGCTATTATGGAGTGGTGTACCGTACAATTCGTGTAGAGCCTTGGTGGCAAACGATACATCTTCAAATTCAACAAAGCACATCGGGCCGTTCTGCTTAGTCCGGAAACAAAGACGCTTGTAGCCCCGTTGCTTAGAGAACATAGCTTTAAGTTCTTCCTCAGATGTATCAATCGGAAGATTACCAACATAGAGTGTATTGCATGGTGGGTTCTGGTCAGCAGGATTCACAGGCGGAAAGTTGCTGTGGCGCTGGTAGTGCTGATTACCCATCTGATAGTTCATTGAGTGACTCGCACTATTCATGACTGTTGGAGACATAGTATTGCCGTGCGCGGACAAAGGAGTCATGTTCGGATGACCATATTGCGATAGAGACGTCGGGCCACTTGTTGCCGTATTCAGAGATAAGTTAGCCATGCGACCAATAGGTAGTTGCGGTGCCGTAGCTCTTCGTTGCTGCGTTGCACCATTCTCAGCATAAGCAACCGGATCTTTCAGGAGCTCGCGCGTCTCGTCGTCCTCTGCAACATCGTGATTAATAAGAGTCTTGCCTGAGATGCGCGTGCGTTCTGTAAGGTGATTACCGATTGGCGACTGCGGCGAGAAGAGGCTTTGGTAATGCGCACTGGACTCAGGGTTCGGTAATTCGTTGCCCCCGTATATACCATTCATGGGTGGTGATATGTTATCCATAGACTGAAACGGACCGTTAAATCTGGATGACTGACGCGAGGCTTGGCCGGAAGATGTCGTCGAGGAGGGGGCGCTAGATGGGGCAGAGATCGCACCATCAATCGGGTATCTTCTAGATGCGGTAGGACTACCTGACACAATCTCGACAATTAAATCGACGTCGTTCGAGCTTATAGACTTGCCGTGTAGCATATCCTTAGCCTGCTGTGCTCCAGTAGGCGTCTTAAATCTCACAATCGCAGACCGAAAACCTAGATCTTCTGATTGCTCTGCGGGAAGCATTTCGATGTCAACTAACTCCTGCGAGAAGAGAAGCATCAAGCTGAGCTTTTCTTCGGTGGTACCGGCTGGCAAGCGGCGAATCAATATGGACGAGACAGGAGAGGAAGTTGCGCCGAACGGCATGCCGACGGATTTAGTAGTCGCATCGCGTTCGAAATGGTGAATAGCACCGATAGATAGCGGATATGGCGACTGAGTGGACGCGGCTGTGGATCTAAAGGATTGCGATTGCGAATGAGGGAGAAAGCCGGACGCGGCCATGACGGTCTTAGTGAGGGTAGCCGTGGTCGTAGTTGGAGGAAACGGACTCGCGCGGCTCGACGACAAAGGAGAGAAGGTGGGTTTGATAGACGTATTTGGAACTACACTTGAGGTACTTGGATCCACGTTCATGCTAAGAGATGCATGCAATTAGGCCGCCCTACGAGAGGTGCCTGGATTTCTGGGGCACTATGATAATACACGGTTGAGGATTTGGATGACGATCGCGCTGATCGTAGGACAACAGGATAAGTGTCGCGGGATCGCGGCGGCGGGCTTTTATTCCCCTTGCTTTGGCGCGATACGATGGGTTGGTGTTAGCAAGCAAATTGTGGGTGCGCCCGCAGGCTGCGGCACGCGGGATGGAAGAGGCGAAAGATTTAAGTAAGGCGTGTAATTATTAGTTGACGCGATTGAAAGGATACTGGATATTGATCTGACTGAATTGTCCAATCTCGAAGTGGCGATGACACGGCCGCGAAAAATGGAGATGAGTGACGATGTCCTGGGAAGAGGCGACGCGATAAAAGAGGCAGTACGGAGGAATGCAGGTTGTGGGTTGCAGGTCGCCACGAAGACACATGAAAATAAGATAAACTAGGAAAAAAAGGATGCGCGTCTTTTGGTTGGGTAGGTAGGGTAAGGCAAGGCAGTGTGTGAAGGTAAGCTTGGTAGATAGAGAAGTATTTGGGAATAATAATAATGAGTTTGGGGGTTTGGAGAAAGAGACGTCCGAGTGCAGGTTGTGGTGGGATGGGGGGGGCGTGGGAAAAAAAAGGACCTTTCAATCTCTTTGGCTTTGTGCTGTCGTACAGTAGTTTAGATGGCCTGTCTTTACAGGGGTGGTAGAGGGAAAAGGGAAAAAAATAAAAGAGGGTTAGAGGATTGAAAAAAGGGCTGTTCCTGATCTGGCCAGTGATGAGTGGATTGGGGTGGATGGACAAGGATAAGATGGTGTCTGGCCCTTGGAGATTTCTCGATGGGAAAGGGAAAGAAAAGGTTGACTGATCACTTTCAAGCCTGTAAGTGGTTAATCGCTCCTCCCGGCTTCTGTTTGGGAGCTACCCCTCTAGTACTTGTACTTCTCCCTCGGACCACGATACCCGTGCATATGTACTATAAGAAGAGTATCGCCGGTATCTGTACCTGAGCACTATAACTTTATAAGGCCCACTTTATTGAGCTTTCTTTAAGGGCTAGATTTTAAGGCCGCTCATTCTTGAAAACGTCAAAACAAGTAAGATAAACGGACTACCTAAGTTAGCTTAACAAATAAAGGAGAAAAGATACCTCTTATGTGGTTTTAAGGATGCGCTCTTCATCCTTCTCTAAGCTCTAAGCTCGAACCAAAATAATAGTTAATGTTAGGAAGTCACAAAAGAAGAAAAAAGCCGTTTTGGTCCTCGCACATAATTATCACTGGATCCAGGACCAGATAAACAGCAACCCAGACCCAGACCCAGACCCTCCACTCCCTCCACTATGGAACTCGGGACAAGTGCACGCTAGAGCCTACATGTAGCTGCTGGTCCCGAAGCATAGCTGCAGCGTATACGCCGATACGCCGCTAAAAGCAGCTAATTGCCGGGGGTAGACGAAATTGTGGGTGTGGCAGTGTCTTTGCAGCTCGAGAACTGCAAGTACCTAGTTCAGGCAACCAGGGGAGGGAGCAGTAGAAAAAAGATGGGATTGCGGGAAACGACCGGGGGGCTTTTAGCTTTTCTACATACCTACCTAGGTACCTAATGTACATGTAATAAATTGATGACAGGCACCATGATACCTTATATACCTAGGTACTACTACCTCTTATGTACGTACGTATTGTACTGTACCTAATTATTATAATTCCTTGTCCTTGTTTGCTCCCCACATGCTCCCATCCATTCCCATTCGCTGGGATTCAACTAAGAAACATGGGACGGGTGCGTTTTATGTGATTTAACGTTGACTAGCGCAAGATGCAATGCAAAAGGCGAGAGAGGTGTGAAGTAGTGAGGGAACCTTTCAACCATAAAGGACATAGTATGATCGAGATGTTACCGGTAAACATAAGTAGGTCTAAGGTCTAGAATATGAGGATATTGAATAGGATCTCGGCACGAATATTAGTAATCCTCAATCTTGATAAAGGACAGCCTTGGAGAGTTCGAGATAAGATCCAGTCTGGAAGTTGGAGCAAACATATATCATGTAGGCAGTCTGTCTCGAAAAGTAATGGCGCGGTCTTGGCATTTAACCCTTCTTAAAGAATCACCAGTTATATAAGCAAAATAAATAGTAATAAAATTATAATATATATCGTTTTATTTGCAAAAAGCCATTATACCTTTTTATCATTTTAGTTTTTTTATTGGGATAATAATGCGCTAAAAATATAGCTTTAAACATATATTTTTAATAACGTTTTAATATACCATATTAATATACTTATAATTCCACCATTTCTACAGCAATAAAATTATAAAAAATACCTATAATAACAATAAAAGCCAAAAAGTCAATAGGTATTTTTTTCTATTTTTTATTATCTTCTTTTATGCTTTTCTTTACATATATTATATGGTGTTGAATTTGGAGGGAAATGCCAAGACTGCGCCATTACTTTTCGAGACAGGCTGGTAGGATCATGTAGGCATCCTATTGTAATAAATTGTTATTGAAGTTGGGACATATCGGCCCGTGAGAGTTGAAGCTCGGGATATTACTAATTTATTAACACAATAATGTTAAAAGACTCGTCTAGAAATATAGAAATACCAGACGATCACGTACGACCAACATATATATATGTACTAATGGGCATATGGCTGCGTAGTAGGTAGCTTTTCATCAGGTAGTGACGTGGGATGATATGGTGGCAGAACTTCACAGGTAGGTTCAATAGTAACTATGTTACTGTAACCATCGTCGTACAACTAATAAAGAATTATGGAAAACGTGCTTGGATTATTTCAAAGCTGTATAGGCGAATGAAAGTTATTCTAGGCTGGAAATTGTCTAGACCTTTTCATTTTCAACATGTAATAAGCCTTGCTACCTTTACGACCCACACAGAAGGAACCCCCTCTTCATGGCCCTTTTCTCGTACCATGATGCGCAGGACTATCGTACCAATCAGAGCACAAGTGTGTAAAGTGACCGGTGTGATGGATCAAGACTAGGGGGGGTGATACCGAGGTCAAGATAATTTGAGACATCTAAGCTTGCTACAGTACCGAAGATTTCCTTTTCGAGGACCAAGATCTGTTAGAGCTGCTTGAAAAGATCCACGACATGGTTTTATAAATTGATGAGACTACGATTAAATCTTAAGACATACCCAAAACGTGATGGTGTAAAACTGCGGTAGTTGGTGCGGAATTTAAACATTAAGTACCTACCTACACTAGGTACCTAACTCATTGAGTATAGCCGTAAGGCTAATAATGAACTACTTAGACATTTCACTCACAATTTATCTTTTGCGACACTTTGATATATTGCGTCTTGATATAATCTAACCTGTTATTATAACAATAGTTATAATAAAAAATAGCCATATTCAAGTATTTACACTATTGACACCTTAATGTTTTTATCCGCAATTGGCTACGTAATGAAGCACGTTTGTTCTAAACAAAAATGCAGTTAAATGTTTTCGACCCGCGGGTAAGGTACTAGGTGATCCGGGATCGAGGACTCGGGTTGCAACTCCGAACTTTAAGTAGGACAAGGGGAGATTTTAAATCTGGTAATACTTGGTGCCTTGAAGTCTGTAAGTCCTAATATCAAGCCGGTTAGAGAAGGCATTATTTGAAGATTTAACAAAGCGTAACTGTATAGGTACCTATGTACCACGTAAACAAATCAATATTAAGTAGTGTTTTATTGATCGAAGAAAATATAGCTATTTCTTTATCAGATTTAATACATCTACAGACCGACCGGTGAGGATCAGGCAGCAAGGCATCCATCGAAAAGGAGGGTTCGTACGGGGGGGGGACGGCGTAAGAGGAAGTTAATGATTGCAGTGATTGGTAAGGATGTCAAGGGACAAGCGACATAACGCCAAGCCATACAAATAGCTGAAGGTAGCCCGATGCTACGTAAACCTCCCCTACCTACTTATCCCCACTTATCTTTCTTTTAGGCTCACTTTTGACAAGCCTTGGCTTTTTCGAAAGACCTTTAAGGTGGGCCATTGGGGGGGGACCCATCTACCAGTCTACCAGTCTACCAGTATATAGGTAAAATTACCTTATTTAGTCACCCACGTGTACAACAAGACCATAACTGCTGAGAATAGTACTGCATTACCAGATCAAACGGCATACCTAGCAATCGGGCGAAGTTGGAGTCATCCCCAATGATGTAGATCATGGATTATAGAAGGTTTCGCTTTGAAAGAAGAGGAAGTTTATGCCGGCCGACTCTCGCGCAAACTCTCCAAGAACGCGCGGTCAGTTCCAAGATCATCTAGACTCTTTGTTCATGCCCAATCTTTAAATGCGTCGCCGGGTCAAACTTTAAAACGGCCAAGACAAGAAAAATATCTTTGTGTTAATACGAGCCGGTCAAGTAAAGGGAACAAGCGGGCACTTTCAGTAACGTAATGTACTGTTTGCCATTTTAAAGGATACCGTTTAATAGCGGACTTTACCCGTAATCATGATAAACATTTTCTCTTATGGTAAAAAGTGTCATGTTTTAAGTATTGGCTTTATATATAACTATACCTAACTACCTAAGGTATATAATATTGAAATAATAAATCTTGTTTAACTTTACTTAATTATTTTTAACTCTATACTTCTCCAAACTATTTACCTACGTCGATCCTCTTTATCGTAGCTATTACATAGTCGACTTATAAGCAATCGACACAACTCATGTACTTTAATTCCTATCAGTGGAGAGCGCTCGAGGCCTCGACATGCTTTAGGTCCATCTAACGCTACTGGATACCATATACACTAGCTATTGCCGGGATCCTAGGTTAAACGGTTCCAACTCAGCCTTAGCGGCTTTCCTCGGAGACGCCATTCATCAGGTACTAAGATAATACCTACATACACATACATACATCGTAGTATGGTAGCACAACCTTAACATAAGACTTTTACAAGAGGCAATTGCGTAGACAGCACCCTCATCCAACGGATGCATATATGGGGATTGGGTACTTGGGATGGATATAAGTTTTAGGTACCTACATGGATGGTACTTGATCCCTTCTTACCTAGGTACATATTTACTCGATACATTAGGTCTTTAATAACATCAGAAGATTGACCGTTGACATATGTACATACCTAGATATCAAGACTCCGAACAGGCCGTACATCCAAGGCGCTAAACGGCGACTTGCGTAAAAATCTCCCGATGATCCATGCCGTGAAGACATCAGATAACTACGATCAGACTAGTGTGAATATACTACTAAGTGCAAAAATCTCCTATCTGATAGGATGCTTGATATCATGCTGATATATAGATTCCCTCATCGACATCTCCATTGGCTACATCGTATGTACTATCACCTTTTATGTTGCTTTTTGGGGATTCCGATCCGGAATATAGATCACGGAGCCATGAAGAGTCTTCGGACACGGGCGCAACCACCCGATTAAACCTTCAAACACACTAACAGTATAATAATACTTAGACCTGTCTATCTAAACCGCGATCTTACACCAACAATAGGATCTTGAGATCCATCAATGGTGGGTAGAAGCAGACATCAGCCTCATATTCGAATGGACATGCAGCGCATATCTTGTCTGCTTGGACAATTATTTTTCTCGGCGCTCCTCTCCTGCTGGGTAAGGCGGCTTTATCGTAAAACTGCGGGTTGGGTTACACTACATAATACTACATATGCTGTTCATCATGAAAGAGAGGATGACATATCTCGATATTTTGGCTTGCTAAAAACTAGCCTAAGTGGTGGTGGTTGGCTAATTTTGAGACAATAGATGGAACGGATCCCGATTCGTGCTTCCCCATAAGCAACCATCGTGCCTGGACTAGAAGCTTGGCCTTTAGGTAGGTATCCTACCATACCCACGGATATAGACTCAACTTTCAAAGCCAGGTGTAGTCCACGAGCCCGGGCTGATACGCTTAGATGCAGGGAGGATGCAACGCAATATATGTATGTATTGCACATATATATAACCTTACCATAGTTGACCATAGTTGACCATAGTTGACAGATGCATCTTGACTGCTCCACTAAGCAATATAGGAGCAGCGATAGGTTTAATTTATCGAGACACAATAGTTGTATTCGCTATTCCTTAGCCAATGAATTATGCATTCTGCGGGGATTATCTCATTCGTCAAAACGGTAAAATCAACCACCCCTCTCCCCCCCAGCCTCATGCATGGCGCCATAAAGCAACATAATGGTGGTTTACCCTATTATATTTCGCTCTGAAGGCACACACACATACACACATACGTACACGTCTCGTGGTGGGTCTTGAAACGAGTAAGGAGATTTCCGATGGGGACTATTTTGCGAGTTTGGATGCTTACCCTATTATTATCATAAATAAATAACTTAGAATAAGGTAATATGTATCGTGAGTTGATACCAGAATTAGGGTATTGGAGAAAGAAAAAAAAAAAATAGCCGTCCCAGTAGTTCGGCTATGTATTTGCTGACTGCAGAATGATTCCTGATGAAGCTAAGACGAAAAAAAAAAGAAAAAAAAAAGGAAATACCATCCCATCCCATGACACGCAAACGGCGAATGCATCGACCCCGACGAAGCGACCAGCTTGTCGGAGCAGTTTATCGCCGAACTACGCTAACTACATAAAGCTGTACGGAAAACGGCGTTTGATTCTGAAGATGCAGGGTATACCTTGTTTGAGATCTTACAGTACCTAGGTACCTAAGGTTTCGACTTTACGTGCTTACACACGTCCCAAGCTTCTTCCGGCAAGACTGCCTGTTGGCCAAAGAGATTATCTACTAATAAGATTGGTTTTTTATTTAGTTTCTTAAGAGGAGAACTCGGCAGTTTATGAAAGAAGCGACTTGTCGGTTTTTTCATTAGTGGTATTAAGTCTTAAACATTAAACCATATTTATCAATCGTCATCGATACACTACCCGGCATAGCACAGCCCAACGACCCCCACGATGTTTCACTATTGAACAGCACCATCTGAGACCCAAGGTGTCTAGAATTCTTCCAGATCGACATCTTATCCAGCGTAGTTTCAGTTGAGGAAACTCGGTGCCACGTAGCTTATCATCCGGGAGGGAGATTGGTTTGTACTCCCCACTGACCAACAAATAGCCTCATTATGATGATAAACTTGCGTTATACCTTAGGTAATTTCATGATCTCGGATTGAATGATTATGAGAAACCGCTTTGTTTGCTCAAACAGGGTATTGAAGGCACCCCAAAGTTGCGTTGAACTTAATACCATACTCTCGGGAGAAGGCTAACGGCTCCGCATGGGATCGTCGCTTTCAAATATGGAAAGTCGTGAGGGCTCTGTGCACACCCTTGTCCTTGCTTTGACCCCATGTCCGGTACATATACTAACGAATACTCAGCCTAGTCCGTTCGAGAATCAAGTCCTAACAAAGATAGTAAGTATCCCGGCGCAGCGATCACATATCGACCATGCAACATCCCAGGTCATCATGCCCATCAACGCGAGGCGCTCTGTACACGTGTACCTAATGCTTGCCGCCTGCTACCGCGCGGAGTGCATTGCCAACCTGTAAGCACAGATCGGACGCATGGCTTTGCCGCAAGGCGATATGGGAAACTCACAGACCAGCCAAGGCCCATTGGCTTTCGATGGGAATAGCGGTGACCCGCGTACTGTTCAAGTCACATGCTACGTGCTTACGCTTTGCATGCGTACTCGACAGATCTCGCTCCAAGCGAGATTGAGATATTCGGCACAATACTTTTCAGGAAGGGATCGAATATCTCATGTATACAACAGCCCTCCGTAGAAAAACTACCTATGTACACTCATGCAAATATCAAGGCGGTTATTAGAGTGCAGGACCTGCAGGTTGTGTATACGAGGACGGTACCAAACACTTCTAGGTTTATACTCCAGATCACAGGGTTCCTGGATCATATCTAAAATAAGACCCATGCAAACTTTACCAAACCAAATTCAAGATATTTTGGCCCTTTTACTTTAGCTTTAAAGAGCTATGCTCATTATTCCCAGCTCCACACCCTCGGTAACGGGGAGCAGGCGGCCCCGAATGCAACGTCTGGTAGTTTTTATACTCCGTGGCCCAGCTCCATTTTTTACCGTAAGAGCCGGTTAGATGCTCTAGTTACTTAAATTGATTGATCTTAAATCGAGGTTAGGAAATAACTAACTTACCTAAGTTCCTTAAGTAAACTTGATGATTGCTTACATTTGTATATTTCTTTAGTAAAGTCGTAACTACAGCAAATATTAGTACCTAAAAGTTAGTTAAAAAGGTTTTTTATTCAGATTGTTTTCTTTGATTAACCGCGATTAGTCAGCTGTTTGATTCTCTGTCGGATTAGTCACCCAACCTTGTTAGGTGACCATTAATTTATTGTAGTTTCTAATGCAAGGGATGAAAGCACCCAAGTTATACAATTACGAAAGATGATCGGGTCTCGCACCGATATCAAGTCAACAAGACAAAATAATCAAGGTTCGCGAGCTAATTATAAGGACTACATCAAGAGCATACCAGGATGTCGCCGCAAAAGCAGATGTTTCCCTTCGAGATATATACCACAAGCTTAAAGAGCTTGTATTAAGTTACGGTATTAATAATATTGCACGATGCCTCTTAGTTGTATGGTCAATATACCTAAACATTATCTTACCTTAACATAAAGCGTAATATGATATGTACTAAGAACTCAACGTTGATCCGCTTTTATGTACCCACTTGAACCACGCGTTTATTCTCCGACGATGGAAATGACGATCATAGAGATCGTTAGGTAATAACGGTGCTGATAGTCAGTAAGGCCCTGCCAAGGATGGAGATCACTCCGTCGGGTTTACTATTCGAAAGAATCTAAAGTGCCAAGCAACTGCATATGTCGATCGGAGTTCCGATTGTTCATATTTTGATATCTTCAAATATCATTAGTGATCAACGACTCATATTGAAGAATTACACTGGAACTTTTTATAATAATGTCGATATATGGTAATTTGCTAAACATGGTATGTATATAAGTTATATCATCCATCAACTTATTAACCAAACTTAGAAGAATGCTTAGTTACCTAGCTTATGATTTATCTCGATGGAAAGACGGCGTTGAGCATAAACTATGTCAAGTGCGGACACACAAGGCTTATTCGACTAAACGACAAATGCTTAAGGCGTTTTAATTATGTAAATCAAAAAGCCCAATGTGCATATATTTCTTTTTTGTGTTTAATTAAATTAATAGGTATGTTATGTGATTTAGATGAGTTAGTGTGAGTATAACTAAATAGGGGAGATGGGGAAATTTTAGATCAGCGGTTAATACTAAGATCTTGAGTTGGCGTAACCATGGAGCCTAGGTGGGCATGATAAGCAAAAAGATGTATTAATAGGTTCGGTATAGATTGTATCAACGTGAGGTGTTGCGTAGAGTTAGGGCTGCTTTTTTTGCTATAGTAATACTTAGGCCAAACCTCGTCGGTCTTGATTTTAATCATGTCCTAAGAAATATATACTTCCTCAATACTCGCTATGACAACAATATTATAATTACCTGGACAGTGAAGGGCCCAACAGAATTTTACTCTTAACTTTGAGTAATATTTCAACAAAAAAGCCTTTGTCGCTTCCATCGTTTCGCGTATCTTTTCCCTCTCTAAACCTGTCAATACTTCAAGTTCTACCTCCCCTAAAGCATCCCAACGAAACGCCGTATGTGCTCCCTTTCCAAGGCTTTTTTTCTTTAACAGGTACACACTAAAGTCATGAAGAAAATATACAAAAAAGCGTCCTACTATCTGATTCTACAACTACCGCAGCGTAAGTGTGCTTTAAGTCCACTGACCTTTTCACCAATCTGAATATTGACCTGCTAATGCTGACCTACTAGCAGATATCTCGCAGACTGAAACCAAAGCGCTCGAGGTGTGAGAAAGCTCAAGGGACCCGAAAATATTTATTTCGAAGTCCCATCTTACCTGGTCAGTTTATTGTCCGTCGATCAAGGGCTGTGGGTATTCTCTCGAGAACCAAGGCAAAGTAAAACAGGTAGGGAGTGTGGAAGAGCCCGAAGCTGTAGTCACGGACACGGTGTACGATGGAGATGAGGAGGACAACGAGGACGATGATTAATGAGGATACTTACCGAGATATTTATCTAATTAGTCCACGACAATACTTAATAATCTTTAGGTAAGCAATTTGTGGATTTTATTCTGAGCACTAATAGTTTAATAGAAGACCTAGGTAGTTATCTAGGTAGGTACACCATTAGAGAGTTGATAAGAATAGGTACCTAGGCACTGACCTTAGGTAAGTACGAATAAGCTACCACCTTCATAGCTACTGCCTTCATACTATTGCACCTTCTGGGGCCGCTGACCTTGCTTTCCGGCTACCGAGGCTCTTAATCTATTCCAACTTCTTGTCATTTATAGTATGGTAAACTTCCATCAACCTTACAAATAATATAAAAAAATCTGATAGCAAATCAGAAGCACCGCCGATATGTCTAGCGACGGTTCTCAGGACGATCTCCGCGTACACATTCCCCGGGAAACCTTTAGAGGGCAAGACCATCGTCGACATCGATTTACGGCATGGCTCTTGGGATTCAGGACTACTGTTTCGCCTCGGACAATTCACGACAGCGATCATGTACTTTGTCCACGAAGGTTCAGAAAAATGTTATATAGGCTCCTTATGATCCTCATCATTGCTGTTTTATATTACCACCTCCATAAAACGTCCCAAATCTACGCATCGGATTTATGGGCGAGGGAACCCATAAATACTTTACGTCAATATAAGCATTACGGACGAGAATGTAATATTTCTTCCTTGGACATCCATTTACCTGTTGGATCCGTTTGCTCAGACAAGAATTCGATGCTGACAGCTATGTCATTTGGCGGTCGGGCCGGCAAAGATGCGCCTTACACACCTCGGGGTTGCGATATGCAGTGGTTTAGCTCGTGGGAAGCGTGCGATATCCTGGGTCGGTATTCTCAAGTTATTCTCGTAGGAGATTCTATGCTGAGACACATTATTGGGGCCTTGAATATCGTAATTCGAGAGGATATAGGATATGGCGGGGTTACAAATTGGAACTTTGATGAGGAAGAAAAGTATGGCGGAAACATACCTAAAGTATCTTCCTCGAAGTTTATATAGCCTCGTCGCTAATGTGGAACGTCCAGACGCAAGTGCTTCTGTAACGGGCAATTCGACGTCCGCGACTGCTCAGTCCAGGGTATTTTCAGCACCACGGATGTCATAGAGCACGACCCTATAAGCCTCACGTGCACAAGATGGATGCCCGAGTGGGACACAGATTTACGGAGTACGTTTTGATGATAGGCCTCGCTTGGTAATAGCATATCATGTTGATATTTGACGGCAGTTGAGCAAATTGTGCGATATCCCATCCCAGAGGAAGAACATCGACGGTTAGAAAAGGCGATTGATCCCAACCCCTTACAGCGAAAGGCCTTCGTTCTTGGTCATGGGCTCTGGAATAATCTAGAGATAGACCAAGCCTTGAACTGGCTGAATCTGGTATTGGACACGATCGAATCGAAGACGAGAACTAGCACGCGACAGCGGGGTCCAAACTCTAAAGGAAATGTACCGGTTCTTCTGGTTACGCCAAACGCGGCTGGAGACAAGAAGCCGGATGAGTGGATTGTCAGCCAGGGCAATAAGGCCCTCGTGAAGTTCGAGCACGAGATGGCAGCTCAGGCGGCCGAAAGGGGAATTGACCACCTCGGGACGTGGAACATGAGCATTCAAGCAACCCTATACGACGGTGTGCATATGGATATGCGAGGAAACCTACTGAAGGCTCAGATGGTGCTGAACTGGCTGAATCTATTGGACAGGTGAGGCGGCGCCACCCGTAAATGGTCAACTATGGCTGGAGCCCTCACATAGGTAATCGGTAGGGAACCGTGGGGATGAATGTTTCGGATGGCTTTCGCCTTGCATTAAGCGTTCCAGGGAATTTTAAACGGGGAATAATTGAATGGTGGGGGGGGGGGGGGGGAAAGGCACGTCGAATTACCATTATATGCATGCATGCTCTACTGCATACCTCTAACAGCGCAAACGAGTTCCACTCCTTACCCATGCACATTAGATACATGCCCACAGCACGATGCAGCAGAGCTAATACAGCTATATTGCTATTCGTACGTACACATGAACATGGGCATAGAACATGGTCCATCCAGATGTTGATGCAAGGGGCTCATCCAATAGCTCTAACAGGAACTAACTCCACACAAAGTTTGTAAATATAGACGAGATTTGAAAAGGACGACGCGTGTTCCGCGATGGAACAACGCGGAATAGCCCGCGGCGACGGGGTCCATATATGTACACACGTTTTGTATGAGGTATCTACGCTGCCGATATACCCTGTACGTGCAGAGTTACATACGTCTGGCCTAGTAACTCTACAATGTAGCATGATTCCCTACCAACTTACACATGTATGCAGGGTTTCACGAAAACGGTCTCGAAGCGAGTTGTTCTGGACCGGGATAAAACGAATAGGTGGCAGGCAGAGCGCCCGATTGGCACAAGCGTCAAGATCCTTATAATAAGTAGGTACGTATTAAGAACCGTTTTTGGACTTTGAAAATTTCAGCTTATGATAGATCAGTTGTACTGCATGGCGTAGGGCGAGTGGATGTAACGGTTCGTATGTGGTTCATTGGCTGCGGCCCGTGTTTATCTCGATGCGCGTTGGGGTTCGCTTCGAAATTCCATATCATGATCACGATCTGCTATATATTTAGTTACATAAGATGGAGGATTGGAAATTGTTATATGACTAATGGATAGGTAGGTAGGCCGGCTGGCAAGCAAGCTCGGAGGCAAGGGGGGATGAGTGGAAGGAGGTGTAAAGCGACATACCTTGTTTAACTTCCTCCTCTATGTTTCCCGTCCTTTAGACCTTTAGATACACTTGGTGCCGTTATGTGTGCATTGCAGATATTGATATGATGTGGTGTGAGGCACGTGAATAAGAAGGGCGCTCATGGTGTGTATATGTCCCTTACATGACATATATAAAAATCGTCGGCTTGGAAGGTCGGCTCCGGGGTCATAGCTAGGTCTAGAACATGTATTTAGAAGAGGTACGTCCGCTGGCTGACACAGGCAGTGACTTTTAATCACCTTCCTCTTTGGATTCGGTCTTGGGTATTTCGGCGCTGTAAGCGCGTTTATCTCCCGTTTTGTAGTGGGCCCGGACGACCGTTTTCTTAGACGGAGCTGCCGATGATCCGGAATTCCTGGTCGTCCTGCTCCGCATAATGCTGCGCCTTTTTCCCTCGCGGAGTAGCTTACCCGAAGGGATAATTATTACCGGGACCTTGTAATAGTAATAATCAGGGATGCATTTGGAATTATATAAGCATTGTAGTTATGAAAAAAAAAAGAAAAAAAGAAGAGTTCTGTTGCTAATTACTCTATACGACAATTTGGCCCGCTACACACCGACGCATACGTTATATCCATCCCATAATAACTTACACATAGGTCCGACCAACGGGTTCCATTTATTAAACTGTTCCGCTGTTATCTTGTACCGCGCCTCGATATTCGCGCACGTATCCTCCGAATTAACCTGATGCCATGATTTACACTTGCATATAGACCCAGGTTGGGTGGGCGTAGGATGTACTCTTATACAATTTGGAGGAATCGCCGTTGTTATAAATGGCCTAGTATATGTGCTAGACGTGTCTTTGATTCCTATACCGCTCACGTGTGAGATTTCTGAGCATCAAAGGGCCGAGCTATACCTAGGTAAAACATTAGGTATCTCAGGAGAACTTACCAACACAATAGTAGTAATCTGCGCCTAGCCCGGAGCAGTTGACCCCTACAGCTGGATTCCACTCTATGAATTGGGCTGGGTCTGATATCTTATACTTGGATATAATTTTGGAGCAGGTATCGCCAGCCACTGCCCGATAGTAAATATTGCAATCCTTCACGATGCCCGCCTGTGTGAAGGTTGGACTAGGAGGCGCTGAAACTGTTATTGTGGTATGGTTTATCATGAGACCCTTTTGTACAGTTGAAGGCGGAGGAGTTACTGTTGCAATGGTCGAGACGGAGACCGATTGGTCATGTTTGACCTTAACACAGTATGAGTGACCAACTTTAATCCCACTGCAATCGGCTTTGACTGAAGGATTCTAGAGGTCATGTCAGTCATGTCCAATTTAAAATTGGGGAAAGTATTACCCATTTGATAAAATCGTCGTGGGATAATCCCCAGTAGCTCTCAAAGTAATCACAATCGTAGAGCTTATTCAAAGCAGTCTCATAACGTATGCATGCCGGGTACATGTTCGGGTGAATCGTCCCATCTTGATGGCCGTTGCTGGTTCTAGACCCAACTTGTGTTATGGAGAAGAGGATAAGGCATACGTTCCGAAACGCCCTCATGTTGTCAATATTAGTTGTCAACTAGCAGGGGAGAGGTTTTGGATAGTCAGCTTAAGTCTAGGTGGTAACTAACGTTTGATATAGGGTGTGCGGCTTATTGATTGGGTTTTCTCGTTCCAATCTATTGATTCTTATAGTACTGACCTAGGTCAAGAGACCTGGCTTGCGAATGCAGGTTGTACATCGTAGGGTCAACTCGACACTGCGGCTACTAATCTCGGCTTATGATGCCTGAGGTTAGGATACCTAGGTAACTACCGTTGAGCGATTGACGCTACCGTAGCTCTGTTCATTTCAACTTACCACGACGAGACGGTGGGAATACAAGATGTGCAGTTAATTCTATCAGCCGACTGAGTCTGTGTTGCGGAACACCTCGGTTGGGTAAAATATTACATTGTCTCAGTTTCGGCGGCAGCTTTGAATAGAGGCTCCGAATACCATCGCAGAAAAATCTTCACGGCACCGAATCAACTCGCCTAAACGCTGACCTAAGAGCACCATGTAAAACTTCAAAATTTATCTAGGTCATGATGATGCCGATCAAAGTCCAACCATCTCGTTAGTTGGACGAGATTGTCCTATATAGTGTGCTCCCACCTGATCCATTTGCTTTCGTCTGTGGCCCTTCCCCCGCACGAAGTCTGACTGATTTGCGACAAACTCATTTCATATTCCGACGTCATGCCGACTTCAAATTGCACAAGGGTTTTGAATTGAGACAGATGACGACGCGAGTGAGCGGAGGTCCCTAAACAAGGCTGCGCAAGTTCTTATATGGTTATAGCGTTAGTGGGTATGGCACTGGGCGACGTAGGCCCGCACGACCACAGCGCCGGCTAGCCGAGAAGCTTTGTAGGAGGTTTCATGATCTCTGACATAGTACAAGGCTCATATGGTAAATAGCTACGGCTTATCAAAAGATAATTTATCCAACGAGGTCTTATATTCTTTCCAACATGCCACTTTTAACTAGGACCTAATCGACCACGATCTAGTTAATGTTGAATATAATTAATACGTCTATTGAATGTGACTCGTGGCCACATTTGAATAGCAGGCTAAGAAGACCGTAATTTGGAAGGGGAACTTGACGGGTAACAGATCATGGTTACGCGATCGTAGATCATAATTCTTCCGCTGATCATAAACATATACATAATCTCTTCATATTTTACATGATATAATTTTATATAGTGAATATATGCTCATTGAACACTATACTGCTAGCCAGTACGATGAACATAGAAATAGGGGTAATCTAGTGTCTTGTGCCACACTATCAATTGGCATGTTTATTATCAGTGCAGCAACTCAAATGCACAAATGCCTAGCTAGCGGCTAGACGACATCATTGGCAAAGTAATATGTGACATTTAGAATGCTAGTGAGACTATAACTGAACTATCTAGATATTACGAACCATGAATGAGAATATAAAGCCCCTATAATCTATACTCCCTTCTTGAAAGAGAACTATAGCATTATATAATAAACATGATTAGCCTGACTGATCGCTCCAAAGCGTCGCATATTCGTTAGTAGTTGGAGCTAATTTGGCTTGTTTCCTGATGTTACATTGCAGTTGACTGTTGGTGCGAAATAAACAGATCCGAATGGTAAGGCATAATTCTGGCTATCAGGCTCTAAACCCCTCATGAAAAATTGCCTCTATAGTAAAACTCCCGATAACTATCTTCCCCCTTCTCTATCTTACTAATATAGGCAATATGGAAATATGGAGGCGATTGCAGCTTTTTCCTTTGCCGTTAACGTTATTCAGGTCGTTGATTGGGGCTTAAAAGTCGTGGGAGTTTGTAGAAAGATATATGGAAGTGGGCAAATCGATCAGGTACAAAGCTAGACCGTGACTAACTTGAAGGAGGCTTTAGAAGCACTACAAAAAGAAATATCGACTCAGGCACAACCAATTATAGAAGGTGATCACACTATTTTTCATATTGCGTGCAAGTGTAGAGATGCCGCGAACAGATTGTTAGAAGAATTAAACATATCTGTCAGCCATAGCAACGGCAAGCAAAAACTGATATTAACAGCAAAGTTACTCATCAACAATCGATCTATCGAGAAACTATACAGGAAACTTACTTCCTATCAGAAAGCCCTGGAGACGCAAATACTCCTTGACCTGAGGTAACTCTTGATACCAGGCTATCTTAGCTATAAATCAAGGTACTTTGTAACTAACTTGAATCTTTAGGAGAAAATACGATCTGGCCCTACTTCGTTCGAATCCAGATTTCGATAATACGAACAGCGATATTCAGAATCTCATCCTGAGATTACAGGAAGACAAAACAAGATTTGAACAGATCCTGGATCAGAAACTTGATTCTATCTATACCAAAATAAATGAAAAACAAACACACCCTGAAAAACTGGGGAGTTTTTACAATATAACCTCATCACTTGAGCTCTACGCGATGTCTGGGATTACGTCCCGATTATTGTCTGAACTTCCGAACCTATCCATGAAACAATGCACAACACTCATACACTATACATTGAGTGGGCTATTTCTATCTCTTCACCCATTTGTACTATCGCCAATAAGCAGAGACGTGAATTCCTGTAAAGATTTCGAGGCTAGAGCTCAGCTTATACTCACATCACTGGATCGGGGAGCTGACCCTAATGGTATGGTAGAAGTGGAAACAGTAAGCTTATTAACTAACGACGATTTTGTATCAACGCCCTGTACACAACGGGAGTCAGCATGGGCGCGTCTTCTGCAAATCATAACCCATACATTTGATAATGATGTTTTCGTCGACAATATGATATTAGCTTGGATTGAACTGGTAAATGAGTTTTTAAAGCATGGCGCAAATCACCAAGAACTCGTTCAAAATCCGAGGCATCATATAAGTTTCATGATTATGCTCCGATCCGTACCATCCGTACCATTAGTCCTTCCTTCATCTATCGTCTTCAATTATCAAGCACAACCCCTAGCCATAATTAGGAACTTGATACGCAACGACGAACGCACCTGCGACGTAACTCGCACTCTACAGCAAACCGGCTACCATAATGCTGTTCGCGTTAGTAACGTATATTTCAAGATATTACGCTTCGCTCATGAAAGACTTTTAAGAACGTTCTTTGATATCAAGAATCCCGTTCACATAACTGCTGAAGCCACCTGGGATGTTAGTCGTGGGGTTCTAGATCATTTAGTTACGGATATACTTGGTATATCTAAGTATAGATGGGATATATTTGATACTCCTGACAATCTTATGTTCACTCTCCAAACTGGGCTGAGGTAGATTTAGGAGTAAATCTACCAGGAGTGGGTATATCAGATGCGTGCAGCGCTCTCGCGAGAGGGTATATAAAAGGGTGGAGGGTTGGCATTTATAGTTCAATCTATCCTGATCTTCACTAAGAATATAATACCTAATAAATATCAAGTATAGTACAGTATAAACCTTAGACTTTCGTGTTACCCGGGGAGTAACCTCGAGTGGTTCTGAAAGTGAGCTACCGGTACGGATTCGAGAAACAAAGCGGCCTGAGACAGCACAATATTGATCACTTATATATACCGTACCAGTTCTCAGGGGCGAGCCTTAGGTAAGTGAATTGTAATCCCCTTCTCTTGCTACTTAATACTTGACCGAGTTTGAAAGCTTGCGTCCAAACTCCACAAAACGTTCGATTTGTTTTAGCTTGGCCTCTGCACTTAAATCCTGACCTCGCGAAGCCTCCAACAACTCGCTAATATTATCCAGCTCCTCCCAAATCTGAATAAACTTATTCTGCGTAACGCTTCCCAAGCTAGCAAAAGCTCGTTTCATAGCATCAGGATCTGCGATCAGATTTGCGCCATTGTCGGGGATTGCGATACCCACCACGGAGCCCTTATTTTGGTTCGCCGTCTTGACGGCGAGGATGCTGGCTTTGACGCAGTAGATGATCATGGCGGCGAGACCAGCCGCTAGTGCTGTGGCAACGCTTGAGCCGGTCTCGTACTTGACGTCTACCTCGCGTGCTATAGCACCCCCTGGAGAGTGTATCTCGAATGAACGTCTTCCTGCTTGTTCTTTGATCACGTCGACGCCGGGTAGGACGTATGTGATGCCATCGTCGGGTGTCCACGGAAATACCGTACCGTCAGCACGTGCGGCGCCGATGCGGAAGAAACGGTCACGCCATGGCCCGCTGGGGTAGTCAAGCTCGGTGAATTTACCCTCGTCAGGAGCAGAACAGAACATTAAGACTTTACTATCTACTGCCTTTTTCAGAACAGTGTCCACTAAAAGGTTAGGACTTAGCATATCTTCTTCATGCAATGACGAATTACATTTTTATCTAGATAGGAATAAAATAAAGGGGTCAGGGCTAAGCGCCAGAAAGGCTTACATCGAGTTTTTGAATCGCTCTTATTATTCTTCATTGGGAGCGTCCACGACATGGAAATAATTGTAGCCTTCTTATCAAGAGCTGCTTGTATAGCCTGTAATGAGTATCTTAGTTATGATGCCCCTCCCGAAGTGGCTTAGATGATACGTACCCGCGCTGCATAGTCCTTGTCGATCGTGTTCTTCCCATTCTCACTCTGATATGTCTTTAGCCGTATTGGATAGACTTTTGCCATTGGGCAAACACGTAGGATCATATTGGCCATGACTGTACCATGGCCTCTTGCTGATGAGAACGGCGGCCGAATCTTCCCGTCATGGAAGTCGAAGCTCTTGCCCTCAAGTACGTGATTGTCCAAAGTAGCATCGAACATGTCCACGCCATCGTCGATTAGTGCTAGTATAACGTCGTCTTCAATCCGCTCTTGGGTACCTTGATTCTTCCTTGTCTCGAGGAATTCCTTGACTATATTTTGCCAGAAGGGAACCATTTCGCCAGCGAACCTTGCTGTTGAGTCCAGCCACCGATGAGAATTAACCCCCTTAACATGTGTCGAAGTTGTAAAATGGGGAATATTACTAGATGTCGCTTTACTCTCACCAATACCCAAGTCAGTAGCAATAACCTCAACATCGTTAAATCCAACACTAATACTGGATGCAACCTTATTGTCAGAAGCCGCAAGCTTTTGAGCGCGTATGGCTTTTCGGTTCGCATTGAGTCTGGTCTGAAACGCGATGATTTTCTTATTAATCCATTGTATATTGTCATAGGCCTTCTCTTGGTTAGCCGTTAGATATCACTAACACATTATAGAAACACATACTTTTTCAGAATGGGGTCTACATAGGTAGATTCTCATGAGTCGGGGCAGCATTGGTAACCCTTCCGGTTCGCTCCAGGCTCGGAGCACTGCATTACTTCCGCTCCACCTCAAGTACAGCTGCTTTAACTGCGAATACGGGACCAACTCGGTGTCCTTCGGACCATCATGCGTAAGTGCTGTTATGTCAACTTTGCTACTAACATGTAGTATAGTCTCTGGATCCAAGTCTACTTTTTGCCAATCGAGATGTTCAACAACAAAACGCTCTAGGGACTCCTGAATAGCTTGGTCACTGTGCACTTTCTCCCCCGAGCCCCCGGCATCTTCAACCGTTAGTCTGATAATGTGGCGCACGCCCTTATTATACAGCCAATCAAAAAAATACTTCATATCTTCGCAACCGAGGGCTCCAGGTTGGTGTGTCTTAGATTGTACTTTAGCGTCTTGATCGGCTAGACGACCTTTTTGGCGAACTTCGACGTGTGGGAGCGTTACATATTGCAGCACACTATCGAATCTAAGGCCAGATTTGGAATCCGCGCCAAATCTGCCGATGAAGTTCTTCCATAGAATATTTCGGGGTAGAGTATCGTAGTCAAAACTGGTTTGGATATCTTAAGACCCATGTTAGTAGCAGTTGGTTTTGCTTTGCACTATGCTTACCATCCATGTTGTTGCCATATAAAAAGTTGATCACCTTTTCAGCATTTCTCGTCCTCATATAATGTAGCTTCAGGTCTAGTAAAATCTTGTCAGAAATCTTCGTAACGGCATTCAACTTGCCAATATTCCTCTGAGCTGTGCTTGTTAATGATTTCTCCTTCTCCCGATCTTGAGTCGTCTCGGAATGTATTGTGTTGCTCCGTTTAACTGGTGTATTAGGTGACGGCTCTTGTTGTCGAGCTGTACCATTGACTTTGACTGCTAATTGTATGGATTTTTCATTGGGTTCATTCACTCGCGTTGTTCGATTCCTGCTAGTATCTCGACCGGCAGCCTCCTCTGCTTTCTTCTTTTGACGTAAGGCTTCACGCTCATCTAAACCACCGCTTCTATTAGCGATACGACCATATCTCTCTTCTTCGCGGTCGTTAGTGGGTCTAATTGCGACTGAACTCCCCGGATATCCTATGCTAACCTGGGGCGCGGGTTCTCTAGGTAATCTTGAAGTATCGATTTGATCTTGCTTCATACTCCCCGCAGCCTGACGTAGTTTCATGACCTTGCTCGTAATAACAACTCTCGTTGTTTGATGTTCCCGGTAGATTGACATTCCATCCTTATCAAATAGATCAAGAAAAGATTTTTGTGGCTCCCGTTTATTCCGCATCGTGTTCAAATCGCGTCTGATAAAAAGCGCAATCAGCTTAGCCCTTACGTCTGTGCATTCCTTAAACGAGACGGCATAATGCATTGGTGTCTTGCCGTCATAATCTTGGATAGACAATGCTTCGTCGCTGGCGTTTTCAATAAGCATGTTTACCGTGCCCGGGTTGAATCTCTCCTTGAAAATAACATGGAGGCAAGTTTCGCCTCCCGGAGCCTTCATGCTTAATGCAGTGCTTATGGTTTCCCTATTCATGGTTTCCCCTTGATCGTCAATACAGGAAGAGATCATATACTCCACAAGCTGATGCTGAGAGGCTCTTATGGCCATGAAAACGGGATTGTGCCCATCTTTGTTCAACTTAATGAGTAACTCTGGATATCTTCTGACTAGTTCCCGGATTAGGATTTCAACATCTTTCGATTTGATACCGTCAGTATGCTTAACTACGTCGATCAGAGCGTGAAGCAAGTTTCCTGAAACTTTAGGCGAAGACCCGCCAGCAATGTCTCCATACTCATGCAGAAACATATTAATGTCGTTCTTATTCTCAAACTTCCTTTTCATCTTAATCATCTTCACGGCTGCTTTGAAGCGCTCCTCATAGTTTTCCTCCCTCTTCGTGTGGATGTCGGTGCCATCCTCGGGCAAGTCAAAGTCATCCTCAAAGTCTTCATTGAGATCTTCTCGATAATCTTGCTCTGAATCCGAATCCATTTTGATATGCGGTTCAAGTTGGTTGACCTTGCTATTAAGTTGAAAACTAAGAGTTAGGAGAACTGCGCAATCGAGTAGATAAATCCTACTGAGGCTCTGGATGCAACATACCCTAGGTGGCAGTTGATGTGGGCTATCACCGCATCTGTTATCGCCGAGCTGAAATATAAAGTATACAGTGTAATATGCAAGGGTGGGTTAATAGGTACCCAGTCAGATTCCCTTCGTAAGCTTGTCTCTATGTTAGCGCACCACCACTCTCCAACTCACTTCCTCATCTGAAAGTGTTCACTCTACGCATTATCGAGAGAATGACTGAACACACTCAAGACTCACTATGTATACAAGCAGATGTCGAAAAAGTGGACATTGGAATGTATGAGGCCGGGGGTGAAGATGGAAGTGGCTTTCACGTCTTCAATATTACAGAGGATCAATATCATCGAGCAGAAATTCTTCAACGAACTGGGGCTATTGACATCACTTGTAGCCTCAAGGAGGTCATTCATGGAGCCATGTCTGCCGATAGTGACCGTTATGCGACTTTGATAGTTATGGAGTGGAGGTTTCAGCCCAGAGGTTCACGTCGAATTTCTGAGGCTACGATTGAGCTTCTATTTGGGACTAATTCACCTGACAGCGACGTTGAGGTCGAGAAAGTCTCATTCGAAGACACGTATAGCCTAATGCCAACGACACAAGAAGAAAATATAACCATGGGCGGGGAGGCTACAATTGGGGTTGAACAATTCGCTAGCTTTGGGTTGACTGGTAAATGGGAGAAGACAATCTCTAAAACAAGTTCAGATGCTATTACTTTATGCGGAGGGAAGCGACTTATTAACAATAGGCCTCCAAACTGCATTGCGACGTGGAAACTCTCAGAAAATCAGACGCAACGCACCGGGATTCCTGCTTCATTGAGGGTCGCAATTCTCGTCTCGAGAGATGACCAAGAGAAATTCTTCTGTAAACTGGCTTTCACTTGCAAGACAGACCTAAAGACGTCCTTTAAAGGTCTATTTAAAAAGATTCCTAAGGATGACCCTATTATTTTCCAACCAGACCCTAACGATACAGGGACGCGTCCAAATAACAATGTGGTATATGGGAATCCAGAGTTAGGAAGTGTCAACCTCAACGAGCTTTGTAATGTCACCTTTAGGACTATTATTACAGAAGGACAGAAGCCTTGGGAATAGTACGTTTAGAAGCTATCCTGAATTGGACTGTTGCTTCAATAGGCACCTTACATTGTGCTTGTAGGACTTGTAGGGATAAGCAAATGTAACTAATAAGCTGACCGATGGACTAAATAGAGGGTTGCAATTTTCTCACCCACAGTGCGCAGATGTTCTATACAATTACCGTACTGCCACATAAAGGGGGGGTTAACAGGGGGGTTAGCTGAGGGGCAACTCGATATCGGATTTTCCGGTCAGAAGAAGGACCTCCACGTCGCCGTGAGGCTCTATACTGCACGCAGCGCATATTTTCAAATACCATGTTTAGTATCCTTCAATTCTATAAGTCTCATTATTAAATCAAGGGCTGATATCCGCCATACTTATTATGGATTTATCAGTGTTAATGGATGATACCTTACTCTCAAGGTATAAGACAGGTGCACAGTTACGAGAAGAAGCACGAGCTTTTGCAAGAAGCTTAAACGTATCAGGCACGGCGGGAAACGAGGAGAATCAAGATGTAATCAGCAATAAATCCGGAACAACAGATCTGTTTTCACCAAATGAAAACCTACTACCCCAAGGTTCCGAATCAAAGCAGCACAAGCTTGGGCTTGATATAAATTATCCCCTGGGCTGGTCAGGTTCGGCTTATGATGATTATGAGTATGAAAGCTATTGAATAATATATCTTAAACGCCAAACTCACAAATTGTACAGTGTCATCACCGTTCACGGTATACGTGATGATTATAGGACTGCCTGGATCGACGAGGATGGTTCTTGGTGGGTTAGGAATAAGCTATTCAAAGACCTGACAATCCGAGAGCTCGATTACTCATATGAGATTGGAGAGAATTCGGAATTATATGAACCGAATGGTCTCATCCAACATGCTCAAAGGCTTATCGAAAAGTATGCCGAAGTTCGTAGGGGACTTGAGGAGGTAAACTACCTAGCGCACATCCCATTATTAAAATTTAGGACTTTAAAATTATCTAATTGTGAGGTATAGACTGAAGTTGACCGTCCAGTCATATGGATATGTCACGATCTTGGAGGGATAATCGTGAAAGAGGTATCTATTGACTCCCAATCTTTAGGTACTTTGGGAATATAATAGCACGATTAACCAATCTTACTAGGCGCTCTCTATTGCTATGAACAAATGCGCAATTTATGGGAAGATACCTATGCTAACCACTGCAATTGTGAGTAACATTTGAAAATCTGGAGTTCGACTAATACCAGTACTAGATTTTCAGGGGTACCCCCCATCGATTTCAATCCCAAGATGACCTCGAGGATCAATTACATAAGCTCGTTCTTCTCCCTGGCCCTGATATTAGAAACCAGCTATTAAAGAAGGTAAAAGCTCTAGCACATCAAGTTGATAGAGTGAATCAAAGTTTTCTCGCAACCAAGATCTTAGATCGCGCAGCTATATTCAACTTATTCACCCAAGACATTCACGATAGTCTAAGACGAGGCAATGTCGATATTAAGACATTACACGACACGAAACTTACAGGTGCGGATGAGACCCCCCTACCGGTGACTCCATTCTCACGATACACACATTTCATCGGACAATCATTTGAAGCCGCCGGGAGACGCAGTAATCAGCATATAGATCACGTAGATCTCATCCGTAGTGCTTCAGTTGACCTCTCATTATCACCCTTGTTTAACACTTTCGACGAGAGAGGTTGTAGTAAGTCGATCCCCATAAAGCGCGGAAGGGTTGAGACTTAACTGACCACAAACGAATGAACTGCTAGATCTCAAGGTCAACTATCGTATGATTGCATTCCAAGCCCGGCTCCTTTCACTTATACCCCCAACGCGAGCCTTAAATACGCCATTCGACCCAGCACTACCCGATCCACCCACTTTAGCATGGATCTATGGTCTGGAACCATTCTCTGTTTTCTCTAAAACGGATGTAGGGCCTATAATTATGCATCTCCACGGAAATGGAAACCCTCTCGTTGATACCAGAGAAGTGTCCCGTGCTTTTTATGCCGACTACGATGCGAGGATTGCCTTCAAAGAGGAGTGGGGTGCACGTTCTAAGTCAGTTGTGTATTTTGAGTTTGATCGATGGGATTCGCGATGTAATTCCATCTCGTCAATGTTGACGTACTTGATCAATACCATGATATGGCGCTTCTGGGGGGATGATAACTTTGAGTTGATAATAAGTGAATTAGCATTCCTTGACGACACATGCGCTTGGTCGCTGGAGGACCTGTATCATCTATTCACTATATTGAAGACCCTTACCAGTTTTACCCACCGACCTACTATCTTCATCAGTTGCTTTGATCAATGCCCCGAGGATCAGCGTCGATGGTTCCTTGGACGTATACAGGAGGAATATAGCTACAGCGAGGCGAGATGCCCAATGATTATATCGACTTCTACACGGGAGGGCCTGGCCATCGATTCGTTTGCTGGCATTGCACATGTTGATCTGGAGAGTTGCCCAGCGATTAGTGAGTCCATTGGCAAAGTATCTGAGAATCTCGGACTGGGATTGGCTAGTCTGATAAAGAACCGCCCTATCTACGAAGGTGTTATGCCACAGCTAAAGAGCCTTCTCGAGGAATGCAATGATACGCCATATCTGGGACATATTATTTTATCATGGCTTGGTAACTTTTCTCGAGAATGGCCAGAAGTCGACATTGCAGACAGGATAAATATACTATTCCCTCCAACAGGAGAGAATATAGTCAAGGCCTTTATCTATTCGCTAGAGCCTAAAATGCAATTGAGAGCGAAGAACGTCTTCAATTGGATCAAGCATGCAGCAGAACCATGGTCATCCGAATCGTTAGTCCAGGCTCTCATAGTCTACGAACTTCATGGGAAGGAACTCCGATTTGAAGATCTAGATATAGAAAGAATTATTCACGATATAGAGGATGCATTCGGTGGAATCATCACGGTCACAGGACGTGATGTCAAGTTCAGCCATCCTTCATTCTATCACATGTCAGAAGTAGGTGTTGAAGGGAGCGCAGAAGAACGTACCGCCAAGGTAAATAGTGTTATGGCGGAAACTTGCTTGCGTTATATTCAACTCAAGGGTGCACGAGAGTCGCTAGCAAGTTTTTCCCCTGAAAATCTTGAAGGGGGTCCATGGGCGACTTTACTGGATGCGGCCGTGATATTACACCCAAGAATGAGTATGGCCGAGTATGCCGTTCGATTTTGGCCTCAACATTATAGATCCAGTGGTAGTTTCAAGCCCGTCAATCTTGTCCACGAACTTTTTGCTACTGCAAGAACAAGAGCTGCTTGGGAAGTCCCCTTTTGGCTCTTTTCAAATCCATTTACCAGAATGCAACGAAGCTACATCTCAACATTACCTATATTTGCAATGTTAGGGCTAGATGACTTGGTAGATGAAAAGATCAAATCTGAGAATAATCAGAACTCCTTCAAGAAAAATTGTTGGTACGCTATCACCGAGGCTGCTCGAATGGGGAATAGCGAGTTGGTTGAGAAACTACTACAGCAAGTGACTGTGGATGAAGAGGAACACCAAGAAGCCTTATTTTGGGCCGCTGCTTATGGTAATATGCGCAGTGTTAACCTTCTTGTCGAGAAGATACTGGATCGAAAAGCCTTCAAATGGCCCAGGAACCTTATACTCCGGGCTACTGCTACAGGGCTAGACAGTCTCCTAGAGACAATGCTGATATCTGGCTGTGATATCAATGAACGAAGCAACTTCCTTGAAATGCCGCTACTGATGATCGCGACATGGCGAAACAACATTTCTACAGTGAAACTTCTATTAACCTCAACCCCCCAGCCGGACCTAACAATTGTGGATTATGAGGGTACTCCAATCATAGCTATAGCTATAAGAAAAAATCCACGTATATTAGAGCTCCTCTTACTAGGTGGTGCAAGTCTTGAAAAGACTGACCCTTGGGGCCTAAATCCAGTGCAAATAGCAGTCGAAAATTGCATGCACAAAGCACTTGGTATTCTCATCAGAGCCGAAGCTGATTTCAAGAGCGGCAATACGGAGAAGGATGCCAACTTCTTTGGAAGACCGCCATTAGTTGTTGCTTCCGAGATGGGTTTACAAGAATGCGTTCGCTTGTTGCTCAGTTACGGGGCTGATATAAACAAAGAATGCGTTACAGGGACTGCACTCTACGCAGCAATCGAACGAGGTCATGCAAACGTCGCCCGGATACTACTTGAACACGAGCATAAGCCAAACAAAGACGCGGCCCCCCCAGGCCAGTTGATGCCTTTGACACGAGCCGTTTACACTGGAAATACCGAGCTTGTATCTGTACTAATTGAACACGGTACCGAAGTGGACTTTGTTGATCCTTACAATACACATTATAAGACACCTCTCACCTGGGCTTGTATGCAAGGAAATCTAGAGATGGCAAAGCTCCTATTGAATAATAAAGCTAACATTAATTACACCGGGGGTGTGTCATATACGCCACTATACGCAGCTCTCCAGCAAGGTAGAATCGAGATGGCAAATTATCTTCTACAAGATGAGGATATCGACGTCAAATGGGTGTCAGATGTGGGATTAGGAGCCCTCCACGCAGGAATCGCTTTTCCGAGTATTATTCGAGAATTACTTAGAAGGGGTGTCTTTGTTGATAGCCTTAGTGCTCTTGGGACGGCTTTACATCTGACTGCGCTGGGTGGCTACCCTAAATCTATTCAAGCGCTACTTGAGAATGATCCCAAACCCAACCTAGATTTTGTTTATGAAAGTAACGTCGACATCGAAGATCACGTCGGGTGCACGCCTCTACAACTGGCTTGTATGTACCATAAACCTAGCTGTGTGAAAGTTCTCCTTAAAGCCGGTGCCAATCCAAATTTCAAGAGCAATAATGGCAATGACGCTGTTGATATTCTATTACTACGAACAGAATCTGATTCAAAAGATGCCTTGGAATGTCTCAAATTGCTACTGTCTAGAGTCTATAATGTCCCTGTAGACGATATCAATCAGCAAGGTCAGACTAGACTTCATCGTATACAGGAGAACACGCCTGTATCTATGGTACAACTCCTAGTCGAAGCACGAGTTCCATTGGACATCCAGGACCATGATGGGTATACCCCCCTCTCTATAGCAATTAGGAATAATAACGAGAGTGTTTCTAGATATCTCATAGAACAAGGCGCCAGTGTCAATATATTAAGTCCTATCTTCGGAAGCATCATCCACCTTGCTGTTAGTCGCAGCATGTTGAACATCGTGAAGCTACTTGTCGATTCAGGTGCAGATCTAGAAGCGGTAGATGCTAAGTATGGGCAGTCGTTGCTATATACGGCGCTGGGTATCCAAGACGATTCAAAACTTAAGAGGATGGTGCAATACCTAGTTGATGAAGCCAAGGCCCCGATTGACCAGCTGGGCGGTCAGCTTGGATACCCGATTATTCGTGCTGCGGAGCTGGCCAAAACCAACCTGACGACAGGCACAAATATGCTCAAGTTCCTTATCCGGCGCAAGGCCCAATTAAACGTTTCCGATGACCAAGGACGTCGGGCCGTCCACTTTGCATGTATGTCCTGGAAAGATGATGGCATCAAAGCCCTGACCAAAGCTGGCGCGGAAATCGGTGTGAAGGATAAATTTGGTCGCATGCCGATCCACTTCGCAGCTTCGTCACCAAGCAAAGAGTGCTTCGAATATTTATTTAACGACTTCAATGCCGTATATATTCACGCCGCAGACCACGATAACTGGACTCCGTTGCTATGGGCGGCACGTTCCGGACATAGCGATACTATTGCCAAGCTAATCGCGCATAACGCAGATATATGGGCTCGAGGGTGTACTTACGGCGCAGACGACTGGTCAGCGTTGAAGCTTTTGGACTTTGCCAACAATTTTACGGTGTTGAGAGGCGAGCTCGAGCCTAAAATACGTACTAGAATCAACCAGGATGGGGAAAAGGAGGAGTGGGACGACTTTCAGCACAATATGAAGCCTGGACACTGGAAAGATATTGACTGCAAAAGCTGCTTTGTCGTTAGTATAACCCTTTCTAACTATATGCAGTAGAATACTGATCTTATCGTGATGCGTAGAAGATTTTAGGGATACAATGGAAATGTATCGACTGCACCCACGACTTCTCCCTTTGCTTCAAATGCTACAACCACCGATCCGATATTCACTACCAAGAGCATAACTTTGAGAAGATAGGACCGCTATATGACGAGAGATATGAGCAGTCAGATATCAACGACGACGTAAAGGAATTACTGCAAGAGGAACCTGGGGATGAAGGAGAGGAACAAGGTCATGTGAGTGATGATATAGGGTGGTAGTGTGATGAGAGCCTGGGCAGAAATTCATTGGATCAACATGGCCTTTATATTATTATATTAAGGACATTTATTATTGCTCAAGCTTTCACGGAAAATTATAACATTGTATTTATTGTTCTCTCATATGATGTTTAGATATTGTCTCCTTACAGGGGGGCAGTAAATTCCTTAAACCTATATCTCTAGGCGAAGTGCTTTAGCCTTAAAATAAGCAAGTAATGATTTCGAGTAATTAATTTCGTCATACTTGACATTACTTATAGTATATGAGCGTACGAAAGTGAGGCGACGGTCATCCCCTATAGCTTTTTGACTTATCCTGACCTTGGGTACCTGCATTATATACTGCCCCTTTTCGTTCACATATTAGGTAGCTCTATCTTCTACGATCAATACTTGAGCTCTAGGTGCGACGAGGCGAAATACAGCACTAATAGCGGTTAAGGGGCATATTACGTTAGATACGTGACTCAATATCTACTACTATACCCCGCTCCTAACTATCATAAAAGGTATACAATTATTCGTAGAATTTTAGTATAGTAAACCGTTCTAAAACTCTCTTTTATTATTGAAATTGGCCGTGATAGATAACATATTCCCTTTAACCATGAGAGCCTTCAAATTAGTGCAATGGGGCGAACCGGGACAATACGTCGACGTGCCTAGGCCCGAGCCGGGCCCCGGAGATGTCCTAATTCGTATGAAAGCCGCCGGCCTGTGCCGTTCCGACCTAGACATGGTAGACAGCCAGCCCGGGTCGGCGCCATACGCAAACTCTCTCGACCCGGGCTATATCCTGGGACACGAGAATGCCGGCTTCGTGGAAGAGGTTGGCAGTGCCGTGACGGACTTGCGGTTTGGCGAAGCTGTTGTCGTTCATCACATGCGACATTGCGGAAACTGCGAGTACTGCACGGATGGCGCTGAGCAGCATTGCGAAGCGTTTAAGCGCAACGCGATTGCGATGACGCGCGGATGCGGCATGGATGGTGGGCTGGCTGAGTTTTTATTGGTGCCGCGCATCGAAGTCATCTCTATTGGTGACGAAGACCCTGTTCTGTACGCACCGCTCACCGATGCTGGAGTGACGGCTTATCACGCCGTCCAAACCGTCATCCAACGCCTGAAGCCCGGTACAAGTGTCGCAATCATAGGCATCGGAGGACTTGGCACATATGCAGTGCAGTTCGTTAACCTTCTGTCATCGGCGCGCATTTTTGCTATCGATAATATTGAGGCACGGCTTCGCACCGCTATTGAAGTAGGTGCCGATGAAGCAGTGGTTTTCACAGGCAACGGAACGTCAGCAGTGGAGTATATTATGTCCCGAACAAGCGGCCGTGGGGTTGACGCTATTATTGACTTTGTGGGAAGCGCCGATACTCTTCGACTTGCCGCCAAGATCTCTCGCCCGCGGGGCCGCATTGTTCTCGTTGGAATGCATGGTGGCACATTGGAAGTGGGATGGGGTTTATTAGCTACCAGCTGCGAGTTTGCCATCAGCTTGGGGAGTACACGGCAGGATCTAAAGGAGGTGTGCGAGCTAGCAAGGTCAGGAAAACTTAGGATTGACATTGAGAAGTTTTCCTTTGACGAGCTGGGGAAGGCCTACAACGCTTTAAGGGCGGGAACACTGGCCGGAAGGGCGGTTGTGGTATTTCCATAGACGTTCACAAAATCATAATCATTTTTTTAATTTTATATATATCCTACCTCATATCATGAGTACATAAAAAGCCAATAAAAACCGTATAACTATATTATTGTCATTATTAGATTGTGGACCAATGCAAGGTGCATACCTACATGTATCTATACAAGATTCGAGAAGGGGCAAACTACTGCCAGTCGTGATCAAGGCTCCAACGGAAATATCTTGCGAGCTATCCTTGCCTGTGTCACTCCCTATAACTTACAATTAGTAGACGGTGAATCTCTGGCAGAATAATCTGGTCAAGTAGACTCTCTGGGGCATGTTAAAGACCATCGCCGTCGAATTGGTCTAGCGGGGGAAGCCACATCCCAGTAGTACGTGAAGCTATATGCCCTTTGCCACATAGTTTCCTCCTTAGTAAATAACATTGTACCTAATTCTTAGAATTATCTCCGAATTTGGTATTATGGCTATCCCACTACCCCTTTTATGGTATATGCTAAGATTCCTATTTACAGGAATATTATCTTCGCTGTCTTCTTTGGTTCTGGAATATTTATCATTGTTGTCATTTTCCTACGAACAGTATATTCCCTACGCTCTCTATTCGACCTTCTCGTCACTAACAAGTGGGCTACTCGTGAATACGTAGTCACTATCTTCGTCATCTCTAGGGTCTTCATGTGTCCATAATACTCATAGGTCGAACGGGTCAGGACTACGCTCTGAGAAAGGCTCGAAAAGAATAATCATTCTGTCGTGGTCAAAAGCCAGAACCATTCTGATTATGCGCATTGTAGCTCCAGTGGTGGAAAGGCTTTCGAGATGTCCCGTGGTTGGTCTAAAAAGCCAAGCAATCAAAAAATGAAACCTCCAAATGAAGCGAGCCAAGAGCATTTTGCACAGAGGTATTCAGATTAGGAGATCGGTATTTATATTACCGAGACATTCACAGTTTCTAGCGAAGAAAATAAATCGAAGGCATAGTTACTTCGTTCTGGGAAATGGAATATCTACTATGGAATTTCGATGCGACCAGACTTCGAGCCTGAAACTCTAAGTTCTCGACTTGAATAGAGCAATACATAAAGCACAAAACACACAAAGCGAAGTACCATAGATATTTCACGCTGCCTCGATTGCTAATAGGTAGTATAAAGTAAGACCTCAATCTTTTAATTGATAGATAAGAGCCGGTTTGTTTCTGGCCTATCTCGGTCACTGCCGCATATTGCTAATACTTAATTCATATTATGTCGCCGATATATCCTATAATCTAACTCCATCAGAATTCCTTATAGGTGGATTAGAATTGTATATACTCATTCTGATGTTGTAAAGGTACAGAGCATCTTGACTTACAAGCCAAACTCTTGTATCATATTTAGCTATATATCTTGCAACTATGTGATTTGCTCGCCTATAAGCAAGCGTTACATCGAGTTTCTTAGTAAAACTATATATATAACATATGATACTGACGTCGGGAATTTAAAGGCTAATGCTACGTAAACGGCCATTTGGTGCTTCTAGAACAGCCGTTATACACAGTCCCCGCAATACGGGTTAATTGGGACTACAAGCGCAGCTATCACAGCAGTTACCGTAGGTTCCCGTTAATTAACCAGTATTTTGTATTAATCCACGATGGGAAATTTTGTGAAGATATAGCACCCTGGGCAACCCGGTGGGCGACCCGGTCTTTGTTTAGATCCAGTGCGTGACCGAAAACACTTACCCGTTGTGTGAACAGATATACAAATTTGACGATCCTCCTCCTCAATTCTCCTTTAGATCAAACCGTGAAGCTTCTCATTTTGGCTTTCAACCATAAGAAGATATCATCAGGATGAAATTCCTGAATACTAATATGGGCTTGGTGTCAACCGGTATCCTATGGCTTGCCTCGACAGCAGCCGTCATAGCGCAGACATGCGATCTTCCGTCAACTTATCGCTGGACATCTACAGACGCGCTGGCAACACCAAAGTCTGGTTGGGTCTCGCTTAAAGACTTCACTAACGTCGTCTACAAGGGTCAGCATCTTGTATATGGAACAACTCATAACACGGGGTCGGGCTGGGGCTCAATGACCTTCGGCCTCTTTTCAAACTGGTCTGACATGGCTACGGCCAGTCAAAATGCTATGAGTTCAGGCACTGTAGCACCCACATTGTTCTACTTCCAACCGAAGGACATCTGGGTGCTTGCCTATCAATGGGGACCGACCGCATTCTCTTATAAAACGTCAACCGACCCTACCAACGCAAATGGGTGGTCATCGACACAGGCGCTTTTCTCTGGGACCATCTCGGGCTCGGGTACCGGCTGTATTGATCAAACAGTCATCGGTGACGACAAAAACATGTATCTGTTCTTCACCGGGGATAATGGCAAGGTCTATCGGGCCAGCATGCCCATCGACAAGTTTCCCGGCAGTTTCGGCACGTCGTCGACGGTTGTCTTAAGCGACACAACCAATAATCTCTTTGAAGCCGTTCAGGTCTACACTATTCAGGGTCAGAAAAAGTACCTCATGATCGTCGAGGCGATTGGGTCGAACGGGCGATACTTTAGATCATTTACGGCCGACAGTTTGGACGGTTCCTGGAAACCACAGGCCGCAACCGAGAGCAGCCCTTTCGCTGGCAAGGCCAATAGTGGTGCCACTTGGACCAACGACATTAGTCACGGCGATCTAGTTCGCAACAACCCTGATCAGACTATGACTATTGACCCATGTAACCTAGAGTTACTTTATCAGGGCCGAGATAAGAATTCCGGTGGTGACTATGGTTCATTGCCTTACCGCCCTGGTGTCTTGACACTGCAACGTTAGTGCAGGGGGATAGGCTCTGGTATTCTCTTGTCATGGAAACTGCTGATACAGGTAATATGATGGTTCATGTACCTTATGATCAGACAGAAAAAGTTTCAGCTTGAAGGGTAGAATTCGATGGCCTAAGATTGTATATAGTAAATATTTAAATATATGTAAGTACTTGCACAATGATTTCCGTTACATCTTATAACGTGAACGACGATTAAGGAGAGTAACGAAAGTAGTATGGTAGGTGTTAGTGTCATGTGTTCAAAGATAATGTTCCTTTCCTAATGCTAGAAAGTTATTAAGTCATATATAGAGTAGGTGGGTAGCCGGTGGTTATATACTACTGTACTTCAAAAAGTCATGATTCATATATAGCTTGACTGATGACAGTTCCTGCGAACTATATCTATAATATGATATAAGGTAGGCAGTTTATATTTTTCTTAAGGGAACCTAGGTAAAAGATTTGATAAATATGACTATTAGATACCTACCTCATTATGATGAGGTGCTTTAAGCTTGTTCCATTTGGTGGGGAGTCACAGGGTAATGAGGGCATTTCACAACAGGTAATCATGATCTGTAATGTACCTAAGTTAATGCCGGGTGTCAGCGCATTTTGACACTTGGTCTCCTAACGCTATAAGTTACCTAGGTGATGCCACATGAAGTACTTATAATTAAATAACAGCATGCACTGTCACCAGAACATGTAGTAGCTCAAGCTCCATGTTACTGAAGTAAAAACTTCCTAGGCGTGTCGCCCTGGCCAGGTAGACCCCGGAGGGTTTTTCACGGGTGCAAGCGAGTGTTCGAGTCCCACCGGATTCACACCCGGCACCGTATTTTTTTTTATTTTTTTTGGATCTTTCTACCCTATATTACTCTATATATATTTCATACACTCGTACTTGAGACAATAAATATGCTGAAGTTTATTAACTCATTTGACTTACTTCCAGGAGGAACTAATACAAATCGAAAGGGGAAACCCCATCTTTTTGCTTCTTTTTACCTCTTTTGATTGATGCATACGTCGTATAAGCTAATATTATATATATGTGTATGTATGTTCTTCTTCATACTAGCTTGCTATTCTAGGGTAGTCGAAATTATAAGACGTGTTTGTTCATTCATCGAAGAGGTTTTCTATTGTGTCGTCTCCTTAAAGGGGTCACCAGCCACAGGTGATATGAAAATCGATACACATTAGCCACAACCGACTTGGCGTTCCTGTAAATACATACCCAGGTACTTCACGTGCCTTACCTAGAGTCTTTTAGCAACATTGAATAATGGTTGCCTATGCGGCATTGTCGGGCCATACGCGTTCTTTGCTCAGCCACGAATAAGCTTTGTGGGCGGTTCTAAGAATCCATCTAATATCGAATATTACGAGCAGTTAAGAGATCGTTTTTCTCGAGCGAAAATCGGGTGAAGAGAAGAAGAAAAAAAAACATGAGGTCATAAGAGGCTGTTTCAACATTGTTATTGGACTGCTGAGACTTGTAATAACAAATACCTGGATACTTAAACATCAGTTTTTAGCAAACTGACTAACCTAAGCTATCACATGACTGTGATTTGTCGCCTTTGCCGGGGTGATTGATGGGGTGATGCTAGCGCGCCCCCTTAGGTACGAGCTTAGTGTATGAGGTACCAATTGAAGTACCAGTGTACCAAAAACTTCCAGCGTTCCCAGACAACCAAGCGTCTCGGATACAACTTTAGCCTTCGCAACTTTCCCAACTTCTAACTTCCGGCCTCCCTCCAACCTCTCTTTGCTTTTTCCCATTCCCAACTTCCTTTGCCACACTCATACCATCAAACCAATACCAACTCTCATCATCCGCGACAAAAATACTATCCGTATTGTATTTATTCCGGCGCCGCTTTCGACCAACATTCGCTTCCTTATTGACAAACCCAACCCGACCGTGTTTTATCATCACTCGCCAAAATGTCGAACGAAGCTCCCTATGATCCCTACATCCCCAGCGGCCAGGCCGCACCTCAACAGGGCGGCAACAATCGAACGCAGGCGTTACAAGCTGTAAGTTTATTTCGTCGACTAAATTTAATTTTCGATGCCTCTGCTCCTGGACCCCGAGATATCGATAGCCAATCTGGAGGACCAATTGCGACGAGGGAATGCTACGAGACCAGCTCCTTTTATGCCCAACGATATCTATCTTAATCATCACAACTCTACGGAATAATCAATCCCAATACTTAAAACGCATTATTCTAGCGATGGGTAGTGAGGAAATAAAAAAAGGGATGCGCACACGTGTATAGTTTATGACGGAAGATTTGAGACCAAGGATTCCTTTTTACAAACTACTTCTCAACGCTACATCACGGACTAGGGTATCGCGTCAGGCTTCTGGCATATTCACTCGATTTTCGCGACGCCGCAAGCAATACGAACTGTAATATCCTGGAATCTAGGAGCAGAATGCGATTTATAAATAGTCAAAGTACCTAATTTAAGCTAACAATTAGTTTCATAGCAAATCGACGACACCGTTGGTGTTATGCGAGAGAACATCAACAAGGTCTCCCAACGTGGCGAGCGTCTCGATGCCCTGCAAGATAAGACCGACAATCTAGCCGTCTCTGCCCAGGGCTTCCGCCGCGGTGCCAACAGAGTTCGCAAGCAGATGTGGTGGAAGGACATGAAAATGAGGATGTGCCTGATTGCTGGTATCATCATCCTAATTCTAGTTATTGTCATCCCTTCCGGTAAGTTGCAACTCGGCCACTTAGGGATAATCCCGTTCTAATTTATTCTACAGTCCTCGCAAGCCAGGGCAAGGTCTAATTTAATTCCACTGTACATCACTGGGTACATCAGGTACTGATCGACTTGATGGCATGAATGACGGGTTGAGTCTCGCAGGCTACGAGCAGTAGTAGACGCACTTTGACGACGCCGAACATGAAAAATTCTTCGGAATCGCTAGCACAGAGAGGAGTTTGTCTTTGATTTGGCCGGTCTTTCTTTGGCTTGCAAACGTAACGAATTCGGAACGCTTAGGATACCGTCGACGCCCTAACCACACCCTTAGGGACGGAGCGGCGGACGAATCAAACTTGTATGTATGATGGCGAGGCGTTTTTCGACTAATTTAAGATATCTTATGACCCCCTTAAGATCGATGCTTATTGGCGTATAAACTAATTACTTATTCCTGGTCTTGATCTTGTTGCAAATGTGTTCTTTGCCTCCTCTATGAGTAGTGAATTATGGTAGCCGCATAGATATGAAATTAATAGCTTCAAGACTTTGATTATCGCTATATGATATTCGAAGGTATAAACGCCGTAATCATTTTAAAGTTTCTAGAACGGTGTCACCTACCACTCATTACTTGTTGCATCTACGGTCATCACTTCAGCTCTTTGTCTAACCTAATCTTGGATAGTTGGAAACGAGCAGGTGGTTTGCATTGTCCAGTAGTCCCTATCTCCAGAATGACAAATAGGTTTTCGAATTAAATCTTATGCATAGGTACCTGTTTATGAGATCGCGGAATACACTAACTTTCTAAGTTAATGCTACGGCTATTCCACTTTAGGTAGCTATTAAATATTGAGATATCTATGAATTGTAGGTATACGATAGAAAGAAATATAAGAGGTACCCTGATCTAGCCAATCTTTGCATTAGGTAATGTCCACTATGTCCTCAACTAGCATAAGGCAACACCTCCACTATTTACAGTATTGATGCATAAATATTGGTCGAGGGAGATTAACTAAGTATACATTATTAAACCGGCCAATCGTATTTATTATATATGTATGTCGCAAGGTATTGTCCTTTTATTGATGTTAATGACTACTAAATGGGGTGCCGTCTTGCGCCAGTTAAGGGGACAGTCTGGAAGGTCTCGGATCCCAACTAACTAAAATCAAAGAAATATCTCTACAATATTGGTGAAGGATGGCTAGGTGGTGAATGAAGTAGGTAGAGATGACGTCAGGAGTAACAATAGAACGTCTCGATTGATAGGAGCTTGCTTTTTTATAAAATCGATCTAGTAGGCACATATATTGTCTTAGACAATTAACTATAGTCAAGCCTGAAAATTTCATTATGATACTGCTTTAAAGCAATTAACTTAATATTATGGCTGTCTCATTACGAAGCGAAATAATGAGAGTGCCTAGATTGGTACCAGTTATATGAACAACCTACTTGTTCATATATGTCTTGATTAATGAGATAGACTATATACATAAACTGCGCGAAATATGGTTCACGGTTAGAGTACACGCCGTCTATTCTTTACAATCTAGGATGTCTATAGATGGTGTCTATTAACAGGGGCTTAAGCTTTTATTACAGTCCTCTACCTTCTATTGCTTCTTCCTATGACAAACTGGATCATGATGATAGCATAGTATCATGATAACCATTAAAATGAGACTCGTAAAGTCTAAGTAGTTTATAGTAAGAAAATTTAATGCAGGCGTCACTCCGTAGGTAGGAACTAAGAGGCACGTAGCGCAAAATAAAGATCTCGGACTCTACAATGAGCAGGACCTTGCCATATCATAATAGTCATTGCTTCGTCATGAACCGGTACTGGCTTTTATACACACTCCTTAGGGCGCTATATGTAACAATGGAATATGAAAAGAAGTGAGTTGCGATCTGGGTATGTGGTGCTGCACGCGTCGAAGGCGTCTCTGATCTGCTCCGAGGGTCTCATTCAAATACTTTTAACTAAGCATGATAGTCTAATGGCGTTCATGATTCTGTTAGGAGGCGCTTAAATTGAGTATTTCCATGTGGGAAGCGTTTGCTATTTACTCGATGTAGATCTGACTTAAAGGGGCGGTGAGTCGTAGTATAGGTACCAAGCAACCCAGTGCCGGGGTGGATTGCGGTGCGATGGTCGTATTGAAATCTCGTTCGACACCTCTATTTTGTAATAGACGACATTTTTTTTTTAAAGAAAAACCGTAATCTGATTAAAAACAAGAGTGTATAATCCCTGACTAAGAGAGAACGATGGGAAGGGAATATTCTGAACAGCCATATCCCTCCAGCGGAGCTGCGACCGTATATCTCAGCATAAGTCTCTAATAATTAGGGAATACCCTCATAGTTCAGATAAAGCGTTTCGTGTCTTAAATTGGGTGGCGATAAACCAGCGGTGATCGAAGGATAGGCGTCCTGATTGCCCCGGCGCCCAACAATTAGCCCTTTCAGCCTATCTGCTTAAGCATTAGTGATGTACTAGATAGGTAGGTAGTTAAGGTAGAGAGCGATCCGGCACAGTCCTTCATAGAATCTATACGCGATGTCGTTGCGTTTTCAGCAGAGTCACCGAAGAAATGTTCTCAAGTCCTGGTAGCAACGGTAAAAAATTGGTAAATCCACAAGGTATAAGGATCAGGGGTAATAGTTCCGGCTGACTACCTATACAAAGCCTTTTTTCTAAGTTCGGTAGCCGAAAGTGGCCTGTCCTAAACATACCTGATACTTAAGGACATCGGCAAATAAACAGACGTGTCTCGACGGATAGGTAGAGGACGAAAGGATGTAGTTAGATTGAGGTCCTTGGAATAGCAACGCAACATGAGGTCCTATGATCAGTGAAATTTGAACCTGGCTCCGGCTGCACACGGTAATAGCCAAATTCCCGATAATGCAGCTTTTGGAGAATGTTGGAGATAGAAACTTGATGTTAGTATATCGCTAGAATATTTGACTGTATATCATAGTAGCCGGGACTCGGTATTCCCTAACATTCAGCATCAAGTAGTACAGAGGTGAATACAGAGATGCCCCTTCGGTATGCGTTACGCCGGGGAGACCAATCCGACTGCATGAGCACTGCCTCTCGTTTAAAGCCGGCAGGTGAATAAAATACAAGATATGCCGTCGTAAGCGCCAGTACGACTTTTATGAATGCGGCGGGATTTTTGCGTAGACTCCAGATCGACGTTTGAGCACGTTGGATAGTCTCATAGGTACGGCACACAACCTCGACCGCAACGAGCATGAGGTGTGTGTGTGTGCGTGTATGTGTCACCGGGTTACTAGACTGGGGAATCATCTAGCTGAGTGCTTTTTTTGAATAATGCATCGATCCATACTGAATGGATCAAGCTCCTGGCTTACCCGGCATCTCGGCCACGGGTGGTTATCTTCAAGGTCAAGTGGCCATGCAGAATAAGGGACTGACTTGTCGAGGTTACTCTAGGTTTTATGATAGGAAATATTTTACTTAATTGGATGTTCGACATTCTTGGCTGTGTAAGGTACGGTAGTGAAGCTCTTGGATCTGCTGCAGCTCAAAGCTTGGAGGCCTGAGTGAATGCGACCAAGGATGATAATGGTGTGTCGATGCGACGATCGTAGAGTCTAGCTAAAAGAGGATGCTACTATTTGAAGTTGTAGATATTTCTTGCATGTGGTATGTGGTATGTGGTATGTGGTACCGCAAACGGCAACTACCTCTAAATACCTGGCATAAGAGGTAACTACTCTGCTACATACTTTCCAATGACTCTTCTAATCAAATGCCTATTACATACATACTTATGTGGGGTTCTGTACTTAGCGTATTTAGTGTACTTAAGTATAACTACTAGCAAGGGCATGGTTTTAGTGCTTCTCCAAGTTTCAATTGGCTATGACTGCGGTTTTCGGCGTCGTAAGAAGTCCAAGAATTTTTTTTGATTTTTTTTTTCCTTGGTCACGGTACAAAGTTCTCCAAGGATAACAGTATCATGGCCACTTTATCTGCCCCTCCTCCATAGTATTCTAACAATGTGAACTTGAAAATCTTACACATAGCAACTTTTAATTTTCTTCTAGGTTAGTCAATTCAAGTAATTAAACTTCAGTAGTTCAATTGGTCCGTCTATTACGCTCTGTATTTCTCTCTCAGCGTTGTGTTCGTCTATGATCTTCTGAATATAAACTGACTCACTTCTTCGTTTAATTTAGTTCCTCTCCCTTCGAAGTTTTTTCAAAGCTTCGTCGTCGACAGCTTGATCCCCGTCGTGATACCACGGCTGTATAGGCCGTGGAAGTGTCAATTGGACTTAAGGACTTAGTCGTTCGCTTTTTCGACTCTTGACATCTTGACATCTTGACAATATGCTGCCGGTACGCGCATTACGAGCAGCCGTGAGGGCTAGCTCTCGTCGTGTCTCTCCTCGAGCCACTCTTCTGACTCCTGCAGTCGCAACAAGCCTCTCCCTGCGAACATCACAAGCTGCTTACTCTTCCGCCCGATCGAACGACTCGACTACGCGCGCTGCCGTTATACAGGTGCTTAACAATGTCGGATCTAAGCGAGAGGTCAAGCAATACCTTTCCCATTTCTCCTCCGTCTCCTCCCAGCAATTCGCTGTGATTAAGGTTGGAGGTGCTATCTTGACCGACTATCTGGATGAACTCTGTTCATCGTTAGCCTTTTTATACCATGTCGGACTTTTCCCGATCATCGTCCACGGTGCTGGTCCTCAGCTCAACAAGCTCCTCGAGGATGCTGGTGTCGAACCCCAGTTTGAGGAAGGAATTCGTATTACCGACGGCAAGACTTTAGGAATTGCGAGGCGACTTTTCCTAGCGGAAAACCTGAAGCTCGTTCAGCGTCTAGAAGAGATGGGCGTCCGCGCTCGACCCATCACTTCGAGCGTCTTCACCGCTGATTATCTCAACAAGGATAAATGGAAGTTCGTTGGAAAAATCACCGAAGTTAACAAGGAGCCCATTCAAACTGCTATAGAGAACGGCTATCTACCTATCCTTACTTCCATGGCGGAGACGAGAGAGGGCCAAGTACTGAATGTCAATGCCGATGTCGCAGCGGGAGAACTAGCTCGCGAACTCGAACCGCTAAAGGTTGTCTATCTTAGCGAGAAGGGTGGGTTGTTTGACGGTAACGTGCAGAAGATCTCTGCCATCAATCTCGATGAGGAATACGACCATATCATGTCACAGCCCTGGTGCAAGTTTGGAACCCGATTAAAGATACGCGAGATTAAGGAACTTCTGGAGACCCTTCCGCGTTCGTCTAGCGTCGCCATCATACATCCTGCTGACCTGCAGAAGGAGCTGTTCACAGATTCCGGGGCCGGTACTCTCATTCGCCGAGGAGATAAGTTGATGACTGCAGAGAGCGTTGCGGACTTTAGCGATCTTGAAAAGTTGAAAGATGTGCTTGTTCGGGATCGCGAGGTCCGTGATGCTAGGGCTACGGTGGATCGTTACTTAGAATTTTTGAGCGGACGGAAATTTAAGGCTTATTTCGACGAACCCATGAAGGCTCTTGCGGTTGTCCTCGACCCCGCTCCGGACCAATCATATTCGACCTTGGCCACTTTGACGATAACTAAGTCTGGCTGGTTGACAAACGTCGCTGACAACCTCTTTGCTGCTATTAAGAAGGAATATCCTAGCTTAGTCTGGACTGTCAAGGCCGATGATGAAAACCTTACATGGTTCTTCGGCAAGGCCGACGGAAGCATTGTCAGGGGTAACGATGTCATGTTCTGGTACGGCATCGAGCCTGGAGAGGAATTAAACAAGCTCATGAGAGAATTTACCCTTCACGGCCGGGCAATGCTTGGCGATTCCAACCTGGAGTCGAGGCTCCACCGGGCAGCCCAGATTGCCTCTGAGAATCTACGAGCACACTTTGCTTCTGGCTCCGCGGCTAACCAGGCTCGAGGTTACTCTACTCTTGCCCGTCGTTCTATTTTAGGAGCTACATCAATGGGCGCCTTCTCCCGCGGATCGCGCAGAGGCTTTGCGACAGAGACCAACCCCAACCCCCCGTACGGCAAGAAGCATGCATCAAATACGCAACCCTCTAGGGTCGCGCTGATTGGCGCTCGAGGCTACACTGGACAGAATCTGATCAGCCTTATTAACACGCACCCCAATTTCGAACTTCGTCACGTGTCATCACGAGAATTATCGGGACAGAAGCTAGAAGGTTATACAAAAAAAGAAATTATCTACGAGAATCTAAGCTTCGACGATGTGTACGAAATGGAGAAGAAAGGTAAAATAGATGTGTGGGTGATGGCGTTACCGAACGGTGTTTGCAAGCCGTACGTTGACGCTATCAACAAGGCCAAGGAATCTTCTTCTTCTAGGGAAGATAACAGCATAATTGTTGACCTCTCCGCTGATTATCGATTCGATAAATCGTGGACCTATGGTCTTCCTGAGTTGGTTAAGCGATCCGACATTGCTCAGGCCACTCACATTTCGAACCCCGGTTGCTACGCCACAGCAGCCCAGCTTGGTATTGCTCCTCTCGTGGAGTTTCTCGGCGGCCAGCCTACCGTCTTTGGAGTTTCTGGGTATTCAGGGGCAGGCACTAAGCCTTCTTCGAAAAACAACGTGGAGCTCCTAACCAACAATATCATCCCTTACAGCTTGACCGACCATGTTCACGAGAAGGAGATTAGCAGTCAGCTCGGTGTTGATGTAGGGTTCATCCCACACGTCGCAGTGTGGTTTCAGGGCATCCACCACACAATTAACATTCCCTTAAATAAGACAATGACTTCACGAGATATCAGACAAATGTACCAAGATAGGTACGCGGGCGAGAAGCTGGTCAAAGTGGTAGGAGAGGCGCCATCAGTAAAGGCTATCAGCGGGAAGCACGGTGTTGAGATAGGCGGGTTCGCGGTTCACAGTTCTGGGAAGCGAGCAGTCATCTGCGTGACAATCGATAATCTTCTCAAGGGAGCCGCAACACAATGTCTACGTGAGTATTCCGATCTACAAAACCAAATCTTGGGATGATTAGAAGATGCTAACACAAATAATAGAAAATATGAACTTGGCTCGCGGGTATGGGGAGTTTGAAGGTATACCTCCAATGGAATAGAAGTGTTTTTTGTAGGAAGCGGGTTCTCGGGATTGAACGCTTGGCGATGTAAAACTTGTATATACTGAAGCCGTACGAAGCGTTAAAAAAAATGTTCATAAATTCGGTGTGAACCTAAATGATTAAGGGATCTTTCCTTAGTAGAATCGATATGCTCCATTGCTAATGTCTCCAATTAATATTTATCTTACCCGGTATCTAACATAGGTGCCTGCAGACACCTAAAACATCTATAACATCTATAACATTTATTTCTAGGAAGAGTATGAAGTATTCAAGCGAGACTTTTGTATACAGGTACTTTTTCAGATACGAAACATTGGGACTAATCGGCTATTGAGACTTGAAGTCTAGAATCAGATGATCAAGTCAGGAAACCCTGAACTCGGCTTCTGTGAATAGCAAACGGCAGGGTCCGTTAGAAGACGCCGTTTGAACGACCTCAAAAAAGGGGGGGCCAGACACCGAATAAACCAATTGCCTAACCGGGTAGCTTAGCATGTTTAGCGTAGTGGGGTCCTAAACAAACCCCTGAAGGAGTGTTCCGATGGCGGATGGCGGGGTGTGTTGGCGGGGCAAACGGGGCAAATTTTTAGCAACAAAGCAGCAAAAAGCAGCCGATTTATTGCGACATGCGCTCCGGAATCCGTATAAATCTACTTATACACCATACACCTATAAATAATAAATACCTATAAATAATAAATCTTCAAGGGTGTTGATAATATCTAACACTACCTAAGAATTTGACCTTCACACTAGTTGAATAGATCACAAACGACAATGGCTTCCCAATTCCCTACTAAGAAATGCGGTAAGAACTCTTCCTCAATGTCAATGGCAACGGCAATGGCAAGAAAGAGTCATATACTAATATATGCTTGATATGTAAAGGCGTGTTAGGCTGCACCGGCTCCGTGGGTCAGCGGTTCATCTTACTCCTATCTCAACATCCATACTTCGTCCTTCATGCCGTAGGAGCGTCGTCTAGATCTGCCGGTAAGAAGTATAAGGATGCCGTACGATGGAAGCAGGCCTCTCCCATGGGTTCCGTTGGTGAGCTTGTCGTCCGTGAGTGCAAGTCTAGCGAGTTTGCCGACTGCGACGTCATTTTCAGCGGCCTGGACTCAGATGTTGCTGGCGAGATCGGTACGTTCATCTTAAACTATTATTTATCTTATAGTCTAGTCCAATCGACTAATACGGGGTCGCGTCCGCAGAGATGGAGTTCCTTAAGGCAAACCTAGCCGTCTTCTCCAACGCGAAGAATTACCGTCGGGACCCCCTCGTGCCCCTTGTCGTTCCTACTGTCAACCTGCCACACCTCGATTTGATCCCGCACCAGCGGAAACACCATGGCTTAGAGAAGGGGTTCCTGGTGTGTAACTCGAACTGCGCAGTCATCGGTCTAGTGATCCCGTTCGCGGCCCTGCAGGCGCGGTTCGGCCCCGTCGACACCGTCAGCGTTGTTACCATGCAAGCCGTTTCCGGTGCCGGCTACCCTGGCGTCAGCAGCATGGATATCATGGACAACGTGGTACCGTTTATCTCCGGCGAAGAGGACAAGCTCGAAACTGAGGCGCGCAAAATCCTCGGCGGCATCAACAGCGACGCCACTGCGCTCGTCGAGCAGGAGGAGCTTCGCGTGTCTGCCGCCTGTAATCGCGTTCCGGTGCTTGACGGACATACGGCCTGTGTATCGCTACGGTTCAAGAACAGGCCTGCGCCGAGTGCGGAGGATGTGCGTGCTGCCCTGAGAGAGTACGTCAGCGAGGCCGAGAAGCTAGGTTGTCCGAGTGCCCCACGCCCGAGCATCCAGGTCTTTGACGAGCCGGACCGTCCGCAGCCAAGGCTCGATCGCGACTTGAGTCGTGGATACACGGTTAGCGTGGGTCGCGTGCGCGAGGACGAGAGCGGGATCTTCGATATCAAGTTTGTCGCACTGAGCCATAACAGTAAGCTTCCCCTTTTTCACCTCCCATCCCTTGGCATGCGGAGTAATGAGTAAAACTAACATGTTTTACAGCTGTCATCGGAGCTGCAGGTTCTTCGATATTGAATGCGGAAGCGGCGGTACTGAAAGGATTCATCTAGACGATGAGCGAGCATCTTGCTAGCTAGCATCTATGGGCGTTTTTGGGCGGTTGGTTGATTGGTTCATTTGCATTGGGAAGATACAAAAAGGAGGTAGACATCTAGTCAGACATCTGTAGATATGTATGTAACTATTCAAAAAGAGACGGTCGATGTGCAACATAAGACTCAATCTACCATAAATCTAAAATTTAAATATTAGTTCCTATTCTATGAGGAGTAATAAACATGGCTTCGATTTGGATGTTGCGTCTACCCTTAACAGCTACGACTTGATGACTTATTTAAATTACTACCATTCCTCGAAACCATCACTCGGTTTACCTAGCAAAGGAGGTCATACTAAACTTATCAGGCCATAATTTCGCCCGGTACTAGTTGTGACGCCCTAAAACAATTTAGATTGTGTGTTGCTCTGTTGTTAAGGGGTAATGTGTGTGATGCCCCTTACTAAAGTACCTACCTAGGCTCGCGCTATTAAGTGGGGCTATGATGAAACAATATAAGCGCCAAAAAGCAACTGTATGACATGATTGGCCATCGTGGCTTAGCAAAGTTTAAATCAAAACATGGTTTGGTGGTCTAGTGGTATGATTCTCGCTTAGGGTACACCCTACGCAATAGCATGCGAGAGGTCCCGGGTTCAATCCCCGGCCAAACCCTTTACTTTTGCTCTTCTTTTATAATTAACCATTCTCATTTTCTTTTTACCCGACGACTGTAGGCAATCTTAGATTAACAATCTTCTTTTTCATTCTATCTAAGACTATTTCGTATATCGAACCCATGAAAACTACTTTATCTTTTTTCCCTTCATCTCTTTCGTGTTTGTGGCCGAAGTTATATCCTCGTAAATTGATGCTAGGCTTAGCTGACTAATCTTCAGAACCCCTATAATTATAATTGAAGGTTGGGGACTACTTTCTAGGTTTCAATAAGCTAAGCCTAACATGTGGATGAATGGACTTGAAATACCTATGAGAATTATAAGGATACCAATGCATTAAAGTATATTAGTAGCAAACTACGTAACTAGAGTCCAGTTACTAAACTCGTAATGGAGAATTATCATATAACTAATAGAAGTGATTACCTAAAGTATAGCCTACGAAATTTAAATCTCCTAGATGTTAACACACCCTATTAATTCCCAGTGTCATTCATATAAGTACGGGGAAGCATTAGTGTCTTAGTAGATAGATGATATGATAGTTACAAGCTGAAACATAGTCAAGGTCTTAGCAACGGGGCACAGCTTCCACGGATATAGAAACACAGTCAGTAACCTTCAGAAAACGAAATCATCGCTATGACAATGAAGTGCTTCAGGTCACTATTATATTCTACACGTTAGTTCAGGATCTATAGCAGCTTCCCTCGTCCTTTAACTTTGAATTGATCTATAAGACTATATACTTGTTAGCAAGGCCTCGTCATATAAATGCGAATCAACTGCAATTAATAAAGGATGAGCTTGTATTTCTATCGCTTTATAACTTCGTCTTCGATTCTTATCTTCTGGGGCTTTTTCGGTATCTGTATAAACTCAAGAATGGCCGAACTTTAATCCATCAACAGATATAGTGTTTATTTTAAGTCATAGCACATGTTTTTAAATAGTCCCTAAAATAAAATGTCTATATTGTTATTATAAGATAAGGCGGGAAGCATTGAAGCAACTTTGTCGTGCTGAAAAGAAGTCTCTAAACCTAACAACGGAAGCTTGAACTGTATACCTTATATATATTGTGAGTATCATTTGTTCCAGATGTCTTATCTAGAATCCTAACAGTTGTTCAAGTCTTGTCAATAATGCTACCAAGCAAACTGTCATTTGTCCTACCGTCTCGACTCATGAATACACCTCAGGTATTCGTCACATACCAGCCCCGAGGGATAATAAGATTACTCACATTTGCACCCGAGTACAAGTACACAGTCATATTATCTCCCAAACCCTCACAATCGCCCCTCAATACCACCCGCTCCAGCTTCAGCGCGAAGAAACCATGATATCTATAGATCCTACCGTGTTCGTACTCACTTCCGCAGCTCTACTTTGTGCCGGGAACCTCCTTGCTTGCAGCGCGGGCGCGTGGGGGGCCCAGTCGATGGATGAGCGATACGAGATTGGTGCCATGGTGGGCAAATGCATCGCAGTGCTCAGCTTGGTGATTGTGGTACTAGCCTACGCGCAACACGGAATCAGTCTACCTCTCGCATTCTTCATATTTTTCATGGCACCTATGATAAGAACCCATCTTAGAAAACATGGGGCGCAAGATGTACATGTAAGCCCATTCATTTCATATTGATGACATACTTACCCCGTCCTAAATCCGCCCTGTAATTCTGCTATATCATTTCTATAAACACCTATTTATATAGTGCAGTTGCAACAAACACCCCCGGTGCCTAAACGGCAGCTCAACGAAGATATATCCGGTAGAAATACATCTACGGAGAACATACCCACTCGGGATGGATTGATCCAGGACACCTTTCCTGTCCAAAAAGTATCATCTCGAAATGCACTTTCGGGCGGCACACGTGCCCAAAATGGGCAAACCGAGTCCAATACCACTGTACTCCGGTGCAAGAGTAAGAATAAGCGTGTCACTTTCGTGACGGACCTGGACCGGCTCCGACAGCTTCGAAAAGACAGACCTTTCTATTAGCTAATGAACTCCGACGCGCGAAGAAAAAGTGGCGGGCAGTGAAGCAAAATTTAAATATTCCTTAATAGATTATGCGTGGAAGATATGATTTTTCATTTACCCCTATTCTATTCATATCCAATATCCCTAGGTGTTTTATACGTAAGAACACAGGGTTATACTACTTATCTAGTATTATCTGTATTTGGGTAAATAAGTATGTCACCAAAGACCAGAGGTGGAGAGAAAATTCATCATGAGTAAATCTTATCTTACCCTCGACGATAAATCACGAAGGTCACTATGTATTGTTTCGATTAGCTTAACTATTAACCGGACGGCATGGACAGCACTATAGTAGTATTCGATAGCTTGTTCGCTTGTTTCTTTAATTCATGCTAGTTTATTCCCAGACAAAAATAGGACATATAGCGCTGTGACAAGTCAGAAAGGCGAATAGCATATCACCGCAATTTAATCAAGTTTCCATAATACTGGGCAACTGGGGGACCGTCAAATTTTCGATGCCAAACCCTTCCTTCATGTCTTTAACGATAGCCATTAAGCTGTGGAGATAGAACCGACCTTCCCAGAACAGCTGCTTAAGGACCGGATCACTGGCTCTCTTTATTATCGAGTTTCTTGTAGCATTACACTGCTTCTCGATGAGAAATCCAATTAGGTCAAAAATGAGTGTTAGAACCCATCGTAGCTCTGGTTCTAGGAATGTGATGCCCTGGGCGCAGCAACACCACCAGCGTGCCTCGATTAGTACCCTGTCGCACCCCCGGTCTCCCTCGATGGTATCAAGGGGTTTGAAATACGCCTTGATGCGGCGTTCGTCCGCCGTAGGCTGCACGGCAGGCCATCCTCTATAGTCCGTATATCGGAACAGGAAGACTCCTCGACGGACACGGTGCCATTGTGCTGGCTGCACATCGAAAACAGCCGGGTTGTCGTATGGTATAAATTGTAGGAAGTCACTCCGGCTTCCGTCGCAACGCCGTCGGATAGGTAAGTGTACAATTCTGCTAGTAGGGATTGTGGAAAGGTGGTTGTGCTGCTGCTCTGACGGAGATGTGACATCTTGCATGATGACATCGCCATCCGCGTCTATTACATATGTGTCATAATCGTCGGACCCGGAATACTATTTGATACGACTTGAAGCCTTTCTGCTATTTCTGGTTATATCGGTAGCCTGACGAATATGTTTCCAGTTATTGGGCTGTGACGTGTTGTGGTGATTACGCGCGCGTTCGCTGAGATTGTCTAGTATCTCCTCTATGGTTAACAGTGGACGCTTGTTTCTATCCAAAGGTATTGCAACAGAACCAGTATTGATCGATGTGTTGTTCTGAAAGTCAAACAAGCGATCGTAGACATCTTTACGGCTGAAAGTAGTCGCGGTTGAGATGGCTGGTACGTCACCAGGCCCGACGGTGGCGGTAATGTCAGACTCGGGATGCTTGGCGGCTTCTTTAGGGAACTTGAAGAAGAGCCAGGCGCACTCCCCGCAGAGTGGCTGCGGAAGACGCCGATGGGCCCTCACTGCGACGCAATGATAGACGTGGTGGATGGAGCAGTAGTAAAATGTGGCGCCAGGACTAGTGTCCTTGTCGTGGTCGAGCTTCATTGCTGAGCCGTTCAGCCGGACACGATGACACTCTGGCATGCGACAAGACATTTTCTATAATGAGAAGGTTTTAACCCTGGTATCTCGTATGTTGGTATAGCGAATGTGACTGAATAAAGTAGATGTAATGTTTGATATAGTATGTGAAGTCTATGTGAAGTCTATGTGAAGTTAGTTTGGGATACGACTTTGGGGGGGTGGAAATTATGTTACGTGAGGAGTAAAACAGGAGATAATGAAACCCAGGTAAGGGCCGGAAGAAGTATTGGCATTATGGAAAGTGGATTCGGGGTTTGGCACGCGATTGGGGCTGGTTTTTCGATTAAGTTTAAAGGATTTCTTGTAAGTGGGAAGGAAATGACATGTCGCCTGGTATGCTCATCATTATCATTTCAAGGGAAACGATGGGCGAAGTATGTACCTACCAGCTTACCAGCCTACCAGCCTACCTAGGTATGTAGTAGCCTAGTACATTATGTAGTTTCCGGCTACTGGAGTAATACATACAATAATCCTAGCTGATATTCAAGTAACACAGCTGAAGTAGAAAAGCCGTAGCAGGAAACCGGCCTGGTTTCTCTTTCCGGGTCGGGTACTGTCCTCCTAGTAAGATTGGGCATGGACGTAGGTGTGAGCGTAGGCGGTACGCTTTACGTTTCGACCGGTTTAGGGGGTTAAGGTTTTGACCTTCTCTTTCCTCTTTCCTGTTTTCTCTTTCCTACCATTGGCGCTTTCTTAAAAAAAGATACAACTTTTTAGTCATAAGAACATAAGAACATTGAAGCCAAGGAAGTTTCAATGTTATTAACATTATGCTTTAGTTAGTTATAATGTTATTAATCTTACGTTGAATAAGCAACAACACCTGTATAAAAAACGCCTGGGCCGCAATAGCTCGATAAGCTCTTAAGAGCATAACGAGTCCGTGCTGCCTCTTATCTTTTAGGCAAACAGATTTCATAATCCTATTCCGACATTAAATAAGAATAAGATCTTAGCGGCCATTTCGTCCAAGGGGTGAATTGCCCGATAATAGCTACTAGATAGAGCAAGTCCATCCTTCACCCTCGACGCACTATGACCGCAATAGTTTAGGACAGTGTCCTTCCTTCCCATCCCCCATCACATGTTACTAATGTAGGGCATCTTAGAAGAGCTACATACTAAGAGGGATCTTCGACTAGGAAGTATGGGTTACACAGGTAACTTGGTGACCAATAATGTGAAGGTGGGAGAAAAGATGGCACCAGGGATGGAAAGCGTGTCGAGCCCTAAACCCGGTCTATTGGAAAGTCAGGTACCGAGGGGAAAGCGCCCGCGTCTGCTGTGTAACGTCGGAACTTCCGAGCTCAGAAACCCGAGCCAAGATTTGATGCCGGAGCCTCATAAGTAACTGCATGTACTCTCGAACGGCTGTAGTCATCAGGCCGTCTTACATAGTCGGCAGTTCGGTCATCCCCGGTGGATGTTGGTACCTGATGGCACTTCCCGACGCCTGTGCGTATATGCTACGAACATGCATCTCCACCTTTAAGAAACCTACACCAGTAAACAACCCTCTTCACTAGGGTGCTACCCCCTTGAGCCTCACCCAAGCCTCGCAGGGCTGACGGGGAGCTAGGACGAATAAGATCAAATCTACTTAAGCCACTCGCGTCTCAGATGGATTATTACCGACGAATCAGATATAATACCGTACAATACCGGTCCTACTCCGGTACTCGACCTAGTTCATTAATCGTTGCTATGATTCGCTAAAGCTTGCGAGTTGGTTAAAGCATTAATGTGCGAACTGACTCACGAGCAAGGGGATATATTTCACATCTTTAAATAGATACGTGAAGGCTACTCCTTCACGTTCTGGGTATTGCCGCTTTCTACATGCTCGTACACGTCTAACCGGCCGATCTCGAATCTATTGGGACGCCCCCTTCCCCTCTGTATCCCCAACAAAGAAGAAGAAGAAAAAAAAAGAATAGTTAAGAGAAAAATGTATCGAGTTTCATGCTCGCTGTTCCTCGGAGAAGACACCGACTTTTCAAGCCAACAAGCCAATGACCATGAAATGACGTGTACCCCTAGGAATGCGCCTCCCCCGACGACTGATTTTCTTTTCCAGGCAGACACTAGGTTTTAGTGAATTCGATAGCCCATGCGGTCGACTAGGACAGGGTCAAGATTGATTCGTCATGCTCGAAAGAGCATGCGGAGAAAAGAATTGAGAAATGATATTGTGATGATCGTCGCGCAGAGCAGAGCCCCGTTGTCGGCTCATGCCTAGATTTTTTCAGAGTCAGTCGAAAACTTCCAAGTATCACCTGACAATGACAACTGACTTGAGGTTGTTCGATTCAGGCAACGTAAGTTCCGCAGTATGGACAGTCCCGCCCGGGTAAGACCCATACTTCTTGGCCCTTGCCCTGGCAGGTAGGGCAGCGTTTTCCGGGGGCCTTGTGGAATTGTTAGAGATGCTCTGTTTTCATAAACGGGTAGCTGATACGTACAGTTCCGGACATATCAACCATGGGGCAAGCTTGGTTAGATACCGGGCGAGAGCAATAGTTAACCTGAGACGTCAGGTGCGAGCAGTGAATGTGTGAGCAGGTCATCGTGTCGAGTTGTCTAAGTGACAGGGATAATATGTAGGGGGGGAGAAATCTATCAAAGGAGCGTTGACAAATATGGGAGGACTATTGGTGAGGAGAGCGACGAAACAGGCGTTGATAATAATGGATGGTGTGGTATGTCTGACCAAACTCGGAGTCCCTACGGCCGTACTTATACTTTTCTAGTTGGTCAACGCCGAAACATGGGCCGAGGGAGGTGTATCGTAGGGCTAAGGCAAGAGGGTCAATTCAAAAGGCCACGATTTGCCGCGTTGGGTGCGGCTGGCGTACTTAGTCCCTGCGTGAAAAATAGGAACCTGTATGTATCCGACGAAGAAGCACGGAATCATGTTGAGCGCGCAGCGGAAGGCTCGCGGCAGAGGGGGTGCCCCTTCGCTCTATTCGTCAGGGGCACGGATTCTAAGCCAATGTAATAATATTGCAAGTCAAGTTTTGAGCAATATCCCGGCAAAAAGCACCATTACGGTGACTGAGCCCGATGCGTCCAGCCATGCTTCGATAGGGAGCAAGACACGGCGACCTGAATTTCTGACAGGACACAACTCACACAAGTGGGGTTGATTTCGAGGGCAGAAAAGGGCAGAAAGGGCAGAGAGGGCAGAAACGTGGGACAGAATCAGGCCGTAGACTTCTTGGCGCTGAATGACATCTGTATCACTGCGGATATGGCGTCAGAAGACTCTATTGGACTAATGTTAAGAGGCAGATCGTGACAGTCAGTCTGTGTATGTTGTATGCGGGTGGTCTATGTACGTATAGTGAAGTGTGTGTGGGCCAGAACGTCTCGACGATACTTTTCAGGGTCAGACAGGGCAAGATAAAAAAGCAAGAAAGCAGGGATGGCCTGTATTAAAAAAAAACCACCTAGATACGGTTGTCATTAAGACCGGGTTGGCGGATACTCGGGCCCGTCGGGGGATTTTTATGAGATCTCGAGGTGGGGAGAAAGAGACTGAGACTGAGAGGGAAATTCGATATATGTAGAAATAGAAATTAGAAATCCGAATAATAAGAGAGGGACTTTTGGGAATGGGGAACAGCAATTAGGAAGTATCAATTTTTTGTTACAACAAAAAAAAAAAGTTACCCATTTTCCTATGTACTACGTGATAGGCTTATGGTTTAATATGTACGTTTGTATATAGGTGGATAATACGTAGGGGGCCATTTACAGGGTGGATATACGTGGAATACTTTATGCATGTATGTAGTATCTACACCTGCTTAACCCTTCCATGCACATGTGTGCGCATGAGAATATGCACGTATGGTATGCATTAGATATGCGCAATACATGCATACTACGTACATTCCATGATATTTAACTTTCAACCTCTTAGATGGATGAAAATCATCCCAGTATCCGGGTTTGCCAAGTTTTTTCGATCCAAGCGTTCGGAACCCCCGCGTACAAAACATATAAAGTTGCATGATGATGGGCAGATCAAAGTAAGGGAATAGGGAGAGAGGAATTCGGATATCGAAGAGGGGAGGCGAGGCACTTATAAGTTAAGGTACCTATATGTAATTAGCTAGCCTATTGCGTACAAAGGGGGGGGAATACCCCTTCTAGTGCACTTCCCTGTGCGACCTGAGAAACTTAGGGCTGTTACTGCGTTACTTCCCGAGTTGTTACTAGGTTTTCTCTGGGGAAGGCACTTCTATGCTCTAACCTATAGCTCCTCTTAAACTTCCCTTTCGTCTAGACGAGTGGTTCTCTTCATACATCCTCTTACAATATATTCCGTATTTTGTTTCAATATTCACAGATGCCCGACCAAGTTCTCATCAGCTAACTAGTTTTTACTAGGAACAAGTTTTTAATCGTTGGGCTTAGGGGTGGAAGGTGGAAAATGGAAAATGGAAAGTGGAAAGTGGAAAACATCACCACCCTAATTCCATCATTCCATCCACGCGCATCACGACGCACGTTTTCCCCTTCGGCTCCTTGTCTTTCTTTGAATCAAAACTAGCGTAAAATAAAAAGAAGCAAACGCCGATTCGTCGTCTACCCTGTCACTCATCCGTACTACCGCTGCAGTATCCACGCGACGTTGCCGTTGTTGTATTATTTTCGATATCATTTTACTACCTCTCCTGGGTCCCTTTACAAGTCCAGAAGAGTTTGTCGTAACCCCTGGGCTTCTCCTGCCGCTATTTTACAACCAACCAGATAAATCACTCCCCTGATGGTTACCTTTTATTATTATTATTTTATTTGCTTAGTTTAGTTTTATTTTATTTTTTCAAAAAACAAGACTACCATAAAAGCAATTGGGCTTTGTGCTTCGGAATTGTAATCCTTTTGTGGGGATTTAGTTGAGCTGTCTACAAGGCAGATCCTCATACGTGTTCGGCAAGGAGAGAACAATACAAGACCAGAGGTTCAGGTTGATATCTGACGTGAAACAACCCGATTGACAAGTTTAAACCCCCATTACGTCGTACGTAGCAGTTCCAAGCCGTTAGGTAAGAAGCTTTCCCGTTGCCCAAAGCAGAAAGTCGATTAATGCTCGTTGATCCTAGGGTTATCTCTAACCGCTACACCACGCCCATACCTTCTTGAACTTACCCGCTAGACGTCTCTCTGGTTGGGCCACCGTCCACTATGATCGAATGATGTTTCTGCTGACTGATTTACACGCTCTCATCTGACAAGGGGGTCTATCATATGCCACGGAGTCCGCTCCTCTTTGACGCCTTCATCTCTGTGTCTGTCACCTCAGGGCCTCCTCACGACATGCAGACCGGATTCCAGAGCCCCACAAAGTAACCACATGAGCTGGCATACATGAAGCCTTTCCCGGTGGATACTAGCCCATTCATCCGAGCGACTCCCGCGAATGATTTCTGAGGAGGTAGTATCCTTGAACTGGGCGTATCAATCTCTGCGGTCACTCACTTATTGGTTCTTCTCATACCAGCCCACCGAGTCGCGACTTTTCTGACTCCTCAGATCGTCCGCTTAGCCGGCGATCCACCCATGTTCCCATCTTGTTGGTCGCTTAGGAGGTTGAGCAGGTCAAGACAACCAATGCATAAGCGCATTTAGATTGAATATCGATCAAGGAACCACCTAGAAGCGGTCTCTTCAACTAAGGAAGGCTGCTAATCAAGTTGTCTAAAGATCGACAGCTCGAGCTGAAGCTATTCTAGTGGATAAGAGCTTCGAGGCTCGTAGTCCTCCAGAAAAATCGCAACACCGCTCCACGGGACCATCGAGCGAGTTCGGAGTGGGAAAAAAATGCCCGAATCTAGTAGCAAGGGTCATAATCGAGGTAATGCTAATCAAGTTGGAATTTGTCGCAAATTTGATAAGCATCGACTCTCTCGAAAGCCGCAAAACGTATTGTCCGTATTCAGCTTCGATAGTCTCAGCCATTTATTAGAGGTATTAGAGGTAGTCTCGCCATTCTGCATAGCCGACCCATTATCAACATAACGGAGTTTATGCTAGCGGGGGGTCCTTGCAGGTCTCATACCGGAAGAGTTTTTGACCCGGTACTTTGCATCGAAAAGTGACAGGTCACAATATGCCTATCCTATACCTGCTACAACCAGGCTTGACAAGCAATTGGTCGTACTATTCGGCTATCGCGATATTCAAAATGGTATGCATCAAGTCTTGCGGATCCCAAAGTCCCACTCGACAAGACAAAGGTCATTGGACTTCGAGAACGTGCATCGACGTCGGCGTTGAGATTCAAGTCAAGCCCAACAGACCTGTCACATTCATCAACTCTTACCGCCTAGTATCCTCCCCGTTGTTGGTCAACAGGAAATAAGGTTGACGAACATGGCTTCTGCAATCCGCGCATGTGTACTCACCCGTCTACTCATCCAGCCAGAGGCTATTCGTCCGATTTGATTTCCGTCCTGTCAATTCTTACGCAACTAAAGCCATGCAGCATCCGGATATGCACATGTTTGAGCATTCGCCTACCTGCACCAGTTGCCAAACATGTTACTATGAGAAGAGGGAGAATACATCTAGGTACCTATATTTTAAGGCAAACTGGTCGAGGCTAACTATAAACAGGTAACCCAAGGGACCAAGGGACCCAAGAGACCCAAGGGCGTAATGATACCAGCCTGTTGCACCCTTGACGACGCCACTTGATCTACTTCACCGTCCGTGGGTTTGGGCCTCATCCCTGTTTCTATTACAAAGGTTCGGCAACACCAAAGGAAACTTGCATGGGCTACGGCGTACGGTACCATTACGCCGGGACGAATGAGGAGGGGACCACATTCCTAGTCTCGAGCATCGTGCCCCACTGCCGACCTCAAGATAATAGGAGCCATCCCATTGCATCGCTTCTATCGAGAATTACTCCTCGACCATCAGGGACACTAGAAATTTCCCGACCGACGTCACCCGTCTCTAGTCCCCAAAAATACCACCGCCTACCTGTTTTGCATACTAGGGTACGAGCTGCATACAGTTTGATACCTGGCCTCCGAAGCATGTGGCATCGCTTCTAAAAAAAGGGTCCATCCAACCCTCGGTTCCCATGTCCCGAATTTATTTGATGACAACGTTCAAGCTGTTAACAATGCAGCCTATAATCACCGTGGACGCGGTTACAGCCCAGTTGACTAGTAAACGTCCCCCTGTTAGGACTTTAGCTAGCGAGCCACGATGCAGCAGTCACCGGATACAACTAATGCGAAGGTTATTTCTCCTAACCATTGGCGGCGCATTGCCTGCACGGTATGTTGCCGATTGCGGCATGCATTAGAAACAGGACTATATTGCTGTCAAACGGGTGCTCGCTTGGTCGCTGTTACACAATAGAGAGGCGGCATTGAACTTCTATGTCTTAACGAAGAAAATAGTTTACGACGGTACGGCGTAGCCGCCTGCCCGGCGTTGACAGCAAGCTACTACGTTAGGTAGCGTTTCTTTGAGGGATCTTCTCTTTTGCAGATCTTGTCAGCCGATGACATGGAAGGCTGTCGCGAATGGACTCATTACAGCAATTACCGACCAACACGCAAAAGTTGGTCAGAATATAGCCATGTCATTGTAACACGCCAGTCCGGCCGTCGGTAATGGAGGCGCACCTGCATAGTTCGTTTCTAGTAGCTCTACATCGCTGGTCACATTCCGTGGCAGTGTTGATCTAAAATCACTACCGTATGGCGATATCCGTTAGATATCCCTCAGTGTCTCAGCTGATATGGGTGAAAACTTGTAGATTATGAGATATAATGTCGCTTTAGCTTGAGTCGCCGACCAGTGCGGTGGCGACAAGTTTAAAAGCAACGTTTTGTTGGTGATCAACTCCGCGACAGGACAAATACCACACACCGACGCTCGCCCCCTTCTCGCTTCTGCCGAAATAGGCGTCGAAAAAAAATCTGCTGAACTATAACGGACAGCTACTATTATGACGGAACCCATCGCCCACTAGAAATTTAAAGGGCAATTAACCTTAAGGCTGGACATCCCACCTTTCTATTCGGCTATTCGGTTACAGTCGCAGCTGATCTACCCTGGGGAATCTTCACGTTTCCCCTGGTTTCTAGAAAAAGGGTCTATAGTATAATAAGGAGTAATTATTAGTTACACGAAAGGCCCTAACTGGCTATTTCACGAGCCGACTGACGTCTATCTATTGTTTAGATCCTCTGAGATCTCCCATCGTAACGTTGCTGCATCTGCCAACGCAAAGGTAAACTTACTATATACCAGGGGTAGTAATAATTCATGTTCAGTAAGCATGGGGCGGTTCGGGGTCCGACTGACCAACCAAGTAAACAGGTGTTCTCTGCTCATTTGCATATGCACATACCGGGTATACGCTCGAGGTTTGAAACTTAAGCTTGCTAATTTCGAATCCATCTCAACGTATAGACGAAGGAGGCTAGCTGGCTGCAAATAATTCGAGTACCCGTGGTGGTTGAAGCTTTCCTCACCTAACTTGCAGCTAGGATTTGATGTTATCAATATCAATACCAATATCAATGCGAGGCGTTATATAAAAAAAAAAGAAAAACGGAAAACATCTAGCGGCCACACCTAGGTGTCTAATATGAGCCTCATGACGTGGATGGAACATACGTATCCACAACAGGAAAGCTCAGCGTTGAGCATTTCTGCTTCTCGCCGAAAGGGGACGGCCCGGCACGCAGAAGGGATCTCCCTGCAGTCACATGCATCCACGCGTCTATGCAGGGAAAACCCTTGGTGTAGCAAAGATATTATATATCTATGTAGAGGGTATAAACATAAAACTACCATTCCGCCAAAACGCCAAAACGCCACCAAGAGAAGAGGCCTAGTCCATACAATAAGACGATATATCCGTATAGTCGATATCAGAGGCCAGTATTGGTGGTTTTGAGTTTGGCTAGTTTTTATACGTTAATAATGAGTTGGGCTAGGGATGACAACGTGGCATACAATGAATGAATGCTATGTTTCATATATCTCTATTGTCTATCTCCTTCTGCCATCATCTGGTAGAGCCTCATAATATACGGTCACGTCATACATCCGAACACGCAACTCAATCCAGACTTTTAGAAGGATAATGCTTTCTCGTCTCTCGTCCTTTCATTGCCACTATTGAAATCTAACGGTCAGCGGATGCACCCGTCCTAAAGGTCTAAGACAGACTATACTCTAGACAACGCTAGGGATAGAGAAGACGGGTATCGAACAGCGAGACGCTAGACGTAGGCTTGACGATCGCGACTAGCATATATACCTTAGGTAACTAAACAGCCACACGTCCTCGAATTCGACATGTCAGATTATCTACAGTCGAGTCAGCTTCCAAGACTAACTAAAATACAAAGCCGGCTAAGCCACCGAGTAGCTCACATCACGCCCCAACGTCAGAATGTCACAAAGATGAGCAGAGAGGCTAGGGCTGGATCATGTAAAGCCAGAGAACTAAGACGTTTACAGATACGCGAAATTTGATAGCTCATTCTTTGATCGAGGATCTACCATAAATGCACGACAACGTGAGGGAGGCCTGTTTATACGGAGGCTGAATCTAGATGCATCGGAGAGTAAAATCAGACGATAAATGAGTCTTGTCTCAGATTCTCCTTTATTCAAACTTGAATTTGTAGACTAAAATCTAATGCTCGACTATTTACTATTTATCATCAGCTATACTAATTACGCCTCTCTAATGGTACTATCTGCCTTACCTAGACCGTTTCCCTCTTCTAGGATCACCCCTGTTTATGTCCTTAGGTGCGAGGTATCGGTAGTATATAGAAGGACGCCACGACGGGCCGCTCCCGGAGATACCAATCCCAGGTTACCTACCTACCTACCTACCTACCTACCCGTACCTATGAGATGTATAAGATATACATATATGCACTAAAACACTAGTCTCAAGGTGAAGATAGAAAAAAAGAATAGCGGTGACTAGCCGGCTCCTAGGTATCTATCCAGCCAAGATAGTAAGAGGCGCCGACTACTCCGCCGTACGGTTGAACTATTTCCTCGGTATATCCTACCAACCTACTACCTATCTATAACCAGTAAACGGAAGCCCATGGCCCACCAGGTGCTTCCCTGGTACAAGGATAAGCTGACCCAAGAACTGAAATGGATACACTTGTGTCAGCGTAGACGGGATGGGTAGGCTATAGAAATAGAAGCTAAACCAACAACGAGGGGAGGCTAGGTATTAGAGGATGAGTACCTCCTAAGGTGCATTAGGTAGAGCTACTTTCAATACATAAAGTACATAATGTTCTATTGACATTAGAACATACCTATCTGTCATCTATATACTAGTCTTATCATCGACGCCGCCGCTCTGCTCCCCCGCCCCCTTCGATTCACAAGGGATAGGCCTATCAAGTCACACCACCCTAGGTAGGTAAACATGTCGACCCCATGAATGCATTACGCCAAAGAAGAACATGCTCGTTGTTCCGGGTATCCTATCATGCGATAAAATATATTTACAAGAAAAGAAAGAAGAAAAAAATAGGTAGGTAGTTAGATAATGATGATGTGATTCCCAACAGATGAAATGGTAATGATGATGAGCCTCTGCGGTCATACGTGAGAATCCCATCTGATAATGCCGGTGCCTTTCCCAGAGACATCAGCATCCGGACCGTAGCTGCTGTGTCATTCCTAGACCCTTAACCAGTTACACCCGAGATAGAAGATAAAAAAAAAAGTTCGCTAAAAATAATGGATGGTAATGATGATGCTTAAACTTGCGCCTCCCTAGCACAATCTACCGTAGATATTCGCCGGTTGCCCGCTTCCCTTTTCTTTTTCCTTGAAACATGGATGATCGAATATTTATAATAATAAAATGATAAGTAAAATTGGTTTCGGAAATGGGCGTCGGGGTAGGTCGAGGGGAGAAAAAAAAAGACCTTGGTTTTGGTTTTCGGTATACCCAGTCATACATGACAAGTAATAGACTGCTAATCCTGTGGCACATAAGCGGTGTCAAACACAGTGAATACCGCCTCCGACTTCGCCCGTTCGAATAAAATTGCGTCAATGAAATTTCTTATCCACGCGGATGAGAACGACACCCGGCGTCTTGTTGCCATGGGTGTCTAAGAGTTGTATAAAGCGGTAACCCGTCGCCAAACGGTCGAGGCGGATGCATGCCCAGCCAAGAAATGGGTCGCGATTTAGCGACATGAGTCGAGGCGTGTCATCTTCCACCTTGAACCTAGATAGAGAAGAATTCGTAAGCTAGGGTTCATGAACAAATCGGGATCTTCAGGAACACTCCATAATATCACAGACTAGGGAGGAACCCGTCTGTTACACAACTGATAAATGAGACGTAATGGAACGTAGCGAGCGAATATGAGTAGCAAAAAAAAAAAAAAAAAAAAGGACCAACGCTAGGTGGTCGTTTGCTCTAGGACTCGCTTCGCTCCCGCGAACAGTTCTAAGGGGCAATGGCCTGTTGTGATATATCACATCCTCCTTTCCGTCACTCAACGGTTCGTTGCACATGCAAGCTCAGCCGCCGGCGACTCCCCGGCTCGGAACACGTGAATTATTGGATATGTATATCATAGTGAAAACCCGACTATCCGGATCCGGATATGTGGGTGCCCGGCGGGAAGACGTATCGGGGAAATTTTTGAAATGAGAATACGACGGGAAAGAAAACACGGGCGGCAAATTCTTACCTGACAAAACTGAGTTGCTCTATGACCCTTTTGACACCAAGGAAATGAAGTTCGTTTTTGACACTGCCGAAATCTGGGTAATCCGTCTTCCCGATCCCTGTCTTCTGTTTGTACTCGCATTCGCGGACCCTACCACCCCCGTCGATAAAGGCTCCGAATCGCTCTTCTATCTTTTCGACGTGTAACTCGCACCTTACATAGGGTCTCAGGGATCTCGAGTTGCTACTGTGAGTACCCTCGGGCAACGGAATATGTTGGCCAGCGAGCACGGTGATGACAAGATCGAGAGTGCTCTGAGGGCCAGCATCCTCTGGAGCTGTAAACGCGTCTTCGCTGAGGTATCCTGGCGGCTTCAGTACCCAACCATGCTCACCCGAAAACATGGCTTCGTTGAGCATCATGCCTTCATCCCAAGACTGCCAATTCATAGCTACCATTTGTACACCTTTGCGCCAGAAGTGTGACGGGTCCAGATTTGACGAGTCCCATCGCAAGCCCTTTGGATAGGCACGCATAAAGAAATGTCGATTGTGAGAGAATAGCTCAAAGTGTTTAGAAGCAATGAGTTCAAAAATCTTGTTCTCGTTTATAGAGAAGATGTGCGAGGGGATTTTAGCAGCTGGCGACTCGAAGTTCGTAAAGTGCTCGCTATGAGTATAAATAGCAAGAGAACTAAGAGCCTCACATATAGGAACCTTAGGCTTCTTGGCGCCATTCTGGAGAATAGGTCTATCATCCTCTGACCCAGATGCGTCATCATCAATCGTGGTGTGAGGTGATAATGTCGACATAGTCCCATCTAAGCTTGGCGAGGCCCTCTTGACCTTGATGAGTATTTTGTTAAGCAGTTCCTCTAGCTTTGGCATTCGGCCATTCGGGCAATTTTCATGGGGTTTATCGACTAGTAAACCAGCCCATTCTTCCTTCATGATTTGAACCATAACACCCTGTTGCTCCTGGTCGGCGTGAACTTCTAGACTGACAATAATGGGTAAATTGGTCGTCTCAAAGGCCACTTCGCGAACGGCTTTACAAACCTCCCGAAATCCAACGGGTGTTGTAAGGGTATAACCGTGCATCACAATCGGCTCGTCCGGTGGTAACGACGGTCTAGATCTTATAGATAGACGCTCAGCATCAAGTTCGCTGGCAAGGGAGGCCGGATCAAGGGCAGCACCAATCTCTCGGCCAAACGGCGGCGGCGCCAGCTCGGACTTGCTGCATCTTGGACTATGGCTGTGGACTTTCTCGACACCTAGTCTTAATCGAGCTTTCTCAACCGTCTCTTCTACAGCATCCTTGAAATGAGCGGCAGCTGTATGTAGACTTCCCCCGGAGAGGTGACGAACGTGTTCAAATCTCGAAGTTGGCTTCGCCGACGGTTCTCTTGGATTGTCCGGCGTGGAGCTTTGCGAATCACTATTCCACACATCTATCTCCACACACCTACATCCTCTTCTAAGAACGCGCCTGTAAGCATCCGCTGTGCTTCGGCCAGATAACTGGTTGCCGGATAAGTACGTGTTGTGGCTGCTGCTAATAAAATAATTGCTTATAGGTTTCGAGAGGTCTTTTTGTTCAAGGGAGATGGGCTTCTCTGCTTGAAGACCAAACCCTAGCCACCACACCTCGAGGAACTTCTCAAATTTGTATCTTTCCTCCTTTAAAACTGGAGCTTTATTGCCCTGGACGATTTCGAGGAAGTCTTTAAAGGCTTGGCGTGACAAGAAAGCTTCCCCTCGACGAAGGGAGTCGTAAAGTTTTCGTAGATGTCGTTGAATAGCAGCGCTTAGATATACTTCCTTTTCTCCATCTTGGAAGTGCACAGCCGTTGGCGTGATAAATGAAGCTAGAGCGATTGCTCGCTTAAGCGCTTTAATCGAATTGGTCCCAAGCTCGGAATTCAACGTTAGTCGTCGCCGAATCGTTACCGAGCGCGTCGGTGTCGCGTTGTTCGTCCGTCTCCGCATCTGTCGTATAACTATCAGTACTCACTCAAAAGCCCTCATCTTAATATGGAAGAAATGGGGACCGCGTCAAGTTACTATAGGCTTACGTTAAAACACATTGAGTTAGTAGTTATAGATTAGCTCAGATCTTCCTTGAGAAGTGTCGCCTCTTTAATTTATGCCCTGGTCGAGCAAAATAAGGTATTGTCGAAGGGCATTAGAGTAAAGGCGTCGCTCCCCTTTTAAAGGGTCAGGTAGGAATAATTCTTGAACTCGGCTAGGATGATAGGTATTCGTAGGTAGATATGAAACTATGAGCTTAACGGCTTTGGACAACGTGACAGACAATGGACAAAGTAAGTAATTCGAAAATCAAAGGAATTGAAAATTGTACACGCAGACAACGTATGACGCGAGAGGGTTTGTAATGCGAAATGAAGAGAAATGCAAAAAGAGCGAAAGCGTAAAGGTTCAAGTTCGAGTTATGGTTCAGGTTCAGCTATGGACAGGGTGCAGCCTCATCCCAGCACAAACCCAGCACAAACCCAGAACAAGCGGCCCCACTGCTGTAGTAGAAACTTAGAACACGACCAATCCGACCGTTTCAGGGGAGCCGATCCCTGAAATAAGCTACTATTCGTAGGGCTGTACCGTGGGACCGGGCCCTGTATGTCTTGGTTGCCCACCACCCAAGAGAACTATAGTTGACGTTCCTGGAGGATCTTGAAAACCTGGGTAATACCAACTTAGGGATTTCAGGAACGAAAATGTTAAAATAAAACCTGAGAAGAAAAATGTTGGAGGCGAGGCAGAAGAATAAATTTAATGGTTGCCGAATTGATTAACGCACAGCTTAGCATATGCCCAGACCGCTACTGTCGTCAAAGACGGGTTTAGGTCAGCCTAAGGCGTGCCGTGCCATGGGCCCTGAAGCATCTGGGGGCGGAGTCTTTACAGCTTGACAGTAGCGGATAGTAACGATTGGCCCCCAATTGATGACCGACAGCTGGAGATGATATAGTGGACATGCAAGTCAACGGCGAGTTGATAAGTCCACTAATGCTACTCTCCACTCTTTTGAACAATACAATTCGCTTGTCTGAATGTTCGAGCACAGCTGAAAGGCTCTAATACAACTCTAGGGTGCATGATATAAGTTCAGGTTTTGATAAGAAAAGAAACTAATTTCAGGTCAAAGTCTGAAGCTAGCAAAAGAACCTATCGACCTTGAAAAAGCGGCGCATACCCCGCTTCGTAAAGACAATGCGATTTTGAATCGCAAATCGATCGGCCCAAGGTAGAATTGGGTGGACGAGATGACGGAATGGGAATGACTTGATGCGGCTAAGATGGTTTATCGATGGCTGCGCCTCACTGAGCAATCCAATGGTTGTAAATGTTTCTTAAGAAGTTAGGAATAAGTAAGCACAGGGCATTGCAAAATGGAGTTTTTGCGCGGTGCCAGCCCCCAGCGAAAATTAAAGGCCCAGTCTTGGCATTCTCCCTCCAAAACAACACCATATAATATATTCAAAATAAGCATGAAAAAAGGGTTGAAAAAAGGAAAAAAAATTATATATTAGCTCTTTAGCCTTTATTATCATTATAGGTAATTTTTATAATTTTACTACCTCAAAAACGGTGGAATTATATATGCGTAAATGTTAATTCTTTAAGAAAGGCTAAATTCCAAGACTGAGCCTTTATTTTTCGCTACTGACTGGGTGCTTGCAGAAAGCAAAAAGAAAAAAAAAATGGACATGCAGATGTGCGACCAGGAAAGAGGAAATGTGGAAATGTGGAAATGTCATGATTATAGTCGAATATGAGTTGCAGTTGCAGTTGCAATAACAACCAAACAACGCAATTTCCATCTATCAGCCCCAATTGATTACCTACATGTACCTAATGTACCTAATATAGTGGAATTAACTAACCTAAGCAGCACGTGAAGCTGGGGTAAAAAAAGGGGGGGTGGAGGGAGGAGGAGTTGTCCGACGCTCATGTCTAAACCTGGAAATGAACGCAAGGCTGCAGACCGAAGCAACGTCATGATTTCTTGAAAGACTTTTACCCCAAGTTGTCCAACTCACCAAAACAATAAAACACAGCCACGTTAGTCAAGCCTATTCTCTCTTTGGTAGTCAACCTTAGGCATTAAAAGCTGGCTGTGCTAATAAATCGACCATATCCACCGGCCAACTCAACTCAACTCACTTAGGTATCGACAGCAGGAAACGGAGGTGGTCACTTATTAGGTCGGTCATGTCGAACAAGACCCATAGGGATTATGAGGCGGAAGTGCGGTCCTGGGGCTTTTCTCACGTCTTCACTTGGACTGACGGCCCGTATGTTTCAGGCCCTACGTCAACGAATGTAAAAAAAGGAATCATGAGATGCCAGTGCTAACTCACAATACTTATGCAGTAATGCCTACTACAGGCCGCACTCTCATACCGGCCTGACAACGCATCTGATCCTGGATGGCCAGCTCACCATCACCTACCCCAAGGACGCTGATCCGGAGAAGAAGACATACACGGTCGGCGACCGCATTGATGTCGACGCCGGCCGAGTTCACGAGGTTTGGATAGGCAATGATGGATGTACATACGTCATTGGCGAATAACCTTCGTCTAGCGAACAGTAGCAATGTCGAATAAAGGGTGGTAAGATATTACAGACGTAGAGGTCGTCGTGTGGTTCTAACAGCGACGGGGCAACTGGATACATACTAACTAATAAATAGAGTGGAGACAAATAGTTCTTTTCATGAGACAAGATCAATTATGGGCATTAAGCTTCATTCTCGGCGTATGCTAATCTCGGCTGTGGGAAACAGAAATCTTCGGCTTCCGATATGCCTGGGCGACTGTGGCGGTGGCTCCAACCGCCATCTGTATGATATCCCTTTTGATATGAGTGAATCAGCCATTCGATCAGCCTGTAGGTATGGTATGAGCCTATGGGGAAGGAACGTAGTGACGGTGCGCCTAGTTCTATATACAAATATTAGAGAGGCTCCCGAGTTTATAACATTCTCCTAACCGTCTAATGATAAGAACGAAAGACTGCGATTCTATAATACCCACATGGAGCAGTGGCTTGCTGGAGCTTTGTCATAATATGCGCGGTAGAAATTACATTATCGACCTCAGTCCAAGTAAGAAAAAAGTTTTCGTAGTCTTACATGTCTAAACATCATGTGAGGCATGCACAAATCGAGAGACCATCGCAACATTTAATCCAGGCTCCTCGTAAAACTAGGTCCCGTTTGGGACTCTTAGCCTCGGAAATCTATGGAAATCGGCTACTACCTCTATACTCCTCGGGATTTGCTAAGGTGAATGATCAAAACATGTAGGGCTTATTAGACGGATTCGGAGCTCCGTATAGCCCTTCAGAGGCGGCAAGTCCGATCTAGTTTTGCCATGTTGAAAGAGGAATTCTATAGCGAATTGACTCCCCACTCGAATAAGTTCATGACTGATGATTATTTTATCGGATCGGGCATGCCGGTGTCTGAAATTCCTCTTTAAGTGACCTCATGCAGGTATTCGTCACGGGCGGCGACTAGAATAATGGCGATGACCTCAGAAACGGCATCTCGGATGATGTCGCCACCACTAGTAGACCCCATAGAGCGATAACAAGCCGGCAGACCGATAACCTTAGATCGCTAGTTGAGTACGATTATCACTGAGGTTCAAGTTAGACAAGCGTCAATAGTTTAAGATCGCACATAATCAGCTGAAATCTTTTTACTTTCCGCCCTATCATTCAAATGTACAACCACACGAACTAAACAAACATGTATGTAGATATAATACTTACTAACAAATTGCGGCAAGATGTCGTGTAATATCGATCTTGTGCGGGCTTGTATCACCACATTCCGGGAAGCTGACGAGTCCTCAAATCTATACCTATCAAAAACCGTGAGGGTGTCGGTTACACTACGCGGCGGGCATTAGCCACGGCGCCGGGCGGGTTGAAACATCTCCCAACTCCTATCGGAAGTTGTAGCTCGATGCCCGCTGTTGAGCAGCGGGGCAACGGTTATACATGCACGAAGTTTGCATTTGAGGTTATCGTCCTGCATTGACATGCTGAGAGGCGTCGTTAGAAGTGATAAGCGGGTGTATCGGCCATACCGTTGAAATATCTAAGATACATTAGGTACCTAGGTAGGTATATTTCAAGTCAAATTATATTGTATAGGTATATGTTCTTTTAGTTTAGCTACCTACTTATAAACTAGATTAGCTTCCCTGGCTATAGAAATAAAATTAAATGAAGCATATTCTCACATGAATATGTTCCTACGACTTCGGCTTGTTTAGCCGGTCCAAATAAATATACTAAATCAGCCGCATCCTTCTGTCGTGGGGCTTAATTGAAGCTTGCGTAAGAAGTATGCATAGAGCATGCGGTAGCACGACGACAAGAACGAATGATGGCGAGTTATGAATGAAGTCGCACTGCAGTCTAATGGGACATCCCGTCTTCCTGTAACGCGCTGATCAACGATCTGCACCAAGGGTATCAAAAGTTTAATCGCATGCTCTGTATATTGTCAATAGTGTCATAGATAGATGTCTTGAATACACTTCTCCCTATTTCGAATGTAGAGAAACGTTAGAACTTAGATCGACTTATACTAATATTGATACATATGTAGTGACCTGGGAATTCTTGACCGCCATCGGAGAAAGGAGATAACCAAAATGGGAAACTTCATTATTCTTGCGTCAGTATTAGCAAACGGCAACCGCATACATGAAACAGCTGATTGTTGTACAATAAGGCGGTGAAAAGGAAGATTTGTTGTCACCAAAATAACCTGCATATGTCCTATGTATGTAGGTGGTCAGGCAAGAACAGAAGTTTCGGGACGTCAACACCGAATCAAGGTTTCGCGACATTTGTAAATTCTGAATAGGATCAAGTGGGGGGGAAGGGGGAAATCTTTACGATTACGACGTTGCGGAATCGATCCCTTCTTCATTTCATTGGTGTAAACATACTAGTACTGTAGACTACCGACCTCTTTGATTGGAGACGCTTAACGTGTTTCTGTATTTCCGTAAACAATGTAGCGCGTGTGTTAAATCCGACGCTATGTACGAGGCTCTTCCGCAAGTGACGTTCTCGATGTTGTCGGCGGCTTCTAAAGGATTACCCAATATTAAACCGTGTGGAGAGCAATGTCGGAAGTGTCAGGAAGAGGAAGTATTCCTTTTGTCGAGGAATTAGTTGGATAGGTATATGAGATTTAGAAGCGCCGGCTCAAAAGAACAGTGAACAGGGCCGGAGTGTTTGAAGCGGTAATCCTAGAGAATTACTAGCATAACCCTGTAATCTTGTGTCCCCCGGTCTTTGTGGCTGGTCTTGGTCCTGCTCCGCAAGATGCAACGTCAGTCGTACTTGTGTTATCGAAGCTTAAGATTGCTCTATAAGTCATACATACATGATAGGTATATGCGTATGTGGATATAGGGAAAAAAAAGATCAGGCCGAGACGCGTGTATTTGTGATGATAGCATGACGGATACCGATAACTAGAATCCCGGAGATTTGACCTAACGTAGATGTGAGTTGGTTTTCTACCTATGTGTAAGTGAGAATATATCGTATGTAAGTATTACATAACATTGAGTTGTTGAACTTCGGTCTCATCCTTGTAGAATGTCGGATATCGGAGACAACGGGATGAAATAAGGTATAGTAGCCTTAATTCATGGGGTTAAGTATCAAGTATAGCTTAGCGAAGGACTTTCCGTATTCAGCAGAGGTATATAGTTGATATCTGATAGAAGAAAAGAACAGTACCGTACTATAGCGATGATGGATTCGTGCAACCGAACCCATTGTCTCGCATATATGAGCAAGGATAAACTATCGGTGGCATATAACTATCTTTGTGGCATCTTCGGACAGATAGCTCGGTTTAGGCTAGAATAGTATAATTGATCTAATCAAGTAACTATGGTTTTTGAATAACTAGTTAGTTATTGTAAATTATACTAGTTCTAGCCTTAGCTATAAAAGTTCCGTAATCCTTGTTTACTTTAGTATGCAGCTTAGAGTTTAAAGTACCTCATGTAGTGATCAAATAATAGAATTCGGGAATGCCTTAGCTGCTTAGATAGTTGACAAGTTGATAGGTACTAATAGGTACACGGTCTTGATTTAGTGTGTATGTATCTCTAGCTTTCCCAACTTAGGTCAATTCCGGTCTCCAATCGGTGCAGGAATGGAGATTGCAAGGGTATGAAGATCAGACAGATGCAGGGAGCAGCCGGTTGGCGGGGCTTATAAGCGGACCTTTAGAAAAGAGGTACTTTGTGTAATACTTTAAAGGCGACTGCTAAATGCGTACAACATATGTACTTTTGTGCCTTCTTACCTTACCAGAAATCTAGAATGCTAATTTCCGTGGCTTCCCATAGTTCCCATAGTTTTTAGTATGGGAAAGTTGAGCGTCTCAGTTGCCGCGCTGAAGTAGCAAAAGTAACATACAAGTCTTGTCTTAATTTTCCAGATCTCGATGTCCCATTAAACTCAGTCAAGATCAAGTTCCAAATTCAGGTTTCTTCTGCGTCAAGACTTCCAAGACCCGCATCTCACACTTTAATCCTGGACCAATAAGTACCAATAACTTTTATATTCCCAGCCATAGTTCATGGATGCATCTCTCTGTCTCTTTCACTTGCTCTATCTTTTTTTTTAACTCAACCCCACCGTACATATGTGCATAACAACATACAACAACATACATACATACCTACCTACCTCATGTAACATAACCACAACTACCTACCTCCTAAGGTAAACATATATGTAAGTGTACGCAAACCTCTACATCAAATCCTGCACATAACACTCTTTTCTCCTTTGTCTATTTTATTTGTTTCACAGCCCCTACATAATATATGTAGTCATGGGCGCAGATCTATCTCCTATAAGATATATGTGAATAAAGCAACATCTTAACTAATGCCGCCGCATTCGTTCCGTCTCAGTGTGTAGCTCAGATAACTCGGTCAGTCAATATATTCGTCTTCTTAAGATACACACCGCGTACGGACTGAGATAAACAGGACCGGGGGTGTTGCGTATTTCCTATTAATCCATCATCCCGCACCTTTCCCAACCCCCAACTCACCATCTAGATCAATAACATCTTATCCATCCATATATGTGACCTTGGATCTCGGGGTGTAACCCAGACTGCTTTATAATACGCTTTATAATACCTGTCTTAAAGCCTCCTTCATTCTCAAATCTTGAATCGTACCCGTTCTCGATCCGAGCTTGTCTATTCCCTTTTACATGAGATTAGTGTGGTTCGTTGATCGCTAATGCTAATGTTCTGTTGAAGCTACCGGCATGGAATTGTCAATGCTTGCCTAATATTAGTACCGCGCCGGTTTTTCGGCCTTGCCCTCACCCAACATCATGGGGAATTCGATCTCCGCCGAAGCTCCATGGAAGGGTCACCGAGCATCTCAGAAACTATCGAAACCTAAGACAGGTAATCCTACCGCAGCTGGCCTGTTGAATACCAATGGCGCCTCAAACCAACCGCGCCATTCCCCGGCAGCGAGACGTGCCTCGCTCCCCCACGCTCCTATATCTGCAGCCCCGCCGATGCTTCCTGAAAAGGATCCTGTCGTATCCGTAAGCGTGCCAAGCAGCGAGAAAGGGTTAGATTTAGGACATCGTATTTCGAGGAGACTGTTCCGTTCCAATACCTCCAAAGACGTACCTAGGCATCATCGGAGAAGTAGCAGTGTCGAGGTACCAGATCTTCCGCAAGAGCGTTGGTCAAATAGGATAGATTTTCCAGGAAATGGATTCAATGAAGGCTATAACTATGGCCAAGCTTCTGTCCAAGTGTAAGCTATGATGCTTGTTTTTCATTATAGAGGTATAAGCTAAATATCATCATTAGGAGCTTGTCTAAGAATACGTCACGAACTTCGTTTAATTACGACCCTTTCTCTTACGAGGCTCAACGCTTGTTAAATATCGTTAACGAACCGTCTCGCGAAGATAATTCGGTTGGTTTGGAGAATCGAATACACATTTCCGAAACGATACGGGGCGACCTCAGGGGACGACGACCGTCAATCCCTGAGGCGCCTCCGTCAATAACTCAAAGTAATTCTGACTTATCTTTATATGCCCCTATGCGACGGAGGTCTTTTATGACTCCTGGCGTTGCTACTCGTGAAGTGCGAATAGACGCGGACCTTCCAAAGCAGAAGACGAGATACAGTGTCCCCTCTACCCCAGCGCGTCGAGAGTCTATGGAGTCGATGGGTATTGGTACAATTAGTTTGCCTCATCGGTTAACCAATCCAGAGCCTGTACCCCGTGCACTTACCCCTTGCGAGGGAGAATATACACAGACAGGCGCTTTTAAGCTTGGCACCCTCCGAATTACAAATGGCAGTCCAGCAAGGAGCCCGGCAAGGAGCCCTATTCGAGATCCTGATGGTGATACCAAGTACGAAGATACCGGGATATTAGCAAGTAATGGTACAGCAGAAGATTATTTTGGAAAGGTACAAGCGGCTCCAACCAACCACATTCAGACTCAAGGCCCCGAGGTTTCAGTTCCGGGAGTTGAAATCCAAATCAACTCTAATGTCGAAGAAGCGACCTCTGCACGCTCTATATCGTCTCAGAAGTTCGGAGAGCTTCTAGGCGAGCATCAGATAAATCCACCAACGCTTAATGATGAGAAGATGATTATCCCAGATATATACGTTACTAGCAAGAATACGGCTATAGAGGATAAATTGTTCGAAGACGACGATCAGGACGAGTATTCATCAGTCGAGATTCTAGATGTACGAATTGACCCAAACGCGAAGTCTGTGCCACCTTGCACGAAGCCAGCGGCAGAAGAGAGGAGCTCCAAAGAGATCAGTAGGTCAGATAGTGGCATTGCGAGTCCTGCTTCAGAGTACTCGGCCGCGCCTTTATCCAAGGCAGATTCAGGCTATAGTTCAAGTGTTTCACTGCGATCGCTTTCTTCAAGGCTACAGGCTCCCGAAAAAGACCGCACTCTTGAGGTTATGAGCGATACTAGTGTGAAGCAAACCAGGCGCACCGGAGAATTAGAGGCCACGAGTCCTATTATCGCGACAGCTAGTGTTGATATTTCTAAGTCATCTAACGAATTATCCCCTCCGCCGGTACCTATGAAAGATCCCCATCTTGTTGCTCCTGCTAGCCCCAAGACGCCAGGAGGACATTCGCCGCAATTTCAGCAAGCCCCCAGATCATTAGGCATTTCTCAGCCTACTCAGGCGCCAGGAAGAGCCTTACCATCACGCAATACGTGGAATCATCCCAGCCGTGGCACCGAAACTTACCGGACATCTCTACGTAGTCCACCTACATCCAGTCCTAGTCGAAGCATTACCACTGGCTTCCGCAAGCCCGGAAAACTACAGAGATTTTTAAGTGGAAGTCGAGCACCGCTCGCTACCAATAATACGCATCCTGTTGGATATGCACGTGTTCCTGCTATCTCTAGGGATATGCATGCAAAACTTCAAATGCATTCAGGGTCAAGGCCTATGTCGTTCAGGAAATTGGCTCTAAGGTCTGCAGCTAGCAAAGAGACACTGGGAACAATCCTAAGTGTTGGAAGTGCAGAGCTACTCCAGGATGAAGATCTCTCTCCGAAAACCTTAGGCGGCCAAATAATAGTTCCAGATCGAAATCAAGGGACATCAGTTTCTATTGAATCAAAGGTTACGGACAATTCATCCACCTTATCGAAGAAGTCGGTCCGCCGTAAACCTGTACCCGCTCGAAGTTATGATGCGTCTCCTAAGCCACCTACGATCATGAAAACATCCCCGGAAAATAAGCTCGTTCAGGTCGCATCACCTAGAACAACCAATGGAGACCCTAACAGTTCCACTAACAGTTCCACTAACGTTACCACATCAAACAACAGAACGAGATACTCTACATACATTCCGCGACAGCCTAGCTCAAATACTGTAATGGGACATATGGAAGAGGGATCGAGGATGATAAATACCAGACGTAGTTATGAATTCTCTCAAGGCAAACCGCACTCTGCAATATCCCTTGAACTTCCACCACCTATACCAAGTTCGAGATTTTCTAAAAGCCCCCCGCCCGTTAGTATGAGAACTCGGAATATAGGTTCTTTACGAGTTCCTTCACCTGTGAGGTCAAAGTCAACCCCTCCAGAAAACATGGGCCGGCCAGGTCGACCTCTCTACTCTAGTAAGGGGAGTCGAGAAGGCAATTTGACGACCCCCGACGTGAGGGGTACTTTCGCGGCAAATCAGACTATGGTATCCAGAAGATCGAGTCGGGAGAATTTCCAAAGTTACCCTTCCGGCCAAGCTCATCGTTACATTGATAAGTCTTCTTCTCTGCCTACACTAAACGGTGTTCAGCCCACAAGCCTCAGACCGGAAGTGGTAGATCAGGCGCCTAGCTGGGATATTCAGATAGACCATGGTCCTTCCCTTTCTCGACGCTCATCCGATTATAGCCGTCGAAGTTCACTTGCAAGTCAGTCGAGTCGACGAAGCGCTGTAACTACTGGGCCAGCCTTCTTCCGGCAATCACACCATTCGCAACCCAATTTACCATTACATCGTCGGCCTAGTTATGATGAGTATAATATTGTGCCGCAAGACAGCTGTGCTCGGGATAACGGCCCCTACCCATCATTGTCTCGCAACGGACAGACATACGTCTCGAATCCTTGGAGTGGTCGGTCAATGTCATTGCCACAGCAATTAGACCAACAATGGGATCAACATATACAACATCCTACACCCCCTCCTCGGCACCATACTAGGCACCTAAGTTTGGATCAGCAAGGTAACCCCATGCCTTATCGGGTTCTTCATTCCTACCACTCTCCCGCTTATCGTCACATGCCGATCTGGCAATAAATTACATGCCCTACTGCCTTTCCTAAGAGTTGAATTGCAAGGGTTTCCTTGTGCTTTTTGCATTTTGACTTGAGATGCATCTCAACATTTCTAATTATTTCCTTGATATCCCGCATTTCCCCGGCGTTTTACTTTGAGGTAACCCAATGGCTACCATGTGACCCTTTCCCTCACTGCATTCATTATCACAAATCATTTTCCTTTATCAGGTGAAAGAGTGTGTTCCTGTGGTTGATATGTAGCATACTACAAGAACAAGGTGGATTTTTGATTCTGGATGATAACGGCAACAATTTACGACACTAGGCAACGGTCATGACGCAGACTGGGAAGAACAGTTTGCTGTGTTTTTTTCTTCTGTTCTAATAAATGGAAAATGATACCACGTATTGACGGACGCACATTCTATACCCATTCGGAAACAGGGACGTCGTTTTCTTCTATTTAGGCGCTATGGCATCAGGACTTGGCAGGTATACGAGTAGCTGTTGCTACCTAATGTTGCTAGAACTGTACATATAGTATAGCAGCAAGGAATAAGAGATACATAAATGCGAGATAAAATTATCTGCGCCTTCTAGTCTATCTGGAGGTGGTGACGTGAAACTAATATTATAGACTACCAACTTAGGTGATCTGGACGGGTCGATATCATCCAAATGAATAGAACAAGAGATATTGCGGCATAAGAAGAAGGATATGACATGGGAGCTTACAGAACAAAAAAAGTGTCGCATGCACAATAGTATATGACTTCTTAATAATATCCCATCCATCCTCCTATTACATAGGTTAAAGTTTTGGCACCAACAAGCTCTATTATACTCACTAGCATCTAAGAGCAATAGCCTAGTTGCATCTCTAATTTAACACGTATTTTACCAATATTCTAGATGGCAAGCTATATTTGTCTTGTCTAGCATTCCCTCCGAAAGACTACATGTTGGATTTTCAAAATTATTAGGGAATCTTTATACAAGGGGTTAATTTGCTGATTTCCATTTACACTACGGCATATAGCTTTAATAGTATGTATGAAGGCTTTTATTTTGCTAGTATCAGAGGGTTTTATCCGTCTTTACTTTTATTCTATGTACCTATTTTAAATGATTATATTAACCTGTTTGCTATATAGGTACCTAGGTATGTTTTTATTTCTTCTACTTGCGTATTTAACTAATTGACTGACTTGTCACTTAATAATACGAGTATAACTCTATTTATGGTAATACGAGGATTGACAACTATTCCGACTATCCGAGTACGACATATCAACCATCCGAGGGGGAATTGCGGGCCAAAATGCGGTTTACCGCTGGAAAGCGTAAAAGGTTAGGCGACCAATCAGGGCCTGCGGTAGCTAGCATTTCGCTTGTATCCGCTACGCTACCTAAGTTAGCACCCAACTATGCTTTTAGCACTGTGCCCTGTTTGGTTAAGCGTTTGATTAGGGAATTACGTAGTTTGCTCTGCTAAGCCACAAGAGTTTTTGTGCCTGCACTTGGGGGGGGAGATTCAGTTTGCTAAAGACTAAAGTACCTTATCTAACCTAGCATAGAACCAAAGTAGAACCACCTTGCATGTGGATATCGTGACATTGGAGCTTCTTCACACTACACTAATACACTAACAGTACACTCTACACACCACACCATCTACACTGCTGAGTTGACAGACTTTCAAACATGCCTCGTTATCCATCTGCATGAAATCGATACACGAAAAGAAAAATACGTGAATGTACATTCTAGTTCACATAATCCGATTACCATACTCGACATTCGATTGCGACCCGAAAGGAGACGGAGAGAAAACAGATACTTGCTTGCATAATAAATGCCTGACATCGTCGCATGAATATCGATCCCGATCCCACGTTTCACAACCCTCCCACCAACAACTAAGCTTTTTCTGAGACCTTGCCCATGAACAGTCTACCCCGGATCTATACCTAAAATAGTGTGACGAAAGTTAATTGATCCTGTGGGGGTCGAGAATAAAGTAGCGAAGCACATTCAAGTCGCATCTCTCCTGACTGTCCTCGCCCAATATGGCAGACTATGGCCGCCAGTCTCCCGACTTCAACTCTCCCCAAATTCCCGAGCTCGAGCACATAGCCAGCATGTCACTAGGGAATAGCGCAACACCACCACCACCTGAAGATGGTGCCGTCTCTTCAACAAATGGTGGTGTACTCGAACCTACCGCGATGGGTTCTAGCCCAGGTGAACCCGAAATGTCCAAGGAAGTACAAGAGGTGCTCGCTTCAGATGTATAAATCCTACAAGGCGTCGCATACTAAGGAAGACATGGCTGATTTCGTGCAGATTGGTGTTTCCACTATGCTAAATAGGCTCAAGCAAAGCATTATAGCTGCCAAGGTTAGTTATTTTCGATAATACGCTCCAGTTATAACTATTCTTGTCGAGTTTCTAATCATTATATCTTGTAGGAATTTGCTACATTTCTTAAGAAGCGGTCGGACCTCGAAGACCAACATGCTAAGGGCCTCAAAAAGCTGTGTAAATCGACTCAAGACAGCGTCCACCACACAGATCATAGGCAGGGGTCGTTCGCGCAGTCGTATGAGGAAATGCTCACAATACATGAACGTATGGCCGAAAATGGAATACAATTTGCGTTATCTCTACACCAAATGCATGAAGACCTCCTTGAGGTAGCTGCGGTGGCCGAGAAACACCGCAAAGGATGGAAGCAGAACGGCTTAGCCGCCGAACAACGTCTGACTGATGTGGAGAATGCAATGCGCAAGTCCAAGATGAAATACGATTCGCTGGCCGAAGAGTATGACAGAGTGAGAACTGGCGAAGCAAAACAAGGCCCGAGGGTCTTCGGTATCAAGCCCAAATCAGCGGCACAGCACGAAGAGGACCTCCTACGTAAGGTCCAAGCAGCCGACACAGATTACATGAGCAAAGTTCAGGCATACCAGTCTGAAAAAGCAACCGTCGAGACTTCGACCCGTCCAGAAGCTGTCAAGGCGCTGCAAGATCTCATTAGAGAATGCGACTCTGGCACTACTCTGCAAATGCAGAAATTTGGTAAGTAAATGCGAACGTAGAGACAAAGTTTGGCATATGATATTAACTACGTATTAGCTTCATTCAATGAAAAGCTATTGCTTAGTAACGGGTTGGTGATAAGTCCTTTGAAGACCACCACTCAACCAGGTCAGCAGTCTCGCAGTCTAAAAGAAGTTGTCCAGGCCATCGACAACAAGAAGGACCTGGAGAACTATATTATCAGCGTTCATAGCAAAGTACCGGCTAAATCATCAGAGCCAAAATACGAGAGGAATCCCGTACGTCGTCGGCTATCTGACTTTCGAGCCATGCTCGATGCTAACTTAAGCCAGGTTCTTAACCCTCAGCAAAATGTGTCCCTAAATCAGGTGACACATATGCATCAGCAACAAACACGGCCGCAGTCTCAGCAGCGACAAGGGTCACCTTCACAAGTGCAACAGCAACCAGGTTCAATGGGCTCTCGGACTGGAGGGTTCGATTCCATATCGTCACCGATTGGGTTCCAAGGATCAGCTCAGAATTTCACTCCTCCTCCTGGACTGGCACCAGTCCAACGGCCGCCTTCAGGAGCAGGGCATGAGAGGAGCTTCAGCCATGGTGCAATGCTAAACCAGCCTAGTATGCAACCTCAGCCGCAGTATAATGTCCGGAACTCGATACAAACCCCTCCGACCCAGTCACGATTCAATGGTGGTGGTATGGGTGGCATGGGTGGCCCTCCACAACTTGGAGCCTTACCATTCCAGAACCAGCCGCCTCGAGAGCAAAGTCCTCAACAACAAGGTGGGCAAACAGGCTTCCAGGCCCCGCCGCGCAGTGAACAGTCTCCGGCGCGGTCGACATCGCCTCATGGTGCTGCTGTACCGAAGACAGAGGGAGCAATATCGAGGGGACCGGTCTTTGGGATTTCCCTGGAGCGGCTATACGAAAATAGTAAAGGACCCGTACCGATGGTCGTCTACCAGTGTATCCAGGCCGTTGATTTGTACGGACTTACCGTCGAGGGTATCTACAGGCTTTCCGGCTCGTCAGCGCACGTGAACAAGTTAAAACACTTGTTTGATACTAGTTCGTCCCCCCCCCCCCCCCTTTCTTCCCCCCTCTATGAAGTGGGTAGCGAGAGCTAACTTAAAGGGAAAATAGACGAAGACGCGCCGATCCTAGACTTCCGGAATCCAGAGAACTTCTTCCATGACGTGAACAGTGTAGCAGGCTTACTAAAACAGTTCTTGAGAGACTTGCCGGATCCGCTGCTGACATCGGAGCATTACGCGGGTTTCATTGAGGCGGCGAAGAACGACGATGAGGTAGTGCGGCGGGACAGCTTACACGCCATCATCAACGCGCTGCCGGACCCAAACTACGCTACGCTAAGGGCGTTGGCACTCCACCTGCACCGCGTCATCGACAACTCAACCGTCAATCGCATGAACTCGCAGAACTTGGCCATTGTCTTTGGGCCAACGCTCATGGGCACGGCACCAGGAGCAAATATCCAGGACGCAGGATGGCAGGTCAGAGTTGTTGATACGATATTACAGAATACCTACCAGATCTTTGATGAGGATTAGGTTTAGGGAGCAGAGCATTGAAAGAGGTGCATACGTAAGGATTACCCTGAGATGAGAACTGGACCCGAGAAAGTAGCGAGAGTGTACAGTATGCGAGACCCTCGTCTGCCCTTTACGAGAGTACAGTCCGGTGTAATATGCTACAGTTTACTTAATCGTCTACCCAGGTAACGAGTAATTTGTTTTCTTCTAGTGGAGGAGGGACGGGGTGGTGGGGATGAGGTAGGGGTTAAGGGGCAAGGGGAAGGCAATAAGTACGATAGGTGCTTGGTTAAGATAATTTGTCTTAAAGCTTTGCTTGACTACTCAGGTGGTTAGCTCCTTTTCATCATACCCGTGCCTTGTATCAACTTGAGTGCATAACTGAATCTTTAAATTTGCGCCGTGGATCTATCAAAGTAAAGAGGCTTTTGGCAGTAACGTTGTTTTTTTGAGTAAAATCACATATTTCGTTACTATTTAGTCGAGGCCTGGTCGTTTCCTCTCTTGGCTACCTATGTTGTCATCTGTGCTGGCATAGTCTGTTGTAAGCAAGACAGGGCAAGGCTGTGCCCCGTTACTATATATATAATGTGCTTATGAGATTACCTCGGTGCTTACGCGCAAGAGACTTGACAGAGGCCCACAAGACCTTAAATAATTACTAATTGTCTGTTGTTGCGGGCGTAACTGTTTCCTTCATATATGATTTGTAATTGATTCTAAGACCAAGTTTATACTCGCATTTATATATTTACAAGGTCTAGGTCCCGGGGGCTTGGGTACTAAATCATCTCTTCTGCCGTAATCCGGTTCTGGAGTGAAACCCCGGTGCGGTATACGTCTCTTGGGTTTAAGTGAATTACTACATTATCCCGCCTCCGTCGATGGTCTTACAATTATTCTCTAGGGCCTTCTGAGGGTTTCCTATTCCTGCTACGGCCTGTTTTAGCTTGTTATCGTGGGTCATGCTGCTAGATATCCTTAAGCAGCGGCTGGGGCGGCGGGCCCGGTGCTGGTGGCTTGGTTCGGCGGCGGCGGAAGAAACATCGGAAGGTAGGTTACGGCGAGGGCCATGGCTATTTATTTATTTATTAGACGGGAGGGGGTAATATATTGGGCATTACTAGGGAAAGGGTGCTTACCTGACATGCCAATGGTGAAGTACCCGGGAGTGCTGGCGCTGCTCTTACTGGTCTCCTCACTCTCGCCGAGCCAGTTCTGGATGCTGATGACGACCGAGGCCCAACCGATATACCTGTTCCGCGTAAATATGGCGGCCATGGGGAGTGTGGATGAGAGGGTCGAGGAGATTTCGGCGTTATCGCCGGACTTGGGCGCGGGCTCCTGGTACGGGACGACTGTGATGGGGAATGTGTTAGCTGATGCGACGCGACATGATGCTATGTTATGTTATGCTATGCGATGCGATGCGATGCGATGTAATACGTAATGCGCAGATGAGAGAGTTTCTTACCCAGGTCCGGCCTTCGCATATCCTTCTTAGTGGACATATTTCCCTTCTCCTTGGTTAGGAATCTATTATTCGGGTAACTCGGCGTTGGTTATTGTATGTATTTGGGTGTATTATAGGAACGTAGATGTGATGTCGTTGAGATGCAATGCTGCAATCCATTGAAGTTAGGCCTAAATCCAAGTGCTGCAGGGTCGGACCAGGATGCCGTTATACGCTAAACCCTTTTTAGTGGACTGGGCTTTCCTACCTTTTCCCCCACCTTTGTGCGATGAAGCCACACAGCGGGGATCAGCCAGATTACATCCAAGGTACAGATCTACATACAGTCGGTTTATACTGTGTATATTCATTATCCACACTTTATTAAGTGCGAAGTACATAATGTGGCCTACAAACATTGATACCCCCCTGGGTTGCAACATTGAAAGGTACGATACAAAGGTAACCAACCTCAAGTTCGATGTCGTCTCATCTCGTCTCGTCTTGACTTTGACACTCGACTCGAGTCATTATATTAAGTATTACCAGTGTCACCCATTGTACATGCAAAAGTGAAATACCGAAGAAAGCTGAGAGAATCTTATGTAGAGGATCTAAGAGGGCGGGAAATGGCGGAGTAGCTTCGTACTTGGGCCGGCACTTTTGTGTCATCGCGATCCCCTAACTCCATCTCCAGAGGTCGCTCCCCGTTCGGCTTTTGCCAATGTCTCATCAATCTTCTTCGTACGACATCAGCGTCGCCTCGCGTAATGGCACAACCGCTTATTTCTGGCCAAGAGCCCGGTTCGCGGGTTCCTAATATATGCGGCTTTTGTATACGGGTGAGTGAGTACCAACGAGACGAGTTAAGAGAGGCAGATAGCCTTTCTAAGTTTCCGAAGACAATCTACAAAAGGCGACTGTCGCCGGTGATCTCTCCTAATAAAATTTCGGCATTGACGTGGAACATCAACCGTGAGGGGTTATTGTCTTTTTCAACTTCCGAACCGGGAATTTCATGCGAACACGTCTATAAAGAGGTATTTGAAATTTGTGGCTATTCATATCTCAGCACACAAGTGAGCAACGTCATTCTGGAGCGGAGCGAATGTTGCTATAGGTATCCCTCTTAAGTACGTGCATCCAACCACGTCTCATAGGTACCAGGTAACAATAGATTTATCGAGGATAATTGTCGCCACGGTAATTGGTTGAGCTCCTTTGTTTCTCCTTGCAGGAAGCCAACGAATAAAATAGAATAATAGAATAGTAGTAATTAAAGTCTACATTTTTCTCATTTAGCACTCTCGTTTAGTTAATAAAGTCTAATGTTCGGTTCCGTTACATCGCCGTCGTCTCTCTACCCACTTACATCTAACCAATATGGCATCCGAGTTGTCCACGCAAACTCGTCACACATAAGGGATTCGATCCTGCATTGGATCTGTAGACCTGGATACACAACAGCTACTCACGGCCGAATGGGCCTCCGGCGACTTTGATTGTTATTCGTATGCGGCAATTGGTTGCGGGGCTTTCTCTACGAAAGACCGCCGGGATTCAATCAACCATTTGTCAGAGATACAAGACCGGACGCGGGTTATTGATGACCTGCGTCTGGGGCTGGCTGCTGGCTGATAGGGCCTCCGGGCTTGGGGACAAAGTAAACGAGAGAGCAATATTGATAAAAATCCCCAAAGCCCAATGAAACACCGGAGACGGTGTTGGAGTAGCCTTTGATAACACAAGGATTTTCATCATCAAAACAATTCATTCTCCGCAACTGTGAAATGGTTTTCCCGCGCACAAAGGAGCCTATCAAGCAGTATCCTGTCTTGTGATTACCGCTTGCATCCTTGGGCGCCATAACAACTTGATAACAACTGCTACCTATGTTGTGCGTTGTAGTAGTAGAACGTGCCATCATCTCACGATACCCACGTACCATATGATTTGTCGTGGGTTAGATTAGTAGCATCTCAATTCATTTATTTGGGGGCGAATTTAACAACCCTCATATACCAGGAGATAGGGTCGCCAAATCTGGACCGGCTTGCCCGGTAAACTAACAGATTTAGCTTGTCCAGGGCCTCGGTTCAGCCCCCATTCTCTCTTCAATTCCCTTTCCTATTCCTCTTTAGGCTTTACTAGATTTCTTTAACTCCGTTTTAGTCTGTCGTGAGTTGGATCTGTATTTGCAAATTGGAAAGCTCCTCATCCCGCTGATTACGGATATTGCATGTGTAAGCTATTCGGCGTCTTACCTAACGAACACACTCGCGGGGCGAAACTATTGAATCTCCGAACGAAACCCCCTATCAGGCTTCCCAACCAAATTCTTAAACAGAGGCTGACGCTGCGGCGCAGAAAGGAAGTAAAAAAAAAAAAAGGAGCTGATAGCTGATATGATGATTACTATACGTGTAATCTGGTTGCCACGATAGCCGCGGGTTACACCCCGGTGCCTTGCAGCCTAAGCAAGGTAAGGCAAGATAGATTCAGCAGGTTCGGTAGGTTACGGGGGGAGAATGGGGAGATGACCAGCGTCCTCGTGAATGCCTAGGAGATCGGGACTGATCATGAACTTGGATTAGTATGATTGTTTAGGTAGTGGTAAGTTAAGGGTTTTGAGGCTTGGCTATAGGGACTACTTGGCTAAGCTGAGATAGCGTGCCAAGTGTTTATTAATCGTATTGATCCAATTTGTATCATGATATTCGGATAGGTTTATGTATGTACCTAACGTTGGAGTAGGTATTTTTAAATATCGCTTCAGTCCGACGAATCTAGCGAATCTAGCGAATCTAGGTTGTTACCGTGATATGTTGTGGAGAGGGTATGTGCTACGTAAAAGATATAATACAATTATGCCATAATTAATCTACATAATATATCTCTTAAGATAGGTTAGGTACTTTTATTATCAATACGTTCTTTCATTTATATTTGTTATATTTATGAGGTATTATTCAGGTAGGTACCCAGTCAGGTATGAAGAGTAGACGGAAGGAGATAGGTATTGTGAGATAGGTACTATGTAAAAGCTTAGGAAGCAGAAGCGCAAGTGCGATGGTGTCAGTTCGCATATTTTCCCGCGCTTCCGATCCCATCCATTTGATCTCCACCCCCTGCCACGCAGATCATGCCAAACCAGAATTCAAGTAGTAGTATACCTTAGTACCTACCAGACCTAAAAGTCTATTGAGAACCCGCCCTAGGACCCACTTACATGCCTTCTTCTAGCTCTCACTGGTTCAGATTCCCAGATGCGGTCAATAGTTACTGGCTGGTTACTGGTTACTGGCCACCGGTTTACCTTAGGTACCCAAGGTACCTTTTGGTTACCTGGGTTGCTGCTATGTACCAGTCTTTGGGCCACTACGCATTCTTACCGCAACCCCCGATTTACCTTTGCCGCTACCACCGTATCGCCGCTACGGACGTGTGAGGCGGAAACTGTGTGTGTGTAATCATAGAAACACCCTCTTTTTTAGCTTAACAACATCTTACCACATCTATACAACACACACATGTTAAATTCTGTTATACACACGAGGCTTCGTTTGACTTGTTTGTTTTCCTTCTGTTGGCCTCGCTTCTATTCATACTGGCCTCCTCCGAGGTATCGTCGATTGCATCTAAGCCTCGTTGTATCGCATCCCTAGACTCGAATTCGCTTTCCTCCAATCCGCAATCATCAATCCGAAATACGCAATACGCAACACGCAATCCACAATCTGCAATCTACAATCCATAATTCCACCGCGTACGTAACGCTCATTTCGACTACGTGAAGACATGGCGCATCAACGCATCGCTCGCCCGCGATGACCTCCAGGCCCCCTATGGCCGTCCCTCAGCGACAGCCTCAGAGAACATTAAGCGGCTCGGGGTTGTCGCAGTCCCCTACTCACCAGCGAACCCTCTCGCAACAATATTTACCCCCGTCCCCTATACGGAAATCAGAGAGTTTTCATGAGCAATCTATCGATGCGGGCGATGTCGCACAGAATAGATTTAATACACTCCCAAGAAGGGGAGGCTCGAGGCTCAAGCTCGAGCTCGCCAATGATGGCATCGAGCATCCCGGCTTCAGCGAATCCCCGCAAAACTTGGATACCCTATCTGCCAACAAGGTCTTTACCCCGTCGCGGATGATGTCGATGAATGATGCATCTGATGCTGGCGATCTAACTCCTCGAACGTCGAGATGCCAAACGGCTGATGATGATTCGGTTCCCCTGCCCATGCCGCCTCGTCGAATCCGATTCGTTGTGCCTGTTAAACGGTCGGAACCTTCAAGTATCAGTACGCCTCCTAAGAAGGACGCCCGACCGAAGCCCTTCGTTCTCGATCCACCGTCGATTGCTGCTCGGTACCCCAACACGGGCAAGTCGGAGTCCACCGGTAAAACTAGAACTAAGGATGTGCCCGCTCGTGCGTGTACTGACCCATGTACAGGAGTCGCCGATTTCTATCGTTGGAATGGATCACACCCTGAGGATCAGTTTTCTGATAATATTATTAGGCATGGATATTTCGACAAGGCACCGGCGCAATCTACGCAGGAGCCTGCGTCGGCCAAGGCTTCATTGTTTCCTGCGCTGAAACATAAAACTGGCCTTCACACATTATCTACCGTTTTTACCAGCATCCTCAATCAGAGAAGACATAATGGCCAGATCACTTCGGCTTCTACCTTCAAACCCCCGCCTCGAGTTACGCTAACCGACACGAAAAGAGAGATATGGCTCAAGGACCTTGCTAACCCAGCTATCTCCCTCAGACGTTTGAGTCGAACTATCCCCCACGGTATTCGCGGGAAGGTCTTGCTTGAGCAGTGCTTAAATAAGAACGTTCCCACAGAACGTGCTGTTTGGCTTGCAAAATGTGTCGGCGCAAACGAGATACGAGCCTTCAAGAGAAAGGGGGCAAATGGCATCTTTGTTATGGGCGGAGAAGCCAAATGGATTAGAGACTGGACCGTGTTTGTCGAACAGTTCGTCGAGGCCATCTGTAATGCTTTCAGTGAAGATGATTGGAAGGCCAAAGTTACATATGCGTAAGTGACGGTGCTACCTTGTAGATTGATATTTTTGCTAACCGCTTGTAGCATTCGCCTGGCTACTCATCTTTACGCTGAACATCTTTTAGACCGCGACCATTATATGGACTGGCTGGTCTCTGGCTTGGAAAATAGTAACCAGGCCAAGCTCCCCATGTGGCTTTTAATCATACAAATATACTGGAAAGATCTTCTCAAATTAAGGAGACATGGACGACGTTTAGTCAGCGCCATTCTGTCTCATCACTCTTCTGTATGCCCCCAGCAACATCTCTTAGCCTCAGTCAATTAACCCAATGAGCAGATCTATCATCATCCCGATCGCGATATTTTACTGCCTCTTGCCACACGATTACAGTCGCTGGTAGAGTCTCTACTCCTTATTTGCCCGGAGAATTTTATTAATCCTGGGGCTTGGTACAAGTTTCGCGACTCTGTAGCCGAGCCCCCTAGATCTGGTAACAACGAAGCCAGATCGAGAGCATTCAAATCAATCGATTTGCGTAATGACTATTTAACTAGTTCCAATGCCAAATCGCAACCTGCTCTCCGCAGCATAGTAGTACAGCTACTTGACAGCATACATCGAACACCTCTCGACACGGATATTCCAAAGCAGCTTTGGAAAACGAGCGATAACAAGTTGCCGATAGTCAGAACTATTCTTGAATGGTCCACCTCGCTGCATCGGCCTGGGGTTGCGAAAGTGTACATTGCCACAACGCTTCTGCGTTCGTCGTCTGCATTGGATGTCGATGTCACTAGAGCCGTACTGGACTTTCTGGATACCGACTCGCTTGAAGAAACTGCCCGAAAGCAGCTTGTATATCATCTCGTGTCGGAACTCGTTCGATCTGGCCACTTCTCAGTTCCTCAGTATATCCAATGGCTTATATCCCGCGGTGGACTTTCTTTTCCCTTCGAAGCAGCACGTGACGGGCCATGTTTCACGAGGCTACTTGTCGAAATTCCACTCCATTCTCTAAACGAGTCCATGAAAAATGTGAGGGCAACTTTATTACGAAGGGCGTCGTATTCGATTGATGATGAAGCCCAGGATATGGCAATGGCTATCAGTTGCATCAAAAGTACGCTCTCCGTTCCACTGGGACCCGGGGATCCGCTCCTACAGAAGATGCCCATGAGTCTAGACAAGCTATCGAAGCGGATCAAGTTAAGTAGTCGATCTCTAAAGACGACTATTTCCTCGTGGCTCAGTAGCGATTTCATTAGCAACGTCATCCAGAATTCACAATCGAGCAAAGGCGGTGTTGAACTACCCAAGAACACGTTCGAGATGGTTCGAACTCTTCTCGAAGCCGCTGAAGATTATACTATGCTCGAAGAGGTCTTGAAGCTGACAGCGGCATACTCGAATGCAGAGCTTCTCGCACTCTGTGCCGACACCATCAATCTTCATTTACCAGTATTTACCGCAACTGGAGCAGCCAAACCACTCTTCCAAATTTTCTATGAGCGACTCAAATCCATCATGGAAGAGCAAGGTGTCGGTGCCCGTCCGCTTCTAGCTTCTCTTGCTTATCTAGTACCGCATCTACCCGGCCTGGAAGATGTAGCGACCCAACTACAAAACGATCTGATACGTATAGACCGTAGCAGTGCTGCAGATGTTTCGTCACCGTTGTCTGACAACATGGCTACCCAACTTCAAGACGCCGAAACAGAGCTGAGTGAGCAAATAGAGAAGCTTGCTAGTTACACCAGTGCTGATAGGCCGACAATGGAGCGGTTATTCTATGCAATCATCAAAAAGCTACAAGTTTACTGGGGTAAAGCAGATGAGCGTCAGCGACTTTGCTGCATCCTTCTCACGAGACTTCGTGTATTTGATATTCAACATTTCAGCGAACTCATGAGGGGATGGATTCAGCACATTCGCAAGTTAACGAACAGGCCACATATCGATCAGTTATTTCCACCTCTAATGAGCTCAGGCTGTTTACCTCTTGCAATATTGTTCGCAACCGCTCCTAGGAATCAAGATCAAACTACCCAGTCCCGGCCGAACGCCATCGGGTCTGCTTCCGTCTACATGCAGGAGGTATTGCAAATGTTAGTCATGCCATGCAGTCCGAGTCCTATGATGACTTCGGAGGATTGCTATCGCTTCCGTATCGTCCAGGACCACGCTAGACGTGAGCATGCTAGGGAGTTGATGCCGTTGGTCCGCGGGGCGCTGGCCGAGTATTCGACCTCCCTTAATCAACACACGTCGATTCCTCAACCGTTAGATAATAAGCAGTTCGAGGCTAAGGTACTAGAAGTCCTCCGATCTTTAGTACTTGTCGATCCAAATGCTGCTAGCCAAATGGTTTCGTTAAAAAGTCCCGATCCCAAATTAGCGGCACTTATCGAAACCTGGACTACGAAGTTGCTAGTACCTCATAGTGGTGGTGGCCAAAAATCATTTGAGCAAGTTTTAGAATTGGCAAATGAATTTACGCTGCCTTTTTGCCAGGTCAAACTTTCTCTAAATCTTGCAGTTGATGAATTAGGATCAACTGAGGCATCGGAGAGAACCCAATCGCAATTTGAACTATTGTCGAAAGCACTTGACAATGCCATCGACGCTAACAATATCATGTGGACAGGCATGCTCCCTTCTCTTAGTCCTGATATTACGCAACACATGAGAAACCGAGCAGAGTCGCGCTTGCTAGATATCATTCCATCTCTTAAGAATCCTCCCGGAGACGCCACTTTTGATAGGGATATCTGCATGGCGGAGAATCTCTTGACGGTCATCGATTCCATATTCCGTGGCGGGTCGGGATCAAAAGTGTTCCAGTTTTCTAGCGCTCTAGTGGACAAACTTGCAGACTTGTGGGATATCCTATCCTCAAGAACTGGCGAGTACGCTTCACTTCAAGCCGCTGTGCTCTCGCGCTGGCTGCCTCTTATATTATCTTACCTGACTCTTTTCACCTCACCATCCGCCAGCGCATTGGATGCATCACGGATCTCTGGCGGTGAAATTCGTGGCCGTGCTTTAGTCATCCTCGCAGGTCTCATCCAGGAGCTCGATAACCACCTATCCTCCAATCTCGGTCAAAAAGCCTTCGACATCGCGCTCGTGCTAGCCGATAATTTACCCGAAGAGGCGCGCTTATTATGCGTACGGGCAGTGAAAGATGCCACGGCTGATCCTAGGATCAGATATCTATTCAGCTTCGCTCCGAACCCGGCTGAAACCCTAATGTTAGCCCATCGCGAGAAGCCGCCCCAGGGAATCCAAGAAAGGAGGGCAATGGCGATGGGGATGAATATGATACCAGAGAAGCTAACTCCCTTTGTATTCAGGAGGTGGGAAATCCTCAACGAACCCACTCCTGTCGTAGGCGAGAACGATACGAGTCTAAGCTTGACGCTGTTCGACTCCAGGAAGATAAAGTAACCCGCTCTTCTGGGGGAGCTTATACGCTCAACAACCTTATTTTTAATGTCTTCTGGCTTGTATCGATACGGATTAGAATTTGTTATGGAGAGGCCGGATGGCCTATCGAGAACCTTGAAGATAGGGGTTTTCACTTCAATAGTCGGAGTCGTCGTCTTATCCATCAAAAGACGCACGACCTATCCCGCAAGATTAGACGGGGTATATCCCGAGCTTCTTTTGGCTACCACTACTGCTTGTTTTTCCTTTGTCCTCATAGGGTCTCTTAGTCTTAACTTGGGGAGTCTCACGGCATTTATGACTGTCATGCATTTGCTGAGCCGGGGTCTTCATCTCTTATCTCTCTATCTTGGCGCGCGCCTGCCCGCGCGTGTCGTGTGCGTTATATGATGATACCTGGGCAGGATTTGCGAAGAAAGAAGCATTAGGACAGGACGCTTTTTCCAAATTTTTCCAGGGACATCGGGTTCATGGTTGGGTTTCCGGTTCGGGATTGGGGTTAGGTTATCGGCTATACTGGTCGTGTTTATTTGGGGGAAAGCGGAGTGGACTGGCTGTATAGAATTGGTTGTAGGGGAGATGAGAGGTGATGAGAGAACAGGTGTTGTAAAGCAGCAAGATAAAGAAACACGAGACTTCATTTAAATAGCTTTATCGTTCATCGCGTTGCCGGTGATTATTGTGATTAGAAAGTTTGCCATGTTAAATACTATAAATTAACTCCATCGCTTTGTCTTGCTCCTTGGGTGTCAACGACAGGTCATACATGATACAATCCTTAGGTGTGCCTTCCACTTTATTGAACTCCGATAAAAGGGGAATTAAGGATAAGTGTCAAGCAAACGTCAAGGTGGCCCGAGGAGGAAAAATAGATGATGGGTCGACTGAGAGAGGAGTATCGGGATACCTAATGGATGATTACCGAGGCCATAGAAAAGTATTATTACAGATAGTTCACAGGGAGGAGAGTTATAGCCATTACTATAATTACTTAACTACTCTAATATCTCTTATAATACTTTTTGTATATAAGGAACCAATACAAACTTATCGTTTATGATCAGTTTACCACGAGAAAAAGAAAGAAAAGACCAGGCCGTCTATATACAGTATCATTTCCATCGGCTTAAAGTTATTGCATACCTCATCTACTAATATCTTTAATGTAAAGTATATAAACTGAATGGCTCTAAACTTGCGTGTTTCTAGAGTCTTTAGTATAAATACCTACTTAAGTCCAGTTACTATCCATATCATAAGCCCCCTGCTTCAAGCCATATATTATATATTTTTCTTTGCTATCAAAACGTGTCAAGTAAATATTATTCGAACTTTAGAGGCTCGTGCCATATCTAGTTTGATTAGGGGCTTGGTGCTCACAGTGGTATTATATGATGATATTTATTTTTTGATATAAATATGTGCTTATCGGATAGAAGACCTGGGGCTTATTATAATGGAGGAAATATTTGTCAATAATAGTATGACTATATATACAAAAAATGATCGAGAATCATGGGTATTCATTTGCCACTACTAAGTTCTCATGCATAAGAGGTGTGCAATATGAGTTTAAGAGGCCGAGAAGACCGCGAGTTTTCATGGGCGTAAAGGAGTATCCAAGATTTATCTGACCAAAGGGAACATGAGAAGCGAAGTCGAAATTAACATGATATACCGACTAGCGAGTTTCTGCAATGGATAGGTATATTTGGACAAGATGGATTTGGCCTGTTTTCTATTTCACTATATTTACAACGTCTTAGTCTGTCAAGCATGAAATTACGATATTTAGATTGTGTAATTCATTCAGACCGTTGTAATAATACAGGTTGTAGGTAACTTGGGATGCCTTGTGACTAACATAAATCAATAACTATAAAATTACAGTATAAAGACAATTAACATATGTGTAAACAAGAAATATAAATCGAAACCCCCTTTCCCCATTTTCTTCGTATCTTGTTTTACCGCCTCTCCTTCTCGCCCTTCCCGCCGTTATTACTTGTTATACCCGGCCGATAGTGAACCAGCATTCGTGTATTGCTATACGTAGTAGTAGTGGAAGTAATATAAGACATACGTAAAGGTAATTACGATCTCTTTCTTCCTTCATAGCTCGTCCCGGATGAAGGTGTGGCTGCCGAGGACCCAAGACAACGGCGTCTCGACGCAGATCTGGCCGGTTGGGCTGGCGTACGTCGGGTAGATGCCCTCAGACGTGGGGGTCTGGACGCTGCCGGTGGGATAAGTAGGTGTTGCGCGGCTGGTAGGAGTCTTGTAACTGCTGTGCGCTTCATAGCTCGTCGGGGTCACGTAGTAGGAACTAGTCTCATAGTCCGTATGGACGGGATATTCAGAGCTCGTCGTATAGCTCGTTGGGTAGTCAGTGTCATAATGATCATCATCCTTAGTCTTGGTCTTATATTTATCGCCGTCGTCGTGTTTGTACTTGTATCCGTCTTGGCACCACGACTGCGGTTTCACTGCAAGGTCGACCTCCTTGCAACCCGCGGGCCAGGTGCTGTCGATGTGGTACGTGACGTACACCTGTCCCGAGCCCGGCATCTGGCAGTAACGGGCCCGCCCGCCGTAGAACCCGTCGTCGTACCAGCGTAGATACCCGTCTTCAACGCCGAACTTGCCGGCTGCGGAAACCCCGTGCTTTGAAGATGTTGTAAATGGCTCGTACAGGACGTCTCCGGCTTTTGCAAGGTACTCCCCGCCGCTGCTGATCAACCCGTCCGTTAGATCGAAGGTAGTTGCTTCTGCACAGCTAAGTGGGTTAGCGGGCGCAGTGCCCACGAATCCCTTGTCGTGGTGATGTTTTTTGTCAGAGTGTCCCTTGTCGTGGTGGTGGTCCTTCTTGTCAGAGTCATGGTGTCCCTTGTCAGAGTCGTGGTGTTTCTTATCCGAGTCGTGGTGTTCCTTGTCAGAATGGTGGTGCTTCTTGTCAGAGTGATGATGTTCCTTATCAAAGTCGTGGTGTCCTTTGTCGGAGTCGTAGTGTTTAGGGTGTTTATGCTCAGTGTCTCTGCGACTGATAGAGTCACGGACCGGCACGACGGCGAGCACGATAGGGGTGTTTGAATTGGTAACGCCCGGGATAGCCGAGGAAGAGGCAGGAGACGACCTCATCAAGGAAACAGTCGAAGTGGAAGTGGGAGATGCCGAAACTGAGTTGACCTGAGCCGATAATACCAGCAAGCTGGTCGCAACGGCGGTTCTGACCTGAATCGATAACCCCATCGTGGATGTGTATGTTTTATATAAACAAGTATTACTTCAGGTGAAATTATTATAAATGAACGTCGGTAGATTACTAGAAAGATAGTATTAGTGTAGTAGGAGGATGCCGAGCAAAAAAGTCGACTGGACGGGCGAATTTGGAAGTATTTGAATATATCATCCCACCCAGCATTTCCAGTTTAGGATAATGTAAATATCCAAGGGGAATGCTCGATTATATTACTCAAAGGGAGACTTGAATCTGGCCAGCCATGACATTCCCTTATTGATTCAGATCTATCACCGTAATTTACTCTTAAGTTATCTCGCTCCCCTTGGAATGAATTGAGTTAACCCCTTAGGCTGGAGTTGAAGATAACGACGGTCTCAAGGGAGACGCGATTTTAGATACGCCTCCCTTAAGAGTGGACTCGTCTATGTCAATCGCATTGAGTTATAGAATAGCTCCCATAGAGAATAGACTAAGCAATAGATGAATAGAAAAAATTTCCCTTTCACCTCTGGCTCATCTAATATCAATATTGATAATTCCTTCAACAGTCAAGATTAATAATTAGGTAATGTTTAGTTTACGTCCAAAAACCTGGATTCCCGGGCATTGAAGGGAAGTCTCCCTAAATTCTTTATAGCACAATGTTTCAGCCCGATCAATTTGTTGATTCATTGAATTGAATTGAATTACAGTCCCTGGTATAGTGGCATTCAGTTGTACATACACCTTGCGAACAAAGCAGCAGAAACGACGCCAAGACCTTCAATCATGTTCCAGACCGATACCCTAACTCCCTCATGACCCTGTGCTAACCTCTACATGCATTTCAACCCTCAAACTCCACAATTCTCTGTGTTGTTGAACTGGAGGTTCTTGGTCTCCCTTCTTGCGTACTATTAGCATCAACATTCAACTGGCTTTGCCCTTCTGGGTTCTTCGCCGCTCCAGCTCCAGCATCCGCTCCATCCAATAGATCTCTATCGGATGATCTGACGCTCCTACGCTCGGGATCTCCACCATATCCAGTCGGGCGTAGGCCTTGAACATCCTCCTCCTCTTCCTCCTCTTCGTCTTTCTGTCCAGGTACCGCGTTCTTCTCCAATTCGCGCTGTGCTTCTTCCATACGCCGGCGAACTTCAGCGGCAACACGTGATGCATCCGTGACAATATTGTCTAGAACGCCACGTAGACTACGGCCAGCACCTGCCATGCCTACCTGTGGAACAGGAGGTGGTACACCAGGAGAACGTCCGAAGCTTATATTAGAAAACGTGGTTAGAGACGAAGTAGACTGGCTGGTAGACGCCAAGCCATCAATGAGATGTAATGAGGTAGGAAATGACGATTCGAAGAACTGTTCCAGTAGCTCGTCTGCAAGCACTACCATTCGGAACGTTGGTAAAGTTATATGTAGCGGATTTGAAGGATCTAGGGCTGCGTTGGCTTTCTCGGACTGGGCTTTGGATACCGCACGTCTGGCCTCGTTGTCGGTATCTGGCTTACCTAAAGCCGATGGAATTGTCTCTCCTAGGTCAGGCTTCTTCTTCGCAGGTTTGGGACTGTCTGTTGGACCCTCAAAAGCAAGTAAATCTTCCTCGTCTTCGTCTTCATCATCACCAATAGCAAATGCACTATTGTTATCGCCTACTGGCTCCTCGATATTGGAGAATGATTTTCCTGTATTTGTGATTTGGTTATTTGGATGATCAGGATCTGCGTATTCAAAACAGCGCCGAATGAAAGCGCTCACGCTTCCCAAAAATCGTTCATTAATAGTACCCCCGATTGGTGGGCTCAATGAGCCACTGCTAGATTCACTTAGCCCATTTGGAGCCGGGGTCGTCGCAGAATGACTTAATGATCCTTCGAGGCCACGACGCGAGAGGAACAAGAGCGCTTCTGATATTCGGAGTATGCCTTCTCGATCGACTCTTCCATCGCCGTCATCATCATAGAGCTCAAAAAAGTATGTGATTGTGCCCATGATATCACGCTTCCCCTTGATATGTGCGAAGCCCGTCACGACATTTTGCAACGTTAACGTCGAGCTGGAATCCACATCCCATCTTCGGAACAATCTCTGCATGAACTCATGATCAGTCGGCTCGGGGCCTCCGCCCCACGGTGAAAGCAAGTTAGGTTCGGACCGCCTAAAACTGCCAAAGTATGAACCACGGTCTTTCTCGGACACGTCGCGCCTAGGCGAGGCTGGAGCATCAGAGATGGCCCATTTAGACACGCTCGCTAAGAATTCCCGGAACGCATCGTAATCCATTAAGCTAGTACTGGGACCCAAGCCGACTCGACCTTTCTCGATGCCGTGGTCGCGATGTTCTGGGAATGCGTCGCCGGCTCTGGCTCTGCTGGCTTTAGCTCGAGCTAGTTGTTCTTGGATGATGTGATCTCGCTGTTGTCGTTCGTACAAGATCCCGTAAAATCTGTCATATAGGGCTCCTAGTTCGTCGGGGCTCAGCAATTTACTGTCGGGTCCAAGATTTCGAATAGCAGTACGCTTAGCGAAATTCTCAATATTATTGAGAACCGCATCCTTGTTCTTTAATCGTAAATCCTGAATAGTGCTATGAGTAACGCCCGAGAACTCTTTAAAAGCTACTACCATCAATTCTTGGAACCTGTTAATAGCTCGTAGCTTTGGGTTTTCTGATTTGGGATGTGCGGATTCATCGAGGCGCGAGAAATATGACTTTAGAACAGATATGAAAGCACCATCGTCCGTAGCGTCTAATAATTCTTCGCCGTTGATCCTTAGAATAGCTAGTCCGACTTGGAATAATACCTTAGGCCCCTCGACAAAGAAAACATCTAGAACCCTAAATGCAAAAACCAGGGGCATCGAGTTGATATACAGAGAGAGGAACCAGGGAAGAGAAACGACGGAGAGTTGTACATCGCTCTTAACGAGATGCTCCCACAGAATTGGCATCGTTTTTTCCACAAGGGCTTCAAATACCTTCTGATCCAAGAGCGTACCATACATGGTAGAGGAGTAATACCCGGGAACTAGCCTATCGCACAATGCTGAAAGGAGGAAGAATGCTTGAGTCTCGGACATGTAAATCAACAAAGCGGCCACGACAATATTCATGGCCTGGCAGTACCCGACGTCGGTGTTAACCCAGCTGTATGCTGTGAGAACTCGTCGCAGGCGGTTGATCCCGTCTTCGCTCTGGAATCCCGGGTATTCGGGGAGACTTCGGTTTAAGTCTTTTTCTATTTCATCTATAGCCAACGACTCTTTCCCTTCGAACTTTGCGAGTGTGTCCACGTATAGGGTCGGATTTTCGAGTCGTAGATATAAAGATCCGGACGTTAACTCCCAGATCTCACCTCGGAGTCGGTTTGGGAGACCGACTCTAATAAGTTTATGAAATGTGGGCTGACGAATTAGGGTCGCATTCCGACCATTATCGCGAAGATACTCGGCCCATAACCTCATCTTTGCCCGATCCCTAAGCTTCTTCGGGTCGCCAGGATATCGAAATACCATACCTAAACCAGCATCAGGCGGGTTTATGTTCTTTTTATCCTCTGGCCTAAGGAGGTACTCCGAATAACATTCGGACATAACCTTCTTATATCTCCCGACGCTACCGACTGCATTCCTTAAGCCTTTCTTGAGGCCGTCACAAAATCTTTCACATGCCGGACGGGATCCGGCAAGCTGTATAGTGATCCTCTGCTCTCTGAAATCCTTCTTGTCTTTTTGCGCATCTCTATCCTTTACCGATTCTTGTGTTATACCGTTCCACGTGGTGATGGCGAGAGCAAACTAGAGTCCTCTAAGGTTAGCTTGAGTTGATACAGTAGCTGTAAGTGAAGAGGAATGTTGTCGTACCTGAAGGTTCTGGGTATTTAGGCGCTCGACCTTTCTGATAGCGCAGAGAGGGAAAGTAAATCCATTCCCACTAGGCCCGGCACCATGTGTCTGGCCAGTGAATGCGGCGGCACTCGAGGGGCTAGCGCCTTGTGAAAAACTAGTCGGGGTAGTCGAAAAACAAATATAGAACTCGGAAAGGTGCAGCTTGCCGACATAGTGCCAACCCCGGTCACGTTCTTTATCACCTTGGGTGACGTTCGAAGGTGGTATAGTAAGCTCGGCGGGTATCTCGTACAGGGGCGTCTGGGAGCTGGGAAGTCGGAACTGATTTTGGAATAGAGAAGCTTTGGAGGGATGTCTATCTGAGTTGGTCAGATTCAGTCCTTGCATAGGATCAATCAGCTGCTGAGCAGCCGACTGAGCCTTCTGCACAAAGCTGCTGAGGTTATTAAACATGGTTCAAGACCTTCCAGCAGAGTCAAGTCCATGTATTTGTAACTTAATTCATTTCTAATGAAGTTCGGAGGAGCAATAACGCTAAATAGGCCAGGGAGATGGAACTTATGCAGAAAATGGAAAAGTAGCAGTCGTACTCGTCGTGAAAATGCTAGATGTTATATCAGCCGTTATCGTATGTAAGTGTGTAGGTTGTTGTAAGGAGAGATGTTCCTCCGTGGGGTCGCTACAGGTTCAGGGACAGACACTGTAAGGTTAGTTACTAAGGTGTGCCGCTCTGGCCGGGTTTTCAGCCTCTCCCGGTAAAAATGACCATTATATTGTGGCTGAAGCTCTAGTGTACCTTACCTAACCTACCTAGGTACCTACCTTTAGGTAATGAGGTACCTTCTAATATCCATTTTGAAACCCCTTGAAGTGGGGGTACTTTGGTACCTGAGCTAAAGTACGTACATTGAGATTGAGGTCAACCTACATCATCTCAAGCCCATTTAGCTACCTATTGGAATTCCCCGATATCCCGCTGGCTTTCCCATCGAGACATTCGTCATAACGACCACTAAACACGGCTAAACCCGGATCCTATTTCTTCAACCTTTTAACTTGTCGCATCACGTTGTTACCTACCTACATAGTACATACCTAGATATAATTAATACTTTTACCAATAACTTGTCTAAATCAACTATATTACAATTGGCTTATTATTGATAGCCAGGTACTTAATACATATGTTTTTCCTTGAGCACGGTCTAATTCTCAAATGCGCATGTTTGTGTCTCAAAGCTTCGATATGGTCCGTATGATCAAGTAGAAGGGTAAAGGTGATTGGTTGAAATGCGTGGGCGCGACGTCCTGCAACTACGCAGCACGTTCCAGCTGCTCTCCACGCATCCAAGCATCCACGCAATATAAAGGGTAGTTTCCCTTCGTGGTCTAGATCAGACAGTGTTGGAGTCCACTTTGGTCCACTTTGGTCCACTTTGGTCCACTTTCATCACCTGCAACAATGGAATCCCTCCCCGCTTGGGTTTGTTCTACAGAAAACGTCATCGCTACAAGGCTGGAGATCGCATACATGTATGTATTTTGCTTACTACTTACCTACCAACCTACCTAACCTACCTAACCTACCTACCTTGAACCCATCCAGCCTGTCCAGCTCCATCCACTCCAGCCCAGCCTAACCGAATAACCAAAAAAATAATAATAATTAGAATAACCAACTCCGTTTTAATAGCACACCATCCTCGTCATATAGATTTTAGCTATTATTACCATTATTACCACTTACCACTTACCACTTACCACCTACCACCTACCACCTAATGCGCTAAAGAGGCGGACAACCATTGACCTGGTCTAATCACGCACCATCTTATCTTAGCACTCTCTTATAACTAAGTTTTTCCCTCCGTCAAGTTTACCAGGTATACATGTGCCGCCTCCTTTTCAGCACGTTCACCATGTGTACTCTCTGAAATAACCAGCTTACACCATATATCCAATTCATGTATATTGCCTTTCGACGGCCCATAGTCAGAGGCGTCCTCGCTGCTACTATAAATATTTTGCGCTAAGACATGGGTATCGTCTGATGATATCCGCCAATTGCGACAGGCAGCGTTTACCTAGTTGGAATATCTAAAGTACCTCGGATGAATCTTAAAAAGATGGCCGCTACGGTAGCCAAACCCGGCCTGATTCCACGGGTTATACAGGAACACAGCTTGCGGCCCGTCGCGAACACAGACACCAACAACAATTCCCAATCAGAGGCTGACGTCGAGCCAAAAGTACCACCCCAACACCAACGATTGAAGCTGAGCGACTTTTCTCTCGTGAGGACTTTAGGAACTGGTAATACACCTACCCATCATATCAGCTATTTTAGATGCGCCAAGCGTTTACCGTGTTTGTTATGCTAACCCAGTTTCTTATAGGCACCTTTGCTAGAGTATGTCTAGTTCGTCCTGCCGGCGCTAAAGAAGACGACCGTGACAAGGTGTTTGCTCTCAAGATCCTGCGGAAGGCCGAAGTTATCAAGTTAAAGCAAATAGACCACGTCCGAGATGAGCGTCGCATACTAAGCGATGTCGCTGGCCACCCTTTTATTACCGAATTAATCACTACCTTCTCTGATCACGACTCCTTATACATGCTTCTCGACTATGTCCCAGGCGGCGAGCTCTTTAGTTATCTACGAAGACATCGACGATTTCCAGAAGAATGGGCCCAGTTCTATGCTGCCGAGATCGTCTTGGTACTCGAATATCTTCATGATGATCAGGGCGGTGTCGCATACCGCGACTTGAAACCAGAAAACCTTCTCCTGGACGGTCAGGGTCACGTGAAGTTGGTGGACTTTGGATTTGCGAAGAGACTCGGTAGCAGGGATAGTAGACCTGTTGAGACCTATACTCTTTGCGGTACACCCGAGTACTTGGCGCCCGAGGTTATTCAGAACAAGGGACATACCATCGCGGTTGATTGGTGGGCCCTGGGTATTCTGATCTACGAGTTCCTCACTGGTTATCCTCCATTTTGGCATCAGAATCCTATTGAGATTTACAAGCAGTGAGTACCGGGAGTCGCATGTTTCATTGCTCGTAAAAGCTAATAAGATGACAGGATAATTGAGAAGCCCGTGCTCTTCCCCGCTGAACCCCCTATCTCGCCTAATGCGCAAAGCATCATCCGTTCGTTCTGTACTGTGGATCGCTCTAGGCGATTAGGAAATCTCATCGGCGGTACTCGTCAAGTTAAGGAGCATCAATTCTTCGAAGGCATAGATTGGGACGCGCTTTATCACCGGCAAATCAGGCCCCCGATACAGCCTAACGTACGGTACCCGGGCGACGCACAGTGCTTCGATATCTACCCGGAGGACGATGGCAAGCGGGACCCATACACTGACGAACTGTCTCGTCAATACGACCACTACTTCGAAGGGTTCTAAAGAATCATGGATAATGAAATATCTTCCAACTGTCTAGACGAGGGGTATACGAAGGCAAGGCGTAATTTGCGGGATCATTTGGCTACTATAAGTAGAGATTCCCAGCGATTTGATTATGATGTATTTATGGGACCTACGTTCGCATGATTTTTAGGAGTCTCGGTAGCGTTTGCTATACATATATACTATAAGATATTATGAGGGGTAGTCTGAGGGCCTTATCATGGCATCCAGGACAAACTAGCGTATCGCGGGGTTTTTATTCCCTAGCGAGCTATCATGTACTTATATACTACTACAGCGTGTTCATTTCTTACTACTTATTCGCACAGGTCGACATTAAGACCGCATTCAACATATGAATAGGCGATGTATGATCTAATAGCCAAGGGCAATTGGTTTATTAGCCGTATGTACTATACAATATAAAAAGCTTATCCACGTCACCAGCTATTATTAAGTACTTAGTATAAACATTAAACATCTGCTACTTCAATTTATTACTTGCCATATAAGCCATATATAAAGATGACAGTGGGTTATTTATATTCATGCTCATTTCAATGAGAGACCTTTAAAAAGTACCTAGGTACATAGGTAGTTCAGAAAATGGTCAAAGCTAATATAAAGAGTATTGGACATAGTTGCGTTTAGTTTAATTCTAAATCGCTACCCATGAATATTTCCGATAATATATTGATGTAATAGCAATGCCCGTCTATAGCCAAAACATGCGGCTGAAAGTACTAAAGCTACTAAATCGAAGGCAACGGACTAGGAAAGAGAAACTCATCACTTTATATCGTCAAGCCACACCGAGAATCTATCTAGTATTTCGAGTTCAAACCAACGGCGTCATTGGTCGCAGTTTAGGTACATATCACTCCTTTCCCTTTCCCTTTCCTTTTCCCATGGAAAGTGGATATTTGAAATTACATTTCCCTTCGTCCATTTTCTCGCCAAAGTTGACTCGTACCTTGCTAGCTGTATTGTGTATGGAGATGACAGGATACATTTTTTAGTAAAGAAAGCTAGGCCGTAGTGGTGAGCTCCTGCGATAAATAATCATGGTCAGTATTAACTTCAGCCAAGTATTGACTAACGAGGTGATTTGATATACTCACCAACGTTTTGGCCATCAACCGTATAGTAAGCATGGCTCCCCTCCCAATCAATTCCACAACCAATTATATTCCCTTCTGCGAACTTTCTGCTAGTATATATTTTATCGTCGTCCGATATGCACTCGGTAACCATCCTACCGACTACTAAAGAACAGTACATGCAGCCAGTATCGCCGTGATAGCCTATTGATACCCCATGACCAACGCGCCCAGGAAATGCGTAACTCATGTCAGTGAACTCCCCAGAGAGTCTAATACAGACAGTCGTCCCGGTTTTGGGCATTTCTTCATCTCGCAAGATTTCAACCTCGAAGTATTGGGAGCAATTAGAAGGCTCCCGGCGACATCTACATGTCCTCCTATTACAGCTCGATGAAGAGAGTCTCTTTTCTGATTGGCAAAGTTGGGATCGGCTTTCTTCTTAAGAAGGCGACCTACAACACTGCTGTAGCCTTTCGAGGCGGCCACTGTTAGCGGAGACTCGCCATCAACAATGAAGTCGACGTTGTCGATCTTCCCTAGAAGAAACCACACAGGCACCAAATGGCCCTTCCATAATGAATGTGTGAGCAAATCCTTATGCTTAGAGGAACTAACTTCTGTGCGTAGACAAACTCTTTCAAGTTCGTCTAGGTACCTCATGACTACAGCGGGGTGGGTTGGTTTTTGACTCTGATCTTCTTCAGCTGATCTATCAATACCCTCATCTAGGAGGGACCGAATGATAGTTGAGCTAATACCGGCTGATGTGATGCGGAGGGAAGGCTTTTCTCCATCCATGACGTTGGTTAATTCCTCGTCATTTAATGCCCCGATCAAGGGCTTGAAGGTGTCAATATTGCCCAGCTGGCAGGCAAAATGTAGTGGCGATTTCTTTTCCTTGTCGGGTGTGGCTGGACTGGCATTGTGCTGGAGAAGAAGTCCTATTATATTAGGGTCTCTGGAGATGGCATGATGGAGTGCCGTCCTTCCATCCTTGTCAGCTAATGTCACATCAGCTCCTTGTTCACAAAGCCCTGCCACGAATAGAGCGTGGTTCAACTGGGTTGCAATGATCAATGGTGATTTTCCATCCTTATCTTTCCTATTGAGGTCAAGAACCCCCCGACTAATGATGTGCTTGAAAATTTTCTCGTTTCCACCGACTGCAGTGAAATGCAGTATAGTCCTCTCTCCAGAGTCAATCCAATTCCAGTCCACGTTGGAACCATCGAAGAACTTAACTGCAGGGAGACTTCCGACCTGTGCTGCTCTATGAAGTGCGTATTCAGCCAGTCGTTCATGGTCATCGTGAAGCATATCATCTGATAGGAGTTTTTCTAAGTAAGTAGGTAGTCAACTCGACTGAAGCTGGCTGTCTCCAAAATAGCATCATCTCTCCTAACTACTTCATGGAGAAAGAGATCTATCAAATCGGTATGACCTCGCTTTAGTGCAATATGCAAGAGTTTAGAAAAGTTCGGAGGGGTGGCGGTGGCGGTTTCAGCAATTCCAGCTGTGTGGTTGCGTAGAAGGGTTTCCACAATATTAGATAGGCCGAGAGCTATAGCCACTTCTAAGGTCCTAACATATTCGGCAATGTCCTCTTCTGGCTTTGAATTAACGCAGAACAGTCGATACCACCTATTCAAGAGTCGTTTACCAAAAACGCTAAAACCTCGGCCTCGGAATTATCAGTCTCTATACTAGGTCCCTGAGGTTGTCTTGTCGGCTCTTCCTGCTGTTGACTCGACTTTGCGCATCTAACTCATAGCTGGATGTGAGCATGGTAATCTGTTGGTCAGTGCCGGACAGCGTAGTCGAGAAATTCCAATTTCACTTGCTGCTTATGACAAGCTTGAATCTGCTCGCGTCGACTCATATGTGCGAGGCAGACGTGTTGAGGCTCTTTCGACAAAATTTCGGAAATATAGCGGATACATAAACATGCCAATTTTCCATGACTGAGTAACTGTAAATTTTGGAACTTCTCGTTATCATCTAGGAGGTTAAAGGTACCTAGGTACCTAAGGTAACTATTGATACCTATACCTCTCCATTCTGCATACTGTTTAGCCCCAAAATCAAAGACGTGAAAATTGTTAGGATGTGATTAATTTTATTAACAAAAGGAAATTTACCGAATGCGGACATCCCAAGATACGGAACGGACACATAATATGAAAAGCATATGAACCTAAGACTAGGGGCATGTTGAAGGGATAATATGATGTTGATTCAGTAAAGTTTCTGATGATTACCTCCTAGGCAAGGTCCAGTAATTATTGGTATAACTCAGTAATTACGTAATCATCACCATAGGGCAATAGCTAAAAGATTACAACCGAGTACCCAGTGCCTACCCCTAAGTTGAACAAAGAGGTTATTATGCTATCTTTCTAGGATGACTCTTAATTTGATTGGATATTTCACATACTTTCTTGAGTTATCTGCCTAATCAAGATCATCTTAGAGAAATCGGAGGAGTAGGGGACAACTTCGCAACCCGTTTTACAGTAGACAATTACAATCACCCGCGACGCTACGACGACTCCTGTATCGTACAATGTCACTGGCGATGCATTGATATTGGAGTTTAGGCACCTTTTCCTTCGGAATCCAAGCCTACTTAAAAGGGATGTAGCGATAATAATTAGTGTTTAGTTTTTACAAGAGTATGCTGAGTTAAGCTTACACGATGTTCATATAACTACATACGCGAAGAGATATGTATTAATAGGCGAAGTGAATAAAAAGGTTACCAAAAGATATACCTCACAATCCACGTGCATAAAACAAGGAGTCGTCAGACAAGGGGGTTCAAACAAAATGAGCCGCAAGACAAAATAGGATTAGCGTTAGCCCCTTATTGTTACCATACAGCCATACCAGTTCTCTGACTGACAACTTACTTCACAACGAAAGCGGTAATCTCTTCATCTGCTTCCAAGTTCCTTAGTTAGGTACTGACATAGTTTAGCCCTTTACTAGATTACCCAATTAGCCACGCCTACATTAGGTACCTTAGGTACCTATTAGAGTTACATGAACAATTTCTATAACAATTGCTGTTTGGAAGTAAACAGCTAGACTTGGCTTATTGCGCTCAAGTACACGTGAAAGCCGTTGGGTACTTTGAGTGCCGAAACTGACCGTTGTAGATTACTTGCATCCGCGTTGAGATCAGACTATCTTCTCCATCTCTAAACGCGCGAACCAAGATCTGCTACTACATGGATTTATCCAGCATCACTACGATCACTAAATGCAAAGGTAGCCCGGTCACGGTGTCAAATATTAAATAATGAATTTCTGTAATGTGCTTCTCATTCCCTTCTAGCTGTATGACCATCCCCACTCCAGTTCACTTCGTATAAAAAAGAAAATAGATATCAGGGAAATAAACCAAGCCTCATAATGATATAAATGTACAGTCGGAGCTTGGTTGTTGATCATTAAAAAGTATTTGTCATGCGCCCGACCGCCGGGACTCTCTATCCTGCCACACACAGCGTGACATTATACACCAACGTTGGATCTGCCGCGGCAAAACAGAGAGCCTACGAATCAAAAACTCTAGTACATACCGCTCGACAGTGAACCGTCATGCTGTTTCAAACACTAACCCCCCATCCCCAAATTTCAACTATGCCGCGAGGCAAGTTTGAAGTTGCGCTTGGCAATCTGAAAGTTTGAAACCAGCACCAGCGTTCGCTGCGTCGCTGCACTTGTTGTTTTGTATCTACGTAATTTGTTAGTAAAGTAAACAAGATATTAAAGGTGTGAAAATACTAACATCGCAGGCCCTCTGCTTAGCAGCAGCTTGGTTCACGAACGTGTTCCTAAAATGATAAGTTAGCGACTGTGCTTATATAGAATCCGGGTCATCAAGCTCACCCGTTGACAGCAAACGGCCTGCTAGCATCTCCTGAGTTTGTTACACTCGGAGGTGCACCGCCAAGGTTCTTAGTCTGTTGGGTTTTGCCGTTAGCATTACCGCCAGCACCATTATTTGTGTTCGAATTACTTGAGCCTTGTCCTTGGCCTTTGCCACCGCGGCCGTTTCCACCATTACCGGCGTTTCCACCGTTGGCAGCGTTTCCACCGTTGCCGTTGGCAGCGTTGTTGTTTCCACCATTGGCAGCATTGTTGTTGCCACCATTGTTGCCGTTGTTGCCGCCGTTGTTGTTGTTGTTGCCATTGCCACCAACTGAAAGTATAGGTAGTTAGTAAATCCGGAAGTATAAACACGTCATAAGTTAAATCTTACCAGTGAACTTGTTGCAGTCATCCTGAGCACCACGTTGGGCAACAGGCATAATGACAGGTTGATGGTTGGCAGCAGAGAACATAGTGCATACACGGTAGTTACCAGCAGGTAAACCACCATCAACAGTAGCCGATAAAAGTCCCTGACCATTACCCGCATCATTGATACCCTTGAAGAAAACGAACTTGGTGGCGTCAAGAGGTTGAGTAGGGTTCAAAGAGTTACCCATATCTTGAACTGTAACGTGAGTATGACCAATAATTTGTCCTTGGCCATCCAGATCCTGAGGCGCAGAGTAGTACGTGTTGGCGGCATTCGTGAATGTACCGGGCGCAAAGTTCTGCACTTGAACTTGAATATCAAAGTCCTGGTTGGCCTGAATGTTGTCGTTGTGTTGAGGGTTGACCAGAACACTCGAAACCATCTTGTTGGTTGAGGGAATTTTACCCATGGCTGGTTCCTATTAGCAACTATTTACCATGTCGAGATACAGGTAATGTGGTTTACTTACGGATACCGTTACATGAACCCTCCTTCACCTGAAGACCGTTTGTCAAGGTTTGGCCGCTACAGAAGTTGATGAAGTTGGCATTATCGCTGGGTAATGTTAGTTACTGACCCCATTCAACTTGAATTTTAACAACTTACGTCTGGGACGCCGCTTCTCCATCTGCTGCATCTGGGTTACCATCGGACTGCGAACCGGTCTGGACGGCATTTTGGTTCAATGTCAATGAGGCCTGGTTGTTGTTATTGTTACCGCCATTATTGTTGTTGTTGCCACCATTGTTATTGTTCTGGTTCCCGTTGTTTCCATTGTTACCACCGTTTTGACCATTGTTGTTCTGATTGCCTTGGTTCTGGCCATTGTTACCGCCCTGGCCACCTTGACCACCTTGACCAAAGTTGCCGCCACCGAACTGACCGCCACCGAATTGTCGGGCGTTGAGGGCTCGGGTCGCTCGTCGGTTCATTATCTGATCGAACGGACGGTGAATAGCTGAGGCTTCGGCAAAAGCCGTGATGCCTAGCAGGCCGATGAGAACACTCTTGGTATGCATATTGAATAAAAGTACCCTAAGCTGATCGAGCGAGAGAGACAAGTTCTTTTCACTTCCGTCTTTCGAGGTGTGAGAATGGAAATGGTAAGATCCAAAAATGGTTCCAGACCGTTTTCGAATTAGCTGAAAGGAGTGGTCACAGACAACACTGAAGTGAATTGAAATGGGAAATGTCAAATGCTGTCAAGAAGAGAACGAATGTATAAGACACACTACCAGCGTATTCTAAGAGAAAGAGAAAGGAATGATAGAAACTCGACAGAGAATCGGAAATAAGAATTAAAAGCTGATGATGGGAATAGAAGGCATAAAAAAGGCGAGGCCAAGACATTTCCTTATTATATACTCCACCAGCAGGGTGGACAGGCCCCTCGGACGGATTGTGCCTGGGTGCTATGGAATCAAAGGCATCCGCAACAAACACTACATCATGTTCCCATGTAGAGGTTCCATCCCCAGGAGATGTATCCACAGTCTCAAAACGCGAACGGGGATGGCAGGGCAGAGAGGATGTCGAGGATAATGACAGGACCTTGCAAGGTGCGGAGGCAGGGGTATGGGATGGTCGAGTCTCTGGCCTCGCCTTGGCGAGACCCCACCACCGCCGAAGTAATGTGTATGTACGAATGCATGGGGGAGGTGAAGCTTCAATAATCCTAGTCGAATAGAGACATTACATACATACGGATAGTACACGCCGTAGTCCCTTAAAGTCCTTGATTTCTTCCTCTTTGCGAAGCGACTTGGCTCGGGATAAGGCTGTGTTGATTAGAGGATGTATCAATAATACATACACCTATCTTGAACTATTCCCGTACATTAGGTACCTAGGTAGGTAGGTAGGTAGGTAGTGTAACTCATATTCATCTGGTAATATCCCGTAAATGCTGTCTTACTACGCGAGCACTGCTACGTGTAAGTCGCTCAACTTGAGATGAGACGAAGAGAGTTTAGCGAAGGCGATTGGGCCTATTCAAGCTATTGATCAACCTATTTGAGCATCATCGACGACACGATACAACGAACAGAACCCGCTTGGACTGTAGAGCATTGTATGCGAGTGCTGAGACGAATCTCGGTTGCCTTATCCCGTTGATAGGTGTGGTAAGTAAGGTAGGGTATAGGATATAGAGATGGAGATCTGGCGCAATCTATGGGAATTCTCGTAAAGTTCCATTGAAGATTGAAGATTGAAGTTGAAGAAGGGGAAGCGCTAAGACTTCGGGGTTCAGTTGGCCGAACAGCTGAAATGGTCCGGGCCAAGCGGTACATCTGGTTTTGCGGCTCGATATGTCGCAAGTCCCACATTATTTCGGAAAAAGAACCAATTAGCGCAAGTTTAGCTGCAGTAGATCAGGCACCTCATGTTTCGACCCCTGGTAGTATTCTGAAGCAAAACATACCGACAGGAAAAAAAAAATAAGCGCGGATCTGTGCAGTCTATCGAACTTCAACTAGCGCTACTAGAGTAGTAATTAACTACCTAACTATACAAATTAACTACTACATACCTATTACATACTACATTAGACATTAGATACTACATTAAATACACTACGCTGAAATAATACCTAGATCTCCTTTTAGCGATCCATAACTTTGGATGACAGATAATAGTTAAGCAATACGATCACTTATCAGTAAGGTCTTAGATTGCCGATCCCTTGGCATTTTATAACCGGAAAAGCTTTTTTATTGTTTTAGCATACAACACGAAACGAGTCCGTTGCTAGGTTCGCGTTAATCTAGACTGTGATCTTAGTTATAGGATTCTAGTTATACTATGTAGGATTCGTGATCTCTCGGCTGAGTACGAATATGACTCGGATAGTAATCATTGTTTTATTCAAGTTCATTCTTATAGAGTATATTGCGGTTCAAATAAGTATCATATATATTAACATCCCGTATAATGAGGTAACCTAGGTAGATATTAGCTATACTTTTACTCAAGCTATTTATATTAGGTAGGTATCTAAGTAAGTTTGGTAGGTACCTAACCTTGTTATGTCAACATCCAATGAAAATCAAATTGTATTCATCCTCGTCGTCCAATTATGAGATCTGCCCCTTCTGATCTATCTAGACCCACCGTGAGCAACGTGAAAACAAGCTTAAAAAATGAAACCAAGCACCAAATGTACCTAGGTTACCTAGATGAGCGGGAAAGAGGGCTGAAGATTTGCTACCATATTCCGTAGAGCTAGGGTTACTCCCCCAAATACAACATATTGTCTGGTAACCAGCCCTGTCAATTAACTGCTGAGACATTATGAAGTTGTAAAACAACACCAATGGAAGAGAATCCGATCTGAAAGCAGATCTTCCTGAAGTCGGGTAGTAGCAACTATACACGCTTCACATTATTTCAAATTTCCTAAAATCCCACTATAACATATATCAGGGAACTCAATTGAATTAATTGATTTGTCAGATCAACTGAAAACAAAGCTCCCGCTCATTTTGGTTCGTGATCTTATTTCCGGGATTAAGCCCGGCCCCATAGGCCGTGCGTATTTGATAATAGGGGCTCCCGTCTCTTCACATAATAGCTTCGTATAAAGCCTTCTCCTTTACATAGTACATAGCCGATTTGATCTAGACTATCGAGGAGGATTGAGAATCCTCACGATACCTCCTGGTGTTGTGTATCCTGCCTAATCCCGAGATACTAGATTCTGAGAGCCCTGAAACAGCTCAACTATATTCTGCATCCCCTAAAATGTGACGTTCCCGAACTTTGTCGGCAATCTTATCCGAGATCCTTTACCAAGCCATTCCTTATTTAGCTTTAGTATAGATGGGAAATTGGTCGCTTAGAACAAATGGCTGCATACAGAGAAAGTCCACTAAAAAAGGTAGAATCCTATCAGAATTTTACCTGGGGGTCATGGCTGGAGTACCCTTGTAATTATTCCTAGCTTTATCTGACCCCTTGGCAGTTCTAGAAGTCTCCCAAATTCCTCATTGGACCGCTCGCCAGTCGCAGGAGTTACACATCTTACCCCGTTCTCACGGGACAAGGCTCTATTTTATCATTAAGGTTGAAAGCAGGAGAAACATTCACAAGGTCAAAGATGGGATGAAAATGACGTCTAGATATGCCGACTTTGGCTTGGAATGAAACAGCGCGCTCGGCATCGTTGTGCTCCGCTTGGCGCATTAGCGGAAGATCTCTCTCTCACGGTAATGAGGATCTCTACTTGCGACGGGATGAAAAACTTCAACCTCTCAACTTGATCTGTAACCGTATTCATCCTAACCAGCGCAGTATGGCGCCTAGATAACAATGCGCATTGTTCTGCTTACTCTGCGTATAATGTCGACCTTCCTCGGTTAGAAAAGTCCAATATGTTTACTCCGTCCCGGAATTTCTGAATACCTAGTCGGTGCCAGATATACCACCGGCTTTGCGCGCTTCAAGCACCGGTTTTCTCGTGTTTGACTAACCTGGGTGCCAATGAGGAAAAGGCTGGCAGCCGGAGCTATGAGTGCCCTAAGCAATCCGAGTTTGAAGCACGTCCCATAATACAATGATGAAACTCGGCCGACCCCTGATTCACGATCAGGGCTATCACGTGGGAACTTCTTGTTCGCAAGGAATATTCCCCTATCCGTAACCAAGATGCTAAGAAACGCCAAGAACCGGCCACTGCAAGGGAAATGATCTTCCCGCCCAGAAATCGAGAAGAGAAAAAAACAGAACTGCCTATTACGTGAGTGAGGTAACAACTTTTAGGCCAGCCAAGATTTCGGGGTCCAACTTCATAACTTTAAGGAACTGATAAATATAAGTTCTTTACATGTCCCTATGCGGCGAGCGTCGTCTCGAAAACTATCACATTCCCTATCGGCGACCTCGCCAAGAAGCCTTAAGTCGTATGTATGCCGCAATAACCGAAAGCATCTAGTAGAGGAAGCTAGGTAGCTTTGAATTTAACTGGAACACTCTCCGGGTTACTACATAGAGGATTTCCACGGGCCGCACCCAAGCCTCACTCGTATCCATCCGCTACTAAGAAAGCAATAACGTTTATTTTTTCAACATGACAGCATTTCGCCTTTTTAGATTCCATTCCTATCCCTATCGAACATATCTTTGGGACTGGATTAAACGAATATTCTAGTTTTAGAGATCCTTTGAAAAGTTCTATTACAATTCGTTAATAGGCTGGGTCGTTCCAGAAGCCTTGTCAGCTATGAGGTCTAGCCAAGTCGCGAGACGGTATCCTGCCTTGGCCACCTGAAGCTCGATCACAGGGGCGGCTTTCTCATAGTAATCGCCCGCGAGCTCCTGGCCGACAATTGCTTCAGGTCCTTCCGGGAGCACTATACGAGGTCGGTCAGCTGTTACATTTCCAAACGAAGATTCGAAATGAAGATGGGATTGTTACCGTGGGAGCAAACAATGGTATTAGACTCATTTGCCCAGCCCATGGCTGTCTGGATAGGATCATCGAAACTAAGGCCGTCATTCCAAAGTTTGCTGGCTGCCTCATACTTGCCCGACCTGATTTGATGGGTAAGGTTGGCCGCCCATGCGAGCCCGGCCACATAAGGCTTCCTATGGATGCCTCCCAGCATCTTTTCTGCGATGCTCGTATCCCAGACGTGGTGAAGGTTCAGTTCAGATGACTCCCATTTAACATGGATACCGTTACCGCCATAAGCGACGTTTTCCACGTGTAAAGGTTGATGGATATCGCCGACGAAATGAATAACGAACTTAGCAGCTTGGTTTCTCCGCGACGGCCACAGCTCGGTATCGAGTAATTGGGACGTGTAATTCTGGATCGAGCTCACAACACAGCCATCTTGCTTGCAATCTCTTTCAAAGTCTACACCACAGTACGTCGGTGGCGTGTCTTTCGCATCGATGAAATGGAAATTCTTGGAAAATTGTCCCCATTTCGTATACCTGATGCTATCCGCCCAAGTAGCTACCCCGGCGAGGTAATGCTCAGTGTCATTCTGTAAGATATTCTGGAAGAAAGCAGTTGTGTCATCCTTGACCAAATTTGTCGCTATGTAAGCCACAGTGATGTGTCCCAAACCTGAGATTTGATGAAAACTACTTGTTAACTGAACAGCTCTTATAAACCGGGGGTTGAATACCTAATAAGGTAGGTATCTATCTACTTACTTCCCCATGCCAGAGCACCTGGTAAGAGCGTGCTCAAGACGATAGCTTTCTGACCAAGCTTCATGATAATTGAGTTAGGTAATTTATAATTTACTTAATTCAATTGCTAAATACGAAATGGCTCTGTTTATCGTCTTATGGATATAAGTTTCAATAACTCATCTCTCAAAAATAAATTATGGATAAGGTATAATAGGGGTATATGAGTAAACACGTGAATCGTTGGTGCGCATCTACCCGTTTTGTCCTTTTCGCAGCATGTCTGGATTTGGTTGTCGAGGGAACACACGCGTGACCATTGGATCTCATCTGATTTGCTGCGGCTGCGGCTGCGAGCATCTAACATAAGACATGGTTTATAAGTTACCTAATGTATAGGTACCTAGGTAGGTAGTTATGGATAATTAACCACCCATCTATCCTCGGGTTTCAACAAAAAAATGTTCTCCGATAATTAAACTTTCGATTCAATCTCGGAGTTTGTTAATTTGAATTCATTACCTGTCATACCTTATGTAAATTATACATCATGTACGTAACCTTAAGAGGTCATATTAGGAGGTAGCTTAAACTATCGGCAACACCCGAGATAGTACTGTGTAAGCTACCTCAAGCTACCTCTGCAGGTGGCGTCACTACTGCGAACCCGAGACTGGTTAATTGCGGAGGTAGCCCCCCCCAAAACTCTGGGGGGCTGCAGCGGGCGCAGGCACAGCTGCACAACTGCATAGCTTTATCGTTGGCGCTAAACCCCATTCGCTACTACCCTCCCTCTTATGCGTCCCTTATCTCTGTGCGACGCTGCACAGTTACGCAGAAATGCGACTAAAGATCGGTGGTGCATGCGATAAGGGAAAACTCGTTGAAGCCACTGACCATCCACTAACCACCCACTGATAACCTCTTTCCAGCTGACTCTTACTAGACAAACCATCTGACTAACTGCTCCTGGGTTGGATCTCTCTCTCTCTCTCTCCCTCTTTCTTTAAACCCAGTCCCTAATATTCCAATTACCAGTCTTCCTTCTATCTTCCATTATCTATTATTATATCTGATCGTACTATTGCTACGTTGAAAATGAATCTCGCTGATATGGCCTTATCGCACGGCCTCTCCGTTAATGAGATGTTATCTGGAGTATTTGGTAGCATCAGTTTAACAGCATGGATCTGTTTGCTCGTACGTATTCTGGGGGACAAAGAGAGCTCTCCATATTTTGTATCACCTTATGAGTATTTTACTAACTATCTATGCGATAGCTTCCTCAGCTTATCACTAATTACAGAGCCAAGAGTGCAGAAGGCCTGTCCATGATTTTCCTAGCTGTCTGGCTCTTTGGCGATCTCGCGAACCTATCAGGTACGTACGTTTATAACATTTCTGCCACTATCCGAAAATACTAGGATTATACCTATCTACCTATCATATATCTTCAACGATGAAGCACGTGCCAAGCTGACCGTTGTCTCTAATCTATCTATAGGTGCTCTTGTGACTGGACTTGCACCCACGGCGACAGCATTGGCGGGCTACTTCTGCATATCCGATGTCATCCTAATCACGCAATGTGTCTACTATAACACCCTCAACGCCCGAAAAACCCGTCAGCGAACACGGTCAACCGAATCTGAGACCTCGGAAGACGAACCCCTCTTGCAGCCGCGGAGGAGGTCGTCTAGCGGCCTTCCAGGCTCGCACAGACGTCATTCGATGCACCATTCCGAGTCCGGTTTAGACCCCATCAAGAGAATTGTCACGGGCGAAGACGATACTCCCGATAACAACCCTTGGTTTCACAACACGCTAAGCGTTGCGGCTATATACGTCGTTGGAGCTGCCGGTTGGTTCGTGTCGTATAAGGTTGGGGCTTGGGACAAGCCAGACGCTCCCGAAGAGCCAGCAGTTGAATCATCAGTTGCCATTCTAGGCCTTGTTCTAGGATATGCCAGTGCTATTTGTTATCTATGGTACGTCTACTTGATCGCGGTAAGCTCTAAAACGCGTGCTAATAGAAGCCCAGTGCTCGAATTCCCCAGATAATCAAGAACTACCGGGAGAAGTCCTGCGAGGGTCTTGCTCTTCTTTTCTTCCTATTATCTCTCACTGGCAATCTAACATACGGCCTAAGTGTTTTCACTTACTCCCCAGAGCCAGAGTATATTATTAAAGCCATTCCTTGGCTCCTCGGATCTCTTGGTACGATTGTTGAGGATTGTATCATTTTCTATCAGTTCAGGATCTACTCGAAAAGGGGAGTGAGCAAGGCCAACGGTACCAGCGAGGCTGCGTAAAGGTGATTGCTTGCAACATCAGATACCTTAGGTACCTATTGTAGGTAGGTTTGGAACGCGGTTTTGTTAACTTGGAATTATATAGGGGTTAAGGTCATCATGGCAGGAGCATTATCTAGGCGTTCTATAATAGGGGTTTTCAGGTGATCCCCGGTTTGGATTTAGATAATATTCGCATCACCGGAAATATGCATTTGATCAAAGCTTTACCGTTCTTGACAAGTTGAATTCTCCAAATTTATACTTAAACCCGTGCGGATTATTGTCGACGGCCCCCAACTAGTCTGTGCTCGACAGGCGATAATTGCACGGCATCTAGCCTAATGAATCCAAACCACCCCCAATACAACCGAGGAATTCTATTTAATGAACAAGTCTATGTGCCTCATCTGATACATATTAACTACACTATTTCGCCCTATACTAAAGCAAAGGGCTGAGATTGCGGTGATTGTGGCTTCGTATAACACACCACATCCATGCCATTCAAAGACATAGAGTGTCGTAGTTCTATATTTATAGGTATTTGACTTAGCATAACCAATCAACTAATCAGCTGAAATTCACTGGTATCACAACATTTGTTATATTGTATTTAGTTACGATACTGCCTTGTTGAGGGGCATTGCCAGTGTTTCGCTTTAGGTACTTAGCCCCCAATACACCATCAAGGCATTATGAGGCCCGTCAAATAACTTTTAAGACTCACACATTCTTATATCTAAGCAGGGTTTGATATAAGCTCCATTCTTCTCTAATAAATGGGAGATAACATATCATATTTCATATGCTCACACTACTTCTCTATACTATTCCACTGCTTACTACTTATAGCACAATATTATCACAGCGTGTGGAAAACGAAACTAGAATAGACATGTCTATTGATCATAGCCAGCCTACGGACAACGAAACGCCAAGCTCGAGAAGTAGCTTGAAGGTAGGCTACAGTTTAGAGAGAAGTCGTGCATCAGCGGATATATCCCTCCTCACGCCATCAGAACAAACCATCAGGAGCCGTAGATATTTGTCTCATGTGGAAGGTATTCAAGCCGATATTACCCACAGCTCAAACCTAGACCCAAACCTCCAAAGATTAGGCGACTCGGAAAGTATACTTAAAGAGGACAAGGTTGCATTAGAACTAAAAGTAGAGCGCTTAAGCACAATTGCCTCTTGGTGGTGGTGGTGGGAGATAGGAGGCTCGGTTCTGAGTCTCGTTAGCATAAGCTTGATTATCCCTGTGTTGAAGCAGGTTGACGATCAACCAGTTGAAATGTGGACGTATCCTATCAGACCAAACTCTATGGTAGCTGTTCTCACCACGATCGCAAGAACAGCGATGATGATTCCTATCGCGTCTTGCCTCAGTCAGCTCAAATGGGGTCATTTTCAATATCGAGCCAACCCACTCCATCACTTGCAGCTCTACGACGATGCAAGTCGAGGGCCATGGGGTTGTTTCTTATTGCTACTCGCTGGCCGCCTCAAAGCTGTTACAGCATGGGGCTTGGCTCTAGTCACATTGGTTGCACTGGCTATCGAGCCAACGGCCCAGCAGATGTTGGAGCAGCAGATCAGGCAGGCACTCCTAACAAACGTCACGGCCCAGATAGGACGAGCTGGTAACTATACGTCAAAGGCTATATGGTCTAATTCGATACAAGGCTATGGAGGTACGTCTTGAAATCCGGTTCCTATTGGGGGTTCGGCAGTTTAATAAAATAGCATATAGGCCCGCGTGATCCAAATCCCGATTTATTGAAGCTTCAGACGACTATTGCGAACGGTGCCGTAGGTTCTATCCAAGAAGTTAACTTCTATTGCCCTGAACCAGCTGCGAAGTGCACCTGGGATCAATTCGACACACTAGCAGTCTGCGCTAGCTTTAAAGACGTTACCAATATTGCTAACAAGACCTGCAAATCTAGCAGGTATCAATACGTGTGCACATTTGAATTCCCCCAAGGAGAGCCCATAGAGATGTCATGGCGAGGGGGAAACGGAGGCGGCTCGTTATTCAACACGTCACGAACCTGGAATAACTTAGACGGTGTCATAGAAGGTGTGCTAAATGGTGTTAACAATACGGATCGGTACGATGGGATCACATTTACGAATACGGAAGCCTTTACGATTACCTTAGATTTCTGCGTCAGGACCTACCACAACGTCGTCGCAACGCTCGCCGGGATCCAAGAGGCCAATTATACCACCGAAAAGCTCCTCAGCTATGACTGGTCTCAAGAGGGAGCCGGAAACCCGTCCCTTTATTTCACATACGACACGTTCCGCACAAACTCTTCTAGGGAACTCTTTAACATAAGCGTCTCCTTACGAAACGGGCTCTTCGAATACGTCAACAAGCTCTTTTCGACAGATCTAACTTCGCCCCTAACAGACGAAGCCGCTAACACGGACTTTAGCTTTGGCGAGTTTATGTACCACACGAATCTAACCAATTTCACCAAGAACATCGAGGATACTCTCACGAATCAAATACGCAGTTCCGCCCCCGGCGACAACAGAGACGCCTTGATGTGGCCCGGCCAGGCGTTCCGCCAAGAGACATACTGGCACGTCCATTGGCCGTGGATCATCTTACCGGTAGCCGAAGTCTTTATAACAGCGGTGCTACTTTCCGTCTCCATCGTATTGACTAGGAACCAACCGCTACTCAAGTCTTCGCCGCTAGCTCTGCTCTTCCACCCTCTCGACGGCTATGAAGGGGACGAGCCGGTGCATAGTATGAGAGAAAGCGTTGGAAAATTAGAGGAGCTGGCGAAAGGGGTTTGTGTGGAGTTTAGAGAGGATGACCATGGTTTATTGAAGTTTTTCCCTGTAGAGGATAGGGGTTCGGCGAATTAGATCGTGCTGCTACCTATTATTTATCATGGGTGTCCTCTTAGATTGTATATACCTGACTTAAAAATCCATCACTCGACTCTCTCTTATCAAGATCTAAATTTACTGTAACATCTTATTCTCGGGTGTGCATGGTGATAGATGTATAAGTCCTACCCATACTAGCGAATCAAGACTTAATAAGCATTTAGTATATATCCTTTTAGGATACACTCACAAAATTTAGCCAATGGGATACAAAAGATATGTTAGTATTCGACCATCATTAAGTTTAGGTTTCTTAATACAGTATTATATTGAAAGTTCCGATCATTAAGTATCAAGATGATGCCAAACTAGCAACTATGATACCATAAGAACCACACCTCCATCATTATTCAAACCTGTCAATAATTCCGGCCTTATAAGATTATGAATTATTTCACGTCAAGAAATATTTAGCTCAAGCGAGGGTGAGTTTAGGAGTTTACTTATACGTTAACTATATAAATATATAAGAGATGATTATGGTAAATTCATCTACATAGGTACCTAGGTAGGTAATCTAGCTTTAGTTGCCAGCAAGGTAAAATCATCGCGAGTGACTGCCTGTCGTACTCGATAATATCTGCCATATAGGTTATTACCGGGTAGGTATGCGTCGTAGTATTTAAATAGCTAACGACCAAATGCCCATGCGAACCATCCTTGTTGTTGTTTTGGTGGTGGTCTGCTGCATTCCGAACAACATTTGGGGTCCTCAATATCCTCGGGAATCCTCTCATCGGTAGGAGGCGGATACAGGCATTTGGGTTTGCTAAGGTCAGGGCATGAGTTTCCGGTACCCACAACTGGGTTTGTAAACGTCCCGTGGCCGCAGCTGTATTTCACAAACTGGTATACCATTTTACACATGGTGTCTGATTGGCAGGATGGCGCAAGTATGCGGTGGTAATTTGTAGGAGTTCTGAGGGAGATGGTGTGTTGGCGACGCGAAAGGAGTAGATAGAGTGGTTGAGCTATTTGTGGATGAAGAGAAGTAGTTGATTGATCAAAGGGGTTGTTGATGGTTAGAAATGCTCCCTCATACAAGGACGGCGCAAGTGTTTAAATATGCATAGGTATCTACCTAAGCTAGGTACATATATATATTCAATACACAGGTGTCGCTATAATTATAGTTATTCAATTAACTTCGTATTAACTCTACTACTCTTAGGTTCCTAGTCACAATATTCGTGACGTAGCGTAAATACAACTACTAACAATATCCGATGCTAATGGTTGGGCGTGAAATATGTTTCTCTCAAGATTTTAACAAGAAAGTTGTTAGATGATGGCCTACATAGATCGTAGGGTCATTGGTGAATCTTGTTAAAATAATGTCATCGTGTTATAATTCACTGAGATATATTATTTTTATAGGGTCATCCGACTATCCTACCTGGAGGATGAGTGATGGACATGATAAATGGATGAGGGAACGGGACTTGGGTATTGAATATAATTAGAAGAGAGATGAGATCGGCTTTACTTATACTACACACGAGCATCTATATGTTGATACCAACATTATCTCTTAATATACTAAGTCCCTCCTATAGAGACTCCTGTATAGACTCCTGTATAGACTTCTGTATAGAGCTTAAGGATACTACCTCTAATTATATACTGGTGTTTCTAGGCTTGGGGTCTATTAAGTATCGATATTATATAAGCAGGTACATTACTTGGAATTGGGAATGTGGGGATCGAGATTATATAATACATCTAATTGTACCTGCATTAATGCAGCTAGCTAAGACTCTTAGCGTAGGAGATACGTACCTAGTAGGTACCCCTTTTTTTATTACAGCGACCCCTGCTCGAAACATCCAATTTCAGCTAAGAGAATAGAAGCAGTCGTGACATTCTCTTTTTATTTTCTTATCATCACAACTACCAACATCCAATTCGTCATTCTCTTTTCTGCTCTATTTGCCTTTTCCCCTGCCGGTTAGCTGTAGTCTCACACTCTTTCTTGTTTTTGCGTCGGCCCGGCATTTCGCTCCTTTTTTTTCAAGTTAGCATTGCTAGGTACCTACTCACCGCCTGCTTTCCAAACGAACAGGAGATAACGATACCCCTTTGAAAGAATCTACGCGTTCGGGCGAATCCATTTGATTTAAAGATACCACAGCAAGAAGGAAAGGTATAGGAAATATGCGTTTCTCGACTATTCTCTCGGCAGCCGTGGCCACGGGCCCAATCGTGGCGTCGGCCGCAGGTCAACTAGGATTTGCGTTGGGTAACAAGAAGGCCGATGGCAATTGTAAGGAATCGAGCGACTACGCGGCTGACTTCGCTGCTCTGTCGAAGGAGACGAGCGCCAAAGTCGTTCGTATCTACGCTGCTTCCGACTGCGATGTCGCGAAGCTGATCCTACCTGCTGCTAAGACGGCTGGATTCAAGGTTGTCCTGGGCATCTGGTTAGTAATATACCGTTTTATTAACACTTTCGTATTTGATCTATTCTGAGGGTAGACTTCAACCCAATTTGCGAGAAGGGGGGATATAGTTACTAACGATGACATCAAATAGGCCCGACACAGATGAATCCTTCAAGGCTGACAAGGCAGCTGTCGTCGAGTTCGCACCAAAGTACAAGGACCAGGTATACGCCATTACCGTAGGCTCGGAAGCCATGTACCGTGGCAATTTGACGGGTCCGGAGCTTGTGTCCAAGATCCAGGACGTCAAGTCAGCTGTGGGCAAGGGCTTCAAGATCGGCACGGCCGACTCGTGGAACAAGTACGCAGATGGTACGGCTGATGCCCTTGCGGAATCGGGTAGCGTGGACATTATGCTATGCAACGCTTTCTCGTACTGGCAGGGTCAGGTGCTGTCGAACGCGACGGGCTCCTTCTACGATGATATCTTCCAGGCGTTCGGCCACATTCAGGAGAAGGCTGGCGGCACCGACAAGATCGAACTCTGGGTCGGCGAGACAGGTTGGCCTACCGGCGGTGACAAGTACCAGAACGCGCAGCCCGGTGTCAAGCCCGCCTCGACCTTCTACAGCCAGGCCGTCTGCGGTATGGTCGACTGGGGATTCAACGTCTTCTTCTTCGAGGCTTTTGACGAGGCCTGGAAGCCCAAGGCTATTGGTGAGGACGGCTCCGTCGCTGACGAGACCTCGTGGGGTGCCATGACCGACGACCGGACACCCAAGTACAACCTCAAGTGCTAAACCTGCTTTCTTGTTTTATTCTGCTAGTAGACGGGGATGTGCGTAGGAAGAGATGGGGGGAGCATATAGGCGCTGATTTAGATGTCGATTGTAATTATATGTTGTCATATACTACCGCTAAGTATATGTTGACAGTAGTTGACATATAGGAGATATAGAAGATGTGATACCATATATAATGTTATATTCGCAATCATTTATTATATTACCTAGTAGGACCTGTTTACTGAAAACTTATCGCAGTATGTACGAACGTACAAATGTCATACGAATTTTGTGTTAAAGAGCATGAAGTGTTTCTATCCTAGCACTCTACGATTAGAAGCACCGTTTAGACATTTGTCATGGATGTAGGATTAGAACCATTTGCAAATTGCGAAGTAAATTTTGTATTTCCCGGGTTTAACGACGAAAATCAATAACCCCAAACTTGGGCTTGAACACAATGCCACACATTCATTACCGAATTTCACAACCACAAATGTTTCTTCGCGACCTTGTCCATGTAACCATTAACTTGACTGTATCCAAGTGATCGAAGTAATCTCTTTCGAGAACTTCAAGATCTATTTATTTACCCAACGCCGGCGCTTCCCTAGTTCGTTCCTCGGAACTGGATCTATTCCAACAGACCTCTCGTTTAAGACGTGAGTGTGGACTCGTCACGAGCGGAGGGGACTGCAAGGGGTCATGTTAGTTGAAATTCTCTACTCGTTTATCCTTTTTTTCCAGTCCTAGTCCCTAACGGTGTAGGGTGGAAAAGAGAGAGAAATGGCTTACCCGCAGCCGAAAGGAGTCGTTTCGCCGAAGAAGCAGTCGTTGCTCGCCTTAGGTACGACCTGATTCTGGTGGATAGGGGTGATAACGACACCGGCACTGGCGAGGGTTGCGCAGAGCGCGGCGAGGAGCGTTGTAGCGAATGCGGTCTTCATCTTGAATGATTGATTTGGGGAACGGTTTATTGTCGATCTCGGTGTGTAGGTATATATGAGGTATGTAGATAGATAGATATGTATGTACAATATCGCAAAAGTGGTAGATTGATGGGTAAGATAGACCAGCTAGCCCTTTTGTTTAGCGCGTTCGTCTGTTCGTCCGAGCGAAGGTATGGATGGTGTGGGTTATGTGGGTTTTATTAATCTCGTGTCGCGGGCTTCCGAATTAAATAAGGTATAATGCAGTTATTTGATATGTATGTATATAAATGTAACGATTGTGGGTGAGCGATAACCAGATCGCAATGTGGATTATCAAAATCAAAATCTTTAGAGAGCGAGAAGAGAATTTTGTGGAAGTGATGTGCGGAAGAGAAACCCAAACTAGAATTGACGACTTCACGATCTAGCAAAAAAAAAAAAAAGGCCAAGGAAGGGATAGCAGAAGGGAGAAGAGGGAAGGAGGAATCCATCATCATATGATCCATGTTCCCTTACACAAGCCACGCCGAGGACCTAACGTTACAGTTACAGTTACAGTGCAGCGGGTACTGTGCTCGTTATCATTGGATGCCTTCAAATGAAGGGGAAAGGAGGTAATGTATTACAGTGTATTGGTTTCTAACTATGAATAATAGCACTGTATCCCTATATAAAAACCCCGGCTCCGCATCTAAATCTGCGACGGACTACGTTCGAGAACAACGGAGATGAGCCAAGTTTCATCAGGACGAGACAAACCCTAGTTTGATGGAAGCTTAATGGAATAGAGAGAGGATATAATTAATAACGATTATACATATGTCTTTTTTTTTTTCTAGGTTACAAGATTCTTAGTACGGATTATATATAACTAGTTAACTACCTAAACTATTATAACTTTGCCAAGAATTCTAATAGGAAAACTAGGTAATAATCGAAACTACTCAATTGTTATTTAACTAGTTAGTATATTGTGTTTTAGGTAGTTTGTCTCTCCAGCTCAACTCGACTATTCATACATCCCTAATGCAGCTTAATATGAGCCTGGCGCGTAAAACGAATAGTGCTGTCGCCATACACACCTAATGAAGGGGGAGCAAATCGTAAGACGACTAGTCCCTGATGGTACGATGTGGTTCTGTCTGCCTCGTCTATTAGTGACACACCTATTCTATGTACATATATAGCTAGAAGCTTATGAATGCTATGCTCAGTTAAGTAAATGCTAGACGCAATATAAAAATAATCCGAATCGTATATATTTGAAGTGCCTTGCTCCCCCTGATAGAGAAATGAGGTACGCAATGGAAATATTACACTCCGCACTACGATATTTCGCATTCATCGACTACTATGGTCAGGATTGGGGCCAACCGACGAGACACGAGATATAAATACGCGCTTAGGATTTGAATAATGGTCAAGGTTGTGATAAGGATAGCGCTAATCGATCTTGGCCTTTGCCTTACTACTAGACGGTATATTCTCGTTTCCTAACACGGGGTTAGACAATATAGGACAAGCACGAAGAATATGCACGCTGCTTATTCCAGCATTTGACCTATACTAGCATATACCTTGGCGAAGGGAATCTTGACAAAAGGAAGTTCGCCAGGTTAGAAGACGCAAGTACCGTCAAGTTTCGGAAGTCTTGCACACGGTTAAGCGAGCTTGAATTACACCAACCGACAAGATAGCGCCGTATGACATTGACGACATCCCGATATGCACGTATCCTTTTGAGACTATCAAGTTTCGTAGACTTGGAGTAGAGTGATGCTATTCTGACGAGAGACTCCAAGTGGAGTCGCGAGTCTATAACTTCTACTTAAAGGAGCTATGGGTCAAGTCATATAAGCATACGGCAAGAGAATATTCTTCGTCTTAGTGACTAGTGTAGCTAATATCCCTTTACCTAGATAATAGAATATTATAATGTAAAGGTTATGGTTAACTAATTAAATACTCCTAGTGCTTCAACCTTGAGGTATGTCTAGCAATAGTAGTGGTTTGCGTGATAGGACATATGCTTAGGGCTTCTGCTTAACTGGTATTACGTACCATGTATAGGTAACAGCTCTTTCGATTGAAAAGATCGAGTTAGAGATACTTGAACGGTAATGCGGTAGTCGTGCTTTCGGTACCTAGGATCAGACGCACCTAGCAATATATGATAAAATATACGATGAATGAGAAGACAAGTAGACTCTGAGAATGTTTACTAGACATATGCTAGATATTTCTAGTCACTATGATTATTATCGTATTAATTCAAGCCGAATGATTCATCAATATTGAACTACTCCCACATCGCAATCGCTACATTTTTACCACAACGGGGGTGAAGCGTCCAAATCCAGCGGGATGTATGTCGCCGCCTGTCTCCTCTAGGTATCACTTCCTCCACCTGATCGCCTCCTCGACACTATTCCAGCAGCAGCAGCAGTAGCAGCGATAATGTACATTAAAGTTAGGAAGGGTCATCGCCCTTCCTAGTCATTCTGCGCGTTTCACCACAGCATCCCATGAAAATCTGCGTATTTCTCAAAAAAAAAAAAAAAACCAAACAATAAAAAACTTATGACATTCCTGAACCAAATCAACTCCGTGGGGCATCGCAATCGGTCATATCTTCGGAACAAGGTCTCCAAATGACGACGGATTGGATAGTTTGCGTGGGGGTTACAGTTCATTCCGTCTTCAGCGCAGGAAACACATTTAGAGAAAAAAAGGGGGCTCGTGGAGGATAAAAACAAGATCGTCGTCCTGGAGACTCAAAAGAACGCTAGTAGGTAAGCCTACGAGTCGATATGCCGATAAAGCGCAAAAGACATGCTGTTCCGAACTGAGAGTACAAGGACGGATCTGAATTGAAATAGGAAGTGATGAATCGTGAAAAAATAAATGTGTTCTGATACACATCGTAGTTGCTGTACAAGGGTATTATTTATTAGGAGATTGACAAGGCTGGCGATCAGCATATTTCCCTAGGAATTTCGCGTTTGGGTTTTGAGGACCAAGGTATTTACGAGGCATGATTGCCCTGGGCAGTCCCTATGTTGTCGGTCGCGCGCTCCTCCGCGTCGAGCCGCTTCCTCCAGTCAGCCAAGCTCTCGCTGAGACCGACAGCGTCGCTCTCTTTTTTGGTTCCGAGTCCTTCAAAATCGAAGTTAGTTGAAAGTCGATAGTTCTTGTTTGTTGCCTCCCAGTGGGACCGTAACATATCAAGTTCGTTAGCTAAATCGTCGAGAGCCGTGCTGTTCCTATTATCGCCAACACCGCCAACAGCACCAACACCGCCAGCACCGCCATAGGAGCTTCCCGCCTCTGAGCTCTCTTGTCGAATATGCCCCAAGCCACCGTTTGGATTAGGAGTGCCAATATTCATTTGATCGGTGCTTATTCGGCTACGTCTCCGATAATTATCAACTGAATTTTCTACCTGGTCGAGTAGTAGACTGACTTTTTGTTCAGCATCTTGCACTCGCTTCTCTAGGAGGGCATTCTCTTGCTGCATTTGCTCAAGCTCCTTCTCTCGAATAGTCAGTTGCTCTGCAACGTCATTGTGGGATCTGGCTGTGCTGTCACGCTCTTGATTGGTAGCATCTAGCTTCCTCCGTAATTCGATGAGTTCTTGTTCAAGTTGTGCAGAAGTTGACTTGACTTGTTCCTGGAGACCTTCTATCTTATCCTCTAGCTCCGAGCGCTCAGCTTCCCAATCCGCAGGCGTGGCATTGTCATGGAGGCTAGAACGTTCCTCTAGCTCGATATTTTCGTTCTTTAAACGATTGTTCTCAGATTGAACTTGGGCAAGCTCTTGCTTCATCTTCTTAAGCATCTTCTCTGTGCCCTTAACATAGTGGACGGCAGACTGGTAATCGTTCTCTAGTTGGACTATTCTGTTGCGATAAGTAGTCTCAGATTCTTGAATTTGGGCGGCAAAAGTCTGCTTTGTCTCTTCGTGGGCAGCAACTGCTTGCGCAAGCTGCCGTTCAAGATCGTTATTGCGAGAAGGGTTAGGCGAACTGGTTCTGGAGCCCATCTCTCGTACCCGAGCAAGATTGGTCGGGCTGATGCCCCTTTCAGCTAGAATATCTTTTAGGGTATTATGCTGAACTGTTATGGCGTTGGTCTCGAGCTGCTGGTTAGCAAGCTGGTTCTTGAGATCGGAATTCAAAGCCTGAAGCGATTGCGTTTCCCTCAGGGCAGATTGCAGTTGCCGACGAATTGATACGCCTTCCCTGCTGGATTGTTCCTGGTATGCTTCAAGTCCCGCGATTCGTTCCTCCGCGCTTCGGAGCTTATCCGAAGCAACGTCAGCTTCTTCCCGGTATTTCTTGACAAGGTTGTTTGCTGCCTCAACTTGACCTTGAAGCACCACAATGCGTTCAGCGTCAGCTCGGCTTCCTTTGCTGGGATCCTTAGCAACCTTTTCCAATCCGGAAATCAAGGCTTGCCGATGAGCGTTTGCTTCAGCCGCATGCCGCTCCGCGAGTTCCTCTGCATCTCGCAACCTTTGCGTCACGGTTTCCAGTTCGGCGGCATGCGCTTCATGTTCTGCCTTAAGCTTCGTGAGTTTGGATTCAATTGCTTCTCGCTGAGCCCGTTCCTCATCGAGCTTCCGCTCAAGGTGAGTACGCATATCCGCAGATGCTACAACAGCTTCTCGAAGAGACTCTAAGGTCTCACTATACTCTTGGGAGCTACTGCTAGCTTCGTTATATTTGTTTTCGTACTCATCCTTCTCGATGCGTAGAAGTTGCATAGCAGCAATCGCTTCAGCACCGGCAACTGATTGCTCTCGCGCCTCACGTTGGACCATGTGCAATTCTGCCCTCAGTTGTTCAAGTTCTGAAGACGTTTGCTGTTTGTACGCTTCTAGTTCAGCTATACGCTTTTGGGTAGCGCTCAAGGTTTCATCCGCAAGCTGTCGCGCGCGTCTTTCTGCTTCAAGGTCTGAAGTAGCTTTTGTGATATTATTCTGCAACTCTTTTTGGATGTTCAGTGCTGATGCAAGTTTCTTATTTAGCTCCGAAGAACGATCGCCACTGTCAACATCTCTCTCGCCGTCCAGTTGCGGCGTACTGGCTGCGCTTCCGCTTTGCGCTGCTATTTTTGCCTTGGCATAAACTGCTTCACGTACGGCAGCATCACGCTGTCGTTCTACCTCAGCGATCTGTTTTGCTGCAAGGATCGCTTGCTTATCGATGGAGGTTTGGACATTAGCCAGCTCCTGTTTCATAGCCAAGAGCGATTCAATGAGCCGCTTATCATCATCATCGAACGTGTCCGCGGCTCGAGATTCGAGAGTAGGACTAAGAGTTGCATTTGGCATGTATCCAGCTTTGCGGGCTAACTCCAGCTCAGATGCGTACCATGCAGTTCGATTGCGGGCGATGTCAAGCTCCTTTAGAAGAACAACAGTCTGAGAATTTCTATTCGAAGTTCTTCGTGACAAAGGATTACTTGGCTGTCGAGTCGGTGGAGGTGGAGAAGCCGGGCGGTTAGCCACAGTTTTAAGTGTTGGCTCCGTGCTGCTGTCTACGGACCCCTGACTTCGAGCCTGACGCGACGACATCCTCGACTTTGATTTCTCTTCTATTTGATTGTCTGACCGCGAACCACTCCTAGGGGCTTGCTGACTCGGTGTTCGCCTCCCGTTCACGACTGGAATTTCCTCTTTTACCAGTTCTCTTGGTACGGGGGACTGGCTTTGACTGCTGATGCCAGGTGAACCGACCCTTGTAGTTTCTCTTTCTATTCTTTCGATTGATGGATTTCTAGGGCGGCGGCCGTTCGCATTTCCTTCAATACTTGGCCGAGGAGCTTGCCCCGGAGGTGGAGGGCCTGAAGGAGTCGAGGTGCCTGCAGCTCTTGGAAGCTTCGATAACCCGTTACTGACAGGCGGGGGCCCATTCATATCGATACCGGTACCGCCCTTTCCGGAGCTATTAGTTGGGCTGTTAGGACTGGCTACCCGTTTCGGATCTGCTCCAATAGAGCCCTCGCGAGATGGTGTCTGCCTAGCCCCGGGGATATCGCTACCACTTGGACGCCTTTGTTGCATTTTCTGGGTGGTAGACTGGATTTGCGCATCGTTGGGATACCGGATTTTGGTGGTGTCCAAAACATATACAATCGAGAGATCGCTGATCTGAGTTGGAGTCGAACTTGGCTCGCCCCCAACTACAACGATTGACTTTCCTACAGATGTCATACTATGACCGGATCGAGGCGACGGCGAGGGTCCCATATTCTGAAAAGTATACCAACGACGAGACGTAATTCGGAACGCAGCCAAATCGCCTAGATCAGCACCCTCTTCCGTACGTCCACCAAAAATATACATAACGTCGTCTACAAGAGCAGCGGCATGTCCTTCCCTGGGGACGGGAATGTAACCTATACAGTCCAACTGAGACCACTTATTGACTGCAGGATCATAGCACCATACGTCATTGAACCATTGAAAGCCATTGGTACCGCCGAACCTATTATAATGAGCCTCTAAAACCTATGCCTGCGTAAGGGGTGTATATAAGACTTACAAGTACATCTTATCGTTAAAGGTGACCATAGAATGATTAGTTCTGGCCGGTGGTACCTTGCCTTGCAGCGCGCCTCCAGTTTCGGTATTCTCGCTAAGCACCTCCCATCGATTGTTAGGCATTTGTAATTGGTTAAGATCGAAGGCTGCTAAATCGTTCATGAAATAGCCTTCAACTTGACCACCAAAGATATATATCTTGGACCCGACGATGTTTAAAGAGTGGCCATAGCGTCCTGACGGTCGAGGACCAGCCGGCAGAGCTCTCGACCACTGCCTTGTGGCTAAAGAGCCAAGTTAGTCTACGTCGATGAGAGCGGGATCCGACGGGATAATAATGTCTTACAAGTATTGAGAAGATATAGAGTTTCGTCCAAAATATCCGTCTCGTCAATCTTAGTATCACCGCCGTAGACAATAAATGCATTGCCAACTAAAAGAGACGCGTGGCCAACTCTTGGCCCGGGTCCCTCAGATGTTGCAGCAAGCGGATAGCAAGACATGTTCCCCCCAGCTTCAATTATCCATAAATCGCCTTTGACGGTCGAACTATTAATCAAACCACCCATAATATAGATGTCGCCTTCTTTAGACGAAACGGAATTAACCGCGGCTCCATATCTCGGGAACGGACTGGGTATAGACGCAGTGAACGTCAAGCGTCGTTGAGACCAAGGGTATAACGAGGAAGGATTCGCGCCTTGCGGAGGAGTATTACGGAACTTTTAAAGTAATATCGTTAGATAAACCAAGGGGGAAAAGACGCGGGTATATAGTAACTAGATTAAATCGAAATTCACTTACAGGCAAATCGCTGCCGGCTTGCTGCTGCTGCTGTTGCTGCGGCTGGAGCGGCGGCTGTTGTTGCTGAGGTTGAGGTTGTTGCATCTGCTGTGATAGATCTTGGCCACGGCGAGCGGCATACTTCTCGGCGTCCGGGCTAGGCGTACTTTCGTCAAAGGAATTCAAACTTCCTGTTGGTGTTGACCTGGAGTGCTTCTCCTCTCTAGCAATGCGCCCGGCAGGGCTTTGGACTGGAGGCGACGAACCGGGAGCTCCATCGCGGCTTTGGACGTTCCTGTCCTGGTTTTTCTTGGATTTGAATAGGAAAGCCATGGCGAGTTAGTCGAGTACCCTTCGAAGGGACCTCGATTGAGGAGTACTAGGGCAAGGTTGTCGCAGCGGCGACAAGGTGTTCTATGGTTGGTATCGAACACTGGTTACCGGTAAGTTGCATACAATGGATCGGCGAATGGACGGATTAGCTTGATGACCAAGCGGAAAACGAATGTATGAAGAGTTCGTCGCGGTAGGATTCGGCCTTCGAAATGGCTGGGGTTGATAACATGAGGTTGGAAATCTTGAAAATGGGTCCTTAATCGAAATTGCGCCGATTGCCCGTGTCCTGCGTAGCCTCTCGACTTTTTTTTACCCCTTCCTTTTCCAGTTCGTAAGCCTTCCTATTCTCCTTTCCCTTGTAATTGCTTTGTGCAAAAATTCTAGAACTTGGATAGGCGCGAAAGAAAACAGTTCTAAATCGTATCGTGTTGTTAGGCTATTGAATTAGGAACATTGAATTAGGAGTATGTATAGAAAAATGAAGGGTTAATGGATCGAATGTTGCGACGGCTCGTTTGTTCTGTGCCACTGATGGGTAATCCCTTTCGAGATCGTCGGGGTTGTGCAATTGGTAGTGATTTGTATGTAATGTTGTAATGTACGGATAAATGATTTAAAACTAGAACATTACTTATTTATTACCTTGAATTTCCAAATACTATTGCGCGTCCTCCACAACCGTGGCAATTCAGAACATCGCCATCAAGAAAAAAAAAAAGGGAGTTGAATGAATGGATAAGAAAGAGAGAAAGTTTGGTTTGATGAGAGAGACCGCACTGGCGACGAGGTTCCTGCCGGGGACTGCATACAACCAAATTTCCAGAAAAAAATCTCTAAAGTTCCCCAGGACTGTCACCACCAAGGGTCGGGTTATGGGGGGGAACTGTGCCTGCGCTAATTCTTGAATCGGGTTAGTTCACTCTTATGCTGTGCCTTACTGTAGACTATCATTGGGCAAGAAGTAGCTAATTTAGGAGACACCCATCGCTCTAAGTGGGTTAGCGGCACTAGAGGTACTAAAATAAATGAGTGTGACGAGAGGTACCTAAAGGTAGGTAACCAACATAAAAAATGCCTTAGGTACCTAGGTAATATTTGAACTCCTGAAATTCTATGATTGACTACTACTTATATCTACAACTATAGTGATTTAGTATAAAATATTTTATTACGTAGTAAATATTCCAATTAAATTCTATGTACTTAATATTATACAACAGTTTTTTATAAAAAGAACTGGATTGGGCTTTGTTAAAGTACCTGTAGGTTTGCCTTTTAAGTAGGTCGCTCGACATGGTAGAAAAGTACGCATAAAATATACGTATTAATCAAATCAAAAAGGCATGCTTTATAGACTTATTACTTATCGAATTCTAAGCTATTTAAAGTGTCATCAACTCCCAAATAATTCGATCTATCTTTATGTTTAATATTTTCTTGGATATGTGTAGATGATCTCTTTAGCTAACATATCGACACGTACACCTATACGCATTGAGATATAAGTAGACTTACTATACTGTGATGTGACAGCATGCGGAGACGGTAGATGGTTACACCAATAGCTGAGCAAGCATCTCTAAACTCTTTTCTAAAGTGTAACCTAGAGTAGCTGTACTGACTTTGAAAATGTAAGATCTCCTTTCCCCCTTTTCCATATACCTCTAGAACCCCTTTCTGGCTTTTATACATGGTACCTTAGTTATATGTCTAAAGCACCTAATAAGTAAGTACATTGTGAGATAGATAGGTCGCCCTAAAATACATAGGTAGGTAATTGATCAGATACAGATATGCAACTATCAATGTAAGTTAGCTACTGCAGCAATTAAGTTAATGGACCCTAGACTGCTTGGGCTACTACTACGCAAGGCTGGATAATGGCGAGGGAGCCATGTGGGTACATGCGCGCTTTGGGGACGTGCAGATCTTATAGCAAAACGGGCCACCTGAAACACAGTAAATTATCTAGCACGTGAACAATACAACACTTCGGTAATACCTAAGTCTAAAAAAAAAATATTAGAAAAGTACGGATTACAGCTTGCTAAACAACTATAAAGGAACTATTACACCCGAATTACCCTAATTGTGTAAGGCTAAATATCTGCCATATATGCACACTGACGATGATAAAGGTGTGACAAAGCACCATCCGATAGGCTTCAGCTCTGTCTTCTGGCATACGCAGCTTTTAATAGATTTGTCTTGTTTCGATCGGTCAACTGCGGCTGAAGGATGTGACTCTAATGATTTAGAAAGTGCTACTATTTGAGAAATTTTTAACTGCCTATGCGAAATATCAATCATTTTATGAGTGGTGTAAAAGGTTGAATGATAAACACTTACCCCTATTATTACCTAATTACCTAACATAAAGAAAGGATTTTAAGTTGGAAGCTGTTCTCAAATTATGGATTTCGTCACTGGCTTCGAGTGGGGGCTAGGACTGATAGGCTAGGTTAGGTACCTAACTTAACCTAAGATACCTAGGTACATAATTTTTAGTCCCCACCGTCGTTCCGGGTGTACCTACCAACCAGAGTAGTTAGATTAGACCGCAAAGCTTCATTCGCAAACATCAGCCCAGCCGCCAGCCGCCATCGCATCGGCCTTGTTGAATAATCAACTTGACCGAGGTCTTCCGCCTCACCACCGAACTCCAACGCCACAGATTTTTTTTTTTAACATCTCATCGTCAAATAATTTCAACTAAAGGTACATTAAAGATGTGCTACAACCATTATGACCGCTGTTACAGTCTCCTCCCATAGCGCGTACACTTCTGGGCAGCACCCAAGCCACCACATGCCGACCGCATCTTCCGCTTCCGCATCTTCCACATCTAGGACTGTTTCGTCGTCGCACACCCGCCCTAATACCCTTAATACCCTGACCGCCGATTCTAATCCTACGCCGCTGCGCGACCATCAGCAGCTAAACTTAGTGACCAACCTACCTTTGGTTAATGGTACTTCTACCATTATGCCTTCACGTCTAGGCTCGAACGGCCCAACCTATGCCATACGATCTCCAGAATTGCCCAAGGGACGTCCACGAACAGCAACAGATGAGCGAGAGCCTGTAGATTTTGGCCGTCGTCCATTAACCGCCCCAGGAAACAAGGCTGATCCCCTACCCTCCAACTCCCATGATGACTCGGATCACAACCAGTCAAGGTTAACAGTCTCCAAGCCGCCGCTACTGCGATCCAAGAGTGAACACATAGTAAGACGTGAAGATGCGGACCAGGCGGATGAAGAGATCTATGAATGGGGAGCTAGGCATGGCTTTGAAGATCATTACCAATCCGAAGATATCATTTCTCAGCTAGCAAATGTAAGTCAAGCTTTGCTTCATATATTGCTAGCAATGTCGCCTTGTCGCGTAGAAATTCTCGAGATGCGCTGCTACCTGGCAATAGTCTGGAGATGAGACAGCATTGCTGTCATATTTACTGTGGTGTTTTTGTACTTGGTGGCATGGCTGTAGCTATTTTGCTATCGTACACCCAACATTGTTTACCTCTTCACATTGAAAAAGCTCCTTCTTATAATTATTGGTTTAGAACTAACTTCTAAATACAGAACTGGTATATGTACTTTACGGATAAGCGACACGAGACTACCGGTCAGCCAGATTCGCCTAATTATGCGATTGAGGATTGGCGTATGCGAGATCGGTTAAAAACTGTTTCGGCTGCTCTAGCTGTATGCCTCAACATTGGGGTTGAGCCCCCTGATCAGTTAAAAACAAACCCGGGGGCTAAGCTCGAGGCGTGGCAAGATCCATTCGTACCTCCAGCTGCAAAAGCCCTAGAGGCAATTGGAAAGTCACTACAAGCTCAGTACGAGAATATTTCATTACGAACAAGATATAAGCAATACCTGGATCCATCGGTCGAAGAAACGAAGAGATTCTGTCAGTCGCTGCGAAGGAACGCCAAGGATGAGCGTGTTCTACTTCATTATAATGGCCATGGTGTTCCGAAACCAACGGCATCAGGAGAGATTTGGGTCTTTAATAAGACCTTTACTCAGTATATCCCTATTTCATTGTATGACCTCCAACATTGGCTTCAGGCGCCTACTATCTTCGTCTGGGATTGCTCTGAGGCTGGTAATATCCTAAATAATTACCACCGTTTCGTAGAGAAACATGAAGAGGAAGAAGAGGCTGCCGCCGCCGCCGACCCTAACTATGAAAAGACTAAATATCGATCGTATCTTCATCTTGCAGCGTGTGCTGTCAAGGAGAATCTTCCTACCAATCCCCGACTCCCAGCTGATCTCTTCACTGCGTGTCTAACAACACCCATAGAGATGGCGTTATGGTTTTTTGTCTTACAAAATCCTCTTAAGACGAGTATAACACCAGAGCGGGCCAAGAAACTGCCTGGTAGGTTACAAGAGCGGAGAACACCACTAGGAGAGCTCAACTGGATATTTACGGCAATCACTGATACTATTGCATGGACCTCCTTACCTCGGCAGTTATTCCGTAAGTTCTTCAGGCAGGACCTCATGGTCGCGGCTCTTTTCCGTAATTTCATTCTTGCTCAGAGAATCATGATGGTCTATGGATGTCATCCTCAGTCATATCCAGAATTACCGGATACTCACCAGCATCCCCTATGGGAAAGCTGGGATTTGGCTGTTGATTTGGCGTTGGCACAGCTCCCTTTGATGGAGCGAAAAGAGAACGAAGGTATTGAATACGAATACCAAAGCTCGACCTTCTTCACGGAGCAGTTGACTGCATTTGAAGTCTATCTTACGCGTGGAGATGCTATGCAGAAAAAGCCTCCTGAGCAACTCCCTGTTGTGCTCCAGGTCTTATTAAGCCAACAGCACCGAGTACGTGCTCTTATCTTGTTGGGCAAGTTCTTAGATTTAGGTCCCTGGGCAGTCCACCTAGCCCTGAGCATTGGTATCTTCCCCTACGTGTTGAAGCTCCTGCAATCTGCCGCTGCCGAGCTGAAACCCGTTATGGTATTTATTTGGACCCGGGTTCTCGCCGTAGATGTCTCTTGCCAACCTGATCTGATCAAGGATAGCGGTTACAATTATTTCGCCTCCATACTAAATCCATCCGAAACGCTTGCCGTCACTAATAGCGATGAGCATAAAGCAATGTGCGCATTCGTTCTCTCAATGCTATGCAAGGGTTATAGGCCTGGGCAATCAGTATGCAATTCATCAAATATCATGACGTATTGTCTAACTCATCTTCGGAATGAGGAGAATGTGTTGCTACGCCAGTGGGCGTGCCTTTGCATTAGTCAACTCTGGCAAGATCTGCCCGAGGCTAAATGGAGAGGCATTCGGGAGAACGCGCCCTTGAAGCTATCTACATTGACGAAAGATCAGGCTTGCGAAGTACGAGCTGCGGTCGTTCATGCAATGACGACGTTCCTGGGCATTCCAGATCTTACAGACGAGGTGGCTAGGGTTGAGGAGTCAATAGCCTGGACACTTCTGGATATGGCTGGTGACGGCAGTCCACTTGTCCGTAAGGAGTTGCTAGTCTTTATTTCGCATTTTGTTCTTCGTTATGAAAATAAGTTTATCGTTGCTGCTTATGAGCAGCTGGTCGAGGAGAAGGAGTACTTGCACTGTCCCCCAACGGACGACGGTCTAGAGCATAAAATGGGTATGCATTATGCTCGCCCGGAAAATCGCAATCCTGATGGAACAATCAAGGCCACAGCCCAAGGATTATCCTCGAACACCGTATTCGCTGCTTGTTGGAAACATGTCTTGATACTAAACGTAGACCCTCATCCTGAGGTTCAACGAGATGCAACGATTGTCGTTGATTATGTTCACAACGCACTTCTATCATCAAATGCAAGTGTCCCAGCCCGAAATCTAATGGATGAGATTCAAAAGCGAACGCGACGGTCACGCGGTCACAAGAGGCAACCCTCTATGTCACGAAATGGCATAGGCGCATCAGCTTCTGATATCATTCCCCCCGAACCCTCACCTGGCCTTTTGAAACGAACCGCAAGTCTTCTATTTCAGCTTCCTAGCATGTGGGCTGGAGAAGATAAAGCGGTTAATCCTATGCCATTACCTTCTCCCGGGCTTACAAGAACCTCTTCTCAACGGCAGAGACCCGCCAGCGATTGGGCTGCTCTCCCTGAACAGATTGATCAGGCCAGCGTATCGGCATATTATCACGTAGCTGATGAGCCTGTGTCAGGGAAATTCAAAGAACACCGCCTCGACGAAGCACCTTCTCTACCCCTTCCGAGCACATTCCTGGAGTGGTCCATCGAGTACTTCCGCGAACCGCAGATGCACCCTAGCGAGGCTGAGGAACCGGGAAGCACCGAGTACAACGAGCGTTTGTGGCGAAGATCACGAAACGAGAATATACTCCGAGAGACACAGCCGCAGAAGCAGTATGCTGGCAGTCACAAGTGGAATAACCAGCTCTGCATTATGAACAACGGCGCTCAACCGGCAAAAATGACGTTTCACCAATACGAAGACCATCTCGCAGTGGCCGACGATGGGAACACTGTCTATATCTGGGATTGGAAAAAGCAAACTAGATTAAACCGATTCTCAAATGGGAACCCGGAAGGCTCGAAGATCAGCGATATGACGTTTATCAACGAGGACGACACGGCGTTCCTGATGACGGGTTCATCCGATGGCGTGCTCCGGGTCTACCGTAATTACGATACCCTCAAAACGACCGAGTTAGCATCGTCCTGGAGAGCACTTACCCATATGGTCCCTAGTAATGTCAATTCTGGTATGGTGTTCGACTGGCAGCAGGTGACAGGCAATGTGCTTGTTGCAGGAGATGTTCGTGTCATCCGGGTCTGGGCTGCAGCATACGAAACATGCATAATGGACATACCCGCACGCTCAGGATCATGCGTTACCTCATTAACATCGGACCAGATGACTGGCAATATCTTTGTGGCTGGATTTGGAGACGGTGCGGTTCGAGTGTTCGATACTCGGCTCCGACCGCATGAGTCAATGGTAAAGAAATGGAAGGACGATTCCGATCGACAGTGGATTAGAGACGTGCACATGCAGCGCGGAGGTCAACGCGAGTTGCTTTCCGCGAGCCGAAACGGGAAAGTAAAGCTTTGGGACATTCGAATGGATTCGCCGCTCCGCGTTATCCAAGCAACTCGCGATACCATCCGCACAGCAAGTACACACGAACACCTACCGGTATTCTCTGTGTAAGTCACTAGCCGGTGTCAAATTTAAATTATTTATGCTAACAATATTTTAGCGGAACGTCCGCCCACACCGTAAAGGTCTTCAACTTCGATGGCAACGAACTCTCCCGTATGGAACCCTACTCTAGCTTCCTACAACAGAACCGTGGCGCGCCCATCTCTGCCACCGCCTTCCATCCGCACCGCATGATCTTAGGCTGCGCAGCTCGCGGCGATTATCACATCAACCTCTTTACCTGTGCCAGCGAGAAGCCGGAAGCCTTCCTCAACTCGCTATAAACCTACACATAACCTTCCTTTCGGCTTTCCAACCATAGCCATAGCCACCATCATCCTCTTCTCACATAGATAGAAAAGAGGACACGTTTAATGCTAGTAACGGAGTTGTAATGACACTATATTTTCTTTCTCTAACCCCCCTTTTTTTTGAATGCTTTGAGCTCTGCTCAAGTAACGACTAGAGCACCTATCCGCTCGTAAAATACAATGGAGCAGGGTAGACGAACGGGTAACTTGACACGGATTAGGCACGGAGGCAGGTAGTTGTTTCGGTCGGAGTCGGGAGGAAATCTATTGGAACGGTATCATCCACTTTTTGTTTTTCGTGCTTAACCTCCCTCCATCTCGCCCCCTTTTTTTGCATTTCCTGTCCCAGGCTGGAGGAGGGAAGGGTCACGTTTCCGAAACGGATGTGATTGGTCGATCCTAGATATGATACTGTAATAAATCTCAGTTGGAGAGTTTATCCAACCTGAGCTTGCTCTCGATGTTTTACCTCTTTATCTAACTTTATGAAGTAGTAATAAGCGGATGTTTTTAATGATGATTAAGTTAATGCTATTGATATCGGTGTCTTGATATTTATCCTACTCTCTATAGGTATTGCTTGCACAAAATTGTTCCCAACAAAGGTAAATAGAGCAAGAGAAAAAGGAACGACGCGGTGTTAAGCTACATGTAGTAAGGGATCCTAAATATGTTATTGTAGGTTCCTTTTCTCATAGTCCTAAATTTTTCCCTTGGTGTTAATTACTTCCTATGGCATGATATATATTAGGTAGGTATGTATATGTGCATACAATACAACATGCTATGGCGCACTCTTCGATGGTACCTAAAGTCTGCATGTGTTAATTTGAGATAATAATAGCACGACGATGCGAAAGGGCCAAACAACAGAACAAGAGTAATAATTAACTAGGTAAAAAACGCAAAGGTGGAAAACGTTATAAGGTGAAATTGCACGGCTACATTCAACCGCAATCCTAAGAATTTTCTGTGGATACAAGCTGAAGCTTCATGGCGCAGTGGAAGCGCGCCGGGCTCATAACCCGGAGGACCTCCGATCGAAACGGAGTGAAGCTAGCTCTTTCCTTTTTTTCGACTTTTTTAGGTAGCCATTTTAGGGGGGTTTTTTTTTTCTTCTTCCCTTCCCACAAAAAGTTGTTCTCCTTTAACTTAAATCATAATATTATTCTATAATTAAAAAACTTATACCTGCATTAATACCCCTATCTGCAAGACTGACTACACAGGTAGGTACGCTATCATTTTTGATATCCTTGTGTCCTTTCTATTGAGGGCTTTGCCTTGTAAATAGAAATTGGTATCCATACTAAATAAAAATTTACTCCGCTGAACTCTTAAACGATAACCGCTAAATCCTCTTTGAACCTACTAAATTAGTTAGCTCTCTTCCCTCATGTCCACAATGCAACAGCTAGGAATAGAAAGGGCAAATAGGTAAGTACGTACCCAAAAGAAAGACCATATAAATGCTCAAGATCACAGAGCTGCCCTCAATGTGATCGAGGAAACCATGGTGGAGGACTGCTAGGCATGGGAGGAGAAAGTTGAGATGGGGGCGTATAGGGACTAGAAGCATGTGGCACTTCATCTTGCGGCGCTGGTTCCGGCTGGATCTCGGGCTCGGTTGGAGTATTTTGTTCTGTTGGTAAAGGATCGTGGATCTGTGGGAGAGCCCTTCTAGCAGGGGCAAAGAATCCCAGGCCTATTGTAAGACCTAAGGATTGACGTATTGGTAGTTCCGTCGCAATTTCCTCTGTTTTCTGTTGTGTAGTGGAAAGATCTGGTAAGGGTGGATCATGAACTTCGAGAGATCGGGATCGTTGTCTTCGATGTCGTTGACGCCATCTCGGGCGCCTGATGTTAATGTCTGAATCCATCTCCGAAACTTGTAGATACGGGAGGTAGTTGAGCAGGCTATCTACATCCTCGTTTTGAGGCGGCAATGTAGAAGATGAAGATTCAGGAATAGACGGGAAAATGCGGTTAGGGGAGACATAACGTAGTGGATTCTCTATCAGAGGTTCTGGGGGTTGCCTATACGGCAAGTATTGAGATTGCCCAGGTGCTGCACCAGTCCGTCTGTAAGACTCCTCGGATAGCGTTGGTGATCCGTGACCATGTCTCTGCCCTGGGCGCTGATTTTCCTTCTTTGATCGTTGCAACTCTTCCACTTCTTCCAGAGCCTTTTCCTTATTATTCCTGCGCATGGTTTGCGACTCTCTCGCCTGGTACATTCTTCTCCTTATTTCCTGTTCCCAATCCATCACCGGAAGTTCTCCTCCTTGTTGTTGCGTTTCTTCGAAAATATAATCTAAGGCATCCTCACAGTCGCAACTTTTCCATGTTAAGCCGCAACGATAGCAAAACTCGTGACCGCAATAGCATCTACACATGCCGAAGAATGAATATGGTAAACATACCTTATTAATATAACAATGAAAATACGATGGATGAACTCACATGATATGGCTACACCCACTTGCTCGAGAGACCGTATTATTACACCGTGAACATTTCTGCCAACCCTCGTGCTGGACTAAGGCCTCTAATTCAGCATATATAGGCCGTCCCTCACACCCCGGATCGTTAGGCTCATGGTCCCGCTCGCATTTCTGACAAGTTTTAGACTTGCATTTGTCACATACAACGGTACTGCTCCCCTCTATTATATTTTGGGTATTGAGAGTGGCCCTGCATTGTTCCTGTGAGCAATATAGAGGCGGTGTTTCCCGTTTCTCGCGGTCTATTTTTCGATATTCTTCCAAGATCACGCTCGACTGTATCCATTCGACGTCTTGATCTCTGAGGGTGAGGCTACAGCACCTGGGTGGCCAGCGATACTTCTCGGCCAGCTTCATTTGGAGATATCTCTCCAAGCAATCCCGGCACCATAAGCACCCGCATTGGAGTTGTCGCAAATCAGGGCTTGTCTCGAAGCAACCCACGCATCCTCTAGCGGCCAAGGGGTTCATATAGGTGGTTCGGGCTTCTTCCGCCATGGTTCGTAGAACGCCTTCCTCCTTTTTAACTACGAGTTTAGTGTTGACACCGGTGTTAAATTGTCTGAAGGCTTTTAGTCTTTTGTAGTAGAAGTCTCAACTCGAACTGCGATTCTTATAGGTAGATGAAAGATAATCAACGGCGGGTTTTTAGGTTGGTAAGACTGGAAGGGTGATATTTAATCGCTATAGGAATAGTTTCTATTGGGCTAGTTCTCCAAAATAAAAGCTATGGTTTATGGTGATCAAGAAGAGGTTGAGAGGATAAATCAGAATTATATGCTAAATTACCTTGGGTACCTTAATAATGCACATTTAGGGTTGCTACCTATATTGTATAGAGCTCCTCCCTTTTATACATGTAGGTGTTCTTCCCTCATATGCTCTATCACAGCGACCCTTCTCATTGGTCCAATTGAGATTTAGCTACCTAAAATGGCAATGCAATGTCGAGCCACTTTATTATGTACCTGGTGTCTATATTTACCTCATTATTCAGCAATACCTTAGGTACCTAGGCTAGTAGATATGTAGGTATGTAGTTCCCCCCTTTGATAAGAAGAGGAAGTAGCTACAACATATTCCTAGGGGTACTATCCAAGCCGCTCTTTTCCTCTAACAATATCTCAAGTTGAAGCAGGAGCGATTAGCCCTGTAGGTTAGGTATCTAAGATAGAAGCTTCCATGAGCTCTTTTTTCCTTTATCAATTGGATTGTGTGTTTATTAACGCATGTTAATAAGTTTAGCTTTGCCTTAACAGTTGCCCATTGGGTATGGGTTACCCAATTGAGTCACCCGGGCAGGCCCCGAGACCTCCTTACAGTGGATTGTGCAAACCCTTCCGACCTTATACTGTAAGTTCCTTCCTCACCGTAGCAGGAAATAGACGGGCTATGCCCTGTTTCTATGATAAGTCGGAAGATCAGGAGACATATGAATAGTAATTTCAGAAGATCTATCACTAACGAGGTAGCACATCAAAGGCCAAATGGCGTAGATGTTAGACATAACTTTCACATCGTACCTTCCTCAATTCAGCCTGCATGTAGTAGTGGTTAACTTATCGGCCTCCGACTTTTCAGTTAGACAGCCGGGAACCCGGGTTCGAATCCCGGTGCAGGTGCTCACATTTTTTGTTGTTTTCCTTACTCTTTTTTATGTTCAATGTGTCGTCCTTCTTTTTATCGTTCCTTACTAGGTACCTAGGTACCTATACCCCTTCAAGTTCAAGTAGATAAAATCACAGTAACCTACCTAAGTTACCAGTTAATCATGTAATTACCTAACTATGTGTAATTCAAGTTAT